>NC_083742.1:3547500-4147500 GCF_033458585.1 Syngnathus typhle
ATCCGAGGTGTTGGTCCGTTTACCTTGATCTGTGACGGGTTGATGTTGATGTGGCTGAACGTCACGTCGCGTACGTCGAGCCAAATTGTCCACTCTTTTTTAACATTCGGCACTCACTTCTCTTTTTCGGGCCACTCATTTTAATGGAAGGATTCCAGGGGAAGGTTTGTGGGTGGCTTTAGCGCAAAACTGCATCTGAAAGGTCAGCGCGCGAATTATAAGAATGCTGTCGTCAAAGCTCACGCTCTAAATTCGGGACTGATACGAATAGAGCGAGAGTGCGCCAAGTCTGTACTACTGAGTACGTACACGCACTTGTGAGTGTGCACCGAGCTTTCTGACACGGCTTCCGGTAGTAAATGCGCAGGCGAGCGCTTCGCCATCTACTGGGAAAACGCAGTCATTGCAGGCAAAATGACCAAAAAAAAAAAGTTTAATAATACAATTTGTTCAGGGTTGGCGGGCCGGATTAAACGGTCCCGTGGGCCGGATGTGGCCCGCGGGCCGTAGTTTGCCCACCTCTGTCCTTGAGCATCCTGCATTGTTTGAAAATGAGAATCGTCGCTAGTTTCAATCCCTGCTATGTGTACAAATCATATTCAAAATGCCTTTTTTACAACAAACTTGAGAGCCTCCCCTTCATTTTCAGTGGGAACAGTGTTGTTGGTCTCCTTTTTTTGCTAGTGCGTCATAGTCTGGAGTAAAATTTGTTGTGGCAATTCTTAGGAGAGATCCGAGGTGTTGGTCCGTTTACCTCGATCTGTGACGGGTTGATGTTGATGTGGCTGAATGTCACGTCGCGTACGTCGAGCCAAATTGGCCACTCTTCTTTAACATTCGGCACTCACTTCTTTTCTTCGGGCCACTCATTTTAATGGAAGGATTCCAGGGGAAGGTTTGTGGGTGGCTTTAGTGTAAAAACTGTTTCTGAAAGCTCAGCACGCAAATTACAAGAACGCTGTCATCACAGCCCACGCTCTAAATTCGGGACTGATACAAATAGAGCGCGAGTGCGCCATGTCCGTACTACTGAGTACGTACACGCACTTGTGAGTGTGCACCAAGTTTCCTGACACGGCTTCCGGTAGTAAATGCGCAGGCGAGCGGTTCCCCATCTACTGGGGAAACGCAGTCATTGCAGGCAATATGACCAAAAAAACTTTTTAGTAATACGATTTATTCAGGGTTGGCGGGCCGGATTAAACGGTCCCGTGGGCCGGATATAGCCCGCGAGCCGTAGTTTGCCCACCCCTGGGTTAGACAATCTCACATACGTTTTAATGTTCATATGTGTGCAAATCTTCTCATTCTTTTATATAAACATAACTGGTCAATCAGAACACGAATACAACACACAGAACTGTAGTAACACACACACACATAGACACGCACACGCATAAACACACACAGGGGGGTGATGCCCCCACACTCACAGATACCAAATGATCAGGTGACATTGTCCCGCCTTTTCTGGACAGTATAAAACAAGCTGACCTAGAGAAGGAAACTGTTGTTTCATCTGCTGCTGTGCCTCGTGTACTGGTCGCCATTAAACAACCCAAGCAGCTCTTGCCAATAAAGAACCAACTCTTACTCCACAACTTTGTTTTTCCTGCCTCAACAACGGACATCCCAAACAACATGCAACACGACTTCTTTACAAATTGTTAATGCCCTTTATTCGGTAAACCTGTAGTGTTTTTTCCCCAACAGGGACGCATTATTTTAAATAAATAAAAAATAATAGTTTCTATTTTAAATAGTAATTAAATAAAAATAGTAATTCTAAATATAAAAAATCAACCTATGCATATCACTAGGATCCCTCAACAAAAAATAAAAGTATATTCTGCTACCACCAGTAAAGCACTGTCTAGCCAGCCGTCTTTCGGTTTCACTTCCTTGTTTTGCGACACACTATTTTCCCCTCTCGATGACATGAAAAACCTGAGTAACCTGTGTACTGACTTACCTTTACATAGAAGCTTTTGGCCCGCCTTGATCGTCACGGCTCCCGTGATAGACTCGCCAGGAGTGTAAAGTTCTTTACTGTTGTCAAATGTGATCTGAAATAATTCAATTTTGCCCATGTTTGTCCCGATCCGACAAGACGGCGACAGTCACCTGTGCGATCCAACCCGTTTCAAGACCGCCCCTTTGGTCACGTCACGACATTCTCAAGGTGGCTTGAGCCACCACCACGTTATCCAACCTGCGTGAAGCTGGCGAAGCCCCACCCCACGCAAAATTTAAGGAAAATAGTTTCTTTCGTTTGTGCCGTAAAAAGTTTTGTTTGTGCTGCAACGGGTTTTTAGTTATGAAAGATTATTTTATAGGTCATCCAGAGTTCACCCAGCCCCCCCCATCTACTCCAAATGAACCCAAAATGTCACTCAGCCAACCCCCCCCCCCATTTACTTCCAAATGGACCCAAAATGGTACCGTTCGTTTGTGCTGGTTTGTGCCGCAAAAACTTTCGTTTGTGCTGCTACGGTTTCGTAGATATTACACATTCAATTTCTAGCGATGACGTCACTCAGCCCCCATTTATCTCCAAATGGACCCAAAACGGTACCGTTCGATTGTGCTTCGTTTGTGCTGGTTTGTGCCGCAAAAACTTTCGTTTGTGCTGCTACGGTTTTGCAGATATTACACATTTAATTTATAGCGACGATGTCACCGTATTTCGTCGCGTATCTCAAGCTCCTGGAATGCCCCTGATACAGGACGAATACTGACTGTTCTTAGCTTTTTAGCAAACAGAAAACCGTTTTCACTGCGGGAAATGGCTTTTAGTACGAGGATATTTCTGTATATATGTTTTTATCGTGCTCATTAATTATTTTCTTGTTATAAATAAGCCTGTATGATCTTTTTTTTTTTTAATTACATCAGACGTAAAAAAGGCTCACCGCAATCTAAATACCTGGTGACTCTATGTCCGTTTCAAAACATTAATTAATGCAACAATGAATACATGTATGTAAAGTTGATGACAGCCCGAAGAAGAAATTTTAAAACGTGAAAAAATAATTATTTGTCAAAGGGAACATTATCAACACTGTTTTTCAACAATTCAAACAATGCCTCACTGCACTTTGTAGAACACAGCATGTGGGAAGATCTTAGTATGTACTGATGCTGCTTTCACTCCACTTCCCAGGTCATTCTTTATACAACTCACAGGCATATGCAGTCCTCCTGCAGTTTGCCACATAATGCCCAAGAAAGTCCTGGGTCAGTCCTTGTTCAAAGGCAATGACTGCTCTCAAACTAAAAGTCTCTTCTTTTAGCTCCAGACTGGAGGGAAATTCAAGCAAGGCAACTTCCTTGCAACCGCTACCAAGGTCAGTGTCAATCCACACAAACTCTCCCAGATTGTAGCTGTGGATAACATTCCCTGAACACCGAGCCTTGCCTGGACTCTTGTCCTGTGTTTTGAATGCAGAGGGACACTGGGAAGGATTTTCAATTGGCCTGAGGCAGAGAGTGTCTTTATTCTCTACTTTATTCTTTATTTTCTGTAATGCAATTAAAAAACCAAAAATGTCATACATTCTGGATTCATTACAAATCAACTGAAATATTGCAAGCCTTTTATTATTTTATTATTGCTGATTATGGCATTCAGCTTAAGAAAACTCAAATATCCTATCTCAAAATATTAGAATACCATGAAAAAGCATCCTAGTAGGGTATTCAACTAATCACTTGAATCGTCTAATTAACTCGAAACACCTGCAAGGGTTTCCTGAGCCTTAAAAAACACTCAGTTTGGTTTAGTAAACTAAATCACAAGTATGGGGAAGACTGCTGATCTGACTGCTGTCTAGAGGACCATCATTGACACCCTCCATCAGGAGGGTAAGACACAAAAAGAAATTTCTCAAAGAGCAAGCTGTTCACAGAGTGCTGTTTCAAAGCACATCCACAAAAAGTCTGTTGGAAGGGGGAAATGTGGCAGGAAACGCTGCATAACCAAGAGAGATGACCGCAGCCTTAACAGCATTGTGAAGAACAGTCGCTTCCAGAATTTGGGGGAGCTTCAAAGACAGTGGACTGAACCTGGAGTCCAGGTATTCAAAGCCACTGTTCACAGATTTGTCCGGGAAATGTCAAAGTCAGCTTTATTGTCAATTCCTTCATATGTCAAGACACACAAAGAAACCGAAATTACGTTTTCCCTATCCCACGGTGACGAGACATATTGCACGATAGACATACAAGTAAACGACACAATATAAAAACAAGAAGGCACAGACACTAAATAATAATTCCCATGGTCAAGCCTGTTCTGACTTGGGCTATAGAAAAGAAGCACGAGACAGTTGCAGAGTGTTCCAAAGTCCTGTTTTCAGACGAAAGCAAGTATTGTATTTCATTTGGAAGTCAGGGTTAGGCGCCAGAGTCTGGAGAAAGGCTGGAGAGGAGCAAAATCCAAGTTGCTTGAAATCCAGTGTGAAGTTCCCAGTCAGCGATGGCTTGGGGAGCCATGTCAGCTGCTGGTGTTGGTCCATTGTGTTTCACCAAGTCCAGAGTAAATGCAGATTTTAGAGCACTACATGCTTCCGTCTGCTGAAAAGCTCTATGGAGATGATGATTTCATTTTCCAGCATGATCTGGCACCTACCCACAGTGCCAAAACCACCAGTAAATGGTGTACTGACCATGGCATTACTGTCCTCGATTGGCCTGCCAATTCCCCTGACCTGAACCCCACAGAGAATTTGTGGGGTATTGTGAAGAAGAAGCTGAAAGACACCAGACCCAACAATGCAAATGAGCTAAAGGCCGCTATTGAAGCATCCTGGACATCCATAACACCTCAGCAATGCCACGCCGCATTGGTTGCAGTAATCCGTGCAAAAGGATTCCCAACCAAGTACTGAGTGCATTAATGGACATTTTTAAATGTTTGATTTTGTTTTGCTGTTATAAATCTTTTTTTTTTTTTACTTCGTCTGAGGAAATATTCTAATATTTTGAGATAGGATATTTGAGTTTTCTTAAACTGTACGCCATATTCAGCAATATTAAAATAATAAAAGGCTTGCAATATTTCAATTGATTTGTAATGACTCCAGAATGTATGACAATTTTTGCTTTTTTAATTGCATCACAGAAAATAAAGAACTTTATCACAATATTCAAATTTTCTGAGACAGTCCTGTATAGCAGCAGTCTGAAGATAAGCCATGCCACAGGTCTGCAGGACAGCAATGTTTGTACAAACAAGTGAAACTTGCCTTGTTACTTGTTGGCTTAAACTGCAGTACTGTGAGGAGCATTGTTTTATCAAATAAACACTTGGAATATTCCTCATTGTGCTCTCAATTACAGTGGAAATGTGGCATTGTGCGTCAATTTCGAGAGCACCAGAGGTCAGGAGGACAGGTTTGAATATTTCCCCCAGCAATTCTGCCCTCTGTGAGTATACCTGTGGGTTAACACCCTGTGTTGTGATGGTTTTCACCAGGTGGAGGAATTGGTTCCCACATTCATAGTTCAGAACAGTCTTTTCAAATGAAAAACCTTCAAGAAAGAATAGCATAAGCATTGAAAGACAGCATCAAATGCACAAGTGTTGAGCACAGACACTTTTGATGTGCGAAGTTTAACAGGCTGTTGATGGTTCCCGTTTTTCAACAACGATACCTTGACGTTTTTCCAGCCCACTTGTGTATCAATATGCAGCCATTTAGGACAAGGAGAGAGATATGAAGTTATCTTTCTTTTTCTCGGTGGAACCGTTAAACCTCTCCAGTTTTCAACTGCATTGTCATCCATTGGAAGACTGTCAGCCAATGCATCTGGCTGCCCTCCAGGATGAGATTTTTTTTCCCTTTTGTTTACTGCTTCAGTTTGAGAAGTAGTGCAGGCATTGTCGGGGTCTATGACAGTCGTGGCATCACACACATCCTTTTCACTTTTTTGTTTTGCAGAGCAAATCCGCATGTTTCCCTCAATGAAGAAACGATGACGAGCAATAAACCGGTCCACACGAAGGGGTAGGCTTTCATGCTTGAAAAGGCCTTTTTTTTTTTAATGTTTTTGAACTCTGCTTCAACAGCTGCGGAACTTGCAGTCATGGTGGTGCTTTGAAAGAGAGGGACCATAATTGCTGTCTCGAGTGGCAAGTAAGTTCCAAGTCTTGTTATGTGGGGAATAATCTCAGGGAGGAAGTGGATGCTGTCTCTATCCCCATCAGCCATGGCAAATGACCTGCTCTCCTCACATATTTCTGTCACCCACTGTCGGACATTAGTCTGGATGTGCTGATTTAATGCATCACCTGGTTCTTATCCCTCAACTTCCTCATCTGAAATGGCTTCTTGTGACTTAAGAAGCTTGAAGAAATGGGGTCGAAATACAAAAAGTACTGCCTAGCTACAAAAACAGATATGCTCAAAGCTCATTGAATAAAGTACATAAGCAGACAAGTATATTCACATATTAAATCAATAAAAGAAACATTTTAAGCATGTAATTATACCTACACACCAAATCAATAAAGACATAACTAGACATTTTTGATAGGTGGTAATGACAAAGGTTTTTATAACTTTATGATCCGATATGTATTTCTGTGCACTTTGAAATAAATGTTTTTTGATATCAAAGTCAGCTTTATTGTCAATCTCTTCACGTCAAGACACACAAAGAAACCGAAATTACGTTTTCTCTATCCCACGGTGACGAGACATATTACACGATAGACATACAAGTAAACAACACAATATAAAAACAAGAAGGCACAAACAATAAATATATTGCCTGAATAGCTTAATGACCCTTAAGGAACTGTTTAATGCATGCCTAATGATTTTCTAAATCACGAACACTGCCAAAGTCGTCTAAAAATGTTCAGTACTTGATTATATCTTATGTTTTGATGAATGCTAGACGCCAGCTTTGGATTACTACTGAACGTTCTGGACAGAGGGAAATGTTTTGCCTAACAATTGTTAGGATACGGATTTTAGTTATTGATCTGACTCCAAATTGCGATCAACACTTAACACAAGAATTGTTATGTCCAGATCCACACACTGTCGCACCTAACAATTTTGCTAGTTCGTTCTGTCAAAGAGAAGACCAGTAGATCAATTAGGCCGAATTTACCAATTGTTTAATCCTGACAAAGCAAGCTAATACAGGCGCCTGGGTCTCGGGTCCTTAACACAAAAACTCGTGTTCCTTCGTGACCATCAAAGACAACACATTCTTCCGGGTTGCCCAGTTTTAAAGACACACAATATGAATATTCAAGCATTCAAAATATTGTGTGGTGATTGGTCGATGGTTGATGGCAGGGCTGTGGACTCGGTCGGATTTTTGCACCGAGTCCGAGTCCGGCCTCTTGGCCATGAGTCCGAGTCCGGCTGTCCATTTTTTCTGTTAATTCATGTGACTGCTTAGTCTTTATTCAAGGCTAATTTAGATCAAAATCTAAATAATTACAACAGTTTTGTGATGGCTTTGTCTTTATTAAACATATAAACGAATACAATAAACAGATACTTTCAAGTTTTAATCATTAATTACACCATCATAGCTCGGACATTTATCTAAACACAAACAATTAGTGACGACCCCTTATTTGGAAAGCGAAAAACCCATGTCGTACGGCGTCAGCACTACGTTGTTTTCAATAAAAACATGAACTCACGTTTGCGTCAGTCAATTTTAATTTTTTATAAAGGATTATTCTCATTTGATGCCATCCGCGTTCTGCCAAAGACCAGTCGTACAGACGGAACACTCATTCACTTCACCAAAACGCAACAATATAATTACGTGAGCTCTTTGCATTAACCTCGATGCAAAGAAACTCCTCTTTTTGGGTACAGGCTACAAGGAGTATATATTACAAAGGAGACTTTCTACTTAATTGTGATCATCATTCATCCATCCATCCATTTTATTTTATTACTCAGGTATTTTCAAAGCGAATTAATATTGTTGCATTTATTAATTTGCTTTAACATGACAGTGCAATATAATTAAAAGCTGACACGATAGCAATGTCAAACGTGTTCATTTAAGAAAAAGCCACATACGTTTTGTGATCAAATCTTTCATAACGAGAATGATTTGAGTGAATTGATTTTACAATTTTTATCTCCCCTCCCCACCATCTGTCACTTTGCTTGGGACAAAAGGAGCCTTCAGAACTGAAATTTCGTCTCAATTATTCATTCAAATCAATTCACTCAAATCATTCTCGTTATGAAAGATTTGATCACAAAATGTTTCCGTCTGTACGAGTGGTTTTTGAATGCACCCCGCTTCAATGGCAGAACGCGGATGAATTTAAAGACATGAATTGAGAATAATCCTTTATAGAAATTAAATTTGACTGACGCAAACGTGAGTTCATGTTTTTATTGAAAACAACATAGTGCTGACGCCGTACGACGCCGTACGACATCGGTTTTTCGCTATAATTCGGTATAATTCGACGTAGTCCAAACTCACCCAAAGTTAAGGTTTCATTGGAATATTATTGTCATAATTGTCTGGACCATATATGATATTTGTTTAATGGTAGTTATTGATAGATCTTGAAGATTTCACGTTATAGGTGCATATAGCACGTCCATTGTAAGAGGGGAAGAGATGTGTATTTTGGGCTAACTCAAATTCCGTAGTAGAAAAACCCCGGAAGTGGGATGGGCGCATTCTGTGTTGTTGTGGTACGCCCTGTGAACGCACTGTGAGTAAGGAATAAAGCAGTTATCATTCACGTCGTTGTCCGACCTATTCTTGCTATCTAAGAACCTGGAAAATAGTAAGGATATAACATATATCACGGGTCATTACGGCGAGTTTGGTGGAGTTTTTCCTGCTTCTTCCAACTCCTACCGCGCTGACTGTAACCTGACACTCTCTGGTTGAGTCTTGCCTCTTTTTTTTTTTTTATTGTCGGACTCGGTGGACTCGGTCAAAATCAGCACTGAGTCCGAGTCCGGCAAAAATGACCGAGTCCGACCGAGTCCCCGAGTCCGAACCGAGTCCACAGCCCTGGTTGATGGTCATCTCCTCCTCGTGTGGGTTTTCCCCTGCTCAGCACAGGTGTCTGGACCACAAAGACGAGTTGTTATTCGCGTTCCTCACCGGCCTTGAGATATCCTCCCTGTCTGGACCTCCTGTTCCACAGTACTTTGAAGAAAACAAATTCATGTAGTCTGCACATTCCTTTCCATTTATTAAGCGACCACACTACTACTAGAAATTATATTGATATGATTATATGTGTCTAACGCAGCCTTAATCAAATGTGTTTGCAAACTGCCGAAAGTACATTTCCCTTTACAATGAAAAGATATGTGTCAAGAGATAGTGTCAAAAGAACAAACAAATACAAAAAAAAGGTAAAGACCCAATTTCACCACACACATCTGGGTGTGGTGAAATTTGTCTCTGCATAAAACCCATCCCCAAAGGGAGCAGGACGCAGCAGCGGAGCCGCGCCCGGGAATCATTTGGTGATCTAACCCCCCAATTCCAACCAATGCATGGTAAGTGGTAGAGATGCACCGATCCGATATCTGGATCGGATATCGGCCCCGATATCAACAAAATAGATGGATCGGGTATCGGAAAATACAGCCGATCTGTGAGCCGATACTTTCCTTAATCTATTGGGACGCGGGCTACGTCATACGTCAGCAGCACGTGTGCCGCATGCCACGAGAGTTTTCTAAACAAACGCAAACATGGAGCGAACGTTCGCTTCTCTTCCCCGGGTTGCTAAGCGGACGTCAAACCCTGCGCGTTCGCTTCTCTTCGGGTTGCTAATGGGACGTCAAAGGCTGCGCGTTCGCTTCTCTCCCGAATGGGGGGGGGGGGGGGGGCGGAGGCTAATCGGATGTCAAACGCTGCGTGTTCGCTTCTCTTCCGGGGGGGTGTTAATGGGACGTCAAACGCTTTGTGTGGCGGGCTCCATCTAGTGTGGAAACTGAGAAGCTGAGCTCAAGCTTCTTGTGCGGGCCATATTCAATTATGTTTTCAGAATTTGCTGCGGGCCAATAAAAACTGGACCGTTAGTTTGGACACCCCTAATTTAGAGCAAAGAACTGTGTAGTCTGCCTGATGCCATTGCCTTTGGTCTTTTATGTTCCACATGTAGAGTTATGTAGCTTGTTAAGTCAACCATAATATCGGATCGGTATCGGGTATCGACCGATACGCAAAGCCACGGCATCGGTATCGGTATCGGAACTGAAAAAGTCGGATCGGTGCATCTCTAGTAAGTGGTGAGTAAGAACTTTGCATAGTCAGGGAACATTAACAAATTGATGATGTCACAGCCAAAAGTTCACACAATTCCGTACAAAATGACAAAATTGAAAGAATGATGAATGGGTGGTGTGCGACAGTGGGCAAAGTGGATGTATGTGTAAGAATGGTTCACAGGAAGGACACTTGGAGATAAAACCGGTAAAGGTGCCAGAGGAAGAGCGGCAGGAGGAAAACAACCAAGAACCCGGCCAAAGGTGATCGCCAAGGCCGAAAGACGGGATGGAAAACAACAGCCCCCCCCCACACACACCGAATCACCCATAATCAGCACCCACCCCCACGGAACCAGCTCTCACCGAACCAGCACCCACTCCCATGGAATCAAACTCTCCTGCAAACTTGCCACACCCCCTTACTCATCACCCATCAAACTCGGCCCACATTGGCATGTGCAACTGAATATAAGCTGACCAAAGAACCTTGAACGTTGCCTTTTCTGATTGGAGACTTTCTGCTCTTGAAAGGCCCAGCGCTGTATTGTACTTTCCTGAAAACAGAGCTTTCTTAACAAGAATTGTGATTGAACTCAACCAACCTGTGTAAGTCTAAATTTTGTTTCGGTGTCTTAGCCTTTTCCTAAAACTGAAGAAATAAAACGAGCACGCAGTGAGTAAATTGGATAACAGGTGATTGGCTATGGCTTTTGCCGTGAGGTGCGGATGCGCGCTTCCCAAATTCAAGATTCAAGAGTTTTTTATTCGCCATGTTTGAGCGTGCCAAACAAGGAATTTGACTTCGGTAGAAACACACCCTCTGTTCAACATTTAGGTGACTAACAACATTCAGGACATGTGAATAATGGCAAAAACAGTGTAGACAAATTCAAAAAGGTGTGAGGAGCAGGACGTTATTGCACAGTAATGTCTCTGAGACTCTATGAGTGGTGTGAGTTCATCAGAGCAACATCCTGGGGGAAGAAGCTGTCTCTGTGTCTGCTGGTTTTGGCGTACCGAGCTCTATAACGCCATCCGGAGGGGAGTAGTTCAAACAGACTGCAACCTGGGTGAGAAGGGTCTGTAGAGATGTTCCTTGCCCGATTCCTGGTCCTGGACAGGTACAAGTCTTGGATAGATGGGAGGTTGATTCCAATGATCTTTTCTGCAGTTCTGATTGTCCGTTGTAGTCTGTTCTTGTCTTGTTTGGAGGCCGATCCAAACCAGACAGTGATGGAGGTGCAGAGGACAGACTGGATGATGGCAGTGTAGAAGGTCTTCAGAAGCTCTCGCGGCAGGTTGAACTTCTTGAGCTGTCTCAGGAAGTACAGCCTCTGCTGGGCCTTCTTCCGGACAGAGTCTATGTGGCCGGTCCATTTCAGGTCCCGAGAGATTCTGGTTCCCAGGAACTTGAAGGTGTCTGTGGAAAGAATAGTATTACTGCGGATAGTGAGGGGTAAAAGTGGTGAAGGGTCTTGCCTGAAATCCACTGTCATCTCCACGGTCTTGAGCGGGTTCAGCTCCAGATGGTTTTGACTGCACCAGTGGACCAGCCGCTCCACCTCCTGTCTGTACGCAGTCTCATCACCGTCCTGGATCAGTCCGATGAGAGTGGTGTCGTCTGCATACTTCAGGAGCTTCACAGGAGAGTCACCTGAGGAGAAATCATTGGTGTAGAGGGAGAAGAGCAGTGGGGAGAGGACGCACCCCTGAGGGGCTCCAGTGTTGGTGGTCCGGGTGTCAGATGTGATGCCCCCCAGCCTCACACGCTGTCTCCTGTTGGTCAGGAAGCTGGTGATCCACTGACAGGTGGAGGCAGGCACCGCAAGCTGGATGAGCTTCTGTTGGAGGATGTCAGGGGCGATGGTGTTGAACGCCGAGCTGAAGTCCACGAACAGGATCCTGGCGTACGTTCCTGGGGTGTCCAGGTGGTGCAGGATGTAGTGCAGTCCCATGTTGACCGCATCATCCACTGACCTGTTTGCCCGGTAGGCAAACTGGAGGGGGTCAAGCAGGGGGCCCGTGACCTCCTTCAGGTGGTTCAGCACTAACCTCTCGAACGATTTCATGACCACAGATGTCAGTGCGACGGGTCTATAGTCATTCAAACCTGTGATGGCGGGCTTCTTGGCTACTGGAACGATGGTGGAGCTCTTGAAGCACGAGGGCACCTCACACAGCTCCAGAGAACGGTTGAAGATCCGTGCAAAGGTGGGCGCCAGCTGCTCAGCGCAGACTTTCAAGCAGGAAGGTGACACGCGGTCTGGGCCCGGTGCCTTCCTGGTCTTTTGTCTCCGGAACATCTGGCGCACTTCCTCCTCGCGGACCTGGAGTGCGGGCGCGGCCTCTGCAAGAGAGTGAGTGGGTGACAACGATGATAGAGGTGTGGACAGAGCAGTTGTGGGGAGAGGTGAGTATGTAGATTGTGCTGCAGGAGGTCCCGTTGTGTGGGAGGACCGATCAAACCTGCAGTAGAACTTGTTTAGCTGGTTAGCAAGCCTTGGGCTCTTACAGGACGGGTGGTTTGTTTCTTGTAGCTCTGCAGACCTTTCCACACCGTTGAGGGATCAGGATTGGCAGAGAGGTGTCTCTTCAGGTTCTCCCCGTAACACCTCCTGGCTTTCCTGACCTCTCGGTTCAGCGTGTTTCTGGTCTGCCTGAACAGCTCGCGGTCACCGCTCCTGTAGGCCTCCTCCTTGACTTTGCGCAGCCTCCTGAGGTTCGGCGTAAACCAAGGTTTGTCGTTGTTGTACGTGCAGAAGGTCTTAGTCTGCACACACAGATCCTCACAAAAACTGATGTATGATGTGACAGTGTCAGTGAGTTCATGCAAGTCTGAAGTTGCAGCTTCGAAAGCTCCCCAATCGGTGCAGTCAAAGCAGGATTGGAGGTCCTGCCTTGACTCCACTGTCCACTTCCTCACAGTCCTCACCACAGGCTTAGAAGTTTTTAGTTTCTGCCTGTAGGCCGGGATCAGATGAACTAGACAGTGGTCCGATAGTCCTAAAGCTGCACGAGCCGCAGAGTGGTATGCATCCTTGATCACGGTGTAGCAGTGGTCCAGAGTCTGTGCCCCTCTGGTGGGACACGTTACGTGCTGTCTGTATCTGGGGAGTTCGTGTGTGAGGTTCGCCCTGTTAAGATCACCTAGAACAATGATTAGTGAGTTTGGTAGAAGTTTCTCCATGTCTGTTACCTGGTCAGCCAGCATCTGCGTGGCTTCACTCGCACGTGCGTGTGGTGGAATGTAAACAGCCGCCATGACGATTGAGGAGAACTCCCGTGGTGAATAGAACGGGCGGCAGTTTATGAAAAGTGTTTCTAGGAGAGGGCTGCAAAACTCTTTCAACACCGTGACATCAGTACACCAACGTTCATTAATGTAGAAACAGACACCACCTCCCTTTGATTTTCCGGAGAGCTCCGCGCTGCGATCTGCTCGCATTAGCCTGAACCCGGCTAGCTCCAGGGCGTGGTGGGGGGTTCGTTCGCTAAGCCACGTTTCCACAAAGCACAGCGCGGCGGATCTGCTAAAGTCCGTGTTCCTTGAAGTGAGGAGCAGCAGTTCATCCATCTTGTTCGCCAGGGAGCGGACATTCGCCAGATGAATTGACGGTAGGGCAGAACGGAACCCTTTCTGCCTCAGCCTTACGAGTGCACCGGCTCGCTTACCGCGCCGCCGTCGTCGCGCTAGCTTGTACAGCACCGCCGCTCCGGCTAGAATCTCCGACAAACAGTCTGAATCGGAGAGAACAGGAGAGAAAGTACCAGAAGAAGTCTGTCCGATGTTTAACAGAGCTTCTCTGGTAAAAGTGATCCGGGATGGACAGCAGAGGACACAGAAAACACACAAAATAAGACAAATAAACAGAGAGCGACTCACCGTGGCTGCCATCCGCGGCGCCATCATATGATCATCATCAGCCTCATTGTGGACCAAATCCAACAAGCTGTGCTATTGACCTGACAAAGAAATCCTTAACACAAGGTCTTTTGTTTTTCAGGCAGTCTCATCGGCAGATCATCTTAATGCAGTGTGCTACAGCTTTTGCACTTTCTGGCTTTCTTTGTGGCGCCGTAGTGTGGCAGCCTTATGAGCCTATTGAGTTGCGCTCATGCCATTTGTGTGTCTTTTGTATAGCCGCTCTATGGTATGAATACTGCTAAAGCCTGAATTTCCCCACCACCGGGGATAAATAAATGTTCAATCAATCAATCAATCAATACCCTGACAAAACATGGGGGTAGGTGTCTCGGTTGATTCCCACGTAAAATTTTAAAGCACTCATTGATGTAGGGAAAGATTTGCAGACGTGTGCTGACACCAACTTGGTCATAGGAGGCACTATCTTCCCCCATAAACACATTCATAAAGCCACCTGGATATCTCCCGACCACACTACCGAAAACCAGGTTGACCACATATGCATCAACCGGAAGTTCAGACGGTCTCTCCTGGATGTGAGAGTAAAGGGGGGGCCAGACGCTGGATCAGACCACCACCTACTGGCTGCAAAACTCCAACTCAAGCTAAAGCGCCGCAATACCCCTTCTGGGAACAGAACAAAGTACAACATCCAGCTCTTCCAGGACATTGGAACAACTGAGCTGTACAAAACCACCCTCCAGAACAGGTTTCAAGCCCTGCAAGAACAACCAGTGAAGGAGTACTGGAACAGCCTGAAAAGTGTATGGAAGGAGACCTGTCTGGAAGTTTTAGGGAAAAGGACAACAAACCATAAACCTTGGCTGTCAACAGAAACCTGGAAAAAAAAATAGAAGGAGGGCCAAAAAGGACACACTAAACAAATGCAAGACACGAATGAGAAAGGCCGCAGCCCACAAGAACTACGAGGAAGCAAACAAGGACGTAAGGAAAAGTGCCAAACGGGACAAGAAAAACTACATTGAGACACTGGCTAAAGGAACACAGGAAGCAGCAGCACAAAATAATCTCAAGGAACTCTACATGACCACCAGGAAACTAGCTGGGAAGTTCAGACAGAACAACACACAAATCCGGAATAATGAGGGACAACTCCTCACCACCAAGGAGGAACAACACCAAAGATGGACAGAGCATTTCCGCGAGCTGTTGAATAAACCACCGCCCAACCAAGTAATAGAGATGCCTCCAGCAACATACCAACTCAAAATCAATTGCGGCCCCCCAACAACATCTGAGGTAAAGAGGGCTATCATGATGCTCCGACGTGGCAAAGCCGCAGGGCCAGATGAAATCCCAGTAGAGGCCCTACAGGCGGATGTTGAAACTACAACCACCATGCTCCAAACACTCATCAGGAAAATATGGGAGGAGGAAGAAAACATACCAGCAGACTGGAAAGATGGGCTTATTTATTGCTGTCATCCCCAAAAAAGGAGACCTTAGAGACTGCAACAACTACAGAGACATCATGTTGCTATCAACACCGACCAAAGTGCTAAGCCGCATCATCTTAGACTACGGAAAGGGGTTGACGAGGAGCTCAGAGAAAATCAAGCTGGTTTCAGAAGTGGAAGATCGTGTATTGACCAAATTGCTACCCTTAGGGTCATTATAGAACAATTGAGAGAATGGAACACCCCGGCTTACGTAAATTTCATAGACTTCGAAAAGCCATTTGACAGCGTAGACCGGAGCTTAATGGCCCATTACGGAATACCCCATAAATTCATCAACATCATCAAAAGCTCATATCAGGACATGCAGTGCCAAGTGCTGCACCAGGGACCAACACAGAAAACATTCACCGTGCTCACTGGAGTGAAAGAGGGATGTCTAACTTCCCCCTTTCTATTCCTCCTATGCATTGACTGGATCATGAATCAAACTACCCACAATAAAAAGACAGGCATCCAATGGACTTTGACAGAACAACTAGAAGACCTGGACTTTGCTGATGATATTGCTCTACTCTCACACAGTCACCAATAGATACAGGAGAAAACTCAACTACTCGAAAAAACAGCAGCAAGACTGGGACTAAAAATAAACGGAGCAAAAACCAAAGTAATGCGAGTAAACAACAAAAACACAAACCCCATTAATCTCAGGGGCTCCCCGCTGGAAGAGGTAGACAAATTCACATACCTAGGAAGTGTAATTGCAGTGAACGGTGGAATGGAGGAAGATGTGAAATCAAGAATAGGGAAAGCAAGAACAGCATTCAACATATTAGATAAGATCTGGAAAACCAGAAACATTTCACTCAATACTAAACTCAAAATCTTCAACTCCAATGTCGAAACAGTGCTGCTATATGGATCAGAAACATGGAGGACCACCAAACACATCACCGCTAAACTGCAAACCTTCACAAACCACTGCCTAAGACTCATCCCCAGGATCTTCTGGCCCAACCACATCAGCAACAGCAGCCTATGGGACCGCACCAAACAAGAAACAATAGAGATACAGGTTTTGAGGAGGAAGTGGAGCCGGATAGGACATACCCTGAGAAAAAACAACACGGCTATAACCAAACAGGCGTTAACATGGAACCCACAAGGTAAAAGGTGCAGAGGGAGACCCCAAAACAACTGGAGAAGGAGCACAGAGCTGGATGTCATGAAGATGGGACTGTCATGGAAACAGCTGGAGAAAATGGCACAAGTCAGACGAGGGTGGAAACTCTTCATCGATGGCCTATGTTCCGAAAGGAATGAAAAGGTCTAACTAACTATTGATGTAGCTCTTCAGATCAGGATGAGGCGTAAAAGCCTTGACTAGAGCTCCAGAAATCGCCAGAGAAAAGTCACTCACGGGTTCTTTAGGAACAGGTGCACCTGCATGGATCCATTCCTTCAGCCACTGTGTGATAGCAGTAACATCATGCTTCTCTGACAGCATCTGCACGACTGGGACACTGGAGCTGGTACGCCCTGTCATAACACCCTGATACAGGAAGATAAGGCCAGACATGCCGTTCGGTCTCATCAGTTTTTTAACTATTGAGCCAGTTGCATCAACACATAATATTGGGTGAGATTCCTTTAAGGTCTTGTACACATGCATTTCTGTTTGACTCCAATAGTGACAGAAAAACTTGTCAAGTCAAGTCAAGTCAAGTTTATTTGTATAGCCCTAAATCACAAGCAGTCTCAAAGGGCTTCACATAGACAGAAATGGACAATTATTCTCAAAGCATCCCCTGATCTTAAGCTCCCAAAAGGGCAAGGAAAAACTTAAAAACCCCTACTGGGGGAAAATAAGAAACCTTGAGAAGGGACCACAGATGGAAGGATCCCCCTTTCAGGATCACCAGGTTGGAATGGATGCAGAGAGGGCACAAATGATACAACATGAACATCAATGAAATAAAAAGTGGATGTCCATGTCAGAGCAGAGGGCTGCCGAAGGATCCCTCAATTGTCCTGGCAGGGTCTACGAGGAGGTTGAGCTGCAGTTCCCCCATCCTGAATTGACCCACGAGAATCCAGATAGCCGCTGTCAGCATGGGTGCCACCTAACCACCTCCCCGGCCGGGGAGGGGGGAGGGAGGGGGTGGAGAGGGAGAGAAAACAAACTCCAGCCGAATCGGCCACTACAGGTTAGTTAAAGGCCATGTCATAGAAATGTGTCTTTAAACGTGTCTTAAATGTTTCTACTGAAGTAGCAGTTCTAATATCCATTGGTAGGGCATTCCAAAGCTCTGGAGCCCGAATAGAAAATGCTCTAGAGCCTGCAGACATTTTCTTGGCCCTCGGTGTCACTAAAAGGGTAGCGTTTTGCGAACGAAGGTTACGAGACGGAACATAAGGAACAACTAGGTCGACGAGATATGCAGGCGCTAAGCCATGCAGTGATTTATAGGTTAATAGAAGAACCTTGAAATCACATCTTAAATGGACCGGGAGCCAATGTAAGTTGGCTAGTATTGGGGTAATGTGATAAAATTTTCTTGACCGAGAGAGCAGCCTTGCAGCAGCATTTTGTACTAACTGTAGACTTTTGATGCGGGACTTAGGAAGACCCGATAATAGTACATTACAGTAGTCCAGGCGCGACGTAACAAACGCATGAATAATAGTTTCTGCATCACCGGTCGAGAGGATGGGACGAATCTTTGCAATATTACGAAGGTGAAAAAACGCAATTCTGGTTATATTCTTAATGTGCTTTTGAAAGGAGAGAGTTTGGTCAAATATTACCCCGAGATTAGTTACAGTATCGCTTTGAGTGATAGTACGGTTATCTATAGTTATAGCGGTTTCCTTGAATAAGTGTTGATAACGAGTTGGACCAATTATGAACACCTCAGTTTTATCTGGGTTAAGACGAAGGAAGTTGAGAGACAGCCATTGCTTGATCTCCGCAAGGCACGCCTCAAGATTACAACAATCCCGCGGATCTGTCATCGATAACGGCATATATAATTGGGTGTCATCCGCATAACATTGAAAACTAATATTATATTTACGTATTATGTCGCCAAGCAGAATCATATAAATATTAAAAAGAATTGGTCCGAGAACCGATCCCTGTGGGACACCACACGTAACATTATAGAGCTCCGAGGACGCATTGCCATGGCCAAGTGACATGGCGAACGAAGAGTTTGAAGGATTTAAGGATTTGGAGTGACACAGAAGGTTTAAAAAAACTATTATGGCTACGGAGCTCTCTTTCACCTCCGTGGATGGAAGTCAGGGGCCGGCGCTTGGCCGGGTGGCTGTCTGGGGAGGGTGGATGGGGCTTGGACATGGCTTTTACGCACGCCGGTCTTATTCTAAGGAGCTCTCTTCCACCTCCGTGGCTGGAAGTCGGGGGCGCCACTCGGCAGCTGGCTGTACGGGGACGGTGGATGGGGGTCGGACACTGCACGCCCGGTCCTACTCTACGGAGGTCCCAGCCACCTCCGTGGCTGGAAGTGGCACCTCCGGGGCTGGGAGTCCACCCCGCCACACGCCTGGAAATCGGCACCGGTGCTTTGGGCCGTGTGGCGGTGATCTATTTACGTTATAGTTATTTGATATATTTCATTTCGTGTAGCAACTTGTATGTTTTTATCGTTACAGTTCAGTAGTTGTTGGCTCCTTGAACTCTTGTTTTGTTAAATAAAGAGCCGTTACCCACGTCTTTCCTGGTACTTAGTTAACGCTAAAATATAGTTATATACTAGATCTGTGGAACAACGACGAGGCTGATGTCAGCGGCGCACGCGCAGCCTTGTTGACAA
Organism: Syngnathus typhle; assembly: GCF_033458585.1. Lineage (NCBI taxonomy): Eukaryota > Metazoa > Chordata > Actinopteri > Syngnathiformes > Syngnathidae > Syngnathus > Syngnathus typhle. The sequence goes on from NC_083742.1 coordinate 3,566,921, forward strand.
AGGATGAGAAATTTGATCGATGGATTTAATGATTTGGAGTGACACAGATGGTTTGATAATATTGCGAATGATAGTTATTTGATATATACAGTGGAACCTCGGTTTTTGAACGTCCCGGTTCTCGAACAAATCGGTATTCGATCGTATTTTTTTGCTTCAGATGTCGGACGAAATTCAGTTGTCGAACCTTGCGAGATGAGCCGAGAGGACCCGGATGCCAACTAACTCCGCTCATTATTACATTCTCGTTACTCTGAGGATTGCATGAACTCTAATCATGCCTCCAAAGGAACCAAGTGGGAGCACTAAAGCCATCTTAAAACACAAAGACGCTCCTAAAGCAATGCGACAGTGAGCGCCCGGCGCGCTGCGGTTGCGCGATCGGACCCTGCACTGAGGTCCACTTAAATTTTGGAAAGTACATCAGGACTTTAAAAATATTTTCTAAATTTTAGCGACCGCTCTGTCACAATAACACGACCAGCGCGGTGCAGTTGCGCGGTCGGCGACGCGCTACGGTTGCGCGTTCGGCGCTGCGCTGCAGTTGCGCGATCGGACAAAAATGCGCAAATGAAAAAATGCTTAAAAAAGGCGTTTTTTTTTGCTTCGAACGGATTAAATTTGTTTCCATTATTTGTAATGGGAAAACATGATTCGGAATTCGAACGATTCACTTCTCGAACAGCCTTCTGGAACGGATTGTGGTCAAAAACCGAGGCTCCCCTTTACTTTATATATCGTTATATCGTTAATTTTCAAGATGGCGGCGTGTGCATACGCAGCGACCTCTCTCTGTCCCGCATGAACGGTGTTTTGTCCGTCTAATGAGTGTTTGTCCGGCAGTTTTTTTTGTTCGTCTCGTCGTACTGAGTCGTGCTACAAGTACGGCAGGCAGGTTCTGCTTGACATCGGCCAAAGCGAGTTTTGTCGAGTTCTGGACTTTGATGCGGGAACATTAAAGGAGCTCGGACTGCTACGTCCTGAAGCGTCGCCGGGCTCGTCTGCTATTCCTCCCCCGGTTGGGAAGCGTCAAAAGCGGTGTGCGAGGAGGCTGAAGAGGGGCAAGCGCGGGGGCGTCCGGGCCAGGCTGGCGGCCAACCCTGCTCGCCCGGCCGTGCCTTCCATTCTTCTGGCAAATGTTCGATCGCTGGACAACAAAATAGATTACATTCGCTTGCTGCGATCTACAAACCGGACAGTGCGGGACTGCTGTGTGCTCGTGTTCACTGAGACTTGGTTGACCGTCAACATTCCGGACTCTGCCGTACATCTGGAGCGGCTAGCGTGCTATCGGGCGGACCGGGCCATTGTACAAGGGGGAAAATCTCGTCTACATCCGTGACGAATGGTCTGTAGTGGTATGCAAGCACTGCTCGCCACTGGCAGAGTTTGTGATCATTAAGCGCCGTCCTTTTTACCTGCAAAGGGAATTGACCGCGATTCTGCTGGGCGCGGTTTACATCCCGCCTTCCAACATCGAAGGCGACAGGATCGTGGCTCTTAGTGAACTGTACCAGGCTGTCAGTGAACAACAGACCCTGACGGTTACACCATCTTCGCTGGGGATTTTAATCATGCTAATCTGAAGTCTGTTTTTCCGTGGCTTCACCAGCATGTTAATTTTCCTACGCGTCGCGACAGCTTCCTGGACCTGGTCTACTCTTCGCATAAAGGAGCTTTCAAAGCCGCCCACCTCCCCCATCTTGGCCTTTCTGACCATATCACTGTTATGCTTTTGCGCGCATACAGACAAATGGTGAGAGCATCCAGACCGGTTCGAAAGCGGGTACGGGTGTGGCCTGAGGGTGCCTCTGATGCGCTTCATGACTGCTTTGGCTCTACTGACTGGGACATGTTTAGGAGGGCTGCCACTTGCGACAATCGGACAGACATTGAGGAGTATACTGACTCTGTTTCCTTCTACAGCAGGAAGTGCATTGATGATGTGACTCACTCAAAATCCATCGTCACTCGGGCTAACCGGAAGCCATGGCTGACGGGGGCTGTCTTCAGGCTGCTGAGGGCCAGGGACAAAGCCTTTAGAGCGGGGGATGAGGCTGGCTTGAGGACTGCGAGGGCCGACCTGTCCCGGGGCATCAAAAAAGCAAAGAGGGCGTTCTCTTGCAAAATTACCGCCCACTTCAAGGACAGCAGGGACGCACGGAGCCTTTGGCAGGGCATTCAGACCATCACGGACTACAAGTCCGCACCGCAGAGCTGTGAAGGGGACGTCCGTCTGCTCAATGACCTTAACCGCTTCTTTGCTCGCCTCGACGCTCAGAACAGCACTTGCCCGCTGAAGGCCACTCCCCCTTCACACGAGCTGCCCATGTGCCTCTCCGTCGACAGCGTGAGGAGGGCGCTTGCCGCTATCAACATCCGTAAGGCGGCGGGCCCTGACAACATCCCGGGTCGAGCGCTGAAGGACTGCGTTGGTGAGCTGACGGATGTCTTCACAGACATCTTTAACACTTCCCTGCAGCAGGCCATCGCCCCGTCGTGTTTCAAAGCTGCCACCATCGTCCCTGTGCCGAAGAAACCTGCTCCGTCCTGCTTCAATGACTACCGCCCCGTGGCACTTATGCCCATCATCATGAAGTGCTTTGAGCGGCTTGTCATGGAGCACATCCATTCCGTTCGCCCCCCCACCATTGACCCCTTCCAGTTTGCGTACCGAGCCAAGCGGTCCTCTGAGGATGCCATCTGCTCTGCCCTCCACTCGCCCCTCACCCACCTGGAGAGAAGGGACTCGTATGTGAGATTGCTGTTTGTGGACTTCAGTTCTGCCTTCAACACCATTGTGCCACAACGTCTCATCAGCAAACTTGACAAGATGGGCCTCTGTACCTACCTCTGCAACTGCCTACTAGACTTCCTCTGTCAGAGGCCACAGGTGGTACGTGTGGGCGACAAAATCTCCGCCAGCATCACGCTGAGCACGGGGGCCCCCCAAGGCTGCGTGCTCAGTCCGCTGTTCTTCACCCTCCTGACGCATGACTGCGCTGCAACCTACAGCGACAACCGCATAGTGAAGTTTGCTGACGACACGACTCTGGTGGGTCTCATCACCAAGGGAGACGAGACTCAGTACAGGCTGGAGGTTGACCTTTTGACCACGTGGTGCAGGGTCAACAACCTCCTGCTGAACGTCGACAAGACCAAGGAGATTGTTGTTGACTTCCGGAAGGGTCACACCCAACACCTGCCGCTGACCATCGACGGTGCTGTGGTGGAGAGAGTGGGGAGCGCCAGGTTCCTGGGGGTGCACATCAGTGAAGATCTCTCCTGGTCCACCAACACCGCATCACTGGCAAAGAAGTCCCAGCGCCGCCTGTACTTCCTGCGGAAACTCAGGCGAGCGAGCGCTCCTCCGGCCGTCATGACTACGTTTTACCGTGGCACCATTGAGAGCGTCCTCTCCAGCTGTATTGCTGTTTGGGGTGGCAGCTGCACTCACTACAACTTGAAGGCCCTGCAGCGCATAGTGAACACGGCTGGTAAGATCATGGAAAGACATTTACATCTCCCATCTCACCCGCAAGGAGACCGCGATTGTGAGTGATGTGTGTCACCCCGCTCACTCTTTGTTCGATCTTCTGCCCTCTGGGAAGAGGTAGTGGAGCCTGCGCTCCCGCACCACCAGACTCAACAACAGCTTCATACTCCAGGCTGTTAGGATCGTGAACTCGCTTCCCCGTTCTGCGTAGCGTCCTGTACTTTTGCGCTATGCTTGCTGGCTCCGTTTTGCTCCTCTTATTTATTGTGTTATCTTTTTATTTATTATTTATTCATCACTCTTACTATTTATTGTTTGAATTTTTGCCTTCTTGTTTTATATTGTGTCGCTTACTTGTATGTCTATCGTGTAATATGTCTCGTCACCGTGGGATAAAGAAAACGTAATTTCGGTTTCTTTGTGTGTTTTGACATGTGAAGAGATTGACAATAAAGCTGACTTTGATTTTGGACTTTGAAACACGTTACATTGATTGAGGTGACACAGGAAGGGAGGGGCGACGCGAACAGAAACTATGGCAACCTAGACACATAGCAAAACTGGGGACGAGACATGACAAATCTCCCTCGAAATAAATCACCTTTCTTCTTGTTTGTTGTCAATCGCGCATCGCAATTAGCAATCCTGCCCAACACAGTCAGTAAAATTCATAACTGACGACACATCGTTTGATGCGATGGTGCAATCGTTGATGGTGTGTTATTGTGATATATTGTTTGTTTTTTAATCTCTATCGCGAACCGGACGTCATACGGAGGCAGTATCACTGCGCATGCGCACTATGGATCCCATGCACAGAACGGATGCGCAAGCCACGTCAGCTCTATAAAGAGCGAGAGTTGTTTTCTTCCTATTAGTTTCAATTCACAGTTTAATTAGCAGTTTCAATCAGCAAGTAACAAAATGCGTATTACAGGTAATGTTTTATTTCACAACACTTTGCCTTGTTCCTTTCGTCTCTGCTGTTCACTTCAAACACGCTCCATACGACCGCAATGCTCTCGTATCAGACGCTTGCGCGATCACCTGCTCGTTTGCTGTCACAATGTACCCTACACAAATCCGAAACATTTGTTGCGGCTCCGAGTCACGACGAGGGGCAAGTTTTGGTTTCCAAGGGTGTTTTTATTCCTCTTCAACTTCTCTCCCATACAGAGCCGCCTTTTTCACATGTCCGCACGTCACTTTCCTCTTTTCATTTTAACCTAACTGATCGCGGTGGTGCCTTTACGGGCAGTTGGAGAAATCAACGCCAACAAAAAAAATACATCCAGCCTAGTTAAGACCATACCAAAGACTATAAAAATGGGACCCATTGCCTCCCTGCTTGGCACTCAGCATTAAGGGTTGGAATTGGGGGGTTAGATCACCAAATGATTCCTGAGCGCGGCGCCGCTGCTGCTCACTGCTCCCCTCTCCCTCAGGGGATGGACCAAAATCACACGGGGATGGGTCAAATGCAGAGGACAAATTTCACCACACCCAGATGCATGTGTGACGATCATTGGGACTTAAAAAAATATATAAATAAATAATAATCTGGGTGCGTATTATACATGGGTACAGGCTTTTTTCCAGCATCGACGCCATTTTTATTATACATGGGGGCGCATTATACATGGAAAAAAACGGTAGTTTTTTGGTGAAATATTCTTTTTAATGCTATTAATGAATGCATTTGTTTTCAAAAAGCTTTTTTTTAATATCCATGCTTTAGTATCTACTAAAAGTAAAAACCTTTTATGCAATGACTTTTACATGTCATTTATATTACTTCACACAAACACTACATCCATCTGCTCCTGGTTCGGCCCCCGGGTCAAAATTTAGAACCCAATCCGGCCCGCAAGTCAAAAAGTTTGCCCACCCCTACTTTAGCCTGTTGTTGCTCGTTCATTTCTCTGTTCTTGATGTTGGATTTTGTGGAATAAATTCCCCCCAAAATCCGATTTATACTCCGGAGCGATTTATATGGTTTTTTTTCACTTTTGGATTTAATGGCTAATGCGAATATATATACCGGAGCGACTTTTAGTCCGTAAAATACGATAACCTTTTTAACCTTTTTCTAGTAAAAGTGGGGATTCTCAAGTTAAAAAAACTAAACCTTCAACTTGTCACAATAGTGGAATTACGTATAATTACCAATTGTAGCCTGGTGAACACACACTAGTAGGATATTGTACACTAGTTGTAAAATTCTACCTCTTTCTCACTCCATTACAACACAGCCAAACAATCAGAAACAGTTGTAATGATTGTGAACAGTTCTTGTCACCATCAAATTTTCTTTGCAGCGAGACAATTGTTTGAGATTATGAACATTTTCAGTGAACATTTCTGCGACTATTTGCGATTTTGGGCCAACGCTGAAGAAATCATGCACTATGTGCGCACACCCAAAACTTTGCAGCTCAGTGGTATATATATGCCCTCAAAGTTTCAAAAGTGATTCTACGGTATGCATTACATACTAGAATAGGAGGTATTGAAGAAAGCAAGTGGTCATTAGAGATTTTACTGGTTTTATTTAAAATGTATTTGTATTTATTTAGTTTACATCCATGGTGCATACAGTAGGTAAATCTGCATGTTGGCGAACGAGCAATGTTATGCTCGAGTCACCAGATGCTTTTGTCGCAAAGATGTTTTGAACATGTTAAAAGTAGCTGCAATAAGAAAAACTGTTTGCAACCTTTAGGAACCTTGACAAGAAAACAACATTCATCAAGTTCACAAAAAAGTGTCTTAACTTGGAAAGAGAGGTACTACTTGAGCTTGCTTCCGTTTAGACACGAAGCTGACAGAGTGAGGTGTGTTAAGTGTCGCATTTTAAAATGGGGAAATTATTTTATGTCATTTCATTTTGGAATAAGGCTTTAAACAAATTTTGGAAAACATGAAATGCCGTGAATATTTTTTGGATGCATTGTAGGTACATAAAAAATTATTTGCAACACTGCATACTGTTGGCAGATAATTCTTCAAGAGACATTGTTTATTGTCTACTCTGGCAATGTAATCCTATCAATAACACTACTCACTCAAAATGTGTTGCAATTTATTCACATTTTGTACACTGGTGAGTGGTAACTACTGAAATACACAAATACAAAAAAGCTAATATGAAAATATCAGAATTATCTTATATCATTTGAGATGGGGTAGGATTGGGGTAGGATGCAAAGAGTTCTGGTTTCCCCCTTGAATACAAAATAGCTGGAGACAATAAAGCAGAAATTCAAAAGCTGAAAAAACCTTCTGAAACATTCATACAATGAAATCTTAATAGAAATGATCATGCAAATAAACATTTAAAACTCCAAAGCTTAAATGTATATTTCCAAGTCAACACGTCGCTATATATATATACATTCAGTCTCAATTGAAATGCTTCTATGCGTCTTCTATGTCACAGAGGTGTAGTCGGAGTAGAGGCAGTGGTGGGAACATTGACGGGATGCAGGCTGATATCCAGGGATGGAGTTTCCTCTGGCACAGGAGGACTCTTCTTCTGTGCCTCAAGCTTCTCTATGAGTTGGCTGTATAGCTCCTTCACTGGATCGCTGCTCTATAATTATAAACCAATATTATAATAACAAATGTTAGTTAACCAATTTAATCTGTTTTATATTTTGTTTCCATTCCGAGGTAGATTAAAAACTAGGGGTGTAACGATACATCGATACACATCGATTAATCGATATAATGCTCTGCGATTTATTGGCATTGATGCTAAAGGTAAACATCGATTTATATCGCCGTGTTTGACCTCGGACATTAGACGCGACTTTATTTTGAAATCCAGTTCATTGTTGCTTGCTTCCTCTTTTCGGGAGCAGTGCGCCCGGCGTTGTTGTGTTGTGAGCAGATCACGCACGTGAAAGGGGAGGGGACAACTAGTACGCGGCTCCTGGGCTGCTGCTATGGCTAGTGTCCAAAAAGACGAGGAAATTTGCTCCCCTTTAGGCTTCAAGTCATTCGTTTGGAAGCACTTTGGATTCCAAAGAAAAGATGGCTCAACGGACAAGACACGTGCAGTTTGTAAATCCTGCCATGCGGTGATCAAATATTCAGGGAGCACAAATCTCGCCGCACATTTAAAGAAAAAACACAACATCAAAGTTCAGTGTTAAAGTAAGGAATTTGTATACTACAATACTCTTGTAATTTCCTAAATAAAGAGTTTGCAGTACCTTGTTGATTTTGCGTATGAATTGTTATAAATCAGGATCTTGTTCTATATTTTTTATTAAAAAAAAAAAATAAAAAAATCGATCGTAGAACACTATATCGCGATATATCGTGAATGAATCGCAGCAGGCTTTAAGATAGACAAATATCGTATCGTAGTTCTTTATATCGATATTATATCGTATTGTGACAAAACCCGCGATTTACACCCCTATTAAAAACCGTTTGGCAAACACACAAGTGATGAACAAGCACATTTCGGTGAAACAAAGTTCACCTGAACATGATGTTTGATAATCATGTTTCTTTTGATAATTTATCTGAGAAGACAAAAAAAGAAGTCAAGTACTACCGTATTTTCCGGATTATAAACTACTTTGACTTTGAACTCCCGTTTAAAATGTTCATGAGGCAAAAGTAATTTTAAACTCATGTAAATTTAAGGTATTTCATACAGTTTGTTCAATGTTATCTGACTCTTCAGATATGAATGAAAGGCAGAATTTGTGTTTTTAGAATTGTTCACATCTGCCTGAATGACTCATATTTGGTTATTTTGTCATTTGAAAAATAAAGACAATTGTGACAGTTAAATTTATTTTATAACAGTGTGTATTTGCATGACATTTTTGGAGTTAAAAAATGTCCGAAAAAAATATTGGCCCCCGGGCCCCTTCACTACATCAAATCTGGCCCTCCTTGCAAAAAGTTTAGACACCCCTGAATTAACCCATTTAAGCCTGGAGTGCATTACCAAGTTTCAACCAAGCCGCACAGAAAAAAATCAATTAATTCAGGTCAAGACACTCGTCCCGGTCACGTGACATGTTTCCCCAGTCGAGCCCGCAAAGCTAATATGTGGCGACAGGCTAACTAACCAGGCAATGAAGCATTCAAAACTGCTTCAACATATGGAGACCAAGCATCCTGCAATAAAAGACAAACCTTAATCACTTGTGGCTTGTGGAATGGAGCCGGGGGAAGCCCCATTACGGACATTACCGGAGAAACGATTTTTAATGTGTGCGCATCGTGTGTTGCAGACTGTTCGCAGAGGTTCTGCGCGACGCAATACGTTGGTCACGTGATGCAACGCGGCAGTTGTCTTCGCGCGCCCGGGCAATATAAATAAGCCTCAATTTTGTGCATATAGTCTACTTTTGCATAGAGTACCTATGCATTTATTTGTAAGCATTGGCCAACGTTTCTGTCATCGATTGCTGTTGATTAACTTTGCCAACCTGTTTGATATATGTCGCTAAGTACATCTGTAAATCTTCTTTTTCAAGACATACCAAACTGTATTTATTGACTGCACCATGTGAGTTTAATATTTCTGATCGATTGTCCGTCTTATAGGTTTCTTTGCTCACAAAGGCTCTCTGGCATTCATTTTTGATTAACAGCAAATGCAGTTTTAACAGGTGAAACCCAAAGCCAAAAACAGCACCTGAACAATCAGAAATACCCATCAGTATTGGATGTGTTCCAATCATTTAGCTCACTTGAAAAATAAAAGTTGTTTAACACAAATTCAGATTTTTTTTCTCATATTCGCCTGAAACTGAAATGTATTCAGTATACAAGAGAAACAAAGGCATTGATCTTGCTGTTCCAATACTTTTGGCGGTGACTCTACATCTATATTGGACAAAGCTATTAAAAGAATGAACGATTCTGTATTAATGGCCCCACAGATGGATATTACTACTTCAATCTCATGGACCAAACTCAAAGTGGCCCCCACATAACTCAGAAATTGATTGAAAACATAAACTAACCTGTTTAGGCGGTTCCAGTGTTTTCATCAGCGTTTCCATATATGAAGGCAACACCTTGTGGTGCAGGTGCAGCAGCATACGTAGACTATGTCTGTGAACATTCTCTTTACTGTTAAATGCAAGAAAAAAGCGACTTTAATTCAAATGTCAAGAAATGTACCAGAACAGGTAACAAGTTTATTTTTGCAATTGTTCAATGGGAAATTCAAGACAGGACAACATTCCATTATCGGGTAAGAAAAGCAAACCTGGAAAAAGTCGTCAATAGGAAGCCATCAAAAACAACCGAACAAAATTCTTCTCCTCCAAACTCATCCGAGAGCAATGTGAGGTGTCCAGTAAGCAAGTGAAGGAAAATGTCACCAAAAGCCATGTCATTGTAAGTCTCCACTGAAGGGAAAGAAGACATAGAAATGTTATGAAAATGTTTGTTCGATACCACTTTTTTTTTTTAGACCAAACCCAATTCTTGAGTAGTCACTGACTACAGGGCTCGAAACTAACGATTGCCCGATTGCCCGGGGCAAGTAGCGATGGCAGACGGGCAAGTAGAATTTTTTCCTCACTTGCCCGAACTTGCCCTGCCATAATACTTTTATAATAATATATAATAATTTTCAAGCTGTAAAAAGACGATTTTGTACATAATTTCTCGCAACTTCTGCCGCTTCTGGTCCGACATTTTGTTTTCTAGGGAGCGGTTAGTTTCTCGTGTAAGTCTGCAATACATTGATAACGGCAAAGCGCTTCGTAATTAAATGCATGCTCTCTCACCCGTCCCTGGCTCTTCTGCGCCTGCGCACCAGCAGAGCTTGTTTCCGGTTGGCGGATACGAAGGCATATGAAGGCAAAACTTATAGTGTTGTCTTTTTTATTGCAAAAATGTGTCGGGCAAGTAAAAATCCACTCCAAAAAAATTTGGGCAAGTAAAATTTTGTTTCGGGCAAGTAAAATTTTCTCCAACTTGCCCGAGGGCAACTTGGGCAAAAAATAAGCTTCGAGCCCTGGACTAGTACCGATACCACTTGTACATTTGACATACATTTCCCCCAAAAAACAGTGACAGATAATTTTAAATGAAAACTTATGTATCACAACACCGAATACCAATTTCCCTAATTAAAACAACATTAAATTTATGGCAATTGTCTATTCTTCTAATTTCTAGTTTCTAATTCCTAATTATAAAATGGCCCCAAGATACGACACCTTGAAATAAGGCTGGTATGGGTATCGGTACTCTCCAATCCCTACTTATGACAATATTTTTCTTTATATTCAAGACATTTCGTGCAATTGATTGAAAAAGTCTACAGTACCATGTTCAAATGCCAGATTTTTGTGAAATACAAAATGTGATTTTAAAACCTTTCCCACAATTACTGTCAATCAGAGGCACTTTAAATGGCGGCAGGTGTATGTTGATTCACATTTACCAACAGTTTGAATGTAAAACAATTGATGTTTTACATGTCTCCCTCTCTCTCACACACCAGACACAAATGAGCTGAAATTGTTAAAAGTAGGGGAGGGGTGACTCATGCTGGGGCCCAAGGGCATCAATGAGCCTTGCTGTCGCCATGTCCCATAAAATATAACCTACATATTAATAAACTGAAATGGTGACAGGTTAACATACTATCACCACAATTGGGTGCTACATTGTTCTCAGTCTTTACATGTTTTTAGGAGTTACCTTCAAGCATACACATATTATACATATATTCATATGTATTATGAATTCACTTTACAGGGCGGTTAAATTCATAAAATAATTAACATAAAAAGTTTATTAACCTTTGCTCCCTTGATTCCAGAAGAAATTTAGAATCTGTATCCAATTCCAGAGTACAAAATATTTTTTAGTCTAAAAGTCATGTTCATTGTCTAAGGAATACATCCATCTGTCCATCCGTCCAGCCATTGTACCGCTTGTCCCCACCGGACATCTGAACGTGCCATCTTTGACTTGGGTTAATTTAATTATTTATGCTTTATTTCGTCCTCAGACAAACATGACAACTAGACTCTGATTTATTGATTTCAATGTGGGGCTGATTATTCATGTCCTGCATCTGCTCATCTGACACAGAGTTCAAAGAGTGACACAGAGCTTGTCCTCAGTAACAGATTGACAGACTTTCCGTCAGCATTGATGCAAGAAAATTGCAATAATTTCCATCCACAGGTAAGGAATCTGATATAACACTCAATGGCAAACAATGGGTTTAAGGGACAGCCCAGTCAATAACTTGTCACATCCGTTCCTAACATGGCACTGTATATTAAATTGACACATGACAGAGATTTGCACACTGTAAGCATTGTAGCCTTTATATTTCTGATATTTGTATCTTCAGGGAATCAATGAGCAATGGTGTGTGCTCCGGTTCTCTACTTTGAAAAAACATGGTGGATTCTCACCTAGGGCAGGTAACAACCTTTGTAAGGCATTCTTGTTTCTCAGCTTGGCAATGTGAAGAATGTAATAGAGACCCATTTCACAGGCCACTCTGTTCTCCTGCAGGTATCTGAGACAGATCCAACCAAAAATGTGACAAAGGCTGAATTTTAAAAACAAATGTTTAAATCAAGTGTGCAAGGCATCATACGTTAGACATCAATTGAGCTTCTGACATAACCAGTTTGTTCAAAACCAAATCATTTGTTGAGGGCTGGGTACAAGAGCAGACTTTAAGAGATCCACTAAAATGAAAATGCCTGGCAGAAACCCAAAACAGGGAAACAAAAGCTTAAAAACCAAACACCTGAAGAAAATATACCGTTTTTTCCATGTATAATGCGCAAAATTTAACTAATTTATTGTCCTAAAATCTGGGGTGCGCATTATACATGGGTACACAAAAAAAAAAAAAAAAAATTTTTAAATCTTTTTTAAAAGTTTTTTAATCAGGATATGATATGGAGGCCGGCATTACAGATGCGCTTTCTTCTCTGCTGTTCACTTCAAACACGCTCCATACGAACACAATGCTCTCGTATCAGACACTTGCTCGATCACCTGCTCGTTTGCTGTCACAATGTACCCTACACAAATCCGAAACATTTCTTCGCTATCGAGTTTGCTAGCGCATGCGCAGTGATACTGACCGGCAGAATAACATCCGGTTGTTCCCAAAGATGATCTTTTTTCTGAAATAATTTTACGTTTACGGACTTAAGTAGGAGTCAAAATTTGGGTGCGTATTATACATGGGTACAGGCTTTTTTCCAGCCTCAACATGCCATTTTTAGGGTGCGTATTATACATGGGGGCGCATTATACATGGAAGAAAACGGTAATACCTAAAGAAAAAAATCTCGGCTGGATCATTTTCTGCACTTTGTCGAATTTGTCTTCAGTGGAAGCCCTCTGGTTCCTTCTAGGCAATACACATGTACCCTGGCCGGGTCATACCAAAGACTATAAAAATGGGACCCATTGCCTCCCTGCTTGGCACTCAGCATTAAAGGTTGGAATTGGGGGGTTAGATCACCAAATGATTCCCGAGCGCGGCACCGTTGCTGCTCACTGCTCCCCTCTCCTCCAGGGGATGGATCAAAATCACACGGGGATGGGTTAAATGCAGAGGACAAATTTCACGACACCCAGATGTGTGTGTGACGATCATTTGGACTTTAACTTTGAATTTCGGGCGAAATTCGGTTGTCGAACCTCGCGAGATAAGCCGAGAGGACCCGCATGCCAACTGACTCCGTTCGTTATTACATTCTCGTTACTCTGAGGCTCCAAAGGAAGAAAGTGGGAGCCGTAAAGCCATTCTAAAACACAAAGACGCTCCTAAAGCAATGCGACAGTGAGCGCCCGGCGCGCTGCGGTTGCGCAATCGGACCGAATTAAGCTCCCTCCGCACTGAGGTCCACTTAAATTTTGGAAAGTCCATTAGGACTTTAAAAATATTTTCTAAATTTTAGCGACCGCTCTGTCACAATAATGCAACCAGCACGGTGCAGTTGCGTGGTCGGCGGTGCGCTGCAGTTGCGCGATCGGACAAAAATGCGCAAATGAAAAAATGCTTGAAACAATTTTTTTTTTTTTTTTTGCTTGGAACGGATTGGGGGGTTTGATCACCAAATGATTCCCGAGCACGGCACCGCTGCTGCTCACTGCTCCCCTCTCCCCCAGGGGATGGATCAAAATCACACGGGGATGGGTTGAATGCAGAGGACAAATTTCACCACACCCAGATGTATGTGTGATGATCATTGGGACTTTATTTTATTTTACTTTATTATTTATTTTATTTTTTTCCATTATTTGTAATGGGAAAACATGATTCGGAATTCGAACGATTCACTTCTTGAACAGCCTTCTGGAATGGATTGTGGTCGAAAACCGAGGCTCCACTGTATATTATATTTGGTTATTTAGTGTTAGTAATGCTCCTATTTCATCATGATTCGTTTAAGGTCGCAAATGGTCTCAAAGACATTCGTCAATAGTTTTAATGGTCGTCAGCAGGTTTTCTTTTCGGAGAGAAATTTTGAACAGAAAAATTGTAACCTTTTGCAATTATTTGCAACCTTTTAGGGCGCCTGACACAAAAAAGCATTCACTATGTGCGCAAACACTCGAGGTTCAGTGAGATACGGGTTTTACACTTCAACATTACAAAATACAATATAAGAAAAAATTGAGTTACATTGTGGTTGTAAATGTGACAAAATGTACAAGAGTCAAAATGTATATGAATACTTCTGCAAGGCAACATACGTATATCTTTCAGAATTAAATTAGTAAAGTATTGAATTTTGTAGAAGACGGGTGATTATTTTTGTCAATTTCTTTTTTTTACCTGGTAAAGGCATCTGGCAAAGTGGTAGGATAGGAAAGTGACGTCTTTTCTTCACTCGGAAGTTTCTGCTCTACACTGTAAGTGTGGTCATCCACAACCACTGACATCATGGCAGGCAGAAAGCGGGTCATTAGCTCCAAATCCTATGTGTGAGTGTGTGCACAAGAAGAAAAAAAAAATCACAATATGTCTAACGGAACCAAACAAATCAAGTGTTGCAAGTAATGTGAATATTGCATGTACCAAACGAGGTTCTTTGAACACTTGACTGTCAATCATATCCCATGCTCCTTGACCAAGAGACAGCATCCTCAAAAGCAACATCAGATCAGGACTATCCTGATGACAAATACAGCAGCATGAGTGAAGATTGTTTAATACAATGTTTAAGAAAATGTTGTTTTTGGAAATGGCATTACAAATAGACAACAGTGATCCCTCGTTTATTGCTGATAATTGGTTCCAAGACAAATAGGTGAATATTAAATACGTAGGTGAAAATCTGTGTTGTGGCGTGAATATTTTTACGATATCCACACAAGACTTTTATAATGGTATTTTTAAACACTTTATTGTATTTTTAAAACCTTTATTGTATTCTAACTACTTTTTAAACATTTTAAAGTTAAACTGACTTTTAGAAACATTCTTTAGGGCTTCACTAAAACTCAAAGTCACAAAAAAGCTACCGCGAACGTGTCACAGATCTGCTCTGCTCTCGCCATGCTACCCGGCTGACGTGCCTTTGCGGTGGGCCGCGGGGGCACGCATATCCAATGCGAAGCTGCGCGCGCTAATCAGTGCTGATCGCTGCCAACTGTGCCTTTGATACCGGCTGATTAGGACGTGTGTTTAAACCCCGCAAGCCCGTCAATCTGCGGTGGTTCGTCTGATACACGTACGCCTGCCACTAGGTTCTGCTATGCCACCTGATTCCCGTTTGCCTGATCCGCTGTGTAGTACGCCGTTTCCTGATTCGTTGTTTAGCGAAAGCCCGTTCTTATGATCTGCTCTGGACTCCGTTTGGCTCGACCTTCTGTCTGTCCCTGACCACGAGGTTGCTATGCCCGTCTGCTTTGATGATGCACGACGCGAACTCGCTCACCGGCTCGTCAGCTTGCCTCGTTGTCCTGCTCTGCAATCATTCCAGCCCTCCCTGTCCCTTTTAAATTTTGTGTGAGCCCGTGTTGCATTTGGTTGTCCTGCCTTGTTCGTGACAAAAGGAAGTGCCAATCAGAGATGCTGCTGATTCTGCTAACACGAACATAAGTGGAAGAGCGGATACGTAGCACGACTGCGGGAGACTGAGATAAAGAGTGGTTAGAACCGCTCTTACAGTTCTAAGCCAATCAGCAGCAAGACTACAGATCAACATGTTCCCATTGGTCTCGTCTCCTCTACCAGCTAATAGTGTGCTGTGAACTCATATGGGCAGACAAAGCCCCGTGCTCCAAGTGACGCCACAAAAAGCTGGATACACCTAAATATTCGCAATACTTAATATTCTTAAAAACCCGCGATGCACTGAGGCCGCAAAAGATGAACCGTGAAATAGCAAGGGATCACTGTATACTGTATATCAAAGGCCTACAGTTCAGGTAAAGAGTCTATTTCTAGAAATGTTGAACTTGATGTCAACATAAATAAACTAACATTAACTGAAGAATGATGAAACTATCCCAGCCTTTCTGCAGTTTGAGGAAAGTTAAGTTTAAGACAAGGACTTTTTAGTTCCATTTTAAATAAAATTTTAGACCAACTTCACAAAGTTCCTGTTGTCCAAAGTTGCTACAGTATATAAACGACAACCATCTGCTCTTATCAGTCCCAAGTAAAATCAGCGCGTTTTGTTGGTTTCGGTGTCACGATTGTGTGATTTTGTTACATAAGTGGTTTCTTTTTTAAGAAGGTTAATTTATTTTGAGATTCGAGAACTTTTACAGCCAGAAAATCCTGCTAATTAAATGTTGACAATTTTTAGACTTTTGAAAGATGGGTTTAAGACATTTTAATGGTAATTAAAGCCTTGTTTTTAGGTTCATGGATTCATTGCCGTTTAAGGCCTTATCTCATAGTCATTGATCTAATAATGTAGTACTAAAGCAGTGGTTCCCAAAGTGGGCGGTACCGCCCCCCTGGGGGCGGTGGAAAGATCTGGGGGGGCGGTGAGGAAGAAAGGGGCGGTAGGGGGGCGGCAGTCCGAAGTCGAAGTCAGAAGTTTGAACGTTTGTTTGACGATTTGTACACAACACGTGCAGCAGGACGAGTCAGTGGACGACGCATCAGGGTCCGGTTACCACATGCCGCTCTGGCCCAGTCAGATCCGACAGCATGGACTACAAAAGCAAAAGCTCAGGTTTGTAATTTCAAGCTTGTAATGTTCAGAATTTTATCTTATAATAAAAACCGCATTCTGGCGGTCAACATCATCTTGAGTTCAAGTCAACATGAAATTACTGACCGCGGGGATCTACGACTTCTTAGTGAGTTCCAGCCTGATGTTGAGAAGCTTATGTTCCTGCACCAAGCACATCCATCCCATTAATATTAAGTGTGAGACAATGAAGGTTACTGGTGGAATGTTTATTTACTATTCTATGTTGCTGAAGCAGTTAAAACTGCTAAAAAATAAATTGGTTTACTAAATTGGGTTTTATTTGTGAAATACACATTTGTGTTTAACCTTTCTCTTTTCAAATTGCAGCATCGAGATCGACAGGCGGATCGGTGCAGCGTCGGCAGTAATGCGGACTCTGTACCGATCCGTCGTGGTAAAGAGAGAGCTGAGCCAAAAGACAAAGCTCTCAATTTACCGGTCGATTTACGCTCCTACCCTCACCTATGGTCACGAGCTATGGGTCGTGACCGAAAGAACGAGATCCCGGATACAAGCGGCCGAAATGAGTTTTCTCCGCAGGATGTCCAGGCTCTCTCTTAGAGATAGGGTGAGAAGTTCGGTCATCCGGGAGAGACTCGGAGTAGAGTCCCTACTCCTCCACGTTGAGAGGAGCCAGATGAGGTGGCTCGAGCGGAAGAAGATGGATGGATGGATGGAAATTGCAGCATACCAAATATCAAGAAAGAGGTGTTTGTTTCCATATGTGTCTGTGGGGGGGTGTTGACGCTAGGAATTCACTGGGGAGCCAAGGGGGCGCCAGCCTGCAAAAGTTTGGGAACCATTGTACTAAAGCCTACTAACGCAAACGGGTCTTTACAGGATTGAAGCGACAAAGGTTTTGTCATAACAAAAGTATGAAAAGACTTGCATAAATATACACAACGGCAGGTGCGGCAACAATTAAGAAGAGTCACAGCAATGTGACTTATTGAACAAGCAATGGTTTTCCTCATCCAAAACAGTGCTGGATTTTATGATGGTTGGCCCAAAAATAAGAGTGTTTCATAACCATGCTGCAGAAACGAACAAAAAGTGCTACCAATTAAGCACTTACAAAAATATGTGCAATGGCTTTCTCACCCTGGGTAAAGCATCCTGGCTGAGAAGCTCCTGCAGGTTCCTCATGATGGTCAGCACCAGGGTGTTGGAAGCAAATGGGTCACACAGGATCATGGACAGGTCCCTAAAAAGTACAGAAGGCCAATGAATAAACCAAAGATTAGAAAAGCTATGGCTAGCCCAGTCCCTGTTTTTTTTTTTTTACCCAAGGACTTGCTCTTGTCCTTTCTTGACTCCATCTAAGAATCCTTGCAACTCTCTGGCCCGCTTTCCATCCACAAACTTCTCTCGGATGCAGGCATCTAAGCACCATGTGAACTGTTGCAATTCACAAAATGAAATCATTAAAACCAATATTAATTTAAACAACCTCCAAAGTATGTAATGTCGGCCTATATGACTATAAAAGTTTACATTGGCTTAACTAAGAAAGAAATTAAGAACTATATTATAAGAAAAAAACAACAACGTGGTATCCCTTCTTACCTTGTGGCAGGGGTCGACAGAACAAATCTCACTTATGTCTAAGTCATGGAGAGACATTAGCAATTCTGCTCGAAGAGTACAGTAGTGGACATTTCGTGTCCGCAGAAACAGTGTTCGCAAAAACTGCAACACCATATCATAAAGCTTAACGTTCTTCCCAATCATCTGGGTCAGCTTCAGGACCACCTAACTCACACACACACACGCACGCACACACGCATGCACACACACACGCACGCAAATAGGACAGTTAAACTTGTGTGCAGGATCCTGTGTTTATGTGATTCAGTTGATTGCTATTAACACCTACTTCGCCTTGACGGCGCATTTTTGGCGATGGGCTGAAGAAATTGTGAAGAATAGAAAGATCACTGCTGAAGAGAGCCACTTCTTTTTCCACAATATACTGCTTTAGGAGCGGTGAAACCTCATCCCCAAATAGGGCTTGGTTGTCCTGCCAGATCTGCCTTTTCACCTCCACAGCACACACCTTGTACAGCTCCTTATCAGCCATGACCATCTTCAGTTTCTTCTCAGGTACCTGGAGGGGTTGACAGTTTGCGTGCAGATTTTTCTTAACTATCATGTAAACAAGGGTCATCAGCTTTTTTGAAATTGAGAGCTACTAATCCGATTATTGCCAAGGGCGACCAGTTTGACACACAAATGTGCTGAACTTACAGGAGATAATGTCATTGTATTGAGTTCATGCGTGTTTCAATAACATGGGTCAATAACAAATTCTACTCAGAATTGCCTGAGAATTTAACAAATTTTTGACAGTTTTTCTTAAAATAATTGCACAAGGGTTTGGAAGGGTTTTCTAATCCATCCTTTTAACACAATTAGCAAACACAATGAACCATTAGTCGGCTCTCAGCGGAGGCTTCGTGGCTGTCTACCGTCGATCAGTGGACACGCTTCAGATCGAAAGGTTTGTATGGCTCCGTCCACCACCTGCACCCTTCTTTTTGAGAGGTTGTCACTGCTAGAGGGATGTGTCCGCCAGCTAGAACAGAATAGTGCGATAACAGCAGAGAAGCTGTAGCTGATAACTTGATAACTGTAGATGTGGCAGACACGCATGCGGGCTGTAATCAGCCCGCTAGCCCAGTTAGCATCAGCCCCAAGTGGCTCGCTAACTGCGATGAGCCTGTGAGACGCATAGCCATCCCAAGCCATCTCAGTCTACTGGCTCTCGCACTTTGGTCATAGGTGACTCCATTACCCGAAACATTGCGCTTAAAAATCCAGCCACGGTAATGTGTATCCCTGGAGCGAGAGCAGCGGACACAGAAGCTAATCTTAGGGAGCTGGCTTGCAATGGGTCTAGTCAACAATGTAGGTCCAACAATAGTAGTTACTTGGATATAGTGATATACGTCGGCTCCAATGATTCTAGGATGAGGCAATCAGATATCACAAAAAAAGACAGTGAGGACTTGTGATGTCGCCAGAAAGATGAGTGGGCATCGAGCAATTGTCTCTGGCCCCTTGCCTCCGAGAGGCAATGGAGAGGTTTAGTAGATTATTATCGCTTAATCAATGGATGGCTGGTTTCTGCAAGAACAAGGGGACTGTAGATAAGTGGTCCTCCTTCAGGGACCACCCCGAACTGCTGAGGAATGATGACCTTCATCCTAACCGTGAAGGCGCCACCACTCTTTCTAGTAACATAGATTACTGTTTGAGCCATTCATGAGTTAACTTGCGCTAGGCTAGACTCCCATCATGCACGTAGCTCCTTTTGTAGACTAGAGCGTCGCAGTTTTAATAATGCTACAGCATACATTGGCACACTTTCTACTGAGGTAGTAGACAAGTCCAATTACTCCGCTCTGACCGGTCTCGCTGATGGCACGGTGCCTGCTCCTAATAATAGTACGCGTCTGCCAAATATCAACTATCAAATTCCTACAGTCATCTCTTCCCGCCGCGCTGATAAACTTTTCAAAGGTAATGCCGGGTCTAGGCAACACAATGCATGCGGCTTTTTGCCTGGTTTCATGCGGCTCTTTTACGTTCATATCAATATTCGTGTTTGTGGGGGGGGGGGGTTGTGCGTGTTCGCTTTGCTTGAGTTCAATATGGAATTTTCATCAAACGCGCATGCGCATGAGGTGAAATTCCAAAAAGCAGGAGGGGCAAACCCATTCAAGTAAACAATTAGTGTCAATTTCACTCTCAAAATGGGAGGGAAAGAATGCACCGCTAAACGAAAATATGAAGATGAACACAGGACATTTTTAACAGAGTGGGAAGGTTTATATTTTTTTTGTTGAACGTAATGGCAATGGTAATGTCAGACGTCATTAGTGCATTTCAAAGCTTCAAATCTTCAGCGCCACTTCAGCTCACTCCATGCTAACATTTAGAAGGACTTTCCAAAAGGCACTGAATTTTGCAAGCGCAAGTTGGACACTTTGAAGAGTCAAGCAGAAAAACAGGTACAGTTTTTCCCAAAAAATTCGAAGCACTCAGACTGTCACGCTTGCATCATATCAACTGGCCTGGAACATTGCACGGGCTAAAAAGTCATGCAATGAAGGGGAGTTCGTTAAAAAATGCCTCAGTGACGTTTAAATCTTGTCTCCTGAAAACAACAAACTAAAACGAAAGGTATCAGACATCCAACAAAAAAAAATTGCTTCGAGTAGCAACAAACGAATACAAGCCAGATTTGAAGAGGATCGTTCAAGGCAACATGTATAGTTGGTGAAAAAAGGCTATTGTAAATTATGATGTTTTTGTTTGTGAACTTTGTTGAACTGAGAGTTTGTGTGTGTGGGACAGTGCACACAATGTTCATTGTTGAAAATGACTGGCCTGTGGTCTTAGTACTGTGGGAGTCAATTTCTGTCATCATCATGTTGGTGTGCGACATAATGTCACACAATAAATTTGGCTGAGCAGAGGTTTGTGTGTAAGAGGAAGGGATGGGATGGGGTGATGGTCATGTGTGCCCATATGTATAATGTGGCTCTTTGCGGTAACACGGTAAAAAATGTGGCTCTTAGTCTCTGACTAGTTGGCAACCCCTGGTCTTTTTCTTTTTGGGCTCCAGAGATTTTGAACGCCCTACCAATAGATAATAGAACTGCTACCTCAGTAGAAACATTTAAGACACGATTAAAGACACATTTTTATGCCATGGCCTTTCATTAACCTGTGGTGCGCGATTCGGCTGGAGTTTGTGTGCCCCCCCCCCTTAGGTAATACCCAAACTGATAACGGCTGTCTGGATTTCTCATCGACCTTTTGGGATGAGGGACCTGTGGTAGATTACCACCCTCTAAGACACTGCAAGGACAATTGAGGGCACTGCAGCTCTTCCCTTTGAATTGGACATCCACTTCTTCTTTGGATTGTTTTATATTATGTGTTCTATGTGCCCTCTCGGTATCCATTGCAGCCTGGTCATCTTGGAAGGGGGATCCTCCCATCTGTGGTCTCTTCTCAAGGTTTCTCATTTTTCCCCCAATAGTTTTTTTTTTTTTAGTTTTTCCTTGCCCTCCTGGGAGTTTAAGATCAAGGGCTGATTGAGAATAATTGTCAATTTTTGTACATGTGAAGCTCTTTGAGACTTGCTTCTGATTTAGGGCTATATAAATAAACTTGACTTGATTTGATTAGAATACTGGAGGGATGGTTGCTGGAAGTGGGCCTTTATACACCTACAGTATCTCACAAAAGTGAGTACACCCCTCTCATTTCTGCAATGTTTTAATTATATCTTGTTGTGGGACAACACTGAAGAAATGACACTTAGATACAATGTTAAGTAGTCACTGTAGAGCTTGGATAGCAAAGTAAATTTATTGTTACTTCAAAGTACCGTGTTTTCCGGACTATAAGGCGCACCCAAAAACCTAAAATTTACTCAAAAGCTGACAGTGCGCCTTATAGTCCGGTGCGCCTTATATATGGACCAAATTCCTAAATTTAAACTAGCTCGAAGCATTGTGTCAGGAAATCAATCATAAGTGGACCGCTGAAGACGATGAATCATGAATCAAAAAGACTATGGATCATTATTTTGTGATTAGGAAGTAATTTGTTGCGTCTGAAGTTGAAATAAAAAAGAAAATGGAGAATGATTTGATTTGGATTAAAAATCTGACATGATGCATTAATGGTGCGCCTTGTATAATGACAAAGTTTTAAAATGGGCCATTCATTGAAGGTGCGCCTTATAGTCCAGTGCGCCTTATAGTCCGGAAAATACGGTAACTCAGAATACAACAAAGAATGTGTAAAATGCTGGCAACAAAATTAAAAAAACATACCGGTAAAAGTCAGAGACGCAGCGGTAACACAGCAGCAACACGGTAGCACAGCACTAACAGGGCTGGTTAAAAAAACACACCAGTAAAAGTAAAAAAAAAAAGCTTCATCGTCTCCATCTTCCTCCTGTGCACTGAAACCATCGAAGTCTTCCTCCTCAGTGTCCGATTGGAATATCGGTTGATATCCTTCGCCACATACTTTCTCAGTCTCTCTTTCCTCGTTGCTTTTATGCATTTCTTCTCGGATTTTCCCTGATGAGGGTCTGTTCATGCTAATTATATTCATGCACGACGCACTAAATTACATTAAACTAGCGAGCGACACGTATAACTCCGGAGTAGACGTGACCGGGAAATAAATAAAAGGGTCATCAAAGACACAATGTCATCAACATCGACTGCCTTTAACTTAAAAGCGGCATCATATGCGTTTCTTTTGTCCCCCATAATGACAGTTTGTGTATAAAAGCTTCCTTTCAGTAATGTCTGTCTTGATCTCGTTCTGTCTCTTTTTTATGTGAATTATACGGCACTATTTGCCTGGCGGATGGACACGCGCTCAACACACCACTTTTCTCCCCAGTGATGTGTCACATATCCCTTTGCCCAGCAAAGCGCTGCTGCAAAACAGACGTCCACTGCCTTTTTACGAGTGAATAAAAGTGATCAAGTCATCACAAAAATCACGGAAAAAATCCTATATGAGACGCACCAGCCGCAGGGTTCAAAGTTAGAGAAAAAAGTTGCAGCTTATAGTCCGAAATTTACGGTAGGTATTTTCACTCTCATACTGGTCACAGCAAGTTTAACATGGCACCTCATGGCAAAGAACTCTCTGAGGATCTAAAAAATATATATATTTCTCTACGTAAAGATGGCCTAGGCTATAAGAAGATTGCCAACACCCTGAAACTGAGCGGTAGCACGATGGCTAAGACCATACAGCGGTTTATGGTTTAAGTGGACAAGTTCCATTTGACTTTGAGTTTATTCACGCAATATCCAAGACAACAACAAACAATATTACGGATGCGTTAAAGGTCACCCCAAGCAAGCTATTTAAAGCTTTTAATAGGGGGCCTGGTTTCCTATAAGTATCAGATATTGGCCAGATATCCTTACATTTTGGAGAACATACAGATATATAATGGACAACAACAACAAACACACAACAAGGTACAACACACAACAACCATATGACAAGCAATAGACAACTTCAGTATTCTGGTTACACTGGATTTGATGTAAAGTACATTCGCAATTAATAAATTAACAACTACCGTTCTTTTCCATGTATAATGCGCAAAATTTAACTAATTTATTGTCCTAAAACAGGGGTCTCAAACTCGCAGCCCGCGGGCCAATTGCGGCCCTCAGGACAATGTTTTGTGGCCCCCTGCCTGAAATAAAATCTTTGTGTTAGTGCGGCCCGCGCATTTCTTCTCACATGCATCTGGGGGTTTTATATTTTTTAACACCTGTGGGCTCCCGTAGCTCAGGCTCGTGACAACAGCGCAAATTAGCAATTGGTCACTTTAACATGTTTGGATGAACAAGTGGAGGGAAAATATATCTTGTCACCTAGTGCTATACGGTTTTTGTCAGCCCCAGTCATGTCTTTTTCAAAACCTGTCCTGAAGAGAAAAATTGGCGATGAGCACAGACAATTTCAGGAGAAGTGGGAGACGGAATATTTTTTTGTTGAGCACAGGGGCATCCCAACGTGTCTAATATGCAAGGATAAAGTTGCGGTGCACAAGGAGTATAACATCAGACGTCATTACGCAACTAAACATGCTGAGGAGTATGGAAAATACCTGGGGGATGAGCGAGAGGACCGGGTCGCCAAACTTAAAACATGTCTACAGAGGCAACAAGATTTTTTCAAAAAAGCAAGCAAAGAGAGTGAAGCGCCTATCAAAGCTAGCTACGTGGAGAGTGAGATGATTGCGAAAGCAGGGAAGCCATTCAAAGACGGCGAGTTCATCAAACAGTGCATGTTACAGGCTGCAAGTATAGTCAGTTTCAATCAGCAAATAACAAAATGTGTATTACAGGTAATATTTTATTTCACAACACTTTGCCTTGTTCCTTTCGTCTCTGCTGTTCACTTCAAACACGCTCCATACGAACGCAATGCTCTCGTATGAGACGCTTGCTCGATCACCAGCTCGTTTGCTGTCACAATGTACCCTACACAAATCCGAAACATTTGTTGCGGCTCCGAGTCACGACGAGGGGCAAGTTTTGGTTTCCAAGGGTGTTTTTATTCCTCTTCAACTTCTCTCCCATACAGAGCCGCCTTTTTCACATGTCCGCACGTCACTTTCCTCTCTTTTCATTTTAACCTAACTGATTGTGGTGGTGCCTTTATGGGCAGTCGGAGAAATCAACGCCAACAAAAAAAATACATCCAGCCTAGTTAAGAAATCACCAGAAAGATGACCATGACAATTGTGAATAATAAATAAATAATTATTATATATATTATATATATTATCATTATAATAATAAATAATTGTGATAAATAACTGGAACATCACTCAAATATTGGTGATCCCATTGAGAGTCTCACATATTTCTTCGCTATTGAGTTCGCTACTGCATGCGCAGTGATACTGACCGGCAGAATAACATCCGGTTGTTCCCAAAGATGATCTTTTTTCTGAAATAATTTTACGTTTACGGACTTAGGTAGGAGTCAAAATTTGGGTGCGTAATATACATGGGCATTTTTAGGGTGCATATTTTACATGGGGGCGCATAATACATGGAAAAAAATTATACTTAATGCGGCCCAGCCTCACCCAGACTCTACCTCCAGCGGCCCCTTCAATAAGTTGAGTTTGAGACCCCTGTCCTAAAATCTGGGGTGCGCATTATACATGGGTACAAAAAAATATATATATATATATATTTTTTTCTTTGAATCCGGATATGATACGGAGGCCGCCATTACAGATGTGCTTTCTTCTCTGCTGTTCACGTCAAACACACTCCATACGAACACAATGCTCTCGTATCAGACGCTTGCTCGATCATCTGCTTGTTTGCTGTCACAATGTACCCTTCACAAATCCGAAACATTTCTTCGCTATCGAGTTTGCTAGCGCATGCGCAGTGATACTGACCGGCAGAATAACATCCGGTTGTTCCCAAAGATCTTTTTTCTGAAATAATTTTACGTTTACGGACTTAAGTAGGAGTCAAAATTTGGGTGCGTATTATACATGGGTACAGGCTTTTTTCCAGCATCAACGTGCCATTTTTAGGGTGCGTATTATACATGGGGGCGCATTATACATGGAAAAAAACGGTAATACATTAACAACAGGACACAGGTGTTCATGCGATTTATAATCAGCACATTAAATATACATTGATAGGAGTTGATTTTTTAGATTTTCCTTGAAGATGGATATGGATTGCAACATTTTTAGTGTTTCATCAAGCTCATTCCAAATCTGTGGCCCTCTGCACACAATACTAAAGCTTGTAGATTTTAGTTTCCGTTTTTTCCCAATGATTTGATTTCTATTCCTGGTGGTGTGGGTGTGGCTGGGAGTACAGATTGGGATGAGTTGACAGTTTGTGGTTTCGTTTATGGACAGTCTGATACATGACGCAAGCATTCTGGAAATAGTTATATTCAGCAAGCGTCAGAAGATTGTGTTGGTGGAAAATTGTTTTAGTGGGGGCGTTAAACTCAGACCATGTTATGGCACGTATGACCTTTTTCTGGAGTATCTCCAGCTTTTTTAGAAATGTGCTACACCATATAATACTGCAGTATTTTAAATGAGGTTCAAATAAGGATTTGTACAGAATAAGAAGTGCAGTGAGTGGGAGATAATGTCTCAATTTGAAGAATAAAGCCCCATATTTAGACAGTTTGATTGTGAGATCATCAATATGTTTTTTAAAGTTCAAGAACTCGTCAATGTGGATCCCCAGGAATTTAGTAGAGCTGACTCTTTCAATGTTTTGTCCATTGATTTTTATGCAGATTTGGTCAATGTCCTTTTTTTTATGGGAGCGGAATACGATGTAGTATGTTTTATTGACATTTAGGGAGAGTTTGTTGCATTTAAAGTTTAAATGGTTTAAATTTTAAACCATGTGTTTATTTTTGCTAACTCACTATTTATAATTTGTTCAAGTGTATTTGGATTTTTGTGGGAAAGAAACAAGTTTGTATTGTCAGCAAATAATACTTTATGTAGTATGGGTGAAGTATTAACAATGTCAGTTATGTATAAGATGCAAAGGAGCGGCCCTAAGATGGACCCTTGAGGAACTCCATAATTGATGGGTTTGTATGAAGATTTATGGTTGTTAATAGAAACATATTGATGTCTTCCAAACAGATAGCTGCGGAACCAGTCTAACGCCAGGCCTCTAATACCATAGTGTTGTAATTTATTTATAAGAATGTCAATCGTGATGGTGTCAAAAGCTTTAGACAAGTCCAGAAAAATCCCAATACCATATTCGCCTTTATCGATTGCCCCGTAGATTTTATCACTCAAGTCAAGTACTGCCATATATGTAGTGTTTTCCTTTCTGAAACCATACTGGGATGGGGCAATGATGACATTTAAAATAGGCCTCGCCATGGTCAACCGAAGAAGTTGAGTGCGCGCGCTCAGCATTGCTGTAGAGGTTGAAGGGGCGGGGGTCAGTCTGTCAGTGCTCAGACTATACGCCGCATTCAATTGGTCTGCATAGGTGTCATCCCAGGAAAAAGCCTCTTCTAAAAATAAAATTGGACAAGGAAGCTCGCAAAAGGTTTGCTGAAGACAAGCAGACTAAGGATATGGGTTACTGGAACTATGTCCTGTGGTCTGATGAGACCAAGATAAACATATTTGGTTCAGTTGCTGTCCAGCGTGTGTGGCGGCAACCAGGTGAAGAGTACAAAGACAAGTGTGTCTTGCCTACAGTCAAGCATGGTGATGGGAGCATCAGGGTCTGGGGCTGTATGAGTGCTGGTGGCACTAGGGAGCTACAGTTCATTGAGGGAAAAATGAATGCCAACATGTACTGTGGAATACTGAAGCAGAGCATGATCTCCTCCCTCCGTAAACTGGGCCACGGAGCAGTATTCCGACACGATAGCAACTCCAAACACACTTCCAAGACGACCACTGCCTTCCTAAAGAAGCTAAGGGTGAAGGTGATGGACTGGCCAAGCATGTCCCCGGACCTAAACCCTATTGAACATCTGTGGGGCATCCTCAAATGGAAGGTGGAGGAGCGCAAGGTCTCCAACATCCACCAGTCCGTGATTTCATCATGGGAGAGTGGAAGAGGATTCCAGCGGCAACCTGTGAAGCTCTGGTGAACTCCATGCCTAAAAGGGTTATGGCGGTGCCGGGAAATAATGTTGGCCACACAAAATATTGACATTTGGGTCCAATTTCGACATTTTCAGTTGGGGTGTACTCACTTTTGTTGCCAGCATTTTACACATTCATTGTTGTATTTTGAAGTAACAATATATTTACTTTGCTAACCAAGCACTTTGCTATCCAAGCTCTACAGTGACTATTTAACATTGGATCAGTGTCAATTCTTCAGTGTTGTCCCATGTCAAGATATAATTAAAACATTGCAGAAATGAGAGGGCTGTACTTACTTTTGTGAGATACTGTATGTACCGTAAATTCCGGACTATAAACCGCACCGGATTGTAAACCGCACCAGCCAAAATTGGGGGATATTTTAGTTTTTTTCTTATATAAGCCGCACCGGACTATAAGCCGCACGTGCACACACGTTTTTTTACAAAGAAAGACCGTTCACAGAAAGCCTTTTTAAAGTTTTAATAACATACTTTAACATGTCTTTCTAAACATTGCCTGTGACGCAGCAGTAGTACCGCAGCAACACGGAAGTGTGCACGCGAGTTATTAACAAAGAAAGACTGGACACAGAAAGCTTTTTTTAAGTTTTAATAACATACTTTAACATTTCTTTCCAAACACTGCCCGTGATGTGGCAGTAATACCGCAGCAACACGGAAGTAACACAAGACTAATAGGGCTGGATTAAAAAAAACATACCCGGTAAAAGTCACTGAGACGCGGCGGTAACACAGCAACAACACGGTAGTACAGCACCAACAGGGCTCGGTAAAAAACATACCAGTAAAAGTAAAAAAAGAGCTTCATCGTCTTCATCTTCCTCCTGTGCACTGAAACCATCGAAGTCTTCCTCCTCAGCGTCCGATTGGAATAGCGTTAGATATCCTTCGCCTCACACTTTCTCAGTCTCTCTTTCGTCGTCGCTTTTATGCATTTCTTCGAGTGTGATGAGGGTCTGTTCATGCTCATTTTATTCATGCACGAAGCGCTAAATTACATTAAACTAGCGAGCGACACTTATAGCTCCAGAGTAGACGAGACCACGAAATGAAGAAAAGGGTGACGCAACACAATGTGATCAACATCGACTGCCTTTAGCTTATAAGCGGCATCATATGCATTTCTTTTGTCCCCCATAATGACGGTTTGTGTATAAAAGCTTCCTTTCAGTAATGTCCGTCTTGATCTCATTCTGTCTCTTCTTTGTGTGAATTATACGGCATTATTCGCCTATCAAAACACAAACTAGCACGTCTTCTTCGGCGCATTATCTCTTTGTCTGTCTCACTCTTGCTTCCTGCTAGAGCGCCCCCCTGGAGGCCGTAAAAATCCATAAATACGCCGCGCCGCCATTTAAGCTCTATTTCCCTCTTTGACAGCCAAATCGATTGCTTTTAACTTAAAAGCTGCATCAAATGCATTTCTTCGTGTGTTTTCCATGATGAGGGTGTGTGCGTGATGCGCGAAATGTTCAAAACACAAACTAGCACGTCTCCTTCGGGGCATTATCTGTTCTTCGTCTGTCTCGCCCTCGCTTCCTGCTAGAGCGCCCCCTGGAGGCTGTAAAAATCCATAAATACGCCGCGCCACCATTTAAGCCTCGGGGTTCAAAGTAACCTTCTGAATAAAATGCATTAAAAGTTCACGTTCATTACAACTTGTTTTTGGTGAGAAAAATGTCAGAAGATTTGATTTTAAATGCTGATTGATTGGGTTTTAATACAATGCAGATGGTCCAAACAGCGCCACTGCTTTGTGTAATCTCTGAGTCACATGGCAGAGTAAGAGAAAGGGTTTAGAGCCCTTTGACGCAGGTCACCTAGCGTGCATTCCTACTAAAGCTCATAATAGTCACAAACAACACAGCCAGAATAAGCAGCAGCCATAGTAGTGTTTCAAAAATAGTATTTTTGTTGTTGTTTTTTTCTTCAAGATACCGCAGTGTATAAAAGTGATCAAGTCATCACAAAAATCACGAAAAAAATCCTTATATAAGCCACACCTGACTATAAACTGCAGGGTTCAAAATTTTGGAAAAAAGTCGCGGCTTATAGTCCGGAATTTACGGTAAATATTGCATTAAAAATCGTTTGCCGCTAGAAAGCTACAAAGTCATTTTTCACATTAACAATGTATAGAGTGTATTATCCTCATTGAACAGAATGGCGAAAATAAGGACATTTGTAAGGGACCCCAAACTTTTGAACGGTAGTGTATATACAACAAGCCATCATCCGTACCGCTTGTCCCCATGGGGGGCGCGAGCGTGCTGGAGCCAAGCCCAGCCATCATCGGGTAGTAGGCAGGGGACACCCTGAACTCGTTGCCAGCCGATTGCAGGGCACACAGTGACGAACAAACATCCGCACTCGCACTCACACCTACGGGAAATTTGTAGTGCTCAACTGGCCTACCAATCTTGTTTTGGGATGTGGGAGGAAACTGGAGTTCCTGGGGGAAACCCACACAGGCACGGGGAGAACATGCAGACTCCACACAGGGAGGGCCGGAACCCGCACCCTCTGAACTGTGAGGCGGACGTGCTAACCAGTGCGCCACCGAGCGGTATATATTGCATACATATGTATACATACATACATGTATACATACTACATACATACATGTATACATACATACATACATGTATACATACATACATACATGTATACATACATACATACATGTATACATACATACATACATACATGTATACATACATACATGTATACATGTATACACACAGGGCTGTGGACTCGGACTCGGGGACTCGGACTCGGTCATTTTTGCCGGACTCGGACTCGGTGCTGATTTAGACCGAGTCCACCGAGTCCGACAATAAAAAAAATACGTTCAATTTTATTTTCATCATGCTGCTGAGAATGCGCGTAGTAATACTGTCCACAGCCCTGCCAATTTAGTTGTTGCGTGCGCGCCCGCGCCTGCCTGCCTGCGTGTGTGCACGTACAAGACCCACAATGCCCCGCGCGCAGCCAAGATGGAAGAACCCGGGAGCAGCGAGAGAACAATGTTTTGCCTCTAGATTTGGGGGGGAAACGGAGCATAAGTTACGATCAATGCGACCACGTTGAGTTGCACTTAGGCCAGTGCTTCTCAATTATTTTCTGTTACGCCCCCCCCAGCAAGAAGAAAACTATTCGCGCCCCCCCCTCCCCACCGTGACTATCCTAACTTGTATTGTAAGTCGTAAAATGTTGCACTGTCGCAAACGTGACAGAAGTAACAATGAGAGCGCCACTGCCGCCTGCTGTAGTAGATGCGCAATTACACTTTATTCTAGTACTGCCAAAAAAAAAGCCTGTTCCCCAGGGTCACACGCGCCCCCCCAGGTATAGCACCGCGCCCCCCAAGGGGGGCGGGCCCCATTATTTGAGAAGCACTGACTTAGGCTAATGTTCACATTAAGTAACAATGTCAAGGACGATTATGTCACCCAGCTTATATCATTGATGTGTTTCGATAGTTGTAGGGTCGTCACTAATTATTTGTGTTTAGATAAATGTCTGAGCTATAATGGTGTAATTAATTACTTACATATCTGGTTCTTCTATATCAAACAATTTGTTTTAGGTTCTAAAGGGAAATGTACTTTCGGCAGTTTGCAAACACATTTGATTAACGCTCCGTTAGACACATATAACCATATCAATATAATTTCTAGTAGTAGTGTGGTCGCTTAATAAGTGGAAAGGAATGTGCAGGCTACATGAATTTGTTTTCTTCAAAGTATTGTGGAACAGGAGGTCCAGAAAGGGAGCATATCTCAAGGCCGATGGGAACGCGAAAAACAACTCGTCTTTGTGGTCCAGACACCTGTGCTGAGCAGGGGAAAACCCAAACGAGGAGGAGATGACCACAGACCATCGACCAATCACCACACAATCTTTTGCATGTTTGAATATTCATATTGTGTTTCTTTAAAACTGGGCAACCCGGAAGAATGTGTCGTCTTTTCTGGTCACGAAGGCACACGAGTTTTTGTGTTAAGGACCCAAGACCCAGGCGCCTGTATTAGCTTGCTTTGTCAGGATTAAACTATTGGTAAATCCGGTCTGATTGATCTACTGGTCTTCTCTTTGACAGAACGAACTCGCAAAATTGTTAGGTGCGCCAGTGTGTGGATTAGAACATAGCAATTCTTGTGTTAAGTGTTGATCACAATTTGGAGTCAGATCAATAGCTAAAATCCGTATCCTAACAGTTTCTTGGTGACCCCGTACGTGATGTCAAGAGAAGGGTAATTGACTAACTCGTGGTCTGTGTCCAAGTCATCGGACAGTTAGTCTGGGACAGCTGTCTCCCGGTCGGCGTACCGTTGGAATAAGGAATAAGCGCACAACGTTGAGCTGGTACGACGTCTCCTAAACCGATGAGGTAAGCAGAATACCTGTTACTATATGTTGAAATTCTGCAAATTGAAAGAGGAAATTTAAGAGGAGACTGTCGTTCAGATCAAATAAGGTGTGCAAGAAGTTAAGTTACATATACGGTAAATAAGTTTGGAACTTACGTGTGTATTAAGTTACATATACGGTGAATAAGTTTGGAACTTACGTGTGTAACGTGTACGGTAAAGTCAGGGACTTGCGCGTACTAAGGATAGGTCAGGGACCTAGTGCTTCGTCGTGGCGGACAAGGGTGCGGTGACGATCGCATTCAAATAGCTGGGGTGCTTGTGAGATCCCCGAGGAGAAGTGAGGCCTCCTCAAAAAGTATCCGGTGGTAACAGTTCCTCCTGTGAGAGACCAGACCGCTAAAATATCCAAAACGTGCAACCAAATTGGGGGGAGTGTGTGTGTGATGAGAGGAATGAATGGAGTGAGATTGAGTGGAATGTATGCTGATGTGGAAGCGCAAATCGTGAGCTACATGAGAGATGGATTCGAATCCCTTTGTCTGTGTGTTCTGTGTACGTGCGTAATCTCTGTAAAAGTTTGTGTCAGTCTGTCGTCGTTCGTCTGAGCTCTGTGCGAGCACTTTGTGTATTGGCGTGCGTGCCGTGCGGATGCGTGTGTGTATGCGCGGTTGTGTGCGCGCTCGCTGTGTGTGCGTTATGTGCACATGTGTGGGTGCGGGGGTGTGAGGAGGAAGATGGGATGGATCAGAGAATGTTCAAGAAAGGAGGGGGCCCGTTCGGCTCATACCGGCAAGGGTGGGGGCCAGCGGGACGTGCGGGCCTGGCCAGATTGTGACGTCAACATTGATACAATGTTGAGGAGAAGTGAGAGAAGAGAGGGGGGCTAACTTGTAAATAGTGAGGATATTTGCTCAATTGATGGGGGTTAATAATTATCCCAATTTTAGTCACATGTTTTGACGGACCACAGCAACAACATTGTATTTGCAGGCCATTAATTTAGTAGGTGATTACAGTGTTTAGATAAGTAGACTGTTTTATCAAAAAATGTGAGAGTGAAGGAGGAGGTGTGATTTGTAATCTGGCATTTGGGTGCCATTTTTAAGAGTCTGTGTAGGAGCATAGATTGTTTTTGGTTGTTTTTAAAGATATATTTAACCGTTTATTTCGGTGCAGTAAGGCAAAATTAAAAGCAAAATTACATTTTAATTCT
The DNA here is from genome assembly GCF_033458585.1 of Syngnathus typhle. NCBI lineage: Eukaryota > Metazoa > Chordata > Actinopteri > Syngnathiformes > Syngnathidae > Syngnathus > Syngnathus typhle. Next base: position 3,600,413 of record NC_083742.1, read on the forward strand.
GACATATGCCAGCTAACATGAGGATGGCAAATAAACAAATGAATAAACACTAGCTCAAATGTGGCATGTGTTTTAAATTGGGCGATAGGACATTCACTTTCGAGCACTATCATTTAGCGCTGCTGACAACAATAACTTATGAGATGGTAAATCAAGGAGGAGTGTCACAGGCGCTGTATGACCTATAGATTGAACAATAACATTCATAGCATATGTTGGTAGATTGTTAAATTATATTACAGTTTATAACAAAAGATTTCGGAACTTTATTTGATGATAAACACTGGAACGAGGATTTTAGCCGTGTTAATGGGTAGGGTGGATGGATTGCTCAGAAGAAAAAAGCATTTGATAAGGGCAGCTTGATAGTAAGATGATGAGTGTGCGCAACTGATAGGATACAAAATGTTAATAGGAAGATTTGGGGTGTAAGAAACAAATACTACACAGGAAGACTGATAACACAAAGATAGTTTTGTTAAATTTGTGTCGCAGTGTGTTCTTCCCTAGCGCGTGGCACGATTCCTGAACTGAGTCCTCTTACTCCACTGGCTGTCTCAAAATCAACAGAGGACTGTCCCTGGTCATGAGACACCTTTGACCTTTGGGACAACAACAGAAACTGCTATCATGCTTGAAGGGGGCAAGCACAGCTTTTCACAGGACAAGAACCATACAGTTGGTGGAATACACACAGTTGCAGATCAAAAAGAAAATGGACTGAAAGAACAAAGACAAGATGGACGCATTTGAGAGTGGCGGACGATCCAGCCCTGAATCATCATCATGAGAATCTAAGAGGAGAGGCCGCTAAAGACTTGCATGAGTCACATGAAGTCAAACTGGACACATTGCTAAAGACTGCTGAAGCATTACAAAGTTGGTGGAGTGTGGGACAAAAGGGATGGAAGTGTGTTTGGGTGCTGGGGCGGACATATCTGAGGAGTTTTGATAAAAGAGGGAATAATAAGGCTGCTTATTGACACTGAAACGGGGATAACAACAAAATACATAGATATGGACAGCGAAGATGCACTAATAATAACAAATCATACGAGAGCGTGATCAGAAACTTTGCAAAGTGGATATTGATCGATAGAAATTAGATTTATCAAAACGACAGAATTTAATTATACATCAATTGCGACTGGTTTATAGGATGCATATTTTTGCTTGAAGGGGTGAGGGGCCATAAGAAAGTTGGAATTTTGGATAGTCAGCAAAATAGTAATACAGGGCACTACTTAATTAGAAAGGATACAGTTGGGTTTTAAATAACAAATACAGTAACATGACCCTTGCGACAATTGATTTAAATGACACTTTATGATAGGCATTTATGGTTAGGGCTAACAATCCATCCATCCATCCATCCATCCATCCATCCATCCATCCATCCATCCATCCATCCATCCATCCATTACTGGTGCGGCTTGTCCTTACGAGGGTCACGGAGGATTAACAATAATAATTATAATTTGTAATTTCTGGAGAACTTGTGTGTGAAGGCGAAGAGGCTGAATACAAATTCGGGGAATGCTACAAGATTATGTATAAATTTAGAACGTGTTGAATTGGTCAGAAAATCGATGAAAATATCGAAAGAATTTTGTAAAATTGGGCGTGAATTTTAAAGTTGAAAATTTGAAATTTTTCACAAGTGGGAAGTTTTGGAATAGGTAGGCATAAGATGAATAGTTAAAAAAAAATTTGAAACGGGTTGAGTCAGTGAAAAATAATTAGAAATTAGAAGGGAAAAAGGAAATTTTGCAAAATGTTACCGCAATGTTGAAAGTGAAAATGTGAAATTTTAATCTAGAAAGTGAAAGAAGGTGAATTGGAAAGCGAAAGAAGGTGAATTGGAGGAATTATGTGGAAGAAAATGAGAAATATTGAATGTGCCATGAAGAATGAATGGTGAAATATTGGCTTAAAATTTGTAAATTTCTCAAAAATCGTAAATATTTAGAATATTTGGCATGAATATTTGGAATGTGTTAAGAGTGGAATGAAGTGAATCAGATGAATTCGTAGAAGTAGTTAAGTTAAAAAATTAATAAATAAAAAAGAGGCAGAAGAATGCAGAAGAAGTTGAATAATGATAAAGTCAAGGCAAGGCAAGTTTATTTATATAGCCCACAAGCAAGTCTCAAAGGGCTTCAAATGTACAAAAATTGACAATTTAAAGTACAGGAACAATAAATGTGAAGGGCACGATGATGATCATGACAGCAAAAATATTCCTAATTGGTTTTGATAGGTAGAAAGGGGGAGCGTGGAAGGTTTTCACACTTTGTGATATAGCGTGACTCCATTATCAAAAGTAAGCATTTACCGTTTTTTTCCGTGTATAGTGCGCAATATTTTACTAATTTATTGTCCTAAAATCTAAAAATTTTTTTTTTTTTTTTTTTTAAAGAAAGTCATGGTACAACAAAACCAACAACAGGACTGACCGACAAAGTCGTGGAACAAAAAGACAGGGTGACATTACCAAAGACAGGAACAGAATGACAGTAACACATGCAATGATCCAACGGTGAGCGAGGGGCAGACAGGACTTAAATACAAAACACGTTACATCGATTGAGGTGACACAGGAAGAGCGGGGTGACACGAACAGAAACTATGGCAACCTAGACACATAGCAAAACTGGGGACGAGACATGACAAATCTCCCCCGAAATAAAACTCACCTTTCTTCTTGTTTGTTGTCAATCGCGCATCGCATTCAGCCATCCTGCCCAACACACTTAGTAAAATTCATAATTGACGACACATCGTTTGATGCGATGGTGCAATCCTCGATGGTGTGTTATTGTCAAACATTGTTTGTTTTTTAATCTCCATCGCGGACCGGACGTCATACGGAGGCCGCTATTACAGATGCGCAGAACGGTTGCGCAAGACACGTCAGCTATATAAAGAGCGAGAGTTCAGTTCTCCACCTATTAGTTTCAATTCACAGTTTAATTAGCAGTTTCAATCAGCAAATAACAAAATGCGTATTACAGGTAATATTTTATTTCACAACACTTTGCCTTGTTCCTTTCGTCTCTGCTGTTCATTTCAAACACGCTCCATACGACCGCAATGCTCTTGTATCAGACGCTCGCTCGATCACCTGCTAGTTTGCCGTCTGTCACAATGTACCCTACACAAATCCGAAACATTTGTTGCGGCTCCGAGTCACGACGAGGGGCAAGTTTTGGTTTCCAAGGTTGTTTTTATTCCTCTTCAACGTATCTCCCATACAGAGCCGCCTCATTCCCCTGCGCACGGAGCGCGGTGGTGCGTTTAGGGGCAGTCGGAGAAATCAACGCCAACAAAAAAAATGACATCCAGCCTAGTTAAGACCATACCAAAGACTTTAAAAATGGGAACCATTGCCTCCCTGCGTGTGTGACGATCTTTGGGACTTAAAAAAAAATAATAATAATTTTAAAAATTTTTTAATAAATTCATAAAAATTGGGTGCGTATTATACATGGGTACAAGCTTTTTTCCAGCATCAGCATGCCATTGTTAGGGGTGCGTACTATACATGGGGGCGCACTATACACGGAAAAAAACGGTAATTTTAAGAAATGGCATCAACAAAGAGAGAACGATAATCTTCAAGGTGATAGCGTAAGTGGCAGGAGGAAGCTGTGTATATTGTTTTTAAACATTATTTTTGGTATCATTCTTTTTTTTAGGAGGGTCAGTTATGCTTGTGAGAAGATGACTGAGGGAACAAGGTAACAGTAAAAAAGGGAGTGCTCTATAAATTGTTGGTTCTTTGCCAGAGGTAGTTATTTGGAGGGATGAATTTAAACTGAAAGCCAAATGGAACTGTTTAGTGGAAGAAATATGGGAATGTGGAAATATTGAAGTTACAGCTCATCACAAAGTGTCAAATAGTCTAAGTGTGAGTTGTGAGCAAACTAAATGGGGAGTTAAATCATGTTCCAGCATTATGCATATTGGCAAACGATGAGATGACAGGAGACCAGACAATTAGATATTAATTTTGGATTTAAAATGAAAAAAAAGGGAAATTTTAATTGAGGAGAAAATTTTGCGTAGGGATGGTTCCTTTTTACAATTTAATATTGTATGTTTTATGTGTGTGTTGTGGGATGACAGTTTGTTTGTAATGGTGTATGAATGTCAAGTCTGTGCTTGTGGTGTGGTGTTTGTGTATTGTGAATGGTTGACATGATTCAAAGTTGGGGTGATGTGATCACAGCAGAGGATAACATTCCTCTCACCTGAAAAATATAAAGATACTACAGATTTGAAAAGCACGATTGATCAGGACTAACTTTGGACTAAATATGGGTTTAGGATTACTCAGGGGCACCATCGACAACAAAACAGTGCGATGGAGAAAGCCCATTTCAGTAATATGGTTAGACAAGACAGAACTAGTATCGAACATTAAGACTTTGGACGATTTGACGTGTGACGACTTTGAGCTCACCCGACGGGATGACGGACTAGGTGGACAGTGACCAAATGTTTGACGCTTGAGCTTGCTTGCGACAAGTGCACGCTCTGCTTTGTTTTTCTGTGTGACTTAATTTTTTGCAGCAGCAGCAGCAGCGACAGCCACCAGCCAAGGAGCGGATTGCGCGCTGCTTGCGTAACTTGTTTTCGTTCTTGCAGGTTGTCGATTGCGTTCGTGGAAAGTTTGTATTGAATTTACAAGAATATGTTAACCCTTGCCCTTTTGGTTTTTATGATGAACTTGTTGATGACATGGTTTTCAGGACATGATCCGCGGGCGCCAGGATTCATTTTATGACTGTTTTTATTTTGATACTTGATGTCTGTTTTTGTACAAATGTCCGCTGTCAGCAGGGCTATAAGCTCACTGACAGGAGTGCGATGATTTTTGTTTGTGTTGCCGAGCGTGTGGTGGACGAGCTAGAGGTTCCGCGGGCCTGACTATAATGAGTGTGGTGATGAGAGGGGACGCTTTGCAGGTTCCTTTTGATACGTAATGACACATTGGATGAATGTGTCAAAAGGGGGAGTGGTAAAATAGAAATGGGTGAGTAGGTTTCAATTTGTAATTGTAATATACAAAGTTTTTTTTCCAAATTCACTTGTTTTTAAGCTTTAACAGGACATGCCAGAATTCAACTAGCAGTGATGGAAGGAGCAGAGGAAGACCAGTGACATCTGGTTGTGGTGTGGTGACAACAAATTATATGATCGCTTGCCGAAGGATGCATCAGCTATCTGTGCCCTCGTGTCTTTGATAATGCCTATGGTGGTTGTCCCCATTGAAATACAGAATCTCAATTGGAACATGGAGTCCCCACTGGCGGGGCTCCTGAAGCGAGCCAAAAGAGATGTTTTGCCCACATGGTTAAGCGACAACGATCCAACATATATTGACGCCATTGGAGTGCCCCGGGGTGTGCCAGATAAGTATGAACTCGTTAATCAAGTGTCCTCGGGATTCGAAAGCATTTTCCTATGGATCACCCCCAATAAAAATGTATCATTTGCAGCGGTCCATGAACAATTGGCATTGATGTCGTTCCAAAATAGAATTGCGTTGGACATGCTATTGGCTAAGGAACATGGTGTGTGCGGAATGTTTGGTGATGCATGTTGTACTTTCATCCCCAACAACACGGCGCCAGGGGGCCGACTGACCCAGGCGTTGGAAGGACTAAGGACACTGAATAAAAAGATGAAAGATCATTCAGGTGTACGCACCGATATTTGGTCTGATTGGATGAGAACGTTCGGAAGCTGGAAAGGCCTCATCATGTCTGTGCTCGTTGCTGTGGCTTTACTGCAGTGATGATTTTGTTGTTGTATTCCATGTATTAGGTCACTCACTGTCCGGTTGATCGAGAAAACCGTTGGCCCGTTGTCACCGAACGGCCAATATACCCTGGTGACTCAACATGAGCCACGGGGGGAAGAAAGGACCAACAGCATGCTGGTCGCTGCTTGCTAGAGTAACGGGTGATGACCTCATAAATGAGGTCATGAGAGGGAATAAAGGGAAATGTACTTTCGGCAGTTTGCAAACACATTTGATTAACGCTCCGTTAGACACATATAACCATATCAATATAATTTCTAGTAGTAGTGTGGTCGCTTAATAAGTGGAAAGGAATGTGCAGGCTACATGAATTTGTTTTCTTCAAAGTATTGTGGAACAGGAGGTCCAGAAAGGGAGCATATCTCAAGGCCGATGGGAACGCGAAAAACAACTCGTCTTTGTGGTCCAGACACCTGTGCTGAGCAGGGGAAAACCCAAACGAGGAGGAGATGACCACAGACCATCGACCAATCACCACACAATCTTTTGCATGTTTGAATATTCATATTGTGTTTCTTTAAAACTGGGCAACCCGGAAGAATGTGTCGTCTTTTCTGGTCACGAAGGCACACGAGTTTTTGTGTTAAGGACCCAAGACCCAGGCGCCTGTATTAGCTTGCTTTGTCAGGATTAAACAATTGGTAAATCCGGTCTGATTGATCTACTGGTCTTCTCTTTGACAGAACGAACTCGCAAAATTGTTAGGTGCACCAGTGTGTGGATTAGAACATAGCAATTCTTGTGTTAAGTGTTGATCACAATTTGGAGTCAGATCAATACCTAAAATCCGTATCCTAACAGTTCCTTTACCTGACATGTTTCGGCGGATTCTTCCGCCTTCATCAGAGTGTCACTGATGTGGTTGTGACGCGTCTTTATCAGCTGATGGATGAAGGCGTGGCTCACCTGTCAGATTTGACAGGTGAGTCACGCCCTCTGCTGTCAGTTCACCTCTCCAAAACACTGTTCCAGGTTGTAGAGAGCATGTAGGCTCCCTCGTCCTTCCCTTTGATGGTCCTCGGGCCCCGCTTGCGGATCTCAATGGCCTCCCTGATCCAACGCTGATGTTTGTTTTCTTCAGTGCGGATGACTCTGGCCTTCTCCCAGTCCATGATGTGGTTTTCCCTTTTACAGTGGTCGGTGATGGCTGACTTGTAGTGTTCCTGTTCTGCTTGTAGTTTTATTGCTCTTGTTTGTCTTGTTGCTGTCTCCTTCTCACATTCCTTCTTGTGTTCCGTTTTTCTTGTGATGAAGTTCCTCCCTGTCTCCCCGATATATGATTTATTACATGATTTGCATGGAATCTCGTATATGGAATTGCATTTATTTTCCGGATTTACTCTGTCCTTTGGGTGGACCAGTATCTGACGGAGTGTTATATGTGGTTTGATAGGCGTGCTTATGTTGTATTTTTTCATGGCTCTTTTGATGCGTTCCGTAATTCCTCTCACATACGGCAACGTCACCATTCCGCTGGGTTCCTGTTTCCTTGTTTGTTTCTTTCTTTGCTCCTGTGTTTTGTATTTTTTGTTTTGTACCTGTTCTGCACCTTTGGTTATTGCCCATTGTGGATACTGACATTTTTTGAGTGCGTGTTGTATGTATTTTTCTTCCTGTGTTATGTCGTCCGGATCTCTGATTATTGTTGTACGTTCGTATAGTGTTCTGACTACTGACAGTTTGTGTATAGTGGGATGTTCTGATGTCCAGAGGAGGTATTGGTCGGTGTGTGTGGGTTTTCTGTGTACTTTTGTTTTTATGTCACCATTGTCTGTGTGGTGTATGTTGATGTCTAAAAAGGCTATGGATCGAGCTGTTTCCTCTTCATGAGTGAATTTGATGTTTCCCGTGGTGTCTATGGTGTTGAGATGGTCTGTGAGGTGTTGTGTATGTCCTGTTTTTGTTTTTTCCAGAATGTCGTCGACGTAACGTTTCCATAGAGTGGGTTTGTATGTGTCCGGGGCTGTTAAGAGTGCCTTCTGTTCTAAATCTTCCATAAAGAAATTGCACATGATGGCAGAAAGAGGGTCTCCCATGGGGAATCCCTCTTTTTGCCTGTATATTGTGTTTCTGTATTGAAAGTATGTGGAGGTAGCGATGAAATGAAGTAGTTGGGTGATGTCTTGTGCTGTTAGATTTGTCCGTTTCTTGAGTGTCTTGTCTGCTGATAGTCTGTCATGTACTATGTGTATGGTGGGTTGTGTGGGCGTTTTTGTGAAGAGTGAAATGACGTCGTGTGATATGAGCATTTCATCTTTCTGTACTTTTATGTGTGCGAGTTCCGTGGCAAGCTGTCTTGAGTTTTTGCAGTGTTGATCCGTGTGTCCTAATAGTGGTTTTATTATTTCTGTGAGTGCTTTTGAAAGGTTGTATGTGACTGACCCTATGCTGTCTCCAATGGGGCGGAGAGGTGTACCTGGTTTATGGATTTTTGGTGTGCCATAGATTGTGGGGATGATGTTTGCTGTGGGTATTAGGTGATTGTATGCCTGTTTGTCTATTTTATTTTCCATGAGTAGTGGTTTGAGTAATGCTTTGAGTTCATTTTTCTTGTCTTCTGTTGGGTCTTTTTTTATTACTTCATAGGTATCGTCCTGTAGTAACTGTTGCATTGATTCTTTGTAAGTGTCCGTGTCCATAATCACTGTTGTTCTGCCTTTGTCCGCCGGGAGGATTGTAATGTCTTTATTTTTTGCTAGTGTGATCATTGCGTTTGCTTCCTGTTTTGTAATATTACTGGGTGGTGATTTAGCCGTTTTTAATATCCCTGCAACTTCATTGCGTAGTGCTGCTTTTTGACCTGGGTTATGTATTTTTTTGCATGCTAACTCCGTGGCTAAAATTAAATCATCGTGGGGTATGTTTTTGGGTGTGATCGCGTAGTTGAGTCCTTTTGCTAATATGCTGCGTTCTGCCTGGGTGAGTTTATGGCGTGACATGTTGTGAATCCATTTTTCGTTGATGTGTGTGTGATGCGGTTGTGCCTTCTTTTGTGCAATGAGTCTGTCCAATTTCCCGATGTGTCGGTTTTTAGTGGCGACAAATTCCTGTTCGTGTATATTATCGAAATGTTCGTGTAGTATTGTTTCCGTGTCATTGTCCAGGACATACCGGTGTTTGAATTGTTCCGTCCGTCGTTGTAGTTCATCGTTGATATTGTTGAGTTTGTTGTTTGTGCAGCGTATCCTTTCTTTGGCCAGAGCCATCCGCACTCTCCTTATAATCCTTTCCGCATTCCTGGTCGGAATTGGGTTCTTGATTGTCAGGCTGGCCGGCGTTACTTCTTCATCCCGGCAGCGTAGATTGAACCTCAGGTGGTTCCTGTAGCGAGCTCGTTTTTTCGTCAGCTTTTCAAGGAGGCGAAACTCTTTGACGCAGTTCTCTCCATAACTTCTTTGTAATAGTTGTACTAGGTTCATCTTGTTTTTTCTTTTTCAATTATTTATCTGGTTCTTCTATATCAAACAATTTGTTTTAGGTTCATTTACCTGACATGTTTTGGCGGATTCTTCCGCCTTCATCAGTAATTAATGTAATTAATGATTAAAACTCTAAAGTATCTGTTTATTGTATTCGTTTATATGTTTAATAAAGACAAAGCCATCACGAAACTGTTGTAATTATTTAGATTTTGATCTAAATTAGCCTTGAATAAAGACTAAGCAGTCATATGAATTAACAGAAAAAATGGACAGCCGGACTCGGACTCGTGGTCAAGAGGCCGGACTCGGAGCAAAAATCCGACCGAGTCCACAGCCCTGATGTATACATACATACATGTATACATGTATACAGACAGACAGACAGGCAGGCAGGCAGGCAGACAGTCAGTCAGACAGACAGACAGAAGCACAGACAGACAGACAGAACCACAGATGCACACATGCATGCGCACACACACACACACACACACACACACACACAAAAACACACATACGATTGCTATATGTGAGCTTTGCGCTTGTTTTTGTTTCTCCATCTACTAGGTTAAAAAATAATTTTCTTTGCAGCAATGATTCTGATGGCTGGGCAATTCTAATTATTGACTCACATTGTAAAAATAAAAAACTATACGTATATAAAAAGGCACTCTTATCCAGATTCTTGCCGACGCGTAATGAGACGTATTGTGTTGTGAATTGAAATGCGATTGTTTTTTCTTCACACTCCATTCCTATAGTTGTGTATTAATTTCTGTAAATCTGCTGTGCCTTATTATTTCATATTTTGCAAGTCATAATAACGACTGTTAATTAAAAGGGCTCATGAAGAAAAACCGAGCGGTGGCCTGAAATACTTGAACAATTTGAAAGTATTATACTCATTACAAATGCTGACTTATGTCTTTGGGTTGAATTGTGTCGTTCAATCATTTTTTTCTAACAATTCATACAAAAAATAAAGCATGTATCAATTACTTCTGATGTCGTATCAATCGAAATCGGTAATACGTAAACTTTCCTTTCCCACACATACCTTGGGTAAATGTTTAAGCACCTGCATCACCACCGGTTGAATGGATGACATTTTGACCAGTGGAAAGCTTTTCTCCAACAACTCTTCAAGCTTCCCATACCTGTACATGTGTGAAAAACAACAAACACATTGGGACTGGCACCATCAGAAACTGAATTTAATACCATAAATATAGTTCCTGTTATTCCTGTTACTCTGTTATTCTGCTCTAACAAGTGAGTTGATGATGATGTCATTCATGACTAGAGCTGGGGAACCACCAAAAAAAGTCGTTACAAAGTTCTTGGCCTGTGGCTTTGTTGGCAAATTGTACCCCATCCCCCAAACAAACAATTACAGTCTATACATAAACGTCTGAGCGTCCAGCCTAGGCTCTTTTCCATGATGGTGGCAGACATTTTATCCACCTACATACTCCTGGACCCAAAAGCTGCTCACAAACTTCTCCACCGCCAGCAATACCATTGAACCTTCAAAAAAAGTACAACTGGTTCACTTCATAGCTGTCTAACCGTATAGCCCCAGCTGACTCATGCCGAAATGATGGCACGTAGGCATATTTGGGTTAACGTATTTATAATGTAACGTGTCATAACAGTGATAGTAAAAGGACGAATCTATAATTGCTCCGGTTGCATCCGCCTCGAATGCAATATATGCTCGACACATGACTCTTTGAGCGACCTGGCTTCTCAACAAGCCGGCGTGTTGGACTTCCAATCCCACTTGCTGAAGCCATTGTCATGAAAGACAAAGTTTTCTTCTTCTTCAGCGCCGCTGACTACTGCTCTGTCCTGCTCACATGCGTATACTGCCCCCTTCAGTTCCGGCAAGAATCAACACAGCTCGCAGAGTGAAAAGTTAAATATTTGGTTCTGATGGTACCACAAAAAGCAGGCATCGACATATTTTTTGCGTGTTGGTACCGGAAGTATCGGTTCTTGTAACAACCCTACTGCACTGTACTGATGTTGTCCAAGGAATAACCATTATAACCAAGAAGCAACTCGGGGACCACTAGATTGGTGGAATATTATTTTCTTTTGCACCGAAGGAGGTTAGACCTATATAGGCTATTTATTTGTATCTGTATGTTTAATTTGGGAATCTCCGTTACATTTGACATAATCTGGATGGGTAAATGATTCACGAAAATTGGTTGGAAAACAAATCAAGTCTAAATAATGAATCAATCTTATCTTTAAAAATGTTAGAATTATTTTCCATTTTCAATTTCACAGACCAACTGCAATACCGCCACGGACCACTAAAAGACCACGAACAGGTTGACAATCCCTGCTGTACTGCAAAGTCTCATGCTACGTACAGACCGGGGACGTATTCAGTAGGGGTGTAAATCGGGGACGAATTCAGTAGGGGTGTAAATCGCGGGTTTTGTCACGATACAATATCATATCGATACAAAGAACCGCAATACGATATTTGCCGATATCTTAAAGCCTGCTGTGATTCATTCACGATACATCACGATATAGTGCTCCACGATCGATATTTGTATTTTTTATTTTAAATAAAAAATATAGAACAATATCCTGATTTATAACAATTCATACGCAAAATCAACAAGGTACTGCAAACTATTTAGGAAATTACAAGAGTATTGTAGTATACAAAGTGCTTATTTTAAATATAAACTATATTTTAAACTAGAATTTTGCAATTTCTGGAGAAATTGCGTGTGAAGGCGAAATGTATGAATAACTTCTTCGGGGAATGCTGCCGAACGATGTTGAAACGTGTTGAATTACTTGAGAAATGTAGAATATTTGGAGAATTTGTGGCGAATTTCAAAATAAAAGATGTGAAGTTTTTGGTAAGTGGGAAGTTGTGGAATAGGTCGAAAAATGATGAACAGTTGAAAGTTGGAATGGGTTGAATCGGTTGAAAAATGTAGAAATGAGAAGGGAAAAAGGAATTGGGTGTGAATTTCAAAATAAAAGATGTGAAGGTTTTGGGAAGTTGTGGAATAGGTCGAAAAATGATGAACAGTTGAAAGTTGGAATGGGTTGAATCGGTTGAAAAATGTAGAAATGAGAAGGGAAAAGGGAATTGGGTGTGAATTTCAAAATAAAAGATGTGAAGTTTTTGAGGAGTGGGAAGTTGTGGAATAGGTAGAAAAATGATGAACAGTTGGAATGGGTTGAATCGGTTGAAAAATGTAGAAATGAGAAGGGAAAAGGGAATTGGGTGTGAATTTCAAAATAAAAGATGTGAAGTTTTTGGTAAGTGGGAAGTTGTGGAATAGGTAGAAAAATGATGAACAGTTGAAAGTTGGAATGGGTTGAATCGGTTGAAAAATGTAGAAATGAGAAGGGAAAAGGGAATTGAGTGTGAATTTCAAAATAAAAGATGTGAAGTTTTTGGTAAGTGGGAAGTTGTGGAATAGGTAGACAAATGATGAACTGTTGAAAGTTGGAATGGGTTGAATCGGTTGAAAAATGTAGAAATGAGAAGGGAAAAGGGAATTGGGTGTGAATTTCAAAATAAAAGATGTGAAGTTTTTGGTAAGTGGGAAGTTGTGGAATAGGTAGAAAAATGATGAACAGTTGAAAGTTGGAATGGGTTGAATCGGTTGAAAAATGTAGAAATGAGAAGGGAAAAAGGAATTGGGTGTGAATTTCAAAATAAAAGATGTGAAGGTTTTGGGAAGTTGTGGAATAGGTCGAAAAATGATGAACAGTTGAAAGTTGGAATGGGTTGAATCGGTTGAAAAATGTAGAAATGAGAAGGGAAAAGGGAATTGGGTGTGAATTTCAAAATAAAAGATGTGAAGTTTTTGGTAAGTGGGAAGTTGTGGAATAGGTAGAAAAATGATGAACAGTTGAAAGTTGGAATGGGTTGAATCGGTTGAAAAATGTAGAAATGAGAAGGGAAAAGGGAATTGGGTGTGAATTTCAAAATAAAAGATGTGAAGTTTTTGGTAAGTGGGAAGTTGTGGAATAGGTAGAAAAATGATGAACAGTTGAAAGTTGGAATGGGTTGAATCGGTTGAAAAATGTAGAAAGGAGAAGGGAAAAGGGAATTGAGTGTGAATTTCAAAATAAAAGATGTGAAGTTTTTGGGAAGTTGTGGAATAGGTAGAAAAATGATGAACAGTAGAAAGTTGGAATGGGTTGAATCGGTTGAAAAATGTAGAAATGAGAAGGGAAAAGGGAATTGGGTGTGAATTTCAAAATAAAAGATGTGAAGTTTTTGGTAAGTGGGAAGTTGTGGAATAGGTAGAAAAATGATGAACAGTTGAAAGTTGGAATGGGTTGAATCGGTTGAAAAATGTAGAAATGAGAAGGGAAAAAGGAATTGGGTGTGAATTTCAAAATAAAAGATGTGAAGTATTTGGGAAGTTGTGGAATAGGTAGAAAAATGATGAACAGTTCAAAGTTGGAATGGGTTGAATCGGTTGAAAAATGTAGAAATTAGAGTACAAAAACGGAATTTGAGAGAATTTTGGTTGAATTTCAAAATAAAAGATGTGAAGTTTTTGGTAAGTGGGAAGTTGTGGAATAGGTAGAAAAATGATGAACAGTTGAAAGTTGGAATGGGTTGAATCGGTTGAAAAATGTAGAAATTAGAGTAGAAAAACGGAATTTAAGAGAATTTTAGTTGAATTTCAAAATAAAAGATGTGAAGTTTTTGGTAAGTGGAACGTTGTGGAATAGGTAGGCAAAAGATGAACAGTTGAAAGTTGGAACGAGTTGAATCGGTTGAAAAATGTAGAAGTTAGAGGTGAAAAACGAAATTTTGTGAAAATTTGTCGGAATTTATAACGTGAAAACGTGAAATTTTCGAATTTGGGAATTTTGGGAATATCGAGAATCCTTCCGAATGTGATTAGAATGTGCTGAATGATGTGAATTTCAAATTGGAACGACGTAAATGTGAAATGTCGAATGTGCCATTAAGAATGAATGGGGAAAAATTTGTCGGAATTTGGGGAATTTTGCGGAATCGGAAAATATTCGGAATGAGAAAAATGGAAGCCACCCTTTCCTGAATATTTGGAATACGTGAAAAGTGGAATGGAGTGAATCGGATGAATTATGTGGACGATGAAACGGGACAAAAAAGTGAGGAGAATAAAATATAATAATAACTAGAATTTTGCAATTTCTGGAGAAATTGCGTGTGAAGGCGAAATGTATGAATAACTTCTTCGGGGAATGCTGCCGAACGATGTTGAAACGTGTTGAATTACTTGAGAAATGTAGAATATTTGGAGAATTTGTGGTGAATTTCAAAATTGAAAGTTTGGAATATTTGGTAAGTGGGAAGTTGCGGAATAGGTAGGCAAAAGATGAACAGTTGAAAGTTGGAATGGGTTGAATCGGTAGAAAAATGTAGAAGTTAGAGTAGAAAAACGAAATTTTGGAGAATTTGGTTGAATTTTAAATTTGGAATTGTTGGTAAGTGGGAAGTTGTGGAATAGGTAGGCAAAAGATGAACAGTTGAAAGTTGGAACGGGTTGAATCAGTTAAAAAATGTAGAAGTTAGAGCAAATGTTGAATCCCCATAGAGAATGAATGGGAAAATAAAAAAAAGCAATTGCGCCAAAATCTTTCTAGATTTGGGACAAAACCAAAAAAAACGGCCTCAGGAGGTTCACTTTTGGGGTAAAAATGTTGAAACGGGTTAAATCGGACAAAAAACGAAGACGTTAGCGCAAATGTAGCTATTTGGGGCACTTAGTGTTGAAATAAGGTCACTTCCGGCTTGATTCGGGTCATTTCCGGTCTAATTTGGGTCACTTCCGGTTTATTTGGGTCACTTCCGGTTTAAAACAGGTCACTTCCGGTTTAGCTGAGGTCACTTCCGGTTTATTTGGGGTCATTTCCGGTCTAAAAAGGTCAATTCCGGTTCATTTGGGGTCACTTCCGGTTTGATTTGGGGTCACTTCCGGTTTACCAGAGGTCACTTCCGGTCTATTTGGGGTCACTTCCGGTCTATCTGGGGTCACTTCCGGTTTATTTGGGTCACTTCCGGTTTAATTTGGGTCACTTCCGGTTCGTCTGAGGTCACTTCCGGTTTATTAGGGGTCATTTCCGGTCTAAAAAGGTCACTTCCGGTACATTTGGGGTCACTTCCGGTTTGATTTGGGGTCACTTCCGGTTTACCTGAGGTCACTTCCGGTCTATTTGGGGTCACTTTCGGTTTGATTTTGGGCACTTCCGGTTCATTCTGGGTTCATTGGTGGCACTTCAGGGTCATCCAAGATGGCCGCCACACTGGAATTGGGGGTCAAGGGTTGAATTGTGTAAGCATAGTGGAAGTGGGGGTGAATGGGAGTGAATGTGGGAAGAATAAGGTGAATTAAGTGAATAAATTTGGAATGGGTTGAATCGGTTGAAAAATGTAGAAATGAGAAGGGAAAAAGGAATTGGGTGTGAATTTCAAAATAAAAGATGTGAAGTTTTTGGTAAGTGGGAAGTTGTGGAATAGGTAGAAAAATGATGAACAGTTGAAAGTTGGAATGGGTTGAATCGGTTGAAAAATGTAGAAATGAGAAGGGAAAAAGGAATTGGGTGGGAATTTCAAAATAAAAGATGTGAAGTTTTTGGGACGTGGGAAGTTGTGGAATAGGTAGAAAAATGATGAACAGTTGAAAGTTGGAATGGGTTGAATCGGTTGAAAAATGTAGAAATGAGAAGGAGAAAAGGAAATATTGGAGAATTGGGTGTGAATTTCAAAATAAAAGATGTGAAGTTTTTGGTAAGTGGGAAGTTGTGGAATAGGTAGAAAAATGATGAACAATTGAAAGTTGGAATGGGTTGAATCGGTTGAAAAATGTAGAAATGAGAAGGGAAAAGGAATTGGGTGTGAATTTCAAAATAAAAGATGTGAAGCTTTTGGTAAGTGGGAAGTTGTGGAATCAGTAGAAAAATAATGAACAGTTGAAAGTTGGAATGGGTTGAATCGGTTGAAAAATGTAGAAATTAGAGTAGAAAAACGAAATTTTAGAGAATTTTGGTTGAATTTCAAAATAAAAGAGGTGAAGTTTTTGGTAAGTGGGACGTTGTGGAATAGGTAGGCAAAAGATGAACAGTTGAAAGTTGGAACGAGTTGAATCGGTTGAAAAATGTAGAAGTTAGAGGTGAAAAACGAAATTTCGTGAAAATTTGTCGGAATTTTTAACGTGAAAACGTGAAATTTTCGAATTTGGGAATTTTGGGAATGTCGAGAATCCTTCCGAATGTGATTAGAATGTGCTGAATGATGTGAATTTCAAATTGGAACGACGTAAATGTGAAATGTCGAATGTGCCATTAAGAATGAATGGGGAAAAATTTGTCGGAATTTTGGGAATTTTGCGGAATCGGAAAATTTTCGGAACGAGAAAAATACAAGCGCTCGTCGCGTGAATATTTGGAATACGTGAAAAGTGGAATGGAGTGAATCGGATGAATTATGTGGAAGATGAAACGTGTCAAAAAAGTGTGGAGAAACGTAGAGAATAATAATAACTAGAATTTTGCAATTTCTGGAGAAATTGCGTGTGAAGGCGAAATGTATGAATAACTTTTTCGGGGAATGCTGCCGAACGATGTTGAAACGTGTTGAATTACTTGAGAAATGTAGAATATTTGGAGAATTTGTGGTGAATTTCAAAATTGAAAGTTTGGAATATTTGGTAAGTGGGAAGTTGTGGAATAGGTAGGCAAAAGATGAACAGTTGAAAGTTGGAATGGGTTGAATCGGTAGAAAAATGTAGAAGTTAGAGTAGAAAAAGGAAATTTTGGAGAATTTGGTTGAATTTTAAATTTGGAATTGTTGGTAAGTGGGAAGTTGTGGAATAGGTAGGCAAAAGATGAACAGTTGAAAGTTGGAACGGGTTGAATCAGTTAAAAAATGTAGAAGTTAGAGCAAATGTTGAATCCCCATAGAGAATGAATGGGAAAATAAAAAAAAGCAATTGCGCCAAAATCTTTCTAAATTTGGAACAAAACCAAAAAAAACGGCCTCAGGAGGTTCACTTTTGGGGTAAAAATGTTGAAACGGGTTAAATCGGACAAAAAACGAAGACGTTAGCGCAAATGTAGCTATTTGGGGCACTTAGTGTTGAAATAAGGTCACTTCCGGCTTGATTCGGGTCACTTCCGGTCTAGTTTGGGTCACTTCCGGTTTATTTGGGTCACTTCCGGTTTAAAACAGGTCACTTCCGGTTTAGCTGAGGTCACTTCCGGTTTATTTGGGGTCATTTCTGGTCTAAAAAGGTCACTTCCGGTTCATTTGGGGTCACTTCCGGTTTGATTTGGGGTCACTTCCGGTTTACCAGAGGTCACTTCCGGTCTATTTGGGGTAACTTCCGGTCTATTTGGCGTCACTTCCGGTTTATTTGGGTCACTTCCGGTTTAATTTGGGTCACTTCCGGTTCGTCTGAGGTCACTTCCGGTTTATTAGGGGTCATTTCCGGTCTAAAAAGGTCACTTCCTGTACATTTGGGGTCACTTCCGGTTTGATTTGGGGTCACTTCCGGTTTACCTGAGGTCACTTCCGGTCTATTTGGGGTCACTTTCGGTTTGATTTGGGGCACTTCCGGTTCATTCTGGGTTCATTGGTGGCACTTCAGGGTCATCCAAGATGGCCGCCACACTGGAATTGGGGGTCAAGGGTTGAATTGTGTAAGCATAGTGGAAGTGGGGGTGAATGGGAGTGAATGTGGGAAGCATAGTGGAAGTGGGGGTGAATGGGAGTGAATGTGGTAAGCATAAGGTGAATAAGGGGAATAAATGTGGAATGGGTTGAATCGGTCGAAAAATGTAGAAATTAGAGTAGAAAAACGAAATTTTAGAGAATTTTGGTTGAATTTCAAATTTGAGAATTTGGAATTTTTGGTAAGTGGGAAGTTGTGGAATAGGTAGGCAAAAGATGAACAGTTGAAAGTTGGAACGGGTTGAATCGGTTGAAAAATGTAGAAATTAGAGTGGAATAACGGAATTTGAGAGAATTTTGGTTGAATTTCAAATTTGAAAATTTGGAACTTTTGGTAAGTGGGAAGTTGTGGAATAGGTAGGCAAAAGATGAACAGTTGAAAGTTGGAACGGGTTGAATCGGTTGAAAAATGTAGAAATTAGAGTGGAATAACGGAATTTGAGAGAATTTTGGTTGAATTTCAAATTTGAAAATTTGGAATTTTTGGTAAGTGGGAAGTTGTGGAATAGGTAGGCAAAAGATGAACAGTTGAAAGTTGGAATGGGTTGAATCGGTTGAAAAATGTAGAAGTTAGAGGTGAAAAACGAAATTTTGTGAAATGTCGAATGTGCCATTAAGAATGGATGGGGAAAAATTTGTCGGAATTTTGGGAATTTTGCGGAATCGGAAAATTTTCGGAATGAGAAAAATACAAGCCACCCTTTCCTGAATATTTGGAATACGTGAAAAGTGGAATGGAGTGAATCGGATGAATTATGTGAAAGATGAAACGGGACAAAAAAGTGAGGAGAATAAAATAGAAGAATAATAATAACTAGAATTTTGCAATTTCTGGAGAAATTGCGTGTGAAGGCGAAATGTATGAATAACTTTTTCGGGGAATGCTGCCGAACGATGTTGAAACGTGTTGAATTACTTGAGAAATGTAGAATATTTGGAGAATTTGTGGTGAATTTCAAAATTGAAAGTTTGGAATATTTGGTAAGTGGGAAGTTGTGGAATAGGTAGGCAAAAGATGAACAGTTGAAAGTTGGAATGGGTTGAATCGGTAGAAAAATTTAGAAGTTAGAGTAGAAAAACGAAATTTTGGAGAATTTGGTTGAATTTTAAATTTGGAATTGTTGGTAAGTGGGAAGTTGTGGAATAGGTAGGCAAAAGATGAACAGTTGAAAGTTGGAACGGGTTGAATCAGTTAAAAAATGTAGAAGTTAGAGCAAATGTTGAATCCCCATAGAGAATGAATGGGAAAATAAAAAAAAGCAATTGCGCCAAAATCTTTCTAGATTTGGAACAAAACCAAAAAAAACGGCCTCAGGAGGTTCACTTTTGGGGTAAAAATGTTGAAACGGGTTATATCGGACAAAAAACGAAGACGTAAGCGCAAATGTAGCTATTTGGGGCACTTAGTGTTGAAATAAGGTCACTTCCGGCTTGATTCGGGTCATTTCCGGTCTAATTTGGGTCACTTCCGGTTTATTTGGGTCACTTCCGGTTTAAAACAGGTCACTTCCGGTTTAGCTGAGGTCACTTCCGGTTTATTTGGGGTCATTTCCGGTCTAAAAAGGTCACTTCCGGTTCATTTTGGGTCACTTCCGGTTTGATTTGGGGTCACTTCCGGTTTACCAGAGGTCACTTCCGGTCTATTAGGGGTCACTTCCGGTTTGATTTGGGGCACTTCCGGTTTATTTGGGTCACTTCCGGTTCGTCTGAGGTCACTTCCGGTTTATTAGGGGTCATTTCCGGTCTAAAAAGGTCACTTCCGGTACATTTGGGGTCACTTCCGGTTTGATTTGGGGTCACTTCCGGTTTACCTGAGGTCACTTCCGGTCTATTTGGGGTCACTTCCGGTTTAATTTGGGTCACTTCCGGTTCGTCTGAGGTCACTTCCGGTTTATCAGGGGTCATTTCCGGTCTAAAAAGGTCACTTCCGGTACATTTGGGGTCACTTCCGGTTTGATTTGGGGTCACTTCCGGTTTTACCTGAGGTCACTTCCGGTCTATTTGGGGTCACTTTCGGTTTGATTTGGGCCACTTCCGGTTCATTCTGGGTTCATTGGTGGCACTTCAGGGTCATCCAAGATGGCCGCCACACTGGAATTGGGGGTCAAGGGTTGAATTGTGTAAGCATAGTGGAAGTGGGGGTGAATGGGAGTGAATGTGGGAAGAATAAGGTGAATTAAGTGAATAAATTTGGAATGGGTTGAATCTGTTGAAAGATGTAGAAATGAGAAGGGAAAAAGGAATTGGGTGTGAATTTCAAAATAAAAGATGTGAAGTTTTTGGTAAGTGGGAAGTTGTGGAATAGGTAGAAAAATGATGAACAGTTGAAAGTTGGAATGGGTTGAATCGGTTGAAAAATGTAGAAATGAGAAGGAGAAACGGAAATATTGGAGAATTGGGTGTGAATTTCAAAATAAAAGATGTGAAGTTTTTGGTAAGTGGGAAGTTGTGGAATAGGTAGAAAAATGATGAACAGTTGAAAGTTGGAATGGGTTGAATCGGTTGAAAAATGTAGAAATGAGAAGGGAAAAGGAATTGGGTGTGAATTTCAAAATAAAAGATGTGAAGCTTTTGGTAAGTGGGAAGTTGTGGAATCAGTAGAAAAATAATGAACAGTTGAAAGTTGGAATGGGTTGAATCGGTTGAAAAATGTAGAAATTAGAGTAGAAAAACGAAATTTTAGAGAATTTTGGTTGAATTTCAAAATAAAAGATGTGAAGTTTTTGGTAAGTGGGACGTTGTGGAATAGGTAGGCAAAAGATGAACAGTTGAAAGTTGGAACGAGTTGAATCGGTTGAAAAATGTAGAAGTTAGAGGTGAAAAACGAAATTTTGTGAAAATTTGTCGGAATTTTTAACGTGAAAACGTGAAATTTTCGAATTTGGGAATTTTGGGAATGTCGAGAATCCTTCCGAATGTGATTAGAATGTGCTGAATGATGTGAATTTCAAATTGGAACGACGTAAATGTGAAATGTCGAATGTGCCATTAAGAATGAATGGGGAAAAATTTGTCGGAATTTTGGGAATTTTGCGGAATCGGAAAATTTTCGGAACGAGCAAAATACAAGCGCTCGTCGCGTGAATATTTGGAATACGTGAAAAGTGGAATGGAGTGAATCGGATGAATTATGTGGAAGATGAAACGTGTCAAAAAAGTGTGGAGAAACGTAGAGAATAATAATAACTAGAATTTTGCAATTTCTGGAGAAATTGCGTGTGAAGGCGAAATGTATGAATAACTTTTTCGGGGAATGCTGCCGAACGATGTTGAAACGTGTTGAATTACTTGAGAAATGTAGAATATTTGGAGAATTTGTGGTGAATTTCAAAATTGAAAGTTTGGAATATTTGGTAAGTGGGAAGTTGTGGAATAGGTAGGCAAAAGATGAACAGCTGAAAGTTGGAATGGGTTGAAAAATGTAGAAATTAGAGTAAAAAACGAAATTTGGGAGAATTTGGTTGAATTTCAAATTTCGAATTTTTGGTAAGTGGGAAATTGTGGAATAGGTAGGCAAAAGATGTACAGTTGAAAGTTGGAACGGGTTGAATCAGTTAAAAAATGTAGAAGTTAGAGCAAATGTTGAATCCCCATAGAGAATGAAGGGGAAAATAAAAAAAAGCAATTGCGCCAAAATCTTTCTAAATTCCGAACAAAACAAAAAAAAACAGCCTCAGGAGGTTCACTTTTGGGGTAAAAATGTTGAAACGGGTTAAATCGGACAAAAAACGAAGACGTTAGCGCAAATGTAGCTATTTGGGGCACTTAGTGTTGAAATAAGGTCACTTCCGGCTTGATTCGGGTCATTTCCGGTCTAATTTGGGTCACTTCCGGTTTATTTGGGTCACTTCCGGTTTAAAACAGGCCACTTCCGGTTTAGCTGAGGTCACTTCCGGTTTATTTGGGGTCATTTCCGGTCTAAAAAGGTCACTTCCAGTTCATTTGGGGTCACTTCCGGTTTGATTTGGGGTCACTTCCGGTTTACCAGAGGTCACTTCCGGTCTATTTGGGGTCACTTCCGGTCTATTTGGGGTCACTTCCGGTTTATTTGGGTCACTTCCGGTTTAATTTGGGTCACTTCCGGTTCGTCTGAGGTCACTTCCGGTTTATTAGGGGTCATTTCCGGTCTAAAAAGGTCACTTCCGGTAAATTTGGGGTCACTTCCGGTTTGATTTGGGGTCACTTCCGGTTTACCTGAGGTCACTTCCGGTCTATTTGGGGTCACTTTCGGTTTGATTTGGGGCACTTCCGGTTCATTCTGGGTTCATTGGTGGCACTTCAGGGTCATCCAAGATGGCCGCCACACTGGAATTGGGGGTCAAGGGTTGAATTGTGTAAGCATAGTGGAAGTGGGGGTGAATGGGAGTGAATGTGGTAAGCATAAGATGAATAAAGGGAATAAATGTGGAATGGGTTGAATCGGTCGAAAAATGTAGAAATTAGAGTGGAAAAACGAAATTTTGGAGAATTTGGTTGAATTTCAAACGTGAAAGTTCGGAATTTTTGGTAAGTGGGAAGTTGTGGAATAGGTAGGCAAAAGATGAACAGTTGAAAGTTGGAATGGGTTGAATCGGTTGAAAAATGTAGAAATTAGAGTGGAAAAACTGAATTTTGGAGAATTTTGGTTGAATTTCAAATTTGAAAATTTGGAATTTTTGGTAAGTGGGAAGTTGTGGAATAGGTAGGCAAAAGATGAACAGTTGAAAGTTGGAATGGGTTGAATCGGTTGAAAAATGTAGAAATTAGAGTAGAAAAACGGAATTTGAGAGAATTTTGGTTGAATTTCAAATTTGAAAATTTGGAATTTTTGGTAAGTGGGAAGTTGTGGAATAGGTAGGCAAAAGATGAACAGTTGAAAGTTGGAATGGGTTGAATCGGTTGAAAAAAGTAGAAGTTAGAGGTGAAAAACGAAATTTTGTGAAATGTCGAATGTGCCATTAAGAATGGATGGGGAAAAATTTGTCGGAATTCTGGGAATTTTGCGGAATCGGAAAATTTTCGGAACGAGAAAAATGGAAGCGCTCATCGCGTGAATATTTGGAATACGTGGAAAGTGGAATGGAGTGAATCGGATGAATTATGTGGAAGATGAAAGTGGACAAAAAAGTGTGGAGAATAAAAGAGAATAATAATAATAATAATAATAATAGAGAATGGTGTAGAATAACATATGTGTGAAGGCCTTCGCCTTCACACAACTAGAATTTTGCAATTTCTGGAGAAATTGCGTGTGAAGGCGAAATGTATGAATAACTTTTTCGGGGAATGCTGCCGAATGATGTTGAAACGTGTTGAATTACTTGAGAAATGTAGAATATTTGGAGAATTTGTGGTGAATTTCAAAATTGAAAGTTTGGAATATTTGGTAAGTGGGAAGTTGTGGAATAGGTAGGCAAAAGATGAACAGTTGAAAGTTGGAATGGGTTGAATCGGTTGAAAAATGTAGAAATTAGAGTAGAAAAACGAAATTTTGGAGAATTTGGTTGAATTTCGAATTTGGAATTTTTGGTAAGTGGGAAGTTGTGGAATAGGTAGGCAAAAGATGTACAGTTGAAAGTTGGAACGGGTTGAATCAGTTAAAAAATGTAGAAGTTAGAGCAAATGTTGAATCCCCATAGAGAATGAATGGGAAAATAAAAAAAAGCAATTGCGCCAAAATCTTTCTAAATTTGGAACAAAACAAAAAAAACGGCCTCAGGAGATTCACTTTTGGGGTAAAAATGTTGAAACGGGTTAAATCAGACAAAAAACGAAAAAGTTAGCGCAAATGTAGCTATTTGGGCCACTCAGTGTTGAAATAAGGTCACTTCCGGTTTGATTCGGGTCACTTCCGGTCTATTTGGGGTCACTTCCGGTTTATTTGGGTCACTTCCGGTTTAATTTGGGTCACTTCCGGTTCGTCTGAGGTCACTTCCGGTTTATTAGGGGTCACTTCAAGGTCTAAAAAGGTCACTTCCGGTTCATTTGGGGTCACTTCCGGTTTGATTTAGGGTCACTTCCGGTTTACCAGAGGTCACTTCCGGTCTATTTGGGGTCACTTCCGGTTTATTTGGGTCACTTCCGGTTTAATTTGGGTCACTTCCGGTTCGTCTGAGGTCACTTCCTGTTTATTAGGGGTCATTTCCGGTCTAAAAAGGTCACTTCCGGTACGTTTGGGGTCACTTCCGGTTTGATTTGGGGTCACTTCCGGTTTACCTGAGGTCACTTCCGGTCTATTTGGGGTCACTTTCGGTTTGATTTGGGGCACTTCCGGTTCATTTTGGGTTCATTGGGGGCACTTGAGGGTCAATCCAAGATGGCCGCCACACTGGAATTGGGGGTCAAGGGTTGAATGTGTAAGCGTAGTGGAAGTGGGGGTGAATGGGAGTGAATGTGGGAAGCATAAGGTGAATGCATTTGGAATGGGTTGAATCGGTCGAAAAATGTAGAAATTAGAGTAGAAAAACGAAATTTTAGAGAATTTTGGTTGAATTTCAAATTTGAGAATTTGGAATTTTTGGTAAGTGGGAAGTTGTGGAATAGGTAGGCAAAAGATGAACAGTTGAAAGTTGGAATGGGTTGAATCGGTTGAAAAATGTAGAAATTAGAGTGGAATAACGGAATTAGAGAGAATTTTGGTTGAATTTCAAATTTGAAAATTTGGAATTTTTAGTAAATGGGAAGTTGTGGAATAGGTAGGCAAAAGATGAACAGTTGGAATGGGTTGAATCGGTTGAAAAATGTAGAAGTTAGAGGTGAAAAACGAAATTTTGTGAAATGTCGAATGTGCCATTAAGAATGGATGGGGAAAAATTTGTCGGAATTTTGGGAATTTTGCGGAATCGGAAAATTTTCGGAATGAGAAAAATACAAGCGCTCATGTCGTGAATATTTGGAATACGTGAAAAGTGGAATGGAGTGAATCGGATGAATTATGTGAAAGATGAAACGGGACAAAAAAGTGGCGGGAATAAAATAGAATAATAATAATAATAACTAGAATTTTGCAATTTCTGGAGAAATTGCGTGTGAAGGCGAAATGTATGAATAACTTTTTCGGGGAATGCTGCCGAACGATGTTGAAACGTGTTGAATTACTTGAGAAATGTAGAATATTTGGAGAATTTGTGGTGAATTTCAAAATTGAAAGTTTGGAATATTTGGTAAGTGGGAAGTTGTGGAATAGGTAGGCAGAAGATGAACAGCTGAAAGTTGGAATGGGTTGAATCGGTTGAAAAATGTAGAAATTAGAGTAGAAAAACGAAATTTTGGAGAATTTGGTTGAATTTCGAATTTGGAATTTTTGGTAAGTGGGAAGTTGTGGAATAGGCAGGCAAAAGATGTACAGTTGAAAGTTGGAACGGGTTGAATCAGTTGAAAAATATAGAAGTTAGAGCAAATGTTGAATCCCCATAGAGAATGAATGGGAAAATAAAAAAAGCAATTGCGCCAAAATCTTTCTAAATTTGGAAAAAAAACAAAAAACGGCCTCAAGAGGTTCACTTTTGGGGTAAAAATGTTGAAACGGGTTAAATCGGACAAAAAACGAAAAAGTTAGCAATTGTAGCTATTTGGGGCACTTAGTGTTGAAATAAGGTCACTTCCGGTTTGATTCGGGTCATTTCCGGTCTAATTTGGGTCACTTCCGGTTTATTTGGGTCACTTCCGGTTTAAAACAGGTCACTTCCGGTTTAGCTGAGGTCACTTCTGGTTTATTTGGGGTCACTTCCGGTCTAAAAAGGTCACTTCCGGTTCATTTGTGGTCACTTCCGGTTTGATTTGGGGTCACTTCCGGTTTACCAGAGGTCACTTCCGGTCTATTTGGGGTCACTTCCGGTCTATTTGGGGTCACTTCCGGTTTATTTGGGTCACTTCCGGTTTAATTTGGGTCACTTCCGGTTCGTCTGAGGTCACTTCCGGTTTATTAGGGGTCATTTCCGGTCTAAAAAGGTCACTTCCGGTACATTTGGGGTCACTTCCGGTTTGATTTGGGGTCACTTCCGGTTTACCTGAGGTCACTTCCGGTCTATTTGGGGTCACTTTCGGTTTGATTTGGGGCACTTCCGGTTCATTCTGGGTTCATTGGTGGCACTTCAGGGTCATCCAAGATGGCCGCCACACTGGAATTGGGGGTCAAGGGTTGAATTGTGTAAGCATAGTGGAAGTGGGGGTGAATGGGAGTGAATGTGGTAAGCATAAGATGAATAAAGGGAATAAATGTGGAATGGGTTGAATCGGTCGAAAAATGTAGAAATTAGAGTGGAAAAACGAAATTTTGGAGAATTTGGTTGAATTTCAAATGTGAAAGTTCGGAATTTTTGGTAAGTGGGAAGTTGTGGAATAGGTAGGCAAAAGATGAACAGTTGAAAGTTGGAATGGGTTGAATCGGTTGAAAAATGTAGAAATTAGAGTGGAAAAACTGAATTTTGGAGAATTTTGGTTGAATTTCAAATTTGAAAATTTGGAATTTTTGGTAAGTGGGAAGTTGTGGAATAGGTAGGCAAAAGATGAACAGTTGAAAGTTGGAATGGGTTGAATCGGTTGAAAAATGTAGAAATTAGAGTAGAAAAACAGAATTTGAGAGAATTTTGGTTGAATTTCAAATTTGAAAATTTGGAATTTTTGGTAAGTGGGAAGTTGTGGAATAGGTAGGCAAAAGATGAACAGTTGAAAGTTGGAATGGGTTGAATCGGTTGAAAAATGTAGAAGTTAGAGGTGAAAAACGAAATTTTGTGAAATGTGGAATGTGCCATTAAGAATGGATGGGGAAAAATTTGTCGGAATTTTGGGAATTTTGCGGAATCGGAAAATTTTCGGAATGAGAAAAATACAAGCGCTCATGTCGTGAATATTTGGAATACGTGAAAAGTGGAATGGAGTGAATCGGATGAATTTTGTGGAAGAAGAAGCGGGACAAAAAAGTGGCGGGAATAAAATAGAATAATAATAATAACTAGAATTTTGCAATTTCTGGAGAAATTGCGTGTGAAGGCGAAATGTATGAATAACTTTTTCGGGGAATGCTGCCGAACGATGTTGAAACGTGTTGAATTACTTGAGAAATGTAGAATATTTGGAGAATTTGTGGTGAATTTCAAAATTGAAAGTTTGGAATATTTGGTAAGTGGGAAGTTGTGGAATAGGTAGGCAAAAGATGAACAGTTGAAAGTTGGAATGGGTTGAATCGGTAGAAAAATTTAGAAGTTAGAGTAGAAAAACGAAATTTTGGAGAATTTGGTTGAATTTTAAATTTGGAATTGTTGGTAAGTGGGAAGTTGTGGAATAGGTAGGCAAAAGATGAACAGTTGAAAGTTGGAACGGGTTGAATCAGTTAAAAAATGTAGAAGTTAGAGCAAATGTTGAATCCCCATAGAGAATGAATGGGAAAATAAAAAAAAGCAATTGCGCCAAAATCTTTCTAGATTTGGAACAAAACCAAAAAAAACGGCCTCAGGAGGTTCACTTTTGGGGTAAAAATGTTGAAACGGGTTATATCGGACAAAAAACGAAGACGTAAGCGCAAATGTAGCTATTTGGGGCACTTAGTGTTGAAATAAGGTCACTTCCGGCTTGATTCGGGTCATTTCCGGTCTAATTTGGGTCACTTCCGGTTTATTTGGGTCACTTCCGGTTTAAAACAGGTCACTTCCGGTTTAGCTGAGGTCACTTCCGGTTTATTTGGGGTCATTTCCGGTCTAAAAAGGTCACTTCCGGTTCATTTTGGGTCACTTCCGGTTTGATTTGGGGTCACTTCCGGTTTACCAGAGGTCACTTCCGGTCTATTTGGGGTCACTTCCGGTTTATTTGGGTCACTTCTGGTTTAATTTGGGTCACTTCCGGTTCGTCTGAGGTCACTTCCGGTTTATAAGGGGTCATTTCCGGTCTAAAAAGGTCACTTCCGGTACATTTGGGGTCACTTCCGGTTTGATTTGGGGTCACTTCCGGTTTACCTGAGGTCACTTCCGGTCTATTTGGGGTCACTTCCGGTTTAATTTGGGTCACTTCCGGTTCGTCTGAGGTCACTTCCGGTTTATTAGGGGTCATTTCCGGTCTAAAAAGGTCACTTCCGGTACATTTGGGGTCACTTCCGGTTTGATTTGGGGTCACTTCCGGTTTACCTGAGGTCACTTCCGGTCTATTTGGGGTCACTTTCGGTTTGATTTGGGCCACTTCCGGTTCATTCTGGGTTCATTGGTGGCACTTCAGGGTCATCCAAGATGGCCGCCACACTGGAATTGGGGGTCAAGGGTTGAATTGTGTAAGCATAGTGGAAGTGGGGGTGAATGGGAGTGAATGTGGGAAGAATAAGGTGAATTAAGTGAATAAATTTGGAATGGGTTGAATCTGTTGAAAAATGTAGAAATGAGAAGGGAAAAAGGAATTGGGTGTGAATTTCAAAATAAAAGATGTGAAGTTTTTGGTAAGTGGGAAGTTGTGGAATAGGTAGAAAAATGATGAACAGTTGAAAGTTGGAATGGGTTGAATCGGTTGAAAAATGTAGAAATGAGAAGGAGAAACGGAAATATTGGAGAATTGGGTGTGAATTTCAAAATAAAAGATGTGAAGTTTTTGGTAAGTGGGAAGTTGTGGAATAGGTAGAAAAATGATGAACAGTTGAAAGTTGGAATGGGTTGAATCGGTTGAAAAATGTAGAAATGAGAAGGGAAAAGGAATTGGGTGTGAATTTCAAAATAAAAGATGTGAAGCTTTTGGTAAGTGGGAAGTTGTGGAATCAGTAGAAAAATAATGAACAGTTGAAAGTTGGAATGGGTTGAATCGGTTGAAAAATGTAGAAATTAGAGTAGAAAAACGAAATTTTAGAGAATTTTGGTTGAATTTCAAAATAAAAGATGTGAAGTTTTTGGTAAGTGGGACGTTGTGGAATAGGTAGGCAAAAGATGAACAGTTGAAAGTTGGAACGAGTTGAATCGGTTGAAAACTGTAGAAGTTAGAGGTGAAAAACGAAATTTTGTGAAAATTTGTCGGAATTTTTAACGTGAAAACGTGAAATTTTCGAATTTGGGAATTTTGGGAATGTCGAGAATCCTTCCGAATGTGATTAGAATGTGCTGAATGATGTGAATTTCAAATTGGAACGACGTAAATGTGAAATGTCGAATGTGCCATTAAGAATGAATGGGGAAAAATTTGTCGGAATTTTGGGAATTTTGCGGAATCGGAAAATTTTCGGAACGAGCAAAATACAAGCGCTCGTCGCGTGAATATTTGGAATACGTGAAAAGTGGAATGGAGTGAATCGGATGAATTATGTGGAAGATGAAACGTGTCAAAAAAGTGTGGAGAAACGTAGAGAATAATAATAATAATAACTAGAATTTTGCAATTTCTGGAGAAATTGCGTGTGAAGGCGAAATGTATGAATAACTTTTTCGGGGAATGCTGCCGAACGATTTTGAAACGTGTTGAATTACTTGAGAAATGTAGAATATTTGGAGAATTTGTGGTGAATTTCAAAATTGAAAGTTTGGAATATTTGGTAAGTGGGAAGTTGTGGAATAGGTAGGCAAAAGATGAACAGTTGAAAGTTGGAATGGGTTGAATCAGTTGAAAAATGTAGAAATTAGAGTAGAAAAACGAAATTTTGGAGAATTTGGTTGAATTTGGAATTTTTGGTAAGTGGGAAGTTGTGGAATAGGTAGGCAAAAAGTGTACAGTTGAAAGTTGGAATGGGTTGAATCAGTTAAAAAATGTAGAAGTTAGAGCAAATGTTGAATCCCCATAGAGAATGAATGGGAAAATAAAAAAAAGCAATTGCGCCAAAATCTTTCTAAATTTGGAACAAAACAAAAAAAACGGCCTCAAGAGGTTCACTTTTGGGGTAAAAATGTTGAAACGGGTTAAATCGGACAAAAAACGAAAAAGTTAGCGCAAATGTAGCTATTTGGGGCACTTAGTGTTGAAATAAGGTCACTTCCGGTTTGATTCGGGTCATTTCCGGTCTAATTTGGGTCACTTCCGGTTTATTTGGGTCACTTCCGGTTTAATTTGGGTCACTTCCGGTTCATCTGAGGTCACTTCCGGTTTATTAGGGGTCATTTCCGGTCTAAAAAGGTCACTTCCGGTACATTTGGGGTCACTTCCGGTTTGCCTGAGGTCACTTCCGGTCTATTTGGGGTCACTTCCGGTCTATTTGGGGTCACTTCCGGTTTATTTGGGTCACTTCCGGTTTAATTTGGGTCACTTCCGGTTCGTCTGAGGTCACTTCCGGTTTATCAGGGGTCATTTCCGGTCTAAAAAGGTCACTTCCGGTACATTTGGGGTCACTTCCGGTTTGATTTGGGGTCACTTCCGGTTTACCTGAGGTCACTTCCGGTCTATTTGGGGTCACTTTCGGTTTGATTTGGGGCACTTCCGGTTCATTTTGGGTTCATTGGGGGCACTTGAGGGTCATCCAAGATGGCCACCACACTGGAATTGGGGGTCAAGGGTTGAATGTGTAAGCGTAGTGGAAGTGGGGGTGAATGGGAGTGAATGTGGGAAGCATAAGGTGAATAAATTTGGAATGGGTTGAATCGGTCGAAAAATGTAGAAATGAGAGTTGAAAAACTGAATTTTTGAGAATTTGGTTGAATTTCAAATTTGAAAATGTGGAATTTTTGGTAAGTGGGAAGTTGTGGAATAGGTAGGCAAAAGATGAACAGTTGAAAATTGGAATGGGTTGAATCGGTTGAAAAATGTAGAAATGAGAAGGGAAAAAGGAATTGGGTGTAAATTTCAAAATAAAAGATGTGAAGTATTTGGGAAGTTGTGGAATAGGTAGAAAAATGATGAACAGTTGAAAGTTGGAATGGGTTGAATCGGTTGAAAAATGTAGAAATTAGAGTACAAAAACGGAATTTGAGAGAATTTTGGTTGAATTTCAAAATAAAATATGTGAAGTTTTTGGTAAGTGGGAAGTTGTGGAATAGGTAGAAAAATGATGAACAGTTGAAAGTTGGAATGGGTTGAATCGGTTGAAAAATGTAGAAATGAGAAGGGAAAAGGAAATTGGGTGTGAATTTCAAAATAAAAGATGTGAAGTTTTTGGTAAGTGGGAAGTTGTGGAATAGGTAGAAAAATGATGAACAGTTGAAAGTTGGAATGGGTTGAATCGGTTGAAAAATGTAGAAATGAGAAGGGAAAAGGAATTGGGTGTGAATTTCAAAATAAAAGATGTGAAGCTTTTGGTAAGTGGGAAGTTGTGGAATCGGTAGAAAAATGATGAACAGTTGAAAGTTGGAATGGGTTGAATCGGTTGAAAAATGTAGAAATTAGAGTAGAAAAACGAAATTTTAGAGAATTTTGGTTGAATTTCAAAATAAAAGATGTGAAGTTTTTGGTAAGTGGGACGTTGTGGAATAGGTAGGCAAAAGATGAACAGTTGAAAGTTGGAACGAGTTGAATCGGTTGAAAAATGTAGAAGTTAGAGGTGAAAAACGAAATTTTGTGAAAATTTGTCGGAATTTTTAACGTGAAAACGAGAAATTTTCGAATTTGGGAATTTTGGGAATGTCGAGAATCCTTCCGAATGTGATTAGAATGTGCTGAATGATGTGAATTTCAAATTGGAACGACGTAAATGTGAAATGTCGAATGTGCCATTAAGAATGAATGGGGAAAAATTTGTCGGAATTTTGGGAATTTTGCGGAATCGGAAAATTTTCAGAACGAGAAAAATATAAGCGCTCATGTCGTGAATATTTGGAATACGTGAAAAGTGGAATGGAGTGAATCGGATGAATTATGTGGAAGATGAAACGTGTCAAAAAAGTGTGGAGAATAAAATAGAAGAATAATAATAATAATAATAGAGAATGGTGTAGAATAACATATGTGTGAAGGCCTTCGCCTTCACACAATAAAGTAAATGGAGTAGAATAACATATGTGTGAAGGCCTTCGCCTTCACACAATAATAAAGTAAATGGAGTAGAATAACATATGTGTGAAGGCCATCGCCTTCACACAATAAAGTAAATGGAGTAGAATAACATATGTGTGAAGGCCTTCGCCTTCACACAATAATAATAATAGAGAATGGTGTAGAATAACATATGTGTGAAGGCCTTCGCCTTCACACAATAATAAAGTGAAAAAAGTAGAATAACATATGTGTGAAGGCCTTCGCCTTCACACAATAACTATCACACTGAACTTTAACAAATTCCTATATTTTTTTCTCATATAAGTAAAGAAAAATGAATATTCTTTCTTTTTTTGTAATACCATTAACTTTAAAGTGCATTACTGAACTATTTATTTACAATAATTTTAATTGTCCGTTGAGCCATCTTTTCTTTGGAACACAAAGTGCTTCCAAACGAATGACTTGAAGCCCAAAGGGGAGCGAATTTCCTCGTCTTCTTGGCCATAGCACCAGCCCAGGAGCCGCGTAGGCTCCCCTTTCACGTGCCTGCTCTGCTCACAACACAACTCGCCGCGCACTGCTCCCGGAAAGAGGAAGCAAGCAACAATGAACTGGATTCCAAAATAAAGTCGCGTCTAATGTCCAAGGTCAAACACGGCGATATAAATCGATGTTTACGTTTAGCATCGATGCCAATAATTCGTAGAGCATTATATCGATTAATCGATGTGTATTGATGAATCGTTACACCCCTAGTATTCAGCATTCCTGGCAGGACGATTCCAAATAAATTCAATGCAGTTCACCCGGCCAGGCACTCTTGCATAATTGGTGTTTGAAGCATTCAAAGTGGAAATTCTGCTTCTTTGCCCATTCTACATAGTGAACTTTTGCCCGTGTCACGTTGGCAACAGCCAATTGAGGTTGAGAACGTACTTACCGTATTTTTCGGACTATAAGTCGCGTTTTTTTTTTTCATTATTTGGGTGGGGGAGCGACTTGTACTCAGGAGCTACTTATATGTATATACCGTAATTTTCGGACTATAAATCGCGGGTTTTTTCATAGTTTGGGTGGGGGGGGGCGACTTATACTCAGGAGAGACTTATATGTTTTTTTTTTCCAAAAAATTTCAAAAACAAAAGAAAAGTGAAACCGCGATAAACGAACCGCAATGTAGCAAGGGATTACTGTAATTTGAATTTCAAGTGACGACAGCAGCGGAACGTCGCGTCAGCAGCAGCTCGTCGAGTCAATCTTTGTCCTTTATGTAAACAACCGCCGCGCTGCTGACGCAGCGTCACGCTGCCTCGTCGTTATTCCACAGATCTACTATATAACTATATTGAAGCGTTAACAAAGTTCAAGGAAAGACGTGGGTTTGGTAAACGGCTCTTTATTTAACACAGTGGTTCCCAAAGTGGGCGGTGAGGAAGAAAGGGGCGGTAGGGGGGCGGCAGTCCGAAGTCAAAGTCAGAAGTTTGAACGTTTGTTCGTTCCAGAATAAAGTATGACCTTGGTACAGCAAACAAAAAAGAAGTGTCGGGACTCGGCAATATAGTGTGGAATATCTGAAATATGGATTTGTCGCAGCACCACACAACCAACAGCAACCAATGTGTCTACTGTGTGATAGAGTGTTTTCAAATGAAGCTATGAAACCTTCGAGGCTTTTGGAACATTTGAAGAAAATGCACTCTGATAAAGCAGACAAAAACTGAATGATGAACTGCACAGAGACATGTCTGAGAGGTTGAAGGTTACTGGTGGAATGTTTATTTACCATTCTATGTTGCTGAAACAGTTAAAACTGCTAAAAAATAAATTGGTTTACTAAATTGGGTTTTATTTGTGAAATACACATTTGTGTTTAACTTTTCTATTTTCAAATTGCAGCATACCAAATATCAAGAAAGAGGTGTTTGTTTCCATATGTGTCTGTGTGTGTGTGGGGGGGGGGGGGGGGCGCTGGGAATTCACTGGGGAGCCAAGGGGGCGCCAGCCTGCAAAAGTTTGGGAACCATTGATTTAACAAAACAAACTTACAGGCGTGTGGCGGCGTGGACTTCCAGCCACGGAAGTTGAAGAGAGCTCCATAGAATAGGACCGGGCGTGCGTAAAAGCCATGACCGAGCCCCATCCACCGTCCTCGGACAGCCACCCGGCTGAGCGCCGGCCCTCAACTTCCAGCCACGGAAGTGGAAGAGAGCTCCATAGAATAGGACCGGGAGAGCTCCGTCGAGTCGATCTTTGTCCTTTAAGTAAACAACCGCCGCGCTGCTGACGCGACGTCGCGCTGCTGACGCGCGACCGCGACGTTGCGCTGCTGACGTCAGCAGCGCGACGTCGCGCGTCACTCGACCGAGCTCTTTTTCACTTCCATGGATTGAAGTCGGGCGCCGGCGCTCGGCCGGGTGGCTGTCCGAGGACGGTGGATGGGGCTCGGTCATGGCTTTTACGCACGCCCGGTCCTATTCTATGGAGCTCTCTTCCACTTCCGTGGCTGGAAGTTGAGGGCCGGCGCTCAGCCGGGTGGCTGTCCGAGAACGGCGGATGGGGCTCGGTGGCGTCAGCTGCGCACGTAGTCTTTCCGGCGTCAACAGCTGTGTTGTTGTTTTTTTGTTGTTTTTTTCAAGTGACAAGGAAGACGAAGATTCTGATGGATTTATTGATTTGGAGTGACACGGATGGTTCGATAATTGTTGTTTATATTATTGTTATTTCATACATAGTTTATATATTGTTATATGGGCCTGTAGAAAATTTTGCACTGCAACGCGCCGCTGACGTCGGACTTGTTTACATAAAGGAAGTCAAACTTGATGGATGGCTTCAATGATTCGGAGTGACACAGATGGTTTGATAAAGGTGTTATTTATGTTATAGTTATTTGAATAATTGTCATTGTTACATCAGGCCTGTTCTCAGCTTCTTGTTTGTGTTTATGTCACGTTAGCATACCGTATCGTTTAGCCTGTTGTTGCTCGTTCATGTCTGTTCTTGGTGTTGGATTTTGTCGAATAAATTTCCCCCAAAATGCAACTTGTATTCCGGAGTGACATATATGGGTTTTTTTCACTTTATTGTGCATTTTATGGCTGATGCGACGTATATTACAAAGCGACTTTCAGTCCGAAAAATACCGTTCTACATCATGCACACAAACAAGAAAACACAGGCAAATTAAGTTGTTTTTTTAAACACACACACACACACACACACAATGTGTGCGGTAAAATAAAAACAATGTGGTACAACAATAGCATTGCAGTAGACCACGGAGGCTGAGGCCCAACATGGTACACATACAGTGCTACGGTGTTCTGCATCGCGAGGGCGGCACTATTCCTACTACTAAAGGCACGAGAATGGTCAGCATGGGGAGACTGAAAAAAGTGCCGCAGGTACTGTATGCTTGAATACCGTATTTTCCGCACTATTAGGCGCACAGGATTATAAGGGGCACCTTCAATGAACGGCCCATTTTAAAACTTTGTCCATATATAGGGCCCACCGGATTATAAGGCGCATAAAATAGAAGCTATACTGCAACAAACTGAGGTTGACTAGGGTTGCGGTATGCATCCACTAGCCAATAACCAACGAGCCCTCTGTAAACAATCGCATTTCTCAAACGATCTCCTATAAAATGATCGGAACCGACTAAAGTTCGATCTAACGCATTGGTACTACTTACCTATGTTTCCCTTCCATATCGATCCGTAGATTTACTCGAAACATTAACAGAGCAGCGTATTTTGACATGAAATAGCCTGGCACGTATAGCAGCTAACATTATAGCATTAGCCATCCGCAATTTCCCATGAGCCTCAGCTCACAATCTCCCATGAGCCTCAGCAAAGTGTAAACAATCGCGTTTCTCAAACAATCTCCTATAAAATGATCGGAACTGACTAAACTTTGATCTAACGCATTGGTACTACTTACCTATGTTTCCCTTCCATATCGATCCGTAGATTTACTCGAAACATTAACAGAGCAGCCTATTTTGACATGAAATAGCCTGGCGCGTACAGCAGCTATCGTTATAGAATTACTGTTTTTTTCCGTGTATAATGCGCCCCCATGTATAATACGCACCCTAAAAATGGCATGCTGATGCTGGAAAAAAGCCTGTACCCATAATACGCACCCAATTTTTATGAACTTTTTTAATTATTTTTTTATTTAAATTTTTTTTAAGTCCCAATGATCGTCGCACACGCAGGAAGGCAATGGGTCCCATTTTTATAGTCTTTGGTATGGTCTTAACTAGGCTGGATGTAATTTTTTTTGTTGGCGTTGATTTCTCCGACTGCCCGTAAACGCACCACCGCGCTCCGTGCGCGCATTTGAAAAAGGCGTGCGGACGTGAAAAAGGCGGCTCTGTATGGGAGAGACGTTGAAGAGGAATAAAAACACCCTTGGAAACCAAAACTTGCCCCTCGTCGTGACTCGGAGCCGCAACAAATGTTTCGGATTTGTGTAGGGTACATTGTGAC
The DNA here is from genome assembly GCF_033458585.1 of Syngnathus typhle. Taxonomy (NCBI): domain Eukaryota; kingdom Metazoa; phylum Chordata; class Actinopteri; order Syngnathiformes; family Syngnathidae; genus Syngnathus; species Syngnathus typhle. The sequence goes on from NC_083742.1 coordinate 3,636,731, forward strand.
GAGCAGGTGATCGAGCAAGCGTCTGATACGAGAGCATTGCGGTCGCATGGAGCGTGTTTGAAGTGAACAGCAGAGAAGAAAGGAACAAGGCAAAGTGTTGTGAAATAAAATATTACCTGTTATACGGATTTAGGTAGAGAACTGAACTTTCGCTCTTTATATAGCTGACGTGTCTTGCGCATCCGATCTGCGCATCTGTAATGGCGGCCTCCGTATGATAGCCGGTTTGCGTGTGTGTGCGTGTGCGCGCGTGTGCCCGTGTGCGCGTGTGTGCGAGAGCGAGAGAGAGCGAGAGAGAGAGCGCGAGAGAGAACGCTCAACCGTAGCGCGCCGCCGACCGCCCAACTGCACCGCGCTGGTCGCATTATTGTGACAGAGCCGTCGCTGAAATTTAGAAGATATTTTTATAGTCCTGATGTACTTTCTAAAATTTAAGTGGACCTCAGTGCGCACTGCGCAGGGAGCTTAATTTGGTGCGGTCGCGCAACCGCAGCGCGCCGGGCGCTCACTGTCACATTGCTTAAAGAGCGCCTTTGTGTTTTAGGATGAACAGCAGAGACCAAAGGAACAAGGCAAAGTGTTGTGAAATAAAATATTACCTGGAATACGCATTTTGTTATTTGCTGATTGAAACTGCTAATTAAACCGTGAATTGAAACTAATAGGAAGAAAACAACTCTCGCTCTTTATATAGCTGACGTGTCTTGCGCATCCGTTCTGCGCATCTGTAATGGCGGCCTCCGTATGACGTCCGGTCCGCGATGGAGATTAAAAAACAAACAATATTTGACAATAACACACCATCAAGGATTGCACCATCGCATCAAACGATGTGTCGTCAATTATGAATTTTACTGACTAAGTGTGTTGGGCAGGATGGCTGAATGCGATGCGCGATTGACAACAAACAAGAAGAAAGGTGATTTCAAGTTTTATTTTGAGGGAGATTTGTCATGTCTCGTCCCCAGTTTTGCTATGTGTTGCCATAGTTTCTGTTCGCGTCGCCCCTCTCTTCCTGTGTCACCTCAATCGATGTAACGTGTTTTGTATTTAAGTCCTGTCTGCCCCTCGCTCACCGTCGGATCATTGCATGTGTTACTGTCATGATGTGGTTTCTGTTCCTGTCTTTGGTAATGTCTTTTTGTTCCACGACTTTGCCGGTCAGTCCTGTTGTTGGTTTTGTTGTACCATGACTTTCTTTAAAAAAAAAGAAAAAAAAAAAAGAAAGAAAAAAAAAAAATTTTTGTACCCATGTTTAATGTGCACCCCAGATTTTAGGACAATAAATTTGTTAAATTTTGCGCACTATACACGGAAAAAAACGGTAACCATCCGCAAATTCCCAAGAGCCTCAGCTCGCAATCTCCCATGAGCCTCAGCAAAGTGTAAACAATCGCGTTTCTCAAACGATCTCTTATAAAATGATCGGAACTGACTAAAAATCGATCTAACGCAATTTAATGATTTGGAGTGACACAAATGGTTTGATAATATTGTTGTTTATGTGATAGTTATTTAAAATATAGTTTATATATCGTTGAATGGGCCTGTGGAATAATTTGAACTGCGGCGCGGCACACGGCATTGTTGACAAAGGACGATCGATGGATTTAATGAATTGGAGTGACACAGATGGTTTTATAGACGTGTTATTTATGTAATAGTTTTTTTTAAATAACTGAATGTTACGTCAGGCCCGTTCTCAGCTCCTCGTTTGTGTTTGTCACGTTAGCATACCATATCGTTTAGCCTGTTGGATTTTGTCGAATAAATTGCCCCCCAAAATGCGACATACTCCGGAGCGACTTCTATATGTTTTTTTTCACATTTTTGGGCATTTTATGGCTGGTGCGACTTATACTCCGGAGCGACTTATAGTCCGAAAATTACGGTATATGAAACATATAATAATAAATTGTTGCAACCATAAAATTAAGTTGATGATTATTTGCTAAAAACAATAGTTTATCAGTTTGAACATGAACTCTTTTGTCTTTGTCGTGTATTCAATTAAAAATAGGTTGAACATGATTTGCAAATTATTGTATTCAGTTTTTATTTACCGTATTTTGCGGCCTATTAGGCGCACCGGGGTATAAGGCGCACCTTCAATGAACGGCCCATTTTAAAACTTTGTCCATATGTAAGGCACACCGGACTATAAGGCGCATAAAATAGAAGCTTTACTGCAACAAACTGAGGTTGACTAGGGTTGCGGTATGCACCCACTAGCCAATAACCAACGAGCCCTCTGTAAACAATCGCGTTTCTCAAACGATCTCCTATAAAATGATTGGAACTGACTAAAGTTCGATCTAACGCATTGGTACTACTTACCTATGTTTCCCTTCCATATTGATCCGTAGATTTACTCGAAACATCAACAGAGCAGCCTATTTTGACATGAAATAGCCTCACGCGTATAGCAGCTATCGTTATAGCATGAGCCATCCGCAAATTCCCATGAGCCTCAGCTCGCAATCTCCCATGAGCCTCAGCAAAGTTAAACAATCGCGTTTCTCAAACGATCTCCTATAAAATGATCGGAACTGACTAAAGTTCGATCTAACACATTGGTACTGCTTACCTATGTTTCCCTTCCATATCAATCCGTAAATTTACTCGAAACATTAACGGAGCAGCCTATTTTGAAATGAAATAGCCTCGCGGGTACAACAGCTAATCTGTGACACCCCCTGACTACAGTTGCCGTAATGTTGGGAAGCGATGCGACCTTGTAATTTACTAGTCGAACTAAAACGTTCTGAAACATTTTGGCAGAGCACTGTGTACAACCAGTATGGATCAACAAATTCATCAATTGATCCATATATAAGGCGCTCTGCATTATAAGGCTCACTGTGTTTTTTTTAGTAAAATGTAAGTTTTTAGGTGCGCCTAATAGTGCGGAAAATACGGTACTTTAAGAAGAAGATGAGCAAATTAACACGTGCAGACAATGGAAGTTACCCTACTGTGGTTTCATGCAGGAGGCATCAGTTGCTATGTTTACTTGGACACTTTTATTCAGATTAAAATTCTGATCGGAATAAAAATGTACTGATCATAATTTTAATTCGAACTCTGATCAGATTGAAGACGTTTTGTCCATGTAAACGTAGCTACTGTTATTATACTCAACATAATGTGTGAGTAGAAATTCCAGCTCAGCTCAGTGGCCTAGTGGTAGAGTGTCTGCCCTGAGACTGGAAGGTTGTGGGTTCAAACCCCGGCCGGGTCATACCAAAGACTATAAAAATGGGACCCATTGCCTCCCTGCTTGGCACTCAGCATTAAGGGTTGGAATTGGGGGGTTAAATCACCAAATGATTCCCGAGCGCGGCACCGCTGCTGCTCACTGCTCCCCTCTCCCCCAGGGGATGGATTAAAATCACACAGGGATGGGTTAAATGCAGAGGACGAATTTCACCACACTCAGAGGTGTGTGTGACGATCATTGGGACTTTAACTTTTTTAACTTTTTAAATGCTTTTGGCACCACCTGGCAGTCACAAAAGGACAAACTAAAACTTCAATGATCATACCTGTCCTCCTCCTTGCCCTCAGCAATCGTAGCCACTCGCTCCATCAGCTTTTCTCTGAGTTCATCAAAGACTGACTGGTGGAACTCCAATCTGGGTGTTCCGTGGAGATCCAGAAAAGGAAGGGCAGACTGGAGAGTTGGCAACAAAATGCCATTTTCCATCTATGGTCATAAAATACATCAGATTGTTATTATTAGTATCTTATCTTAGTATCTATTATTAGTAATGTCTAAACATGAACACAAACTTAAAATCTTTTGCGATTGCCTTTTTTAATCATTGAGAATGAATATTTTAGTAACATGGCTATGATTCAGACTGAATCTTTAAATCGCTTATTTTTAATTGAAAAACAAAAAACAGCATAATTGTTTGGGTCAATAACTACATCTCTAACATTGATCCGACAGAACAAGCCGTTTAAAAATATGTTGTGCTGCGCAATCTACAGTAGTTTTAAAGTCTGTGCTTTATTAACTGTAAATGTTATGCGTAATCCATCAGCCCTGGCCAAAAATGTGCCCTGTGGCAATGTCCCTTCACATTGGCGCACATTGTGCAAAAACCATCTAGTGCAGGGGTGGGCAAACCTTTTGACTCGCGGGCCGAACTGGGTTCTAAATTCGGACGGGAGGGCCGAACCAGGAGCAGATGGACGTAGTGTTTGTGTGAAGTAATATAAGCGACCTGTAAAGGTCATTGCATAAAAGATTTTGGCCTTTAGTAGGTAGTAAAGCATGGATGTTCCCAACAAGTTTTTTGAAAACAAATGCATTTACAGCATTAAAAAAAAAAAAAATCACTAAAAACCTGCTATTAGTGATTCTCATAAAATACGGCACTGTTATTATGAAGAACAGTCTCCATCACTTCAGTGCCTGCAGGTCAGATTAATGAAAGATATTTATCTTATGAGATCACATCAAACGGCAAACATTCTGACCAAATATATCATCATCTTGAAGAATCGGTGAAAGCATACATCCAAATAAAGTAATCAAAACGGCAACACGGTGAAGGGTATCTGAAAATCAGAGCAGAGTTTTAACTCACAAACATCTGGTAACAGAGATGAGGAAACGGGAAACACTTCCTTAAAGTAAGGCTTAAGAATAGGGGTGTAAACCGCGGGTTTTGTCACGATACGATATAATATCGATATAAAGAACGACGATACGATATTTGCCGATATCTTAAAGCCTGCTGCGATTCATTCACGATATATCGCGATATAGTGCTCTACGATCGATTTTTTTTTTTTTTTAATAAAAAATAGAGGACAATATCCTGATTTATAACAATTCATACGCAAAATCAACAAGGTACTGCAAACTCTTTATTTAGGAAATTACAAGAGTATTGTAGTATACAAATTGCTTACTTTAACACTGAACTTTGATGTCGTGTTTTTTCTTTAAATGTGCGGCGAGATTTGTGCTCCCTGAATATTTGATCACCGCATGGCAGGATTTACAAACTGCACGTGTCTTGTCGGTTGAGCCATCTTTTCTTTGGAATCCAAAGTGCTTCCAAACGAATGACTTGAAGCCTAAAGGGGAGCAAATTTCCTCGTCTTTTTGGACACTAGCCATAGCACCAGCCCAGGAGCCGCGTACTAGTTGTCGCCTCCCCTTTCACGTGCGTGCTCTGCTCACAACACAACGCCACGCACTGCTCCATGCTTCCGGAAAGAGGAAGCAAGCAACAATGAACTGGATTTCAAAATAAAGTCGCGTCTAATGTCCGAGGTCAAACACGGCGATATAAATCGATGTTTACCTTTAGCATCGATGCCAATAAATCGTAGAGCATTATATCGATTAATCGATGTGTATCGATGTATCGTTACACCCCTACTTAAGAACTTTACAGGTTAAGATTACAAGAATGCTGTCGTCACAGCCCACGCTCTAAATTCGGGACTGATACAAATAGAGCGCGAGTGCGCCATGTCCGTACTACTGAGTACGTACACGCAATTGTGAGTGTGCACCGAGCTTTCTGACACGGCTTCCGGTAGTAAAGCCGCAGGCGAGCGGTTCCCCATCTACTGGGGAAACGCAGTCATTGCAGGCAAAATGACCAAAAACAATGTTTAATAATACAATTTATTCAGGGTTGGCGGGCCGGATTAAACGGTCCCGTGGGCCGGATGTGGCCCGCGGGCCGTAGTTTGCCCACCCCTGATCTAGTGTCTACATTGATCAATGATGACAATGACAAAGCATTGATTGAGGCAACTACTGATTTCCACCAGGGTTGAATTTTTGGCAACATGTATAGGAGACATAACATGGAAAAGCCACTTTTTTGCTTTTATATTCATTTTATTGTGCACTTGGAGTCTCCAAGATTGTAGAAAAGTGTAATCCATACCTCAAGGTGTTGCAGGTGTTACTCGGTTCAGTTTTCTCCATTTTCTATTACAGTGGAGTCTCGGTTTTTGAACGTCCGAGTTCTTGAACAAATCGGTATTCTAACAAAAAATTCGACATTTTTTTGCTTCGGATGTCGGACGAAATTTCGGTTGTCGAACCTCGTGAGATGAGCCGAGAGGACCCACATGCCAACTGACTCCGTTCGTTATTACATTCTCGTTACTCTGAGGATTGCATCAACTCTAATCATGCCTCCAAAGGAAGCAAGTGGGAGCAGTAAACCTGATCATGGCGAAAAGAGGGAAGTAGTGCGCAAAACGGTTGAATTTAGAAAAGAATTAATCGCAAAATATGAGTCCGGTGTGCGTATGTCAGAGTTGGCGCGGACGTTTTGCATGGCAAAATCGACAATAAGCTATATCCTGAAAAACCAAGACGCTCTTAAAGGAAGTGATGTTGCGAGAGGGGCGACTGTGCTTACTAAACAACGGCCACACGAACTTTGATACAGTAAGTTTACTGTATGTTATCTTTCATTAGAATTTCTGCAGTTTTTTGTTTTTTGAAATTAAGAAAACGTTTTTGCTGTTTTCTTTCACATGATCTTTGAAATGTTGTCTTTCATTGGTAAAAATTCAAAAATAAAATTTGATGTGCTTTTTTTCCCCCTCACAATTTAAAAAGATATATTTTACAATATATTACAATGAAACACACAAGCAAGTTGCTACAGATACAGCAATACATTCCCCAGCGTAGACCATTATTTGTAATGGGAAAACATAATTCGTAATTTGAACGATTCATTTCTTGAACAGCCTTCTGGAACGGATTGTGGTCGAAAACCGAGGCTCCACTGTATGTATATTTGTCTATTATGTCACATCCTTTTGGTTGGGACTACTAAACAAGGTAATGGGTGTGGCCAAACAGCTTTGCAAATCCACCATCTTTATTACTCGAAGAGACTTGTAGTTTAAACAACTCAAGGATGCCGAAGTGGACTTATTTATCACTTATTCCTGATCGGACTCGGGAAAAATAGATTGGGTATTTAATAGTTTTGTGTTATTTTGTCATTTTTAAATGATAGCTGTTGTGGAATGCTAACAGGAAGCTTCCGACATGTAACACTGGTAATGTTTGCCGTTTGGAAATATTTTTACTTGGAAAGCAGAGACAGCGCAACTGTGACTTGAATGTGTGTTGAGCATTTTGCGTGGCATAAAGGATAGAGCTGTGTTTAATACAACCAATTTAAAACCCAATTTCGAAGTTGTTGGGATGTTAAACATACCGTATTTTCCGCTAAGGCGCACCGAAAAACCTAAATTTTTATCAAAAGTCGACAGTGCGCCTTATAGTCCGGTGCGCCTTATATATGGATCAAGTGATGAATTTGTTGATCCATACTGGTTGTACACAGTCCTCTGCCAAAATGTTTTAGTACCTTTTAGTACGAATAGTAAGTTACAAGGTCGCATCGCTTCCCAACATTACGGTAACTGTAGTCAGGGGGCGTCACCGAATAGCTGTTGTACCCGCGAGGCTATTTCATTTCAAAATAGGCTGCTCCGTTAATGTTTTGAGTAAATCTACGGATCGATATGGAAGGGAAACATAGGTAAGTAGTACCAATGCGTTAGATCGAACTTTAGTCAGTTCTGATCATTTTATAGGAGATCGTTTGAGAAACGCGATTGTTTACACTTTGCTGAGGCTCATGGGAGATTGCGAGCTGAGGCTCATAGGAAATTGCGGATGGCTAATGCTATAACGATAGCTGCTATACGCGCGAGGCTATTTCATGTCAAAATAGGTTGCTCTGTTAATGTTTCGAGTAAATCTACGGATCGATATGGAAGGGAAACATAGGTAAGTAGTACCAATGCGTTAGATCGAACTTTAGTCAGTTCCAATCATTTTATAGGAGATCGTTTGAGAAACGCGATTGTTTACAGAGGGCTCGTTGGTTATTGGCTAGTGGGTGCATACCGCAACCCTAGTCAACCTCAGTTTGTTGCAGTAAAGCTTCTATTTTATGCGCCTTATAGTCCGGTGTGCCTTACATATGGACAAAGTTTTAAAATGGGCCGTTCATTGAAGGTGCGCCTTATACCCCGGTGCGCCTAATAGGCCGCAAAATACGGTAAATAAAAACTGAATACAATAATTTGCAAATCATGTTCAACCTATTTTTAATTGAATACACTACAAAGACAAAAGAGTTCATGTTCAAACTGATAAACTATTGTTTTTAGCAAATAATCATCAACTTAATTTTATGGTTGCAACAATTTATTATTATATGTTTCATATACCGTAATTTTCGGACTATAAGTCGCTCCGGAGTATAAGTCGCACCAGCCATAAAATGCCCAAAAATGTGTAAAAAAAACATATAGAAGTCGCTCCGGAGTATGTCGCATTTTGGGGGGCAATTTATTCGACAAAATCCAACAGGCTAAACGATACGGTATGCTAACGTGACAAACACAAACGAGGAGCTGAGAACGGGCCTGACGTAACATTCAGTTATTTAAAAAAAACTATTACATAAATAACACGTTTATAAAACCATCTGTGTCACTCCAATTCATTAAATCCATCGATCGTCCTTTGTCAACAATGCCGTGTGCCGCGCCGCAGTTCAAATTATTCCACAGGCCCATTCAACGATATATAAACTATATTTTAAATAACTATCACATAAACAACAATATTATCAAACCATTTGTGTCACTCCAAATCATTAAATCCATCGATCAAGTTTCTCGTCCTTTATGTCATCCTGACAGAGGACATGTCCAGAGGATATGGCGCTTTAGTATTGATTACTTTTTGATTTTTTCTCTCTATTTTTCATGTTTTGAATATGTTCAAGATAAAGATATCAAAGCATGTGAAGTGATCAACTATACTAAAAATAACATGTGAAGTGGTCAACTATACTTGTAAGTAAGTGGTGTTAATGATCAAGTAAAAATTTGTGAAAAAAAACATACCGTTTTTTTCCGTGTATAGTGCGCCCCCATGTATAATACGCACCCTAAAAATGGCATGGTGATGCTGGAAAAAAGCCTGTACCCATGTATAATACCAATTTTTATGATTTTTTAAAAAAATTTTTTTTTTTTTTTTTTTTTAAGTCCCAATGATCGTCACACACGCAGGGAGGCAATGGGTCCCATTTTTATAGTCTTTGGTATGGTCTTAACTAGGCTGGATGTAATTTTTTTTGTTGGCGTTGATTTCTCCGACTGCCCGTAAACGCACCACCGCGCTCCGTGCGCGCACGGGACAGCAAACGAGCAGGTGATCGAGCAAGCGTCTGATACGAGAGCATTGCGGTCGCATGGAGCGTGTTTGAAGTGAACAGCAGAGACGAAAGGAACAAGGCAAAGTGTTGTGAAATAAAATGCACAGAACGGATGCGCAAGACACGTCAGCTATATAAAGAGCGAGAGTTGTTTTCTTCCTATTAGTTTCAATTCACAGTTTAATTAGCAGTTTCAATCAGCAAATAACAAAATGCGTATTACAGGTAATATTTTATTTCACAACACTTTGCCTTGTTCCTTTGGTCTCTGCTGTTCATCCTAAAACACAAAGGCGCTCTTTAAGCAATGCGACAGTGAGCGCCCGGCCTCACTAGAAAATGGCTAAAGGCTTCTAGGCTAAAGAAAATGGTTAGCCCTCAGGAGATTTGACGGGAGGCAAAACGCTGCTGTTCTCCAAATGATGAAACAATGAGAGCGCCACTGCCCCCTGCTGTGAAGATTCGCAATTACACTTTATTCTAGTACTGCCAAAAAAAAAGCCTGTTCCCCAGGATCACACGCGCCCCCCCAGATATAGCACCGCCCCCCCCCCCCCCCCACTATTTGAGAAGCACTGATATAGTATCATGATCACTCCCTAAAAATGCTGTGGTTCAAAATACCATTATTTTGGTCAGTCAATATATCAGTCGTAAAGCTTGGGTTTTAAAATACACAGATTTTTTTTAAAACAAATTTCACCTACCTGTTACCCCAAAAGAGTTTGCAACAGTCATGGATACAATTCCCTCTGGAATTTTTATGATTTTGAAAGGGGTGGAAAGAACAGCCTGTTTGTCAAAACTGGACCCTAAGATGACTTTGGATACGTTTACTTACTACATCAGTTGATAATATACACTGGGTAATAAAAATCTGGTAAATTCCATACAAATAACTTGATTAAGTTGACTCTGATTTTACTCTTTCTGGAGAAATGTACTGTTTGGGATAAACTAAACAAGTTTTGAGCAAAATTCCGAACCCACAAATACAAAATACAAATTTACTCCCGCTCTCTCTCAGGGAAACAAAAATAGAAACAAAAACCCTCGACGGCATGTCAGCTTGAGGAGAACTTCCGGGTCGCAATGCGTATCCTAAATAAACTAACAAAATGCCGTCTGTGAACACATACAAAACCTTGATTTGTAAATAAAATCGGACTGCAGCAATTTTGCATTTATACCTGCGGGTAGCCGTTGTAAATTGTGTGACGGGTGTATTTTTGTACTGTAAAAGTTCGCGGTAAAGATCTATTATATTGTAAAGTCCAGCTATGAACACATCGGACACTACTGGGTTCATAAAGTCTTACGAAATAAAATTAACAACCTTAATGGCACTGTGAAACACCGTCGTTACCTGAAACTGATCAATAGCTTTCAGAGGTTCTGTGCAGTTGGTGAGAGTTTCTTTCAGGTCCTCGCCGTTCGATATCCCCAGCTCAGGCAAACCCCCAAACATTTTCGTTTCCATTTCTACATCGACTTTGTCATGCAGAATTCTAATGACTGCAAGAATTTATGGAATTGAAAACCGCGCAGGACACACGAAGGGTTTCATCCACAAACTGACGACAGTGGTTACTAAATCAACAGTTCGTCAGAAACGCAGCTTAGCATTAGTTCCGCATTTCATTCATTAGTTTTAATGTGCATATTGATTTAAAAAAAAAAAAAAAGAAATGCTGTTTCATTTCATAATACGTAAGGACGTTGTTTGAAGATTCTTACTTGTGTGCGTGCTTGTGTGCCTTCCCGTTCATCCTGTTTTCAATTCTGACACTAATCAAACAAGAGTCTGGAGTCACCAGGGTGGTGGGTGGGTGGCTGAGTTCGGTAATCGTCAACGAGGACCTTGGCTGAGTCGCACTCAAAGATAATAGTCGTCAAGCGCCAAAGATTAGTAGGCGGGGATCGTAGTGGGGAAGGGACTTAAATGCATGTGTACGTAAAACATGTTTGTTAAAATACTATATTGTAGAACAATAAGAATACAATGCCGATCACAGCGTATTCCGTGTCTGAAACATAATTTTCTGACATACTGAGTGAAAGGATTTGTCAAAAAAAAAAAAAAAAGGTTTAAAGTCAATTGTTTTGGCCTCAGTAGGGCTTGCTTGCAAAATAAATTAAAACATTTTTGTAAATGTGTTCACTCCATGCAGTTTGTGTCAAACAAACAAGAAATGTATCAATTGTATTGTCCATGTTTTGCATATTGTGAGGAGTTTTGGAAAGCTGTCAGAGGTATAAGAATTGGTATTATGACATCAAATAAATAAATATCTGGCTTTTAAAACGTTTTGCGCATCATATGGTGCAGATTATTTATTTATACACACACGCATACACATGCACACACACACACACACATATATACTCTTCGCATAAAGGAGCTTTCAAAGCCGCCCCCCTCCCCCATCTTGGACTTTCTGACCATATCACTGTTATGCTTTTGCCCGCATACAGACAAATGGTGAGAGCGTCCAGGCCGGTTCGCAAGCAGGTACGGGTGTGGCCTGAGGGTGCCTCTGATGCACTGCATGACTGCTTTGGCTCTACTGACTGGGACATGTTTAGGAGGGCTGCCACTTGCGACGATCGGACAGACATTGAGGAGTATACTGACTCTGTTTCCTCCTACATCAGGAAGTGCATTGATGATGTGACTCTCTCAAAATCCATCGTCACTCGGGCTAACCGGAAGCCATGGCTGACAGGGGCTGTCTTCAGGCTGCTGAGGGCCAGGGACAAAGCCTTTAGAGCAGGGGATGAGGCTGGCTTGAGGACTGCGAGGGCCGACCTGTCCCGGGGCATCAAAGAAGCAAAGAGGGCGTTCTCGTGCAAAATTACCGCCCACTTCAAGGACAGCAGGGACGCACGGAGCCTTTGGCGGGGCATTCAGACCATCACGGATTACAAGCCCGCGCCGCAGAGCTGTGAAGGCGACGTCCGTCTGCTCAATGACCTCAACCACTTCTTTGCTCGCTTCGACGCTCAGAACAGCACTTGCCCGCTGAAGGCCCCTCCCCCTTCACACGAGCTGCCCCTGTGCCTCTCCGCCGACAGCGTGAGGAGGGCGCTTGCCGCCATCAACATCCGTAAGGCGGCGGGCCCTGACAACATCCCGGGTCGGGCGCTGAAGGACTGCGCTGGTGAGCTGACGGATGTCTTCACAGACATCTTTAACACTTCCCTGCAGCAGGCCATCGTCCCGTCGTGTTTCAAAGCTGCCACCATCGTACCTGTGCCGAAGAAACCCGCTCCGTCCTGCTTCAATGACGACCGCCCCGTGGCACTTACGCCCATCATCATGAAGTGCTTTGAGCGGCTTGTCATGGAGCACATCCGATCCGTTCTCCCCCCCACCATTGACCCCTTCCAGTTTGCGTACCGAGCCAAGCGGTCTTCTGAGGATGCCATCTGCTCTGCCCTCCACTCGGCCCTCACCCACCTGGAGAGGAGGGACTCGTATGTGAGATTGCTGTTTGTGGACTTCAGTTCTGCCTTCAACACCATTGTGCCACAACGCCTCATCAGCAAACTTGACGCGCTGGGCCTCAGTACCTAACTCTGCAACTGGCTACTGGACTTCCTCTGTCAGAGGCCACAGGTAGTACGTGTTGGCGACAAAATCTCCGCCAGCATCACGCTGAGCACGGGGGCCCCCCAAGGCTGCGTGCTCAGTCCGCTGCTCTTCACCCTCCTGACGCATGACTGCACTGCAACCTACAGCGACAACCGTATTGTGAAGTTTGCTGACGACACGACTCTGGTGGGTCTCATCACCAAGGGAGACGAGACTCAATACAGGCTGGAGGTTGACCTTCTGACCACGTGGTGCAGGGACAACAACGTCCTGCTGAACGTCGACAAGACCAAGGAGATTGTTGTGGACTTCCGGAAGGGTCACACCCAACACCTGCCGCTGACCATCGACGGTGCTGTGGTGGAGAGAGTGAGAAGCGCCAAGTTCCTGGGGGTGCACATCAGTGAGGATCTCTCGTGGTCCACCAACACCGCATCACTGGCAAAGAAAGCCCAGCGCCGCCTGTACTTCCTGCGGAAACTCAGGCGAGCGAGCGCATTTTACCGCGGCACCATTGAGAGCATCCTCTCCAGCTGTATTGCTGTTTGGGGTGGCGGCTGCACTGACTACAACTTGAAGGCCCTGCAGCGCATAGTGAACACTGCTGGTAAGATTGCTGGTGCTTCGCTCCCCTCCTTGAAGGACATTTACACCTCCCATCTCACCCGCAAGGCGACCACGATTGTGAGTGATGCGAGTCACCCCGCTCACTCTTTGTTCGAGCTTCTGCCCTCTGGGAAGAGGTACAGAAGCCTGCGCTCCCGCACCACCAGACTCTCAAACAGCTTCATACTCCAGGCTGTTAGGATCCTGAACTCGCTCCCCCGTTCTGCGTAGCGTCCTGTACTTTTACTGTCTGTACTGTCTGTATGCACACTGGCTCTTATTTGTTGTGTTATCTGTTTATTTATTATTTATTATTACTCTTATTATTTATCGTTTGTGCCTTTTTGTTTATGATGTTTTTTACTTTTGCGCTATGCTTGCTGGCTCCGTTTTGCTCCTCTTATTTATTGTGTTATTTGTTTATTTATTATTTATTCATCACTCTTACTATTGATTGTTTGAATTTTTGCCTTCTTGTTTTTATATTGTGTCGCGTACTTGTATGTCTATCGTGTTATGTGTCTCGTCACCGTGGGATAGAGAAAAACGTAATTTCGGTCTCTTTGTGTGTTGTGACATGTGGAGAGATTGACAATAAAGCTGACTTTGACTTTGACTTTGATATATATATATATATGTGTATATTGTATATTGCGGGTTTTGTCACGATACGATATATCGATACAAAGAACTACGATACGATATTTGCCGATATCTTAAAGCCTGCTGCGATTCATTCACGATATATCACGATATAGTGCTCTACGATCGATATATTTTTTTTTAAATAAAAAATATAGAACAATATCCTGATTTATAACAATTCATACGCAAAATCAACAAGGTACTGCAAACTCTTTATTTAGGAAATTACAAGAGTATTGTAGTATACAAAGTGCTTATTTTAACACTGTGAACTTTGATGTCGTGTTTTTTCTTTAAATGTGCGGCGAGATTTGTGGTCCCTGAATAATTGATCACCGCATGGCAGGATTATTGTCCGCTGAGGCATCTTTTCTTTGGAATCCAAAGTGCTTCCAAACGAATGACTTGAAGCCTAAAGGGTAGCAAATTTCCTCGTCTTTTTGGACACTAGCCATAGCACCAGCCCAGGAGCCGCGTACTAGTTGTTGACTCCCCTTTCACGTGCCTGCTCTGCTCACAACACAACACTGCTCCCGGAAAGAGGAAGCAAGCAACAATGAACTGGATTTCAAAATCAAAATAAAGTCGCGTCTAATGTCCGAGGTCAAACACGGCGATATAAATCGATGTTTACGTTTAGCATCGATGCCAATAAATCGTAGAGCATTATATCGATTAATCGATGTGTATCGATGAATCGTTACACCCCTAATACATACATACATAGGCGGCTCGGTGGCGCACTTGGGTAGCACGTCCGCCTCACAGTTGGGAGGGTGCGGGTTCGATTTCACGTCCGGCCCTCCCTGTGTGGAGTTTGCATGTTCTCGCCGGGCCCGCGTGGGTTTTCTCCGGGCACTCCGGTTTCCTCCCACATCCCAAAAACATGCTTGGTAGGCCGATTGAACACTCCAAATTGTCCCTAGATGCGAGTGCAAATGTTTGTTTGTCTCTGTGTGCCCTGCGATTGGCTGGCAACCGGTTCAGGGTGTCCCCCGCCTACTGCCCGATGACGGCTGGGATAGGCTCCAGCACGCCCGCGACCCCCGTGGGGACTAAGCGGTACAGAAAATGGATGGATATATATATATATAATGTGTCTACATATGTGTTTATAAATGTGTTTATAAATGTGTGCGTGTGCATGGGTGTGCGTGCGTGGGTGTGTGCGCGTGTGTGTGTGTGTGTGTGTGTGTGTGTGTGTGTGTGTGTGTGTGTGTGCAGAACTTGGTGGTGAATGGTCTGAGGAGTTGGGGTGGTGGTGAACGTTAGGGTGACACAAATGGCTGGAAGGTGAAGAGGTCGGTAACATATTTCTGAAATGCACAGATTTGTCAGAAGTGTCTATACCTAGAAATACAACCAGCCACTGTATGGCTCTTCTCTAAACATTTGCTGCTCCTCAAGTGAGTTTAAAAATATTGTATAAAGTAAAGGCCAAAATGTGCTGTGTGGCTATTATTGAAAGTCCTATTTTTATTGTATGCAGAGTCTGCTTTTGACTATTGGTGACAATGATGTGCATTGCTAAAATAATGCAATAATTGTTAGGTTTTCATAAAACATTAAAATGCCTTTTCATTCCTCCCTAGTTAGTGACATCCAACCCACAACTGACAAAATATAACTATTTTTCTCTTTCCTCACTAAAATATGAAATTTAAGTCATTTGTTTATTCTTTTACTAACAGTAGGCCAATGAGCTGATTAATATAATGTCATGGGCATCCAGCATTTCATGATATCACTCCCCCTTAAAAAAAATCAATTGTAGCTTTAATTTCAAAACTCAGCCCAGTTGGGAGGATACACTCTTTCCGGTGCAGACTTTGCTCTCTTTAACCTAGATAGTCCTCCTGACATTGGGAGAAAATTCCCATCCCCAAAAAATGCGGTGTAAAATTATCCATGGACTGGCCGAGTCTGCATACTGAAAGTCAAAGGGCACACAGAAGGCAGACTTAACACCTTGTTAAGTTTTACAACTGGCTCATTTGTTAGTTCCACGCAGCGATTGCCCCAATGAGCTTTGAAGTGACCTTCCCGCTCAAATACGACTCTGGGTACATACCAACAGCATGTAAGCACATAAGATTGTTTTCAGTTACCAAGTACAGTTAATCTGATCACAAAGTCTTTTAACCAATTTTAAATCCCGAATTATTTTTTACCTAGTATTGCTGCTTCACAAGGACATAGTTAAAGTACAATTTGGGGTTATTACAGAATGGTTATTTTGTACACCCAATATACTTAACTCCATTTAAAGTATGCAATAATTTCCACGGACAATCTCCAGTATCTTGAAAATATTATTTCAAGAAGAGTAGAGAGTTGTTTGGGAAAAGGAGACAAACTCCACATTGACTGTTCCTATTGGTGGAATGATATGGTGTCATTTGAAATAGTCACTGAAAATTTACCTACTGTTTGACACTACAGCATGAGGAATGTGACCAGAATTATTCAACTCAAGCTTTAGAATCACAACAAAAAACATGTTACATTTACAATAGATACATTTTGAAAAGTTCCAACAGAAACCAACATGATCCATGTCATTGGAAAGCACTCGTACAAATTAACAAAATAGTGGCTTCACCAAAAGCGGACGAATGTTGTTGTTGAGTGATACACCTGAAAATTGGCAAAGTTGGAGCGGAATGATGTAGCCTGGTTTAGATAAAGCATACTGATTCCTTCCCAAAATGCATAAATGAATGTGTACATTAAAATACAAGTGACAAAGAATACAAGGCGTTTCCTCAAAATATTACTTTGTGTGTGTACACAAATGCTACCACCGTAGCATCTATCAGTAATAATAACAATAGTAATAATAATGAGGATAATAACACATAATAATACATTTGAACAGTGCTAGCATCTATCAATAACAATGATAATAATAAAGTTAAACTGATATGGTATCCCTTCATACATGAAATTACTCATGTCAAGTTAATATTTATATAGCCTTAAATCACAGAAAGGTCTCAAAGAGCTTCACATACCCACAGGTGACATATATTAATGGCATCCCTGATCTCATGAATGACGATTCAATTCAACAGGCATTAGAAGCACGGTTAAATCAAGTCGTGATGTTTTGCTCCACAGACTGTTTTAGTATGCTCAAAAACACAGTCTAACATTCTAAAAGACTTCAAGGCTCCATTCGTCAGACTGATCGCTTTACTGTGTCAATGCCATCATATTTTCACACTATTTTCCTCACTGCTAGCGTTACATTTCTCCCCAATGACTGCACATTGTCACGTAAATTTCGAGACTGGTGCACTTCCTGTTGGGTACTGTGAATGTAAAAAAAATAATGTTTAGGTCCATTCAAACCGTAAGCTTTAGGTGACTTGAGAAGAGCCCATAGTGAATCCTCAAGTTCTTTACTTTTGGTTTGCTCGTTTATAAAATGGACCACCCAGTCCTGAACCTTTGCCTCTATTTTTGCAGGGTCAGAAAAAGGAGGCCAGTTGCTCTTTATGGTCGAGGTTTTTACGACGAGGTCAGAGCTGATTGGAGACCACCACTTGTTACTACAGTTGTAGGAGCCCCATGCCATAAACTGGCATTTCTATGTGTAGTTTACATGTTCGAGCTGGGTCCTCAAACTTCCCACTGTCCAAAAACATGTTAGATTCATTAAAGAGTCTTTTTTGCTGGTATTTGTGAATGTGTTATAATGGTTGTTTCTCTCCATAGCCACATTTCCTCTTTGTGGTAAAGCTACATTTTTGGGTCATTCTGATTCTTTTGTCTTCTCAAGCTGACATTTATATTATGTGTTTATATGAATGTTCCGAAGAATTTTAAATGGCACGATCAAACATGATGTGCCATGTGAGACTTTATGTCAACGGATTAGTTTTGGCTGAGTGAGATGCCAGCCAATCACCTCTAAGATCATTCACAATCCGTCTGGCACACTGGCCAACATCAGATTTGTTCTATATTTGTTTCCATTCCATAGTTAAACTGTTGTTACCTGAAAAATTAATTGTCTTTACAGGCAGTGCTTTTAACATTCTTAACTGTCATACAAATGTAAATAAAATGTAATTGTTGTAAACTGTCTTTGGGCCTGGTGGTGCAATCTTAATCTTAGCTCTGCAGTTCTAATGAAAACATTAGTTGTGAAATAATCAGTGAGCACAGGTTCTCCAGTGTTGAGTTTGCATGTTCTCAACCTGCATGCATGGGTTTGCTTCCACTTCCAACCAGATTCCAAAACCATACTTCCCAGGTTAATCAAAGACACTAATTTGCTCAGTAGCTGTCAAGTTTGTTTCCATCATATGTACCCTAAAATTAACTGCCGACAAATCTAATCACCTTATCCCCCATAAGTGGATGGATAATAATACTCTTAGTGAAACAGTAGTCGCAGTAATGTTAGACTGACTAATTTTTGTTGTGGGTCAGAGTGGTCAAAGTGGTTAACAGTGTTTTCCTCAAAGTCCCTGGTTCAGAACTTGGTGCTGACCCTTCTGTATGGAGTTTGCATATTCTTCCAATGCTCTCTCTACAGGTTATCTGGCCTGTTTGTTCCAAAATCATGCATCTTAAGTTAATTATCAACTCTAAATTGCTCATAGATAGATATGTGTACTATATTAGTCAGTGACCCGTCCTCTTCTTGATACAAACTTAGCTGAGATTGGTTCCACCTTACCTATTTCAGGTGGGTTACAAAATGTATGAATATGAAGTTAACAAATTGGAAACAACTACAATACATTTAAATTGGTGACATTATATTTGGTATTAGTCCCTAATGGGGTGAAGAACAGTTGCCTTACTTTGCTGCAAGCTATCTGGTTCCCACTCAATAATTTTGAACAGTTGTCTTCATTAAAGATTAAAGTCCCAATGATCGTCACACACACACCTGGGTGTGGTGAAATTTGTCCTCTGCATTTAATCCATCCCCTGGGGGAGAGGGGAGCAGTGAGCAGCAGCAGTGCCGCGCTCGAGAATCAGTTGGTGATCTAACCCCCCAATTCCAACCCTTAATGCTGAGTGCCAAGCAGGGAGGCAATGGGTCCCATTTTTATAGTCTTTGGTATGACCCGGCCGGGGTTTGAACCCACAACCTTCCGGTCTCAGGGCGGACACTCTACCACTAGGCCACTGAGTATCTACGTATACTTGCCCTGTGATTGACTGGCAACCAATCCTGAGTGTATTTTGACGCCAAAATCAACTGGGATGGGTTCCAGATAATCTGAGTCAGTCAATGTCGTACTTGAGGCTAGCTTTTTTTTAGTTGTGTTTGGTTTAGTAGGTCTATCTTGTATGGCATGTCAACATTCCACACGAGGACCTGATCTGAGATTACAACCCATGTCTGCATTTATGCTTATCACTAGGGCTGTCTTTTGCTGTTTTTAAGGTAAATGAACATTAGGATACTGAGGTATACTACTCACATATTTAGATATTTAGACTGATGACACTTACGACCGTTTCTTTTCTATTTCTTCACAATTGGCCTTCATGGATCAATATACTACTGCAATTATGATAATCTTCGTTTGAGTTTCTCATCAGTTCCCTTTGCCTCCTGGCAGGGGGAATGACTATGTCCTGTTCTTCTTTGGATGTTGATTGCATATTATGCAAGGATGAAACAGGCCTTTTGTCCACATGATTTGTTTTAATGTGAAATGGAAGTGTGACCGACCTGTTAACGTAAGATGAAAGGGAAGTGTGGTGGTAGTAGTAGGAGGAGTCTGCTTGCCACACCCATGTCTCCTGCTTTTAAATACAATGCAATACAAATGAGCGTGAAAGCTTGATGGGAGGGACAGTTTGTGCTTGTATTTGAGGAAATTAATGTGTAATTAAAGCAACTGTTAACTTTCAAGCTTTTACAGTCTCACTTTCGAGTACCCACTAAAGAAAGTTTTCAGAGCGGGACTTTACCTTTCAACATAAAAACAAGAAGAAAACAATTCCTACAGAGTGAAGCATTTCAATGCATGGGATTTACCCAGACAGGTCTCTACTAGGATCAGTTTTATTTTATTTGACACAGCCAATGTGAAATGTCACCTTATCTGGACTAAAATGGATGTGGTTGGATGGACCTTTGAGGAGTTAGATGGATTTTTGGAAGAAGACTCCAACACTCCATCAACCGGATCAGGTTTTTGACACATCTGAAAGGAAATCGCAGTTTCGATTGCAGAGACTCCGATGCTGTGAATGGACTGGTGTGGACTGCTTTTCTGGGTTAAATTTCCGGCATCCATTTAGGACATATCTTTCTCAGAATCCACTTCTTTATTGTTTTCAACAGGGGGGAGAATGTATGGAATAAACAAGCGTTGTATTTACTTGTAAGTATACCGTAAACCTCATTATAACTCTGGTTTTAGTCTTGGCTGTCAGTAAATTAGAATATAGTTAACTTTCTTTCAAATCTTTTCTGCAGATCATTTCAGTTTGTCATGCTTTGGAGCTATGTTAAGGTAAGAATCTAGACTCTAGCCTTTCATTATTCTTTTTTTTATGTAATCTAGACACACATTTCATTTGAATAATTCAGTTTCAAATATATATTAACACAACTTGAATAACCTGAGTGGTTGACTAATCCCAATTTAGATGGAAAAAAATATAGATTTTATTTTTCCCTTTGCAAAACAACAGGGGGAGAATCATCCATCTCCGAATTTTAACCAGTACATGAGGACACAGAGCGCAGTGACGGACCAGGTCAGCCGCAGACAGGTCAGGATTTACCAGCTCTACAGCCGCACCAGTGCAAAACACATCCAGATTCAGGGCAAAAGGGTCACCGCCACAGCTGAGGATGGAAATGTCTATGGTAAGAGCTCTCTCACTCTCTGACTTTATTCTGTTGGACTTATATACGACATTTTACATCGAGCAACAAAAGATTATTAACCCAGAAGCATTAATTCATAAGATTAAAAACATTGTTTTAAACGTTTGTATTTCATGCTTAATATGTACTACTGTATAACTAACTATACAGCGAAAGTATACAGTCTATAATTTTGGAAGTTAACACAACAACATATATGACTTAACATAACAAATATGGAATCGAGGGATTTATGACTCAAGGAACATTATGACGAGACAACATTTTTGCTTAATTATTTGACATTGACAGTGGATATGTATCTCACATTTATCAGTTAATGTATGGTTGAGAATTTTGAGTAATTTATTAAATACAAACAATAGATCAATTCCACTCCTGCTGAGTAGGCTTTGTCCTTGGGCACAGTCAGGTTTCACCTCCAGCCATCCTGTAAAAACGCAACCCCCGCTGCATGTTAACACAACCTATCTGCTGTATCCACAAAGCTATCGTCTGGCAAATTAGTGGCTGATAAGCAAAGTCATTTTTTTATGGCCCCAATACACAAAGTTATTGCAATTCACAAATCCACGACTGCCACAATTTGCAGCAAGTTGAAATGCATTAACAACTTAAGTTATTTGGTTAATCAAGTGGCTTAGCTGTAGATAAAAGACAGGAATCTACTGTATGTGTAAAGACTTGCTCACCACTTTGTCCATTACCTACCACTTTGATTACCTACCGGTATCAGTCAAGCTGGTTTTGCCACCCAACAGATTGTGCTTTACGTGTCCAAGGGCATATTGTTTCAATACACACCACAAGCATGCCATTGGTGCTTGAAAGTAAAAAAAACAAAACAAGCCATTTATCCACATCTAATAGATTCGGAACTTGCATCTAACTGAGTTGTCGATGACAACTTTCAAGTTTGTACATAGTGATTCAAAATAATATGTACCTTTTTACATTTTATTGCAGCTCGTCTCTTTGTTGAGACAGACACTTTTGGCAGCCGTGTCAGGATTAAAGGTGCAGAAAGTGGACGGTATCTCTGCATGAACCGGAAGGGAAAACTTGTTGGAAAGGTACTCTTATGTATGTATGTTATGTATGTATGTAATGTAAATTGAGGCCGGCTGGGCTTACATATAAGATATTATTTCTTATATGTCGTAGCATATTCTATCGACTGTATCCCTCCATCCATCCATCTGCTTAACCGCACGCCCGCCCAACCGCCCTCCTGCCCGCTTGTCCCTCTGTCTGTCGGTTTGTCGACTGTCTGTCTGTCATTTGTTTTGTATTTTCGGATTTTTAAAATCTTATATATCACTGCTGTGGACAGAATCTCCGTGTTGCCAAAATAATCACTTTTATAGGAGAGGTAAAGTTAAAACATATAGATAGAATATCATATAGGTTTAGAACACCACTCGTCTAAAATGGCTTTCTGATTAATATTGCGTTTGTGGAACGTGAAATACTGTTTAAAATTTGTAGTATAGTAAGAGTAGTTTTTAATTAATACAAACAGCAAAACATTATGGTTCCCATTCCGAAGCCATTGTCTTCTACAAAATCATTAGGATATCTCTTAAAATAAAATTTTGTGTTACAGAACATGGCAGTGCCATCAGACCGACGAGTGTTTGTGTCATTTTGTACAGATAGGACAAAAAGCGAAAAGTTCGATTACTCAAAGCTAAACGTTGTGTATGCTGAAGCTTGATTGAAAGTGATTGGGAAAGATTGACCTTTCACTTTTACTGTTTGCACTGTAATTTGTTGGCAAATAATTTCATTGTGACACAGGAAGGAAAAGATAGCTTTGGATGGCACAAATAAAAAAATATAAAATAAAAACAGGTAGAAATGTGAACATGGGACAATCTCCAAAGGGAAAATACCGTTTTTTTTCGTGTATAATGCGCAAAATTTAACTAATTTATTGTCCTAAAATCTGTGGTGCGCATTATACATGGGTACAATTTAAAAAATGTTTTTTTCTTTTTTTCTTTTAAGAAAATCATGGTACAACAAAACCAACAACAGGACTGACCGACAAAGACAGGGTGACATTACCAAAGACAGGAACAGAAACCAAACAGACATCATGACAGTAACACATGTGAGCGATGGGCAGACAGGACTTAAATACAAAACACGTTACATTGATTGAGGTGACACAGGAAGGGAGGGGCGACGCGAACAGAAACTATGGCAACCTAGACACATAGCAAAACTGGGGACGAGACATGACAAATCTCACACATCGTTTGATGCGATGGTGCAATCCTTGATGGTGTGTTATTGTCAAGTATTGTTTGTTTTTTAATCTCCATCGCGGACCGGACGTCATACGTCAAAGTCAAAGTCAGCTTTATTGTCAATCTCTCCACATGTCACAACACACAAAGGCAGTATCACTGCGCATGCGCACTATGGATCCGATGCGCAGAACGTCCGCACGCCTTTTTCACATGTCCGCACTGATGGCGGTGGTGCCTTTACGGGCAGTCGGAGAAATCAACGCCAACAAAAAAAAATTACATCCAGCCTAGTTAAGACCATACCAAAGACTATAAAAATGGGACCCATTGCCTCCCTGCGTGTGTGACGATCATTGGGACTTTTTAAATTTGGGTGCGTATTATACATGGGCACAGGCTTTTTTCCAGCATCAACATGCCATTTTTAGGGTGCGTATTATACATGGGGGCGCATTATACACGGAAAAAAAACGGTAGTAGATGCACCACTGTAGGAATTTCAGTAAAGTCTTCCAACTTCCTTTAAGCCACAAATGTCTTCCACATCACAACGATTATCTTCACTTGCCATGAGCTATTTTGGAAAACCTGATAATCATTGGTGGAGCTAATGCTTCACATATTGTTCCCTTTGTTTTAAAAAAATGGTTTGGCCTGTGGAAAAAGTAATATATAAAATGTTTACAAATGTGCGTGTAATGTGACTTGTTCAATCATATAAAACTTATATAGTGAACTAATGCCAAAATGTTCAAAGTGGGAGACAATTCAACAAAGACCTATAACATTAACATGACAAGCAGCTGTGAATGTTAGAAACACTTGATAATTGTACAGAATTATACATTTGCGTGAATGTGCCAAAACATGCAACTTGTTCGAAAACACGATGAACTTTTTTATTTCACAAGTGATATAATGATGTGAAAATCGAACAAGTAGTTCTGAGAAATTCTAATCTGAGAAACATAACAAAGCCTGTGATTGGCTGGCAACCAGTTCAGGGTGTCCCCTGCCTCCTGCTTGATGACTGCTGGTATAGGCTACAGCACATCACATCGTGGGGACATGCGGTACAGAAAATGGATGGATGGATGGATGGATGGATGGAAATGTAACAAAGCAACTGAGGAAAAAAATGTAAGCAGCAAAATCCACACATTTTTATCCACATCAGGGGGTGACTATTTTGCCACTTACTCTTGACTGAAAATGACATCACAGGGCCTAAGCACTCAGGTAACAATCAATCACGGTCACTTGTTTTCTGGGTTTGGTCATGTAATGTTTGCTCGCTGAGTCCTTAAGCATTGTGATGTAATTTTCAGTTGACAGAAAGTGGCCACACCCTCAGATTGTCAGGAATGAGTGGAGCCAGGTGAACAAATGCAGCTTGAACTGGGGTTTATATAAGGGAAAAGGGAGCTGGAAGGGAGGAAGGTGGGCAACGAAGACACAGACGGGATAGAGACTCACAGCCAGCGAACAGACAGACCGACCAACCGAAGTCCACTTGGACACGGATAAAATTCTGACCGTGAGCCTCCAGACAAGACCGGGGGAAACCAACAACAGGACACTGGGCGCTGACAGGGACGGAACACAACAGTGGACACTGACCGGAATAAACACACAGGCAGGACTTAAATACACAAGGTAACAAGGGGAAACAGGTGACAGACATTACGGTAACGAACGGGTGTGGCTGAGGGAAGTTGCCGGCGGAGCGTCTCTGGCACAGATGGATGAAAACAGGTGGATTTTGTTGCTTAATTCATTTTCCACAACTCAATATTAATCAGAATACTACATTCAGACGAGTGGTGCCGCACAGAAAAAAATTAAACAAAAAACAAACAAAAAAACTGAACATTCAACCATGAACATTGCATCGTCAATATGTGAAAGACAATTTCAGCACTAGATTAGTTAAACACACACACGCATGCATACGTACGCACGCACACACACACGCGCACACACACACGCGCGCGCATACGTACGCGTAGACTGACTAATAGAATAGATTTGTCTAAATTATGAAATCTAGTTTCAACATAGGTTTAAGCCTAACCCAAACGATATGTAAATACAACTTTGTGATAACTGCTCAGGTGTTCCTGTACTCCAGTGCTTCTCAATTATTTTCTGTTACGCCCCCCCCTAGCAAGAAGAAATCTATTCGCGCCCCCCCTCCCCACCGTGACTATCCTAACTTGTCTTGTAAGTCGTAAAATGTTGCACTGTCGCAAACGTGACAGAAGTAACAATGAGAGTGCCACTGCCCCCTGCTGTAGTAAACCCGCAATTACACTTTATTCTAGTACTGCCAAAAAAAAAGCCTGTTCCCCAGGGTCACACGCGCCCCCCCAGGAATAGCACCGCGCCCCCCAAGGGGGGCGCGCCCCACTATTTGAGAAGCACTGCTGTACTCTGACTTGATTTGAAAATCATAGATGAGTTTTTATGAGTAAATATTTGATTAATTCAAAGAATATTATTTCTCTCTCTCTCTCTCTCTCTCTCTCTCTCTCTCTCTCTCTCTCTCTCTCTCTCTCTCTCTCTCTCTCTCTCTCTCTCTCTCTCTCTCTCTCTCTCTCTCTCGCTCTCGCTCTCGCTCTCTCTCTCTCGCTCTCTCTCTCGCTCTCTCTCTCTCGCTCTCTCTCTCTCTCTCTCTCTCATGCAGCCCAGTGGTTGTAGCAGGGATTGTATCTTCACAGAGATTGTACTGGAGAATAATTACACAGCTTTTCAAAATGCCAAGTATGAGAGCTGGTATCTCGCATTCACAAGAAAAGGGAAGCCACTCAAAGCCTCCAAGACAAGAGAGAACCAGAGAGAAGTCCATTTCATCAAACGGCTCCACACAGGTTCACCACCCTTTCCCAATGCTGACCAAAGCAAACATTTTGAGTTCATTCGATTTCCAGTCACACATCGAGCAAAAAGGAACAAGAAATCATGTACTTTTGCAACAAAAAAGAAGTGAACTGGCAACAGCCGTAACATTTGAAAAAAAAGAACTGTAGATTTCTTTGTACATTTTATGTAAAATATGGCTAGCATGTCACAAAATAAAATAAAATGTTCAGTTGTAAATAAAGATGTTGACTGAAGCAGATTAAATATATATTCAACTCTCCGGACTGTCTTTGTTGGAGAATGTTCAAAGTCAAAGTCTGCTTTATTGTCAATTCCTTCACATGTCAAGACTGTATATACAAAGAGATCGAAATTGCGTTTCCTACTATCCCAAGGTGGAGACAAAACATATTACACCCAATTGGTCCACAGACAAACAAAACATTCAAGTAAACAATACAGAAAGTAAAAATAAGAAGGCACATACAATGAATAAATAAGAGCAACTTTATATGCTTATACTTATATAAAATATAAGCATATTTTCACTCCTGTTGCACTCAACAAGACACTAAGACTGGTCATCTGAGTGCAATGTTCTTTCTATCCCAAAAAAACTTTTATCAGTGACGAATACATCTTCACACAATTGCAATGTTTTGATATATACTTGCAGAAAATTTATTGTAATTCAGTCGAGTGAACAAAATATATTTTGATAGGTTTCTCTTATTGTATTTGTGTTTTCGGGTATGGTGTTTATTCTGTGGGTCGCGATGGATGCTTTTACATACAAACCGGATTTGGTTGAAGTTGGGTAATTGTGCAAAATGTAAATAAAAACAAAATACAACGATTTGAAAATCCTTACCTATATTTAATTGAATACACTACAAAGACAACATATTTAATGTTCAAACTGATAAACCTAATTCTTTTTTGCCAAATAATAATTAACTTAGAATTTCATGGCTGCAACACGTCCAGTAGAAGTTGGGAAAGGTGGCAAAAAATACTGAGAAAGCTGAGAAAAGCTCAACACCTATTCGGAACATTCCACATGTGATCAGGCCAATTGGGAGCAGGTAGGTACCATGATTGGGTATAAAAAGAGCATCCCCAAACATGCTAAGTCATTCACAAGCAAGGATGGGGCGAAGTTCACCACTTTGTCCACAACTGCGTAAGAAAATAGTTGAACAGTTTAAGAACAACATTTCTCAAAGCAAAATTGCAAGGAATTTAGGGATTTCAACATCTACGGTCCATAATATCGTCAAAAGGTTCAGAGAATCTGGTGTCAATGACCGTGACCTTCAATCCCTCAGACGGCACTGCCTTAAAAACCGACATGAATGTGTCAAGGATATCACCAAATGGGCACAGGAGAACTTCAGAAAACCATTGTTAGTTCATCACTACATCAGTAAGTGCGGGTTAAAACTCTCCCATGCAAAGCAAAAGCCGTTTATGAACAACATACAGAAACGCCGCCGGGTTTTCTGGGCCCGAGCTCATGTAAAATGGACTGATGCACAATGAAAAAGTGTTTTGTGGGCTGATGAATCCACTTTCCAAATTGTTTTTGGAAACACTGGACGTTGTGTCCTCTGGACCAAAGAGGAAGCGGACCATCCGGACTATTATAGATGCAAAGTTCAAAAGCCAGCATCTGTGATGGTGCGGGGGTGCATTAGTTCCCATGGCATAGGTTACTTACATTTCTGTGAAGGCAACATAAATGCTGAAAAGTACATACAGATTTTGGAGCAACATATGCTGCCGTCCAAGCGACGTCTTTTTCAAGGTGATGTAACAAAGTGGTAACATGCCCATTCCCAACTTCTACTGCACGTGATGCAGCCATGAAATTCTAAGTGAATTATTATTTGAAAAATAGAATAAAGTTTACGAGTTTGAGCATTAAATATGTTGTAGTATCGCTGTTGTTATGTTATCGCGAGAACTGCAAATGACTAGAGAGCGAGCAAGGAACTAGCAGCTAACAAGAAACGGACATGTGGAAATAAAGGAGTTGAAGTTAAACAAAGACTGTTTTATTGAGGAACACAACATTTTGGCGACGAGGAAACGGTTTATCACGAACCCAGATGCAAGAAAGGACGACTAGGATTCTACGTCCATACTGAGAAAAAAAAAAGTGAGAAGACACCTGTATCGTGTTGGCCATGTCGAACGGCGATGGTGCCGGAGCCGCGCTGGGACAAGCTGCACCTGAACCCAGGTACGCCCAACTGAACGCGCCTGCTGCGTTGAACCTTGGGGCGTCTGATTTATTCACAGAATATAGCCTGTGGAAGGACTCCTACAGTTTTTTCGAAGTTGCCAGTGGAACTATTAATGCACCAGACTTAGTGAGGAGGGCCACATTACTGCATTGCATTGGAGCACCTACGCAAAGAATTTTTGCCAATCTACCTGGAAGCAAAAGTACGTATGCACAGACTGTTGCTGCTCTAGACTCGTATTTCACACCACGAAGAAATGTAGTCCTGGAGAGACACAAGTTTAGACAGAGGGCTCAGTGTACTGATGAGTCAGTAGATGCTTTTGTGAATGCGTTGAGAGAATTGGCGAAATCATGTGACTTTGGGGCACTGGAGGACGATATGATAAGAGATCAGATAGTGGAAAAGTGTGCGATGAGAAAGCTGCGTGACAAACTGCTTCAGGAAGATGGACTGAGTTTAGATAGAGCATTGTCAACTGCGAGAGCTTTTGAAGCAGCGCAGGCAGAATCTAAACTTTTCACGGAGAGTGCTTATCACAAAGCTGGAGACGACCGCATTCGCTTCACCGAGAGGAGTGTGCGTGTGGATCCCAGACGGACCGGAGATGCGAAGCAAGGAAGGAGAGGCAGCCAAGGGCAAGCCAACAGCACCACCCAGTGTTACAGATGTGGAATGGACACTCACACAGCAGACGACTGTGGAGCTAAGACAGCAACGTGTCTTTTCTGTAAGAAAACGGGACATTATGCTCGCATGTGTCTCAAGAAGAAAAAGAAAGCACAGGGAGAAAGTAACAGTGACAAATATAAAGACAGAAGTAAGGAAAAAGATAAATCAAAGACTGGTAAACCAGTGAGAGCAGTAGTGCAGGAACTTTCTGATTCAGACTCAGATGAGTTTATCCATGCTGTAGATCCTGAAGGCACAGAAAGAGTCAATGTAAATGGACAATGGCTGAAAATGGTCATAGATACAGGAAGTGGAAGAAACTTCATAGGAGAGGACCTGTTCCAAAGAACATTATCCACTTTAACAAAACTTAAACCGACTAAAAAGAGATTTTATGCATATGCACAAACTACTCCACTTAAATGTGTAGGTTACTTTGAGGCAGTATTGAGATGGAAGAACAATGAAGTCAAAGATAACATATATGTGATAGAAGGAAATGTAGAAGCACTGTTAGGCAGAAAAACAAGCTTTGAGTTAGAACTACTTAACACAGGAGAAACGGTGAACAAAGTATCACAAGAAGAGAGATTTGACAAACTTGTCAGCGAGTTCCAACAAGTTTTCAAAGGACTTGGTCAGATTAAAGGATACAGCCACAAGGTAACAGTCGATGAAAAAGTACCACCTATAGCACAGAGACTAAGGAGAGTCCCTTACCACATGATAGAAGCTGTAAACCAGGAGCTAGACAAGATGCTAGAACAAGATATTATAGAGGAAGTGAATGAAGGATCTGAATGGGTTTCTAACATCCTAATCATTCCCAAGAAAGAAACGCCAGAAGTAAGATTATGTGAAGACCTCAGGGAAGTGAATAAAGCAGTGATTAGGGAAAGACACCCAGTACCAACAGTAGATAGCATCTTACAAGCAGTGCAGGGAGCAAAAGTGTTCGCTAAGCTGGATGCCAGGAAAGGGTTTTGGCAATGTGATCTAGCTCCAGAATCCAGACCCCTGACGACATTTATCACACATAGAGGGTGCTACTGTTTCAAGAAAGTTCCCTTTGGACTATCAAGTGCACCTGAAGCCTATCAGAAGGCTATGGACTCTATGTTATGTGGAATGCCTGGCACAGTTTGCTACATGGATGATGTAGTGGTTTTTGGAGAGAATGATGAGCAACTGGAACAGAGACTAAGACAAGTCTTTCAGAGATTCAAGAACAGAGGTTTAACCCTGAACAGAGACAAGTGTGCTTTTGGACTACAACAAATAGAGATACTTGGACATGTGATCTCTTCCGAAGGAATCAAACCAGACCCAAAAAAGGTTGAGGCTGTCTGCAAAGCGCCTAGACCTGAGAACATTCAACTGCTTCGTTCATTTCTAGGTACTTGTGGATTTCTGATGAAGTTCATACCAAATTATGCAAATTTATCAGAACCACTAAGGAAACTCACTAGAAAAGGACAAGCATCGAAGTGGACAAAAGAAACAGAAAGAGCATTCCAAGCAATGAAAGATGCTTTGGTGAGTGAGACATGCTTGGCCTACTTTAAACTAGAGGCACCAACTGTTGTGATCAGTGATGCAAGTCCAGTTGGACTTGGTGCTGTTTTGATGCAGACACAATCGGATGGACAGAACAAGCCAATAGCCTATGCAAGCCGTTCACTGACCCCAACAGAACGTCGTTATTCACAGATAGAACGGGAGGCTTTAGGATGTGTATGGGCAGTGGAACATTTTAGACCTTACCTATGGGGGGCCAAGTTTACTTTACAAACAGATCATAAACCTCTCATTTACATGTTCAACCCTGAGAAAGCAACACTGTCACCACCGCGAATACAGAGACTTGGTTTAAGACTACTACCATATGACTACAAAATAGAACACATAGTTGGAAAGACCAATGTTGCAGATTCACTATCGAGACTTCCATTACAAGAGACAAGAGACTGCTGTGAGTATGTAGAAACATACGTGGACAGAGTGTTGTCAGTAACCCTGAAT
This sequence comes from Syngnathus typhle, assembly GCF_033458585.1. Classification (NCBI taxonomy): domain Eukaryota; kingdom Metazoa; phylum Chordata; class Actinopteri; order Syngnathiformes; family Syngnathidae; genus Syngnathus; species Syngnathus typhle. The sequence continues at coordinate 3,667,753 of NC_083742.1, forward strand.
GAAATACAAGCCATAAGTATTGATGACATAAAACAGAAAATGACAGAGGATGACACAATGGAGAAACTAAAGTTAATACTGGAGACAGGAAAATGGCCAAACCCAATTCCAGAGGAATTGCAGCCCTATAACAGATGTGCTGGAGACTTGAGCAGGTATGATGGACTTGTGCTGAGAGGACACAGGATAGTGCTGCCGAGAGCAATGGTGAAACAAGCACTGAGGATCGGACACGAGACTCACCAAGGGGTGGTCCGTACAAAACAATATCTAAGGAGCAAATTCTATTGGCCCAACATGGACCTTGATGTTGAGAGACTGATTAGAAACTGCTCCGCCTGTGTTCTTAACCAGCCATTACATGAAGATCAACCTCTTCAACCATTAGAGCTACCACCTAGACCATGGACCAAGATAGGTATTGATTTGATAGGTCCTATCCAGAACCAGTACATCCTAACCATGATAGACTACTATACTTCATTTCCAGAGGCTGTCATCATTTCTGACATTTCATCAGACACTGTAGTTGCAGAAGTAAAGAAGGTGTTTGCTAGATTTGGTTACCCTTTAGAGGCAGTCACTGATAATGGCAGGCAGTTCGTAGGAAACTGTTTTGAAGACTTCCTTAAATCCTGTGGAATCAAGCACATTAGAGCATCACCTTATTATCCAAAGAGCAATGGGAAAATTGAGAGATTTCATAGATACCTAAAGAAAGCCTTAAGAGCAACTAAATGTGAAGGAAAGGTGTGGAAAAAGGAGCTTTCACAAATTTTAATGGCATATCGCTCTACACCACATAGAGCATCAGGAGAGACGCCAGCCATGCTTATGTTTGGACGAGACATCCGCACCAAGTGTCCAACTCTGGAGAAGGCGAGTGAAGTACCAAAAGGAAAGGAGAAAACTGTTGATATCAGAAGCCATCACACGGAGTACAAAACTAAAATGAAACAGTATGCTGACCAGCACAACAGAGCAAAGGAGCACAACTTTAAAGTTGGTGATGTTGTTTACATTGCTAGTATGGAGAACGGAAAGCTGGATTCTACTTTTAAAGATGTCAGATATGTTCTTTTGAGAAACACAGCCGACAATTCTTTTGAGCTGGTCAATACAGAGGATGGATCAAAAGTGATCAGGAATGTCAAACATCTACGACATACGCCCATTATAATGGACTTTGATGTTCCTGAGCATCCAGTGGTTCATGCTCAAATCAACAGTGACTCTGTGGATGTGCCGATTGCTAATACCGACCAGGCAACCGAGAGACCACCTGAACCGGACCCAGCTGTATCTGATATCATCACTACCAGCAAGGGCCGAGTGATAAGAAAGCCCATCCGATACAGAGAGACTTGAAAAGAGAGACTTATATGTGAGACAACTTGTATTGATGTAAAAAGAAAAAAAATGTGTTTGTATTCTAAACAAAGGAGGAATATGTAGTATCGCTGTTGTTATGTTATCGCGAGAACTGCAAATGACTAGAGAGCGAGCAAGGAACTAGCAGCTAACAAGAAACGGACATGTGGAAATAAAGGAGTTGAAGTTAAACAAAGACTGTTTTATTGAGGAACACAACATATGTTATATGTATTTTGTTTTTATTTACATTTTACACAATTTTCCAACTCCAACGAATCCGGTATGTAAATTTGTTAAATAAAAACAAAGGAAATACAATACAGAGTTTCGCACTACAAGTGTAAATGCACCGGTGCGTGTGTGTGTTTAATTTTCGAAGAATCCCACCCAAAGAACTAAGTGAACCCCATTAATAATGTAATCACTAATGTGATTAACTATTGTTATAAAAAGCAGTTGCAGAAGTAAAATATTAGGTTTGCTTTAAGTAACGTTGATGTTTTCAACTGTAGTTTCTCTATTTGAAACTGGGTGGAAACAGAACTTTCAGAAGAAGAAATCTACGGTGGCCATGAAGTGCAAAGTACACGCGCACGGCAAACACGTACACACATACGCGCACACTCACACACGCACGCATGCACACACACACGCACACACACAAATTAACAAAAAAGCAGGCAAACAACTAAAATTGATGAAAAAGAAAGTAAGGAAAAAAATCACCCCGAGATCACTGACGGACAAGAATGTGACGTGACAATGGCGACCGCGTGGTTTCAGCGGCTGCAGGGGGTGGGGCTGTGCACAAACGCTGAGCCCCCCCACGGCCACGGGCCTTGCTCTGGGGGGGTCCTCGGTGGCTTTTGACACTATCCAGGCGAGGCACCCCTGCGCCCAACGCCCGGGTAGGATTCCACGCGTTCGGCTTGACTATTTTCTCCGCTCTCGGTGGATCGCCGCCGGGGAAATGTCGCTCTCTGGCCGACGCCCAAAGTACCGTCAATTTCGGACTACAAGCCGTGACTTTTTTCTCAAATTTTGAACCCCTTATATAGGATTTCCGGTGTGGCTTATATAGGATTTTTTCTGTGATTTTTGTGATGATTTGATCACTTTTATACACTCGTAAAAAGGCTCTGGACCGCTGTTGTGCGGCTCTGCTTTGCTGGGCGGAGGGATATGTGACATGGTCACTGGGGAGAAAAGTGGCGTGTTGATCGCATGTCCATCCGCCAGGCAAATAGTGCTGTATAGTTCACACAAAGAAGAGACAGAACGAGATCAAGACGGACATTACTGAAAGGAAGCTTTTATATAAAAAAAACGTCATTATGGGGGACAAATGAAATGCATTTTATACCGCTTTTAAGTTAAAGGCAGTCGATTTGGCCCATTGTTGATGACATTGTGTTGCGTCACCCTTTTCTTTATTTCCCAGTCACGTCTACTTTGGAGCTATACGTGTGGCTCGCTAGTTTAATGTTACTTAGCGCTTCGTGCATGAATAAAATTAGCATGAACAGACCCTCATCATGGAAAATGCTAGAAGAAATGCATAAAAGCGACGACGAAAGAGAGACTGAGATAAGTGTGTGTAGCGAAGGATATCTAACACTATTCCAATCGGACGCTGAGGAGTGCCTTGCGAAAGTATTCGGCCCCCTTGAACCTTTCAACATTTCGCCACATTTCAGGCTTCAAACATAAAGATATAAAATTGTAATTTTTTGTCAAGAATCAACAAGTGGGACACAATCCTGAAGTGGAACGAAATTGATTGGGTAATTTAAACTTTTTTAACAAATAAAAAACTGAAAAGTGGGGCGTGCAATATTATTTGGCCCCTTTACTTTCAGTGCAGCAAACTCACTCCAGAAGTTCAGTGAGGATCTTTGAATGATCCAATGTTGTCCTAAATGACTGTGGGGAAGTTTAAAGCCGGATTTGGATACAAAAAGATTTCCCAAGCTTTAAACATCTCAAGGAGCACTGTGCAAGCAATTATATTGAAATGGAAGGAGTATCAGACCACTGCAAATCTACCAAGACCCGGCCGTCCCTCCAAACTTTCATCTCAAACAAGGAGAAGACTGATCAGAGATGCAGCCAAGAGGCCCATGATCACTCTGGATGAACTGCAGATAACTACAGCTGAGGTGGGAGAGTCTGTCCATAGGACAATAATCTTTATGGAAGAGTGGCAAGAAGAAAGCCATTTTTCAAAAATATCCATAAAAGGTCTCACTTAAAGTTTGCCACAAGCCACCTGGGAGGCACACCAAACATGTGGAAGAAGGTGCTCTGGTCAGATGAAACCAAAATCGAACTTTTTGGCCACAATGCAAAACGATGTGTTTGGCGTAAAAGCAACACAGCTCATCACCCTGAACACACCATCCCCACTGTCAACTACGGTGGTGGCAGCATCATGGCTTGGGCCTGCTTATCTTCTAATGACTGATGATGATAAATAGAATGCACCTGTGTGTAATCAAGTCTCCGTATAAATGCACCTGCTTTTTGATAGGGGTTCTGTTTGAAGCGCAGAGAGAACCATGAAGACAAAGGAACACACCAGGCAGGTCCGAGATACTGTTATGGAGAAGTTTAAAGCCGGATTTGGATGCAAAAAGATTTCCCAAGCTTTAAACATCTCAAGGAGCACTGCGCAAGCAATTACCGTTTTTTTCCATGTATAATGCGCAAAATTTAACTAATTTATTGTCCTAAAATCTGGGGCGCGCATTATACATGGGTACAATTTTTTTTTTTTTTTGTTTGTTTTTTTTGACACGTCAGCTATATAAAAAGCGAGAGTTCAGTTCTTTACCTAAATGCGTATTACAAGTAATATTTTATTTCACAACACTTTGCTTTGTTCCTTTCTTCTCTGCTGTTCACTTCAAACACGTTCCATACGAACACAATGCTCTCGTATCAGACGCTTGCTCGATCACCTGCTCGTTTGCTGTCACAATGTACCCTACACAAACCCGAAACATTTGTTGCGGCTCCGAGTCACGACGAGGGGCAAGTTTTGGTTTCCAAGGGTGTTTTTATTCCTCTTCGACTTCTCTCCCATACAGAGCCGCCTTTTTCACATGTCCGCTCATCACTTTCCTCTCTTTTCATTTTTGGGCAGTCGGAGAAATCAACGCCAACAAAAAAAATACATCCAGCCTAGTTAAGAAATCACCAGAAAGATCACCATGAAAATTGTGAATAATAAATAAATAATTATTATATATATTATATATATTATTATAATAATAATAAATAATTGTGATAAATAACTGGAACAGCACTCAAATATTGGTGATCCCGTTGAGAGTCTCACATATTTCTTTGCTATCGAATTTGCTACTGCATGCGCAGTGATACTGACCGGCAGAATAACATCCGGTTGTTCCCAAAGATGATCTTTTTTCTGAAATAATTTTACATTTACGGACTTAAGTAACCCGGCCGGGTCATACCAAAGACTATAAAAATGGGACCCATTGCCTCCCTGCTTGGCACTCAGCATTAAGGGTTGGAATTGGGGGGTTAGATCACCAAATGATTCCCGAGCGCGGCGCCGCTGCTGCTCACTGCTCCCCTCTCCCCCAGGGGATGGATCAAAATCACACGGGGATGGGTCAAATGCAGAGGACAAATTTCACCACACCCAGATGCGTGTGTGACGATCATTGGGACTTAAAAAAAAAAAAGAAAAAAAAATTGGGTGCGTATTTTACATGCGTACAGGCTTTTTTCCAGCATCAACATGCCATTTTTAGGGTGCGTATTATACATGGGGGCGCATTATAAACGGTATATTGAAATGGAAGGAGTATCATACCACTGCAAATCTACCAAGACCCGGCCGTTCCTCCAAACTTTCATCTCAAACAAGGAGAAGACTGATCAGAGATGCAGCCAAGAGGCCCATGATCACTCTGGATGAACTGCAGATAACTACAGCTTAGGTGGGAGAGTCTGTCCATCGGAGAACAATCAGTCGTGCACTGCACAAATCTGGCCTTTATGGAAGAGTGGCAAGAAGAAAGCCATTTCTGAAAGATATACATAAAAAGTCTAATTTACAGTTTGCCACAAGCCACCTGGGAGACACACCAAACATGTGGAAGAAGGTGCTCTGGTCAGATGTAACCAAAACCGAACTTTTAGGCCACAATGCAAAACGATATGTTTGGCGTAAAAGCAACACAGCTCATCACCCTGAACACACCATCCCCACTGTCAAACATGGTGGTGGCAGGATCATGGTTTGGGCCTGCTTTTCTTCAGCAGGGACAGGGAAGATGGCTAAAGTTGATGGGAAGATGGATGGAGCCAAATACAGGACCATTCTGGAAGAAAACCTGTTGGAGTCTGCAAAAGACCTGAGACTGGGACGGAGATTTATCTTCCAACAGGACAATGATCCAAAACATAAAGCCAAATCTACAATGGAATGGTTCACAAATAGACGTATCCAGGTGTTAGAATGGCCAAGTCAAAGTCCAGACCTGAATCCAATCGAGAATCTGTGGAAAGAGCTGAAGACTGCTGTTCACAAACGCTCTCCATCCAACCTCACTGAGCTCGAGCTGTTTTGCATGGAAGAATGGGCAAGAATTCCAGTCTCTCGATGTACAAAACTGATAGAGACATACCCCAAGCGACTTGCAGCTGTAATTGCAGGAAAAGGTGGCGCTACAAAGTATTAGCGCAAGGGGGCCGAATAATATTGCACGCCCCACTTTTCAGTTTTTTATTTGTTAAAAAAGTTTAAATTATCCAATAAATTTCGTTCCACTTCACCATTGTGTCCCACTTGTTGTTGATTCTTGACAAAAAATTTAAAGTTTATATCTTTGTTTGAAGCCTGAAATGTGGCGAAATGTTGAAAGGTTCAAGGGGGCCGAATACTTACGCAAGGCACTGTAAATGGTTTCAGTGCACAGGAGGAAGATGAAGACGGCTCTTTTACTTTTACTGGTATGTTTTTTTAACCAGCCCTGTTAGTGCTGTTTGTTACCGCCGCGCCTCAGTGACTTTTACCGGTATGTTTTTTTTTTAACCCAGCCCTATTTGTGCTGTGTTACTTCCGTGTTGCTGCGGTATTACTGCCGCGTCACAGGCAGTGTTTGGAAAGAAATGTTAAGGTATGTTTTTTTTTCTTTGATGGCGCCACTTGACCGGCAGCCTGTTACAGCAGCTCTGACCCTTCTAACTATGTTTTAGTGTTTTTCGATGTGTTCTAGTGAGTTTTTGTTGTTTTCTCCTTCTCACGTTATTGATTAGGCTAGTGTGCGGCTATGGATGTTCACATTGTAACCTTCGTAGTTTGCTCCTTACTGCTTTTGGAACTTTTTGGTGCGGCGTCGGGTGATCCACCCGTTGTCTACACCCGCGATCAGCTATTTGCCTGGCGCTACACACCCCTTCCCTGCGCGGTGCGGCCGGTGACCTTCAAGGAGATGGGGCCACGGAGAAGAGAATGCCGAGCGGGAGTAAAGCGCAGGCAGCGGAAGAGACGGTTTAAACCGTGCTTGCCGTCGGTCATCCTGGGGAACGTAAGATCTCTTCAAAGCAAGATGGAAGAGCTAACGGCGCTAAACCAGATGCAGAGGGAATATCGGGAATGCAGTCTCATGTGCTTCACGGAGACGTGGCTGAACGATCTCTCGCCCGACTCACACTTCTCCCTGGACGGATTTCAAGTGGTGTGGGCTGACAAGAGAGCTACGGAGAGCGGTAAGAGGAGGAGAGGGGCACTCGCTGTGTTTGTGAACGATAGATGGTGCCATCCCGGACAGGTCAGTGTTAAGGAGCAGCTCTGCTCCAGAGACTTGGTGCTGTTGGTCGTTAGCATGCGACCATACTACCTCCCGAGGGAGTTTTCACATGTTATTGCTATAACTGTGTACATCCCTCCCTCGGCTGTCGCTGCTACCGCTGCGAACCGGATCCACATTATCGTTTCTAAGCTTCAAACTCAGCATCCCCAATCGCTCTTCCTCATCTCCGGGGACTTCAATCATCCTTCCCTGGCCTTTTCCCTCCCCACCTTTACGCAATATGTAAATTGCCAAATCAGAAACAATAGAACTTTGGACCTGTTGTATGCTAATGTCAAGGATGCATACACCTCATCCCCCCCACTTGGTCGCTCGGATCACAACCTCGTCCATCTGGTCGCAGACTGCACCCCGGTGGTGAAACAGCGTCCACCTGAGAGGAGGTCTGTGATGTTGTGGTCTGAGGAACCTACTGCCAGGCTCAGAGACTGCTTTGAGAATACAGACTGGGAAGCTCTCTGTAGCCCTCATGGCAGTGACATTGACAGCATAACCCACTGCATTACGGACTACATTAATTTCTGCGTGGAGACCACTGTGCCCTCCAAGTTGGTCCGGTGTTTTCCCAAAAACAAACCCTGGGTGTCCCCCGAGATAAAGGTTCTGCTTAATTAGAAGAGAGCCTTTAGTTCAGGGGACGTGGTAGAGCTGCGTAGAGTCCAGAAGGAACTCCGGCTGAAGGTCAGGAAGGGGAAGGAGAACTACGGGAGGAGGCTGGAGAAGCAAATGGAGCTTAACAACGGCAGGAACATCTGGAGGGGTCTGCAATCCATCTCAGGCCATGGTAAAGGGGTTGATCGGAAAACAACTGGTGGGGACAAGGACTGGGCGGATGAACTCGATCTGTTCTTCAACAGATTTGATTCTGCCTCCCAACCCGCCCCTTCACCCCTCACCTTTCCCGGCCTGCTCCCCCCCTCCGCACCTCAGCCTGCTACCTTTAACACTCCAGCCCCCCCGCCAGCTCACCAACCCCCTCTCACCCCCCAAAGACACTCTTCAGTCTTCACTCCCCCACCCCAGTCTTCTAACACCCCCCTCTCCTTTACAGATCTTCAGGTGAGGAGTCACCTTAGTAAGATCAAGGCAGGGAAGGCCTAGGGCCCAGACAGTTTCTGCCCGAGACTGCTCAGGGACTGTGCGGACCAGCTGAGTGGCGTGGTCATGTACCTGTTCAACCTGAGCCTGAACAAAGTTCCAGCCCTGTGGAAGACCTCCTGCGTGGTCCCCGTACCAAAGGTGCCGTGCCCCAAGGAGCCTAACCACTTCACGCCTATTGCCTTGAGTTCCCACCTGATGAAGACTTTGGAGAGGATCATCCTGGCTCACCTGGGTTCACTGGTGGGAGCGTTGCTGGACCCCCTGCAGTTTGCTTACCGGCCTGGTGTTGGGGTGGACGATGCAGTGATTTATTTACTACACAGATCACTGCTTCACCTGGAGGACATCGGGAGCACTGGGAGGATCATGTTCTTCGATTTCTCCAGGGCTTTTAACACCATCCAGCCGTCACTGCTCAGGGTGAAGATGGAGAAGGCGGGAGTGGACCAACGCCTGACTACATGGACTACAGACTTCCTCACCAACAGGCCGCAGTACGTGAGGTTACATCGCTGTGAGTCTGACGTGGTGCGCTGCAGCACAGGTGTCCCCCAGGGTACGGTGCTCTCTCCTTTCCATTTCATCCTGTACACTTCGGACTTCACCCACGACACCACACACTGCCACATCCAGATGTTCTCCGACGACACGGCCATTGTTGGATATGTTTCGGGGGGAACGATCTGGAATACAGGACGGTCATCAAGGACTTTGTCAGCTGGTGTGAGCTCAACTAGCTTCAGCTGAACACCAGCAAGACGGAGATGATTGTGAGCTTCGGGAGGACAGCACCCCACTTCACTCCGGTGAACATCCAGGGATCAGACATTGAGGTAGTGGAGAACTACAAATTCCTGGGTGTTCGCCTTGACAACAAACTGGTCTGGACTGATCACACCCACGCCCTGTACAAGAAGAGCGAGAGTCGCCTCCGCCTGCTGAGGTCCTTTGGTGTGTGCAGGGCTCTCCTCAGGACCTTCTATGACTCTGTTGTGGCCTCAGCCATCTTCTACGCTGTGGTCTGCTGGGGTTGGGGCGGTACGGACCGGGACAGGGGGAGACTAAATAAGATGGTCAGGAGAGGGAGCTCTGTCCTGGGCTGTCCCCTGGACTTCATAGAGGATGTGGGTGAGAGGAGGATGTTAATTAAGCTGAAATCCATCATGGACAACACCTCTCACCCCCTCCATGACATTGTGCGGTCCCTGAGCAGCTCCTTCAGCAGCAGACCATTACACCCACGGTGTAGGAAGGAGAAATTCCGCAGGTCCTTCATTCCCACTGCTGTCAGACTCTACAACATGGGTAGCAGCTGATCATGTGTTTTGTCTCTACCGCTACTAGTGGCACTTGTCTTTGTCCGTTATTTATCCATTTTTACATTTGGCACTTGTCTCTTGTACGCTGCTGTGACAAGTAAATTTCCCCGCTGTGGGATAAATAAAGTTCTATCATCATCATCGTTATTAAAACTTTAAAAAGGCTTTCTGTCTACCGTCTTACTTTGTAAATAACTCGCGTGCACACTTCCGTGTTGCTGCGGTACTACTGCTGCGTCACAGGCATCGTTTAGAAAGATATGTTAAAGTATGTTATTAAAACTTTAAAAAGGCTTTCTGTGTACTGTCTTTCTTTGTAAATAACTCGTGCGCACGTGCAGCTTATAGTCCGGTGCGGCTTATAGTCCAAAAATTACGGTAAATAAATGGGCCTTCGCACTTGAGTAAAACGGAACGGAGTGGCAATTGTATTGACAATGTACTGTACATGTATTATCTTTGAGGCAGTCCAACAAAATCCCGGACGATTTTTTAAATTCCCCCCGTACATTTTTTTAGGGTTTAAAAGTAGGACAAGAGGACATCTGGTCACCCTAACGTACGGCATTCGGAAACTGCAAGCCTAGTTTGAACTCTGACATAACCCGAGTATGCAACAGTGGGGAGGGACATGATGCTTCTCTTTGGGAAATCTTTATTTTATAATACATACAGTAGTTTTTAAATAACATGTGTATGCATTTATTGTCACGGTCGGAATGGTGGAAATGGAGCAGGGCGACCAAGTGCAGCTTGGACCAGGGTTTATTGAAGGAAACTCAACAGACAGGCTCGGCAAACTGACGTGACTTAACAACAAAACTAACAGGACTGACCGACAAAAACGTGAAACAAAAGACAAGAACCAAACAAACCTCGTGACAGTGGGCTTCAACATCAACAACAATGCTCCGACAGGGAGTGACACTCAGACAGAACTTAAATACAAGACAGGTAACAAGAGGCAGGTGAATAGGATCACACTAATCATGGGCACACAGGAAGGGAGGGGCGAGCACACAGACACACGGACATGAGCACACAGACACACGGAGACGATTACAACCTACACACCTAACAAAACTGGGGACGAGACATGACATTTTTACACCTAAATATTATTATCAAAGCTATCTACTGCAATTTCACATTAGATTGCTGGTTTGAAATGTACTTTTATTATAATTATTTTAATAAACTTTTATTTTAAGACTTGTCCGGTGTTTTGTTTTATTCCTTGTTTTTATTTTTGCGCATGAAAACAGACAAAGCAGACATTTGGTTAACAGCTTTATATGACAATACGGATATGTGTTATAAGGTTATGTGTTATATGTATTGGTGTCCCCCAAAATAACAAATGTAGGCATATTGTGTAATGAGTCAATGTCTTTGTTTCAGAGTCTTTTGATTTATTTCCGTATTTTATTGTTGTTTATATTTGTGCGCATTGTGCAATAAACCTATATAGACAGCAAGTAGTCAAATACACATTCCTGACAAGCGATAAAATGCATCATCTTTTCTCAGGTCATTTGAGCTCACGCAAACGTGTGTCGGCTGGGATAACAGCAATGCTGTCTGTCACTCACTCGTTAATCTTCGCGAACGACCAATCAGCAGCGAGCGTTAGATGGAGGCGGGACTTTACAGAATATACTGCTACGTTGCTTCCGTTTACGTCGGATTCAATTACGGACGCATTTTCCCGTTCAAGAGGGGGTACGGCTGTCGCTGATGGCGTAATGGTACACTCGCCTGTCTTGTGAGCAGGTACCCTCTCGCACATGACGGTGTGTAGGTGTGATTGGGAATAAATAAATAAATAAAAAAATATAAAAAAAACGAGTGACGCAATTTCCTGTTCACGACCGAGTGAGTGTTGTCTTGCCCTTTCCCATTCAACCATGGAGTCTGTGGGAAGGGGGGCGAACGATTCGGCGAACGATTCTTTTGACTGGTTCTTTTGAGTGAACTCATTCTAAAGATTCAGTTCACTTAAAAGAACTGGAATGCACATCACTACTACATGTACGCTGCAGTTGAATAAGCCTTGGCGCGGCGCGAAGACGTAGTCACCCTGCAAATGTAGCCTATGAAAGGTGCAGAGTTTACATGATGCGTCCAAATTCAAATCCGAAGGAAGCGTTTTCGAATGGGTGACGTCACATCTGGGTGACGTCACGTCTGGCCGCACGTTGTTACTACATTTTAGAAAGACGGTTGGCAGGCCGGGTCTTTTCAGAGGTTCCACCTCAATTCGCCTCCGCGGACCGCATAAACGGAGGCGAATTTGGATTGGCTAATCCGAAATTAGACCCCGCGTGCGGACATGTCGCAACGGAATTGACGTTATGCGGCCTTTAGAGAACCCAGCCCGGGAATTTGGATACAGCCAATCAGAAGTGAATCGGGTGCAAAGTCAGCTGACAACACACTCACAACCAGGAAGAATGGTCAGAAGTTACATCTAAAAACTGGTTGTTACAGCACGTCTTATAAAACGAATGTATTAACTATTAAAATGTTCGGTGGAGACGACGAAGATGGAGATTTCTTGTCACCAGCAGACGGGTAAATTATTCTTCTTGTCTTGACGATGATTACTATGTTAGCATAACATCAGCAAGTGTCAGTCATCGGTAGGTCGATAATTTAATGTCACTGATAGAAGTTGCTGCGAAATCAAGTAAGGTCAATCTAGTCTAAAAGGGAGGAGGGACATGAAAGGACCGTTTACCAAGTAACAATACAGAACACGTTCACTTATTTATTATCGATACGATTAGCTTTGGCCTCGCAACTTGGTTCCCGAAATAATATTAAAAGCAATGTGTAAAACGTGCGTGGTGTGCAACACGAACATGTACAGCAGCCTCAATGGGTTTAAAGTACCACTGGGGTTTGTTATGAATACATTATTGATAACTTAACACATTGTTTTGCTTAACACAATCTATTATTTCCATTATTTTTTTGTTACCAACAACAAAAGAAAAATACTGAAAGTGTATATTAACCCTCATGGAGTATAAATAAGTAATACTTTATCCCAATTTGGGCAGTGCTGTTGAGGTATGATAACTTTGTCATTTCTAAATATTTTTTTACTTTCAACCACTCAAAATGTTCAGTGGCATCAGTCCTATCCATAGATGTATAATTTTTCAATTATGGTTTTAATTTTGATGCTGTCTGTGGACAATATTTGTGCACGCACACACACACACACACACACACACACACACACACACACACACACACACACACACACACACACACACACACACACACACACACACACACACACACACACACACACACACACACACACACACACACACACACACACACACACACACACACACACACACACACACACACACACACACACACACACACACACACACACACACACACACACACACACACACACAGAGGTGAGGTGAATTGAGAATAATGGATATCAGCATATCTGAGTACTGGATAATATACTGGTACAGAGAAAAAAAATAAACTTTTTAAAAATAATCTTTGGGGTGTGTTCGAGTGGTTACTATGAATGGCGTATTATACACAGGTGCGAATCATACATGGAATTTTATCTTTTCTTTCATATTGCCCAGCCCTACTTGTATGAATCATGAAACAAACTAAAACCATCCATCCATCCATCCATTTTCTGAACCGCTTAGTCCCCACGGGGGTCGCGGGCGTGCTGGAGCCTATCCCAGCCGTCACCGGGCAGTAGGCGGGGGACACCCTGAACCGGTTGTCAGCCAATCGCAGGGCACACAGAGACAAACAACCATTTGCACTCGCACCTAGGGACAATTTGGAGTCTTCAATCGGCCTACCAAGCATGTTTTTGGGATGTGGGAGGAACCCGGAGTGCCCGGAGAAAACCCACGCGGGCCCGGGGAGAACATGCAAACTCCACACAGGGAGGGCCGGAGGTGGAATCGAACCCGCACCCTCCTAACTGTGAGGCGGACGTGCTACCCAGTGCCCCAAACTAAAACCAATATTTCAAAAAAGTATTTATTTTAAGTGAAACATACATTTTGCCTCAACATTTGCTCTGCTTGTAGAGCCAAGTTGGCTTCTCTGTTTGGGCCGGATGAAGAAACCAGTCCAAGGAACGAGTCATTTTATTATACAGCCCCAAAACAGCCGAGGAAAAGTTCAAATCCAGGTCAGAACTTTCAAACTGAATGATCAATTGAATATAATTTGATGTGACTGCTTAATGTTTTGCTTAATGTTTTGCAGTATCAGTCATCCAGACAGCAGCACTGTCTCCTGGTACCCTGGAAGTGTTGTTTGCTGCTGCAGTTCAAGCCTTTCAATAGTAAATATCAGATTTCAATGTAAAAATATAATTTGGTTTTCATTTCACTTGTATCGTACACACTGTTCTTTGTCCATATGTTCTTTGTCTAAACACTATAATGCCTGCCTTAATTATTATAAGAAAACATTTAAAAATAATTGCATGCCCCTAACACAGCATAAATGGACAATACGTGAAGCAGGGAAAGCTGGGGGCAGCCATTCTGGGAAACCACACAAGTAAAGAGGTAGGGACTGCATATTGTATTATTGTAGTACGTACAGTATTATGTACAGTATTAGAATTATTGTATTATTGGGTAGGCATTGATGATTGTGCTGATGTAACATTTTTCTTAATCATGTCTCTCTTTCTGTGTAGTACAAGCTGCTTCTGTACGTTAGCCAGCAGAAACAAATTACTTCTGCCAAGATCCACGTTGACTTCATTTTCACGGTGAGCTTTGGAAACTACCGTATTTTTCGGACTAAAAGTTGCCCCGGAGTACAAGTCGCATCAGCCATAAAATGCACAATAAAGGGGAAAAAACATATATAAGACACACCGGAGTTTAAGTCGCATTTTGGGGGAAATTTATTTGACAAACTCCAACACCAAGTACAGACATGAACCGGCAAAAATAGGCTAAACGATACGGTATGCTAACGTGACACAAACAAGAAGCTGAGAACGGGCCTGACGTAACATTAACAGTTATTCAAATAACTATAACATAAATAATATGTTTATCAAACCAGCTGTGTCACTCCAAATCATTGAATCCATCAATCGAATTCTTCGTCCTTTCTGTAAACAACGCCGCGTGTGTGGCGCGCCGCTGACGTTGGACTCGTTGTCAGTTGCAGTTAAAATTATTCCACAGGCCCATATAACGGTATTTAAACTATATATCAAATAACTATAATATAAACAACATGTTTATTTATTATTCGTGGATGAAAAATATTTTGTTTGAAAATGTGACCGGATTGTCGCCGTTACACCCTACTATGACTGATTCTTGACACTTGTCACGTAATGCAAATATTAAGTGCACAAGCTAGAAAAATGTATAAAATAAACAGTTGTATTTGGAAAGATTCTATGCAATGAGGGAAAAGCCCAGCAAGGATTTAACACACGAGCCTATGCCCAACAGGGAAAAGAAAGATGAATTGATTTCACAAACAATACCAGTTGATCTGGTAAAGACCCAATGATTGTCACACACATCTGGGTGTGGTGACAGGTGATTCAGTTTTTCAGTTTGTGTTAGGTCGGTTTTAGGCGCCGCGCCCTATGTTGTTGAACTTTTCCCGCTTACTCCCTGTGTGCTTTTATGGTTTACCATTTTTTTCCGTGTATAATGCGCCCCCAATGTATAATACGCACCCTAAAAATGGCATGCTGATGCTGGAAAAAAGCCTGTACCCATGTATAATACGCACCCAATTTTTATGAAATTTAAAAAAAAAAAATTGTTTTTTTTTTTAAGTCCCAATGATCGTCACACACGCAGGGAGGTAATGGGTCCCATTTTTATAGTCTTTGGTATGGTCTTAACTAGGCTGGATGTAATTTTTTTTGTTGGCGTTGATTTCTCCGACTGCCCGTAAACGCACCACCGCGCTCCGTGTGCGCATGTGAAAAAGGCGTGCAGACGTGAAAAAGGCGGCTCTGTATGGGAGAGACGTTGAAGAGGAAAAAAAACACCATTGGAAACCAAAACTTGCCCCTCGTCGTGACTCGGAGCCGCAACAAATGTTTCGGATTTGTGTAGGGTACATTGTGACAGACAGCAAACGAGCAGGTGATCGAGCAAGCGTCTGATACGAGAGCATTGCGGTCGTATGGAGCGTGTTTGAAGTGAACAGCAGAGACGAAAGGAACAAGGCAAAGTGTTGTGAAATAAAATATTACCTGTAATACGCATTTTGTTATTTGCTGATTGAAACTGCTAATTAAACTGTGAATTGAAACTAATAGGAAGAAAACAACTCTCGCTCTTTATATAGCTGACGTGTCTTGCGCATCCGTTCTGCGCATCTGTAATGGCGGCCTCCGTATGACGTCCGGTCTGCGATGGAGATTAAAAAACAAACAATATTTGACAATAACACACCATCAAGGATTGCACCATCGCATCAAACGATGTGTCGTCAATTATGAATTTTACTAAGTGTGTTGGGCAGGATGGCTGAATGCGATGCGCGATTGACAACAAACAAGAAGAAAGGTGATTTCAAGTTTTATTTCGGGGGAGATTTGTCATGTCTCGTCCCCAGTTTTGCTATGTGTCTAGGTTGCCATAGTTTCTGTTCGCGTCGCCCGTCTCTTCCTGTGTCACCTCAATCGATGTAACGTGTTTTGTATTTAAGTCCTGTCTGCCCCTCGCTCACCGTTGGATCATTGCATGTGTTACTGTCATGATGTGGTTTCTGTTCCTGTCTTTGGTAATGTCACCCTGTCTTTTTGTTCCACGCCTTTGTCGGTCAGTCCTGTTGTTGGTTTTGTTGTACCATGACTTTCTTTAAAAAAAAAATTAAAAATTGTATCCATGTATAATGCGCACCCCAGATTTTAGGACAATAAATTAGTTAAATTTTGCACACTATACACGGAAAAAAACGGTAGGTGTCTTTTGCTGCCACCTTAGGTGTTAGACTTCGAACAGAATACGCGCGTTGAACATGCATAACTGTAGCCACAAACCGTTTTGGCATCTTTACATCAAGGGGTTGTTCGCAGTGTTTTGGTCAAGTTTGTTCACCCCAATCATGTGTGTATGTATGTATGTATGTATGTATGTATGTATGTATGTATGTACGTATCAGGGCTGTGGACTCGGTCGGATTTCTGCTCCGAGTCCGGCCTCTTGACCATGAGTCCGAGTCCGGCTGTCCATTTCTTCTGTTAATTCATGTGACTGCTTAGTGTTTATTCAAGGCTAATTTAGATCAAAATCTAAATAATTACAACCGTTTTGTGATGGCTCTGTCTTTATTAAACACATAAACGAATACAATAAACAGATACTTTCAAGTTTTAATCATTAATTACACCATTATAGCTCAGACATTTCTCTAAACACAAATAATTAGTGACGACCCCACAACTATCGAAACACATCAATGATATAAGCTGGGTGACACATTGGTACATAATGTAAACATTAGCCTAAGTGTAACTCAACGTGGCCACATTGATCGTAATTTACGCTCCGTTTCCCCCCCAAATCTAGAGGCAAAACATTGTTCTCGCTGCTCCCGGGTTCTTCCATCTTGGCTGCGCGCGGGGCATTGTGGGTCTTGTACGTGCACACACGCAGGCAGGCAGGTGCGGGCGCGCACGCAACAACTAAATTTGTCTTCATAACAAGCAAGCAGGGCTGTGGACAGTATTCCTACGCGCATTCTCAGCAGCATGATGAAAATAAAATTCAATAACATCACTGAGGCATATTTTAACAAACTCCACTTCATTGTATGGCTTTTTAGCCCGTGCAATGTTCCAAGCCAGTTGAAACAATGCAAGTGTGACAGTCTCTGAGTGCTTCGTAATTGTTTTGAGAAACTGTACCTATTTTTCTGCCTGACTTTTCAAAGTCTCCAAACTTGTGCTTGCGAAATTCTGGGTTAGGGTTAGGGTAGGGAGCTGAAGTGGCGCTGACCATTTGAAGCTTTTAAATGCGGCAATGACGTCCAACATATCAGGCAGAATGGCTTGCCATAGCGTTCAACAAAAAACAACTTTAACTCTGTTAAAAACGTCCTGTGTTCATCGTCATATATTCGTTTAGCTGTGCATTTTTTCCTTGCCATTTTGGCAAGCGTCTTATCAGCTTTTCTGGACCTAATGGGCCCCCGTAGTCACAGTCGCCATTCATTAAAAAGCCAGCAAAACCAATCGCTCTGTTTGTCCCTCCTCCTTTGCGGGATTTTCCCGCGTTTGACCAAAAACCATATTGAACTCAAGCGAAGCAAATACGCACGAAAAATAAACACAAATGTTTATTTTTTTTATTTTCGGACGCGGTGGACTCGGTCAAAATCAGCTCCGGGTCCGGCAAAAATGACCGAGTGTCCGAGTCCACAGCCCTGGTATGTATGTGTGTATGTGTGTGTGTGCGTGTGTGCGTGTGTGCGTGCGTGCGTGCGTGTATGTATGTATGCACGGACGCACGCACGCACGCACGCATGTACCGTAATTTTCGGACTATAAGTCGCTCCGGAGTATAAATCGCACCAGCCATAAAATGCCCAAAAATGTGAAAAAAAACATATATAAGTCGCTCCGGAGTATAAATCGCATTTTGGGGGGCAATTTATCCGACAAAATCCAACACCAAGAACAGACATGAACAAGCAACAACAGGCTAAACGATACGGTATGCTAACGTGACAAACACAAACGAGGAGCTGAGAACGGGCCTTATTTAAAAAAAACTATTGCATAAATAACACGTTTATAAAACCATCTGTGTCACTCCAATTCATTAAATCCATCGATCGTCCTTTGTCAACAATGCCGTGTGCCGCGCCGCAGTTCAGATTATTCCACAGGCCCATACAACGATATATAAATTATATTTTAAATAACTATCACATAACAATATTATCAAACCATTTGTGTCACTCCAAATCATTAAATCCATCGATCAAATTTCTCGTCTTTTATCGATTGTCCTTTGTCAACAATGCCGTGTGCCCCGCCCCAGTTCAAATTATTCCACAGGCCCATACAACCATATATAAACTACTATATTTTAAATAACTATCACATAAACAACAATATTATCAAACCATTTGTGTCACTCCAAATCATTAAATCCATCGATCAAATTTCTCGTCCTTTATGTCATCCTGGTGACAGAGGACATGTCCAGGGGATATGGCGCTTTAAAGTGTTAATTACTTTATTTGATTTTTTTCTCTCTATTTTTCATGTTTTGAATATGTTCAAGATAAAGATATCAAAGCATGTGAAGTGATCAACTATACTAAAAATAACATGTGAAGTGGTCAACTATACTTGTAAGTAAGTGATGTGTTAATGATCAAGTAAAAATTGAAAAAAAGCATATAAGTCGCTCCTGAGTATAAGTCGCCCCCCCACCCAAACTATGAAAAAAACACAACTTAATAGTCCCTAAATTGCGGTATGTATGTACGTATGTAGGTAGGTAGGTAGGTAGGTAGGTATGTGTACGTGTATGTATGTGTACGAGTATGTATGTGTACGTGTATGTACGCATGTGTACGCGCGTGTACGCATGTGTACGCGCGTGTACGCATGTGTACGCGCGTGTACGCATGTGTACGCGCGTGTACGCATGTGTACGCGCGTGTACGCATGTGTACGCGCGTGTACGCATGTGTACGCGCGTGTACGCATGTGTACGCGCGTGTACGCAGGCGCGCGTGTACGCAGGCACGTACTATATATGCATGCACGTACTATATGCATGCACGTATATGTATACAATTTGCTCAATTTGGCTTTCACTATGTGTTATTATTGTCATTTCCAGTTCACATGTAAGTGTGATTTTAACAAGAATAGCAAAAATACAGTCAAACCTTGGTTTTCGACCACAATCCGTTCCAAAAGGCAGTTCGAGAAGCGAATCGGTCGAATTCCGAATCTATTTTTCCCATTACAAATAATGGAAAAAAATATAATTCATTTCAAGACAAAAAAAACGCCCTTTTTTAAGCATTTTTTCAGTTACCCATATTTGTCCGATTGCGCAACTGCAGCGTACCGCCGAACGCGCAACCGTGTCACGTCGCCGACCGCGGAACTGCACCGCGCTGGTCGCATTATTGTGACAGAGCCGTTGCTGAAATGTAGAAAATATTTTTTAAAGTCCTGATGTATGTACTTTCCAAGTTTAAGTGGACCTCAGTGCGCAGGGAGTTTAATATAGTCCGATTGCGCAACCGCAGCGCGCCGGGCGCTCACTGTCACATTGCTTTATGTAAGAGCGTCTTTGTGTTTTAGGATGGCTTTACTCTGCCCACTTGCTTTCTTTAGAGGCATAATTGAGGGTTAATACAATCCTCAAAGTAACGAAAATACAATAACAATGGAGTCAGTCGGCATCCGGGCCGCGCGGTCGGGTTTTCTCGGGTTCTCCCGGCTCATCTCGCGAGGTTCGACCTCCGAATTTTGTTCGACAACCAAAGCAATAAAATCTCGAATTTTTTGTTCGGATTCAGATTTGTTCAAGAACCGGGACGTTTGAAAACCGAGGTTTGACTGTAAAATAAATATATGCAGCTCACTGACAAGTGCCGCTATTTGAGCTAATTTTAGAACAGTCCTGCGGGCGACCCGCGGGCACCGTGTTGGTGACCCTTGCTCTAATCCCTTTGCTTTCACTTTAAAATAAAGCACATCAGATCATTAAACACTATGGATTGTATGTAAACTTACTGCACACAAAACGTAACAAATATTTCACCTTTTTTTGTATTTTCTTCTGCAGGTACAGCCCAACAATTATTGCACATTTTATGATGACCAAAGACAAACTTGGTCCCTAATGTTCGAATCTGCAAAATCATCATTTGACTTCTGTAAAGAGGTAAGTAGCAAAAAATGGATGTATGGATGGATGGATGGATGGATGGATGGATGGATGGATGGATGGATGGATGGATGGATGGGCGAATGGGCGAATGGGCGGGCGGCTGGGCGGGCGGCTGGGCGAATGGGCGGGCGGCTGGGCGAATGGGCGGGCGGCTGGATGGATACTTTATCGATCCCAGGGGGAAATTCAGTGTCCAGCAGTATCCATACCCAAAAGCAGGTACATTAAAGAGAGAATAACAGATATGAAGCAGATTCTTATAAAAAGTGTCAGGCATCAGTAGTATATAATAAAATAAACAAACAATAAACATTAATCATTTTAAACATGTCAAACATAATGAAACCTAAGATCATGTCCGTGTGTGAGCCCTCCACCCCATGTCGATGTTAAAAAATCTCGCGGCGTGTGGGAGAAATGATCCCTTCAGTATTTCCTTGGAGCAAAATGGTGTCAACAGCCAGTCGCTGATAATAAAATGCAAATAAATTAAAGAAAGAAAAAAGTTTTTATTTTTTATTTTCAAAAAGTACATATAATGCCTTTTTTTTGTTTCATTTTCGTTTCGTTTCATTTCATTTTTGAATAATGTTATTCTGTTTTGTTTCAGTTGCTAACATGAATTGGACCGGTGGTGTGCTTTTATTGCGGAAACATTTATCAAGAACAAATCTGTAACTGCAACACAACGAGTGTTCCGGAACTTGGTAGACATAATCCCGTACCTGCTCGAAAAACACGATCTTGTCATGGGTTACTAACTTCAGAGCCAGTGGATCAGCAATGAAACAAAAATCAATCGGCCGACCCCGCACCGCCAGTAATCCAGAAAATGTGGCAGCGGTAAGACCAAAATAACATTATTCGGAAACAAAACAAAACAAAATGGCATTATATGTACTTTTCGAAAAAACCCAGTAAACTCTTTTGTTTCTTGAATTTACTGTACTTTTCGAAAAAACCCAATAAACTCTTTTGTTTCTTTAATTTATTTGCATTTTATTAAACCTACAAATGTATCTGATCATTTTGCCGGACCCTGTACAATACTTCTTTGGGGGCAAAACAAAATGGGAGCAGGCTTGGAGAACTTTGAGTGAGGGACTGGTATATTTTTACTTTTTTCTTCGTTCCTTTATTAATCTGTTGTACAAAGTCACAAAATTTGTTACATTACCACATAGCAAATTGCTGAAACCTTTTTTATTCTGTCTCATCAGAGGAGTTTGTCGTAAAAAATTACAAAAGTGTGCAGTGTGCACGTTCGGCTGATGTTAATTGTCTGGAATTTGTGTGACAATTTATTTTTATTTATTTTAGGATTGGCGTTTGTATAATGTGCGAAATTTAACAAATTTATTGTCCTAAAATCTGGGGTGCGCATTATACATGGGTACAATTTTTTTTTTAAAATTTTTTTATTTAATTTTTTTTTTTAAGAAAATCATGGTACAACAAAACCAACAACAGGACTGACCGACAAAGACGTGGAACAAAAAGACAGGGTGACATCACCAAAGACAGGAACAGAAACCAAACAGACATCATGACAGTAACACATGCAATGATCCGACGGTGAGCGAGGGGCAGACAGGACTTAAATACAAAACACGTTACATTGATTGAGGTGACACAGGAAGGGAGGGGCGACGCGAACAGAAACTATAGCAACCTAGACACATAGCAAAACTGGGGACGAGACATGACAAATCTCCCTTGAAATAAAACTTGAAATCACCTTTCTTCTTGTTTGTTGTCAATCGCGCATCGCATTCAGCCATCCTGCCCAACACACTTTGTCAGTAAAGTTCATAATTGACGACACATCATTTGATGCGATGGTGCAATCCTTGATGGTGTGTTATTGTCAAATATTGTTTGTTTTTTTAATCTCCATCGCGGACCGGACGTCATACGGAGGCAGTATGACTGCGCATGCGCACTATGGATCCGATGCGCAGAACGGATGCGCAAGACACGTCAGCTATATAAAGAGCGAGAGTTGTTTTCTTCCTATTAGTTTCAATTCACAGTTTAATTAGCAGTTTCAATCAGCAAATAACAAAATGCGTATTACAGGTAATATTTTATTTCACAACACTTTGCCTTGTTCCTTTCGTCTCTGCTGTTCACTTCAAACACGCTCCATACGACCGCAATGCTCTCGTATCAGACGCTTGCTCGATCACCTGCTCGTTTGCTGTCACAATGTACCCTACACAAATCCGAAACATTTGTTGCGGCTCCGAGTCACGACGAGGGGCAAGTTTTGGTTTCCAAGGGTGTTTTTATTCCTCTTCAACGTCTCTCCCATACAGAGCCGCCTTTTTCACGTCCGTACGCCTTTTTCACATGTGCGCACTGATCGCGGTGGTGCCTTTACGGGCAGTCGGAGAAATCAACGGCAACAAAAAAAATTACATCCAGCCTAGTTAAGACCATACCAAAGACTATAAAAATGGGACCCATTGCCTCCCTGCCTGTGTGATGATCATTGGGACTTAAAAAAACAAACAAAAAAATTTTTTTTTTTTAAAAAAATCATAAAAATTGGGTGCGTATTATACATGGGTACAGGCTTTTTTCCAGCATCAACATGCCATTTTTAGGGTGCGTATTATACCTGGGGGCGCATTATACACGAGAAAAAACGGTATTTTACATTGTTGTTCAATGAATATTACCGTATTTTCCGGTAAATAAGCTGCACCTGATTATACTACACTAGCTAAAATTAGGGGAAAGTCTTGTTTTGTTCATATATAAGGCGTCCCGGACTATAAGCCGCAGATGTTTTAATGTTTAATTAATTTATTATTTATAAGAGAATATACGCAAAGAGGATTGTCAGGAAAGAGATGGTTCTTTGGGGACACAAACCTTTCATTAACATAATTTATTGATATAGATCAGGGGTGTTAAACGTACGGCCTGCAGTCCAGAACCGGCCCGCCAAGGGGTTTTAGTCCGGCGCGGGGATAAATTTGAATTATTAAAAAATCCATCCATCCATCTTCTTCCGCTTATCCGGGGTCGGGTTGCGGGGGCAGCAGCTTCAGGAGGGACTCCCAGACTTCCCTCTCCCCAGCCACTTCATCTAGCTCATCCCGGGGGATCCCAAGGCGTTCCCAGGCCAGCTGAGAGACATAGTCTCTCCAGCGCGTCCTGGGTCGTCCCCGGGGTCTCCTACCGGTGGGACATGCCCGGAACACCTCCCCAGGGAGGCGTCCAGGAGGCATCCTGATGAGATGCCCGAGCCACCTCATCTGGCTCCTCTCAACGTGGAGGAGCAGCGACTCTACTCCGAGTCTCTCCTGGATGACCGAACTTCTCACCCTATCTCTAAGGGAGAGCCCGGACATCCTGCGGAGAAAACTCATTTCGGCCGCTTGTATCCGGGATCTCGTTCTTTCGGTCACGACCCATAGCTCGTGACCGGTAAATTGAGAGCTTTGCCTTTTAACTCAGCTCTCTCTTTACCATGACGGACCGGTACAAAGTCCGCATTACTGCCGACGCTGCACCGATCCGCCAGTCGATCTCGCGCTCCATCCCACCCTCACTCGTGAACAAGACCCCAAGATACTTAAACTTCTCCACTTGGGGCAGGATCTCATCCCCGATCCGGAGAGGGCATTCCACCCTTTTCCGATCGAGAACCATGGACTCGGATTTGGAGGTGCTGACCCTCATCCCGACCGCTTCACACTCGGCTGCGAACCGCTCCAGTGAGAGCTGGAGATAAAGCCTGAAGAAGCCAACAGCACCACGCCGTCTGCAAAAAGCAGAGACGCGATGCTGAAGTCCCCAAACCGGACACCCTCAACGCCTCGGCTGCGCCTAGAAATTCTGTCCATAAAAACTATGAACAGAATCGGTGACAAAGGGCAGCCTTGGCGGAGTCCAACTCTCACTGAGAACGAATCCGACTTACTGCCGGAAATGCGGACCAAACTCTGGCATCGGTGATACAGGGACCGAACCGCCCTTATCAGTTGGCTCGGTACCCCGTACTCCCGAAGCACCCCCCACAGAACCTCCCGAGGGACACGGTCGAACGCCTTCTCCAAGTCCACAAAACACATGTGGACTGGTTGGGCGAACTCCCATGCACCCTCGAGGATCCCGCTGAGGGTGAAGAGCTGGTCCACTGTTCCACGGCCAGGACGAAAGCCACACTGTTCCTCCTGAATCCGAGGTTCGACCTCCCGACGGACCCTCCTCTCCAGCACCCCTGAATAGACCTTCCCAGGGAGGCTGAGGAGTGTAATTCCCCTGTAATTGGAACACACCCTCCGGTCCCCCTTCTTAAAGAGGGGAACCACCACCCCAGTCTGCCAATCCAGAGGCACTGTCCCCGATGTCCACGCGATGCTGTAGAGACGTGTCAGCCATGACAGCCCCACAACATCCAGAGCCCTTAAGAAATCCGGGCGGATCTTATCCACCCCCGGGGCCCTGCCACCAAGGAGTTTAACTACCTCGGTGACTTTGACCCCAGAGATTGGAGAGTCCGCCTCAGAGTCCCCAGGCCCTGCCTCCACAATGGAAGGCGTGTCGGTGGAATTGAGGAGGTCTTCGAAGTATTCTCCCCACGACACACGACGTCCCTAGTCGAGGTCAGCAGCACGCCATCTCCACTGTAAACAGTGTTGACGTTGCACTGCTTCCCCCTCCTGAGACGCCGGATGGTGGACCAGAATTTCCTCGAAGCCGTCCGGAAGTCATTCTCCATGGCCTCGCCAAACTCCTCCCACGCCCGGGTTTTTGCCTCAGCAACCGCCGAAGCCGCGTTCCGCTTGGCCATCCGGTACCTGTCAGCTGCCTCGGGAGTCCCGCAGGCCAAAACGGCCCGATAGGACTCCTTCTTCAGCTTGACGGCATCCCTTACCGCCGGTGTCCACCAGCGGGTTCGGGGATTGCCGCCACGACAGGCCGCAGCTCCGGTCGGCCGCCTCAACAATGGAGGCGCGGAACAAGGTCCACTCGGACTCAATGTCCCCCGCCTCCCCCGGGACCTGGGAAAAGTTCTGCCGGAGGTGGGAGTTGAAGCTCTTCCTGACAGGGGATTCCGCCAGATGTTCCCAGCAGACCCTCACAGAACGTTTGGGTCTGCCAGGTCGGACCGGCATCTTCCCCCACCATCGGAGCCAACCCACCACCAGGTGGTGATCAGTTGACAGCTCCAAAACATGCGGCCGCAAATCCGATGACACAACTACAAAGTCGATCATCGAACTGCGGCCTAGGGTGTCCTGGTGCCAAGTGCACACATGGACACCCTTATGTTTGAACATGGTGTTCATTATAGAAAATCCGTGTCGAGCACAAAAGTCCAATTATAGAACACCGCTCGGGTTCAGATCGGGGGGGCCGTTCCTCCCAATCACGCCCTTCCAGGTCTCACTGTCATTGCCCACGTGAGCATTGAAGTCACCCAGTAGAACGATGGAGTCCCCAGAAGGAGCGCTCTCCAGCACCTCCTCCAGGGACTCCAAAAAGGGTGGGTACTCTGAACTGCCGTTTGGTGCATAGACACAAACAACAGTCAGGACCCGTCCCCCCACCCGAAGGCGGAGGGAGGCTACCCTCTCGTTCACCGGGGTGAACCCCAATGTGCAGGCGCCCAGCCGGGGGGCAATAAGTATACCCACACCTGCTCGACGCCTCTCACCGTGGGCAACTCCAGAGTGGAAGAGAGTCCAGCCCCTCTCGAGAGGGCTTGAACCGGAACCCAAACTGTGCGTGGAGGCAAGTCCGACTATATCTAGTCGGAACTTTTCTGCCTCGCACACCAACTCGGGCTCCTTTCCAGCCAGAGAGGTGACATTCCATGTCCCAAGAGCCAGCTTCTGCAGCCGGGGATCAGACCGCCAAGGTCCCTGCCTTGGGCCGCCGCCCAGCTCGCACTGCACCCGACCCCTTTGGCCCCTCCCACAGGTGGTGAGCCCATGGGAAGGGGGGCCCACATTTCCTTTTCGGGCTTTGCCCGGCCGGGCCCCATGGGCGAAGGCCCGGCCACCAGACGCTCGCCTTCGAGCCCCGCCTCCAGGCCTGGCTCCAGAGGGGGGCCCCGGTGACCCGCGTCCGGGCGAGGGAAATCTGTTTCCATATATATTCTTCATCATAAGGGGCTTTTTGAGCCGTGCTTTGTCTGGCCCCTCACCTAGGACCCGTTTGCCATGGGTGACCCTACCAGGAGCATGAAGCCCCAGACAACATGGCTCCTAGGATCATAGGGGCACGCAAACCCCTCCACCACGATAAGGTGACGACTCATGGAGGGGATTATTAAAAAATAAAAAAATAAAAGAATAAATTTCATTTTCTTTAAAATCTGCAGTTCGTATGTTGGTCGCTAGAGGCGTTGTGTTTTAGCCAGTTCAATTGCTTTACCCGCTTTTTCTCTTGGAACGGGCACCCTCATCAGCAAAAAAGACAAAAGTGGACACAGACTGTCAAATTTTTCAAGAAAAAATCGACTTCTCCCTACATGTTCACGGAGGTGAATGGGAAACCCGTGTGCCTGGTGTTTATGCAGCAAGTTTCAGTGCTTAAGGAGTGTGATATTTGGCGCCACTATGAAACTCAGCATGGTGAAAAATACAAAAGCTTGCAACACCTGGATACATCTATTTGTGAACCATTCCATTGTAGATTTGGCTTTATGTTTTGGATCATTGTCCTGTTGGAAGATAAATCTCCGTCCCAGTCTCAAGTCTTTTGCAGACTCCAACTGGTTTTCTTCCAGAATGGTCCTGTATTTGGCTCCATCCATCTTCCCATCAATTTTAGCCATCTTCCCTGTCCCTGCTGAAGAAAAGCAGGCCCAAGCCATGATGCTGCCACCACCGTAGTTGACAGTGGGGATGGTGTGTTCAGGGTGATGAGCTGTGTTGCTTTTACGCCAAACATATCGGTTTGCATTGTGGCCAAAAAGTTCGATTTTGGTTTCATCTGACCAGAGCACCTTCTTCCACATGTTTGGTGTGTCTCCCAGGTGGCTTGTGGCAAACTTTAAGTGGGACTTTTTATGGATATTTTTGAAAAATGGCTTTCTTCTTGCCACTCTTCCATAAAGATTATTGTCCTATGGACAGACTCTCCCACCTCAGCTGTAGTTATCTGCAGTTCATCCAGAGTGATCATGGGCCTCTTGGCTGCATCTCTGATCAGTCTTCTCCTTGTTTGAGATGAAAGTTTGGAGGGACGGCCGGGTCTTGGTAGATTTGCAGTGGTCTGATACTCCTTCCATTTCAATATAATTGCTTGCACAGCGCTCCTTGAGATGTTTAAAGCTTGGGAAATCTTTTTGTATCCAAATCCGGCTTTAAACTTCTCCACAGTCATTTAGGACAACATTGGATCATTCAAAGATCCTCACTGAACTTCTGGAGTGAGTTTGCTGCACTGAAAGTAAAGGGGCCGAATAATATTGCATGCCCCACTTTTCAGTTTTTTATTTGTTAAAAAGTTTAAATTATCCAATAAATTTCGTTCCACTTCACGATTGTGTCCCACTTGTTGATTTTTGACAAAAAATTAAAATTCTATATCTTTGTTTGAAGCCTGAAATGTGGCGAAATGTTGAAAGGTTCAAGGGGGCCGAATACTTTCGCAAGGCACTGTAAATGAAATGTTGGTTTGTCTGAGGAAACGGCAATCTGTTTTCACCCGGAGCCGAGATGTCAGTGATTCTGCGGTGAAAGCCAGCTACGTAATTGCTAGCCAAGTAGCAATAGCGTCAAAGCTGTACTCTGAGGGGAAATTGGACAATTTATGGAGAAAAAGGGAAAACCTGTTCAGGAATTACAGTGCCCACTTTGGCTGCAGGACCTTGCATTTATGGTCGGTATTACAGAGCACTTGAATGATCTGAACAGAATGTTGCAGGGAGGCAAAAACATTGTAACACAGTATTATGACAGCATACGTGCATTCAAGATAAAGCTCACGTTATGGGAGTCGCAGATAACAGGCGGAGACCCTGCTCATTTTTCCTGTCTCAGAGATGTGTGCGCAGAAAGCTTTAATCCTGACGTGATGCAGTCCAAAGACAAGATTTCAGGGTTGCTGAGGAAGTTTGACAAACGATTTCAGGTCTTTAGCGAACTCAAGACAGAATTCACAGATTTTCGCTCACCATTCACAGTCAGAGCTTCTGATGCTTCTTGAAATCATTGATTTGCAGTGTGATGTAGAATTAAAGGACACATTTTCCTCTGTGGGCTTGGACAGATTTTACAAGTATCTCCTACCACGCTATCCTAAATTGACAGCACTGGCTGCAAAAATGTTGTCCGTGTTTGGGACTACCTACCTTTGTGATCAAATTTTCTCACTAATGAACATTAAAAAAAAACAAGCTACGCTCAAAGCTCACACATAAGCACTTAAATGAGATTCTGAAACTGTCTGCTGCTCAGGATATGATGCCTGATATCGAAGCACTTGTGCAGGCTAAAAGATGCCAAGTTTCAGGGGCAAGTACTGAGCAAGACTAATTACTATGGAATGCTGCTTTGAACGTTGCACTATAAAATAAACGTGTGAATATTTTCACTAGTAATTGCTGTGAAAGTCAGGAACAGATTTACAAGAGAAGAGTATTGTTAAGTAAATTATGTCTTATGCATGCCAATTATGTTGTCTTTGTGCGTTTTTTTTTTTTTCATTTTAGCTATTAACAAGGAAGGGGCCAAATCTACTTACCATATTTTCCGCACTATAAGGCACACCTAAAAACCTCAAATTTTCTCAAAAGCCGACATTGCGCCTCATAATTACCGTTTTTTTCCGTGCATAATGCGCCCCCGTGCATAATACCCACCCTAAAAATGGCATGTCGATGCTGGAAAAAAGCCTGTACCCGTGTATAATACGCACCCAAATTTTGATTCTTACTTACCGTTTTTTTCCATGTATAGTGCGCCCCCATGTATAGTACGCACCCCTAAAAATGGCATGCTGATGCTGGAAAAAAGCTTGTACCCATGTATAATACGCACCCAATTTTTATGAATTTTTTAAAAAAATAATTTTAATTTTTTTTTTTTTTTTTTAAGTCCCAATGATTGTCACACACGCAGGGAGGCAATGGGTCCCATTTTTATAGTCTTTGGTATGGTCTTAACTAGGCTGGATGTAATTTCTTTTGTTGGCGTTGATTTCTCCGACTGCCCGTAAACGCACCACCGCGCTCGTGCGCGCACGGGACAGCAAACGAGCAGGTGATCGAGCAAGCCTTGTCTGATACGAGAGCATTGCGGTCGCATGGAGCGTGTTTGAAGTGAACAGCAGAGACGAAAGGAACAAGGCAAAGTGTTGTGAAATAAAATATTACCTGTAATACGGATTTAGGTAGAGAACTGCATTATATTATTATCAGCATTATAGGAGCCGTCATTTCAACTCCATGACTGCAACTGCGCTATCTGAAATACTGTCGCCGGCAACCACTAATTTTCTCACATACGCCGGCTCTATTGATAATCTTACAAATGAATTCAATGCGACATTGTTAAATGCCATTGATTCTGTGGCGCCGTTACGTCTGAAAACTCGCCGTAGAGTGCCTACTCCGTGGTTCACAGATGAAACGCGTACGCTTAAGCAATTATGTAGAAAGCATGAGCGCAGATGGCGTCTAACCAAACTTGAGGTTTTCCATCAGGCATGGCAGGATAGCCTCCTGAAATATAAAGATGCGCTTATCTTAGCAAAAACTCGATATTTTTCGCAAGTTATTAATCTCAATAAAAACAATCCGAAACACCTATTTGATACAGTGGCAAAGCTGACTCTGCGCCAGCCGACCACCGATAGTTCCTTCCACTCAGCTGACGAGTTCATGAAATTCTTTGCTCAAAAGATTGAATCCATTAGGGATGAGATCAAGAATAGCATTCCAATCGCTCGGTCGAGCACGCCGTTTACCAACGCTGATGATCATGCAACAACCCTCTCAACTTTTAAAAACGTGTCTCTTGAAAGGCTTACACAAATTGTTAGTGCGGCTAAACAAACAACATGTTTACTCGACCCTCTTCCAGCCAAACTACTTAAAGAATTATTTCAAATTTTAGGACCGTCCGTCTTAAATATAATCAATCTGTCTGTCTCCTCTGGGATAGTGCCAACAGCCTTTAAAACCGCTATCATTAAACCGTTACTTAAGCGACCAAATCTTGACCCGGACTGTCTCAGTAATTATAGGCCAGTTTCAAACCTCCCATTCATAGCAAAACTTCTTGAAAAAGTAGTAGCGCAGCAGCTTATTGATTACATGGTCGCCAATAATCGATACGACACTTTTCAGTCTGGTTTTAGAGCTAATCATTCCACTGAGACAGCACTTGCTAAAGTGACTAATGATCTCCTCGTAGCTATGGATTCAAACATTTCGTCTGTACTGTTACTACTCGATCTTAGTGCTGCCTTCGACACTGTAGACTTCGATATTTTATTAGGGCGTCTTAAAAGTTGTGTTGGCATTTCAGGGTCAGCACTAGGCTGGTTCCATTCCTATCTATCAAACAGGACGCACCGAGTGGTCCATGGCAATGCATCCTCGGAGCTCTATAATGTTACATGTGGTGTCCCACAGGGATCGGTTCTCGGACCAATTCTTTTTAATATTTATATGATTCCGCTTGGGGACATAATACGTAAATATAATATTAGTTTTCAATGCTATGCGGATGACACCCAATTATATATGCCGTTATCGATGACAGATCCGCGGGATTGTTGTAATCTTGAGAAGTGCCTTGCGGAGATCAAGCAATGGATGTCTCTCAACTTCCTTCGTCTTAACCCAGATAAAACTGAGATGTTGATAATTGGTCCAACTCGTTATCAACACTTATTCAAGGAAACCGCTATAACTATAGATAACCGTACTATCACTCAAAGCGATACTGTAACTAATCTCGGGGTAATATTTGACCAAACTCTCTCCTTTCAAAAGCACATTAAGAATATAACCAGAATTGCGTTTTTTCACCTTCGTAATATTGCAAAGATTCGTCCGATCCTCTCGACCGGTGATGCGGAAACTATTATACATGCGTTCGTCACGTCGCGCCTGGACTACTGTAATGTACTATTTTCGGGTCTTCCTAAGTCCCGCATCAAAAGTCTACAGTTAGTACAAAATGCCGCTGCAAGGCTGCTCTCTCGGACAAGAAAATTTGATCACATTACCCCAATACTAGCCAACTTACATTGGCTCCCGGTCCATTTAAGATGTGACTTCAAGGTTCTTCTATTAACCTATAAATCGCTGCATGGCTTAGCGCCTGCATATCTCGTCGACCTAGTTGTTCCTTATGTTCCGTCTCGTAACCTTCGTTCGCAAAACGCTACCCTTTTAGCGACACCGAGGGCTAAGAAAATGTCTGCAGGCTCTAGAGCATTTTCTATTCGGGCTCCAGAGCTTTGGAATGCCCTACCAATGGATATTAGGACTGCTACCTCAGTAGAAACATTTAAGACACGTTTAAAGACACATTTCTATGACATGGCCTTTAACTAACTTGTAGTGGCCGATTCGGCTGGAGTTTGTTTTCTCTCCCTCTCCACCCCCTCCCTCCCCCCTCCCCGGCCGGGGAGGTGGTTAGGTGGCACCCATGCTGACAGCGGCTATCTGGATTCTCGTGGGCCAATTCAGGAAAGGGGAACTGCAGCTCAACCTCCTCGAAGAGCACTGCCAGGACAATTGAGGGCTCCTTCGGCAGCCCTCTGCTGTGACATGGACATCCACTTTTTATTTAATTGATTTTCATGTTGTATCATTTGTGCCCTCTCTGCATCCATTTCAACCTGGTGATCCTGAAAGGGGGATCCTTCCATCTGTGGTCCCTTCTCAAGGTTTCTCATTTTCCCCTGCTAGGGTTTTTTAAGTTTTACCTTGCCCTTTTGGGAGCTTAAGATCAGGGGATGCTTTGAGAATAATTGTCAATTTCTGTCTATGTGAAGCCCTTTGAGACTGCTTGTGATTTGGGGCTATACAAATAAACTTGACTTGACTAACTGAACTCTCACTCTTTATATAGCTGACGTGTCTTGCGCATCCGTTCTGCGCATCTGTAATGGCGGCCTCCGTATGATATCCGGTTTGCGTGTGTGCGCGTGTGTGCGAGAGCGAGAGAGAGCGAGAGCGCGAGAGACAACGCTCAACCGTAGCACGCCGCCGACCGCCCAACTGCACCGCGCTGGTAGCATTATTGTGACAGAGCCGTCGCTGAAATTTAGAAGATATTTTTAAAGTCCTGATGTACTTTCTAAAATTTAAGTGGACCTCAGTGCGCACTGCGCAGGGAGTTTAATTTGGTGCGGTCGCGCAACCGCAGCGCGCCGGGCGCTCACTGTCGCATTGCTTAAAGAGCGCCTTTGTGTTTTAGGATGAACAGCAGAGACCAAAGGAACAAGGCAAAGTGTTGTGAAATAAAATTTTACCTGTAATACGCATTTTGTTATTTGCTGATTGAAACTGCTAATTAAACTGTGAATTGAAACTAATAGGAAGAAAACAACTCTCGCTCTTAATATAGCTGACGTGTCTTGCGCATCCGTTCTGCGCATCTGTAATGGCGGCCTCCGTATGACGTCCGGTCCGCGATGGAGATTAAAAACAAACAATATTTGACAATAACACACCCTCAAGGATTGCACCATCGCATCAAACGATGTGTCGTCAATTATGTATTTTACTGACTAAGTGTGTTGGCCAGGATGGCTGAATGCGATGCGCGATTGACAACAAACAAGAAGAAAGGTGAGTTTTATTTCGGGGGAGATTTGTCATGTCTCGTCCCCAGTTTTGCTATGTGTCTAGGTTGCCATAGTTTCTGTTCGCGTCGCCCCTCTCTTCCTGTGTCACCTCAATCGATGTAACGTGTTTTGTATTTAAGTCCTGTCTGCCCCTCGCTCACCGTTGGATCATTGCATGTGTTACTGTCATTCTGTTCCTGTCTTTGGTAATGTCACCCTGTCTTTTTGTTCCACGACTTTGTCGGTCAGTCCTGTTGTTGGTTTTGTTGTACCATGACTTTCTTTAAAAAAAAAAAAAATAAATAAATAAAAATTTTAAAAAAAAAAATTTTAAATTTTTTTTCTTTGTACCCATGTATAATACGCACCCCAGATTTTAGGACAATAAATTAGGTAAATTTTGCGCACTATACACGGAAAAAAACGGTAAGTCCGTAAACGTAAAATTATTTCAGAAAAAAGATCATCTTTGCGAACAACCAGATGTTATTATGCCGGTCAGTATCACTGCGCATGCGCCTGCAAACTCGATAGCGAAGAAATGTTTCGGATTTGTGTAGGGTACATTGTGACAGACAACGAGCAGGTGATCGAGCAAGAGTCTGATACGAGAGCATTGTGTTCGTATGGAGCTTATTTGAAGTGAACAGCAGTGAAGAAAGCAACAAGGCAAAGTGTTGTGAAATAAAATATTACCTGTAATACGCATTTTGTTATTTGCTGATTGAAACTGCTAATTAAACTGTGAATTGAAACTAATAGGTAGAGAACTGAACTCTCGTTCTTTATATAACTGACGTGTTCTGCGCATACTGTAATGGCGGCCTCCATATGATATCCGGTCCGCGATGGAGATTAGAAAACAAACAATATTTGACAATAACACACCATCAAGGATTGCACCATCGCATCAAACGATGCGTCGTCAATTATGAATTTTACTGACTAAGTGTGTTGGGCAGGATGGCTGAATGTGATGCGCGATTGACAACAAACAAGAAGAAAGGTTTTATCTTGAGGGAGATTTTCTTCAAAAATTGTTGTACCCATGCATAATGCGCACCCCAGATTTTAGGACAATAAATGAATTCAAATTTGTGCATTATGCACGGAAAAACACGGTAGGTGCGCCTTATATATGTGCCAATATTGAGCCACTACAGCAGGCGTGTCCCAAGTCCGGCCCGCGGGCCAAATGTATATATCTTATATATGGACTATTATAAGTATATATAATATATAAGGTTGTAAGGTCATTATAAGTTTTAAAATGGGCCATTCATTGAAGGTGCGATGTGTTTTTGTCAATTTATGTGTTCAGAATTGCTTCCTAGATGTAGAAAATGGATTTTAAATTCATTGATTTCTACATTTAGATCAGGGGTGTTCAAACTTTTTGCAGGGTTGGCCAGATTTGATAAAGTGAAGGGGCCCGGGGGCCAATAGTTTTTTTGGACATTTTTTAACTACAAAAATGTCATGCAAATACACACTGTTATCATTGTCACAATTGTCTTTATTTTTCAAATGACAAAATAACCAAATATGAGTCACTCAGGCAGATGTGAACAACTCTAAAAACACAAATTCTGCCTTTCATTCATATCTGAAGAGTCAGATAACATTGAACAAACTGTATGGAATACCTTAAATTTACACGAGTTTAAAATTACTTTTGCCTCATGAACATTTTAAACGGGAGTTATAAGTAATGCAAAGTTGTCTGTTGTTATTAAAACTTAAAACTAGTGAATTTTGCTCTTGTCATTTACATTACCTTTCAGAAAATAATAGTTTGTGTCAGGTCTACAGGTCCACAACATCAACAGTCTTAACATGGCCGCTTTGTAGCTTGCTTTAGTAATATTTATTTTTGACTCACAGTCCCGTGTGAAGAATCGCTGTTGTGATGCCAGTTCAGCTTGGAGCTGCTTCACTTTATCAGCGCGGTCACTCCCTGTTAGCTGGTCGTTTGTGTTCGCATGTTTAGGCTGATAGTGTCTCTTTAAGTTGAAATACTTAAACAAGGCAACCATCTCTTTACAAACTAACCTTTAGGACAATGTAGTATTGCTCCAAATGTTCGTTTAATTTCCTTTAGAGGTCCGTTTGCGCGTGTTAGCACGGTCGCAAATTAGCATCTTTCCGCTAACTCGTTAGCCTGCCCAGTACTTCTTCTTTGCTGCGGGCCAATAAAAACTGCGGCCCGCGGGCCGTAGTTTGGACACCACTGATTTAGATGTTTGATGTATTTTAACATGCAGGCTGCCCTGCAATGTTTTTAAGTTCCACAAAACTGTTGTATCAAATAAGAGAATTTATTTTTCACAAAACAGAAAATTTGTAGAAAATTGTCAAGATAAACAATTACCACATTTTTAGGATGAAACTTTAACGTAAAAGATCCTGCCTATTTTTGTCTTTGTTATTTATTTTGCTCATTTTATGTCTTTTTTTCCATTAGGTGTGTTTGGCAAAGGTAAACAGCTGCAATGTTTTAGATGTGGTACTGACTCAAGACCTCAGTCTCGGGGAAGGCCATGCAGTTCAATACGGAGACTCCTTGGAGGTGGCCTACAGAGGCTGGCTCTTGCAAAACCATACTATTGGACAGGTAATGTATTAAAGTCAAACAGGAATTTCTCTTCATTACTGGTGGGGTTGCATGAGCAAATATAAGCAAATATTCAAGTTTAACTTTTTTTTTCCAGATGTTCGACTCCAATCAAAATAAAGACAAGTTGTTACGGCTGAAGATTGGAGCAGGAAAAGTAATTCAAGTAAGATGAAATGTTTTATCTAGGATTTGCATCTGTAATTGACTAAAAGTCTATTTTAGAGGTGATAGATTTGAATTTGTTTGTTTTAGCAATGCCATAATGATCATACAGGGTCCAACATTATAGTGGCCCGATGGCCCGAGGCCACCATGTGACTGTTGAGCCACCCAAAATATGCTGATGCTGGCTCAACCGGGCTACCAGTACAAATAAATGCAATGAAATATATATATTAGAGATGCACCGATCCGACTTTTTCAGTTCCGATACCGATACCGATGCCGTGGCTTTGCGTATCGGTCGATACCCGATACCGATCCGATATTATGGTTGACTTAACAAGCTACATAACTCTACATGTGGAACAGAAAAGACCAAAGGCAATGGCATCAGGCAGACTACACAGTTCTTTGCTCTAAATTAGGGGTGTCCAAACTAACGGTCCAGTTTTTATTGGCCCGCAGCAAATTCTGAAAACATAATTGAATATGGCCCGCACAAGAAGCTTGAGCTCAGCTTCTCAGTTTCCACACTAGATGGAGCCCGCCACACAAAGCGTTTGACGTCCCATTAACACCCCCCCGGAAGAGAAGCGAACACGCAGCGTTTGACATCCGATTAGGTTTTTACCTTTAGTAGATACTAAAGCATGGATATTAAAAAAAGCTTTTTGAAAACAAATGAGTGATGTGAGTCACCCCGCTCACTCTTTGTTCGATTTCTGCCGTCTGGGAAGAGGTACAGGAGCCTGCGCTCCTGCACCACCAGACTCACCAACAGCTTCATTCTCCAGGCTGTTAGGATCCTGAACTCTCTCCCCCCTTCTGCGTAGCGTCCTGTACTTTTGCGCTATATTCTGACTGTCTGCTGGATGCACACTTGATCCATTTTTGCTCCTCTTATTTATTGTGTTATTTGTTTATTTATTATTTATTCATCACTCTTATTTATTCATTGTTTGTGCCTTCTTGTTTTTATTGTTTTTGTGTTGTTTACCTGTATGTATATTGTGTACTACCATTTTTTCCATGTATAATGCGCCCCCATGTATAATACGCACCCTAAAAATGGCATGTCAATGCTGGAAAAAGCCTGTACCCATGTATAATACGCACCCCAATTTTTATTTTTATTTTTTTTTCAAGTCCCAATGATCGTCACACACGCATCTGGGTGTGGTGAAATTTGTCCTCTGCATTTGACCCATCCCCGTGTGATTTTGATCCATCCCCTGGGGGAGAGGGGAGCAGTGAGCAGCAGCGGCGCCGCGCTCAGGAATCATTTGGTGATCTAACCCCCCAATTCCAACCCTTAATGCTGAGTGCCAAGCAGGGAGGCAATGGGTCCCATTTTTATAGTCTTTGGTATGGTCTTAACTAGGCTGGATGTATTTTTTTTGTTGGCGTTGATTTCTCCGACTGCCCGTAAAGGCACCACCGCGATCAGTTAGGTTCAAATGAAAAGTGCGGACATGTGAAAAAGGCGGCTCTCTATGGGAGAGAAATTGAAGAGGAATAAAAACACCCTTGGAAACCAAAACTTGCCCCTCATTGTGACTCGGAGCCGCAACAAATGTTTCGGATTTGTGTAGGGTACATTGTGACACTAAACGAGCAGGTGATCAAGCAAGCGTCTGATACGAGAGCATTGCGGTCGTATGGAGCGTGTTTGAAGTGAACAGCAGAGACGAAAGGAACAAGGCAAAGTGTTGTGAAATAAAATATTACCTGTAATACGCATTTTGTTATTTGCTGATTGAAACTGCTAATTAAACCGTGAATTGAAACTAATAGGAAGAAAACAACTCTCGCTCTTTATATAGCTGACGTGTCTTGCGCATCCGTTCTGCGCATCGGATCCATAGTGCGCATGCGCAGTCATACTGCCTCCGTATGACGTCCGGTCCGCGATGGAGATTAAAAAACAAACAATATTTGACAATAACACACCATCAAGGATTGCACCATCGCATCAAACGATGTGTCGTCAATTATGAATTTTACTGACTAAGTGTGTTGGGCAGGATTGCTGAATGCGATGCGCGATTGACAACAAACAAGAAGAAAGGTGATTTCTAGTTTTATTTCGAGGGAGATTTGTCATGTCTCGTCCCCAGTTTTGCTATGTGTCTAGGTTGCCATAGTTTCTGTTCGCGTCGCCCCTCCCTTCCTGTGTCACCTCAATCAATATAACGTGTTTTGTATTTAAGTCCTGTCTGCCCCTCGCTCACCGTCGGATCATTGCATGTGTTACTGTCATGATGCAGGGCTCGAAACTAACGATTGCCCGATTGCCCGGGGCAAGTAGCGATGGCAGACAGGCAAGTAGAATTTTTCCTCACTTGCCCGAACTTGCCCTGCCATAATACCATGTTTTCAAGCTGTAAAAAGACGATTTTGTGCATAATTTCTCGCAACTTCTGCCGCTTCTGGTCCGACATTTTGTTTTCTAGGGAGCGGTTAGTTTCTCGTGTAAGTCTGCAATACATTGATAACGGCAAAGCGCTTCGTAATTAAATGCATGCTCCCTCACCCGTC
The DNA here is from genome assembly GCF_033458585.1 of Syngnathus typhle. NCBI lineage: Eukaryota > Metazoa > Chordata > Actinopteri > Syngnathiformes > Syngnathidae > Syngnathus > Syngnathus typhle. Next base: position 3,706,415 of record NC_083742.1, read on the forward strand.
CCTGGCTCTTCTGCGCCTGCGCACCAGCAGAGCTTGTTTCCGGTTGAATTTTGATACTACAGTAGACTAGTGTGGTTTAATTGCATCAAAAGTTCTACACTGTATTAAAACAGGCTGCAGGCACAATATGATGGAATAAAAACATATGAAGGCAAAATTTATAGTGTTGTCTTTTTTATTGCAAAAATGTGTCGGGCAAGTAAAAATCCACTCCAAAAAAATTCGGGCAATTAAAATTTTGTTTCGGGCAAGTAAAATTTTCTCCAACTTGCCCGAGGGCAACTTGGGCAAAAAATAAGCTTCGAGCCCTGTGATGTCTGTTTGGTTTCTGTTCCTGTCTTTGGTAATGTCACCCTGTCTTTTTGTTCCACGTCTTTGTCGGTCAGTCCTGTTGTTGGTTTTGTTGTACCATGATTTTCTTAAAAAAAAAAAAAAAAACTAAAAGAAAATTGTACCCATGTATAATGCGCACCCCAGATTTTAGGACAATAAATACATTAAATTTTGCGCATTATACACGGAAAAAAACCGTATGTTGAATGAAATTAAATAAAAATTTTGAATTTTGCATCGATTTTGGCTGATTTATTGCATTTTTAAAAACTGCGTACTTTATGAAACACCCTATATATAATTTTTAAATTCCCCTCTCACCCTCCGCGGGTGGTTTTTCCACTCCAAGCTCGGGTCCTCTACCAGAGGCCTGGGAGCTTGAGGGTTCTGCGCAGTATTTTGGCTGTTCCTAGCACTGCACTCTTCTGGACTGAGATGTCTGATGTTGTTCCTGGAATCTGCTGTAGCCACTCCTCCAGTTTGGGGGTCACTGCCCCAAGTGCCCCAATGACCACGGGCACCACCGAGGCCTTCACTTTCCAGGCCTTCTCAAGCTCTTCTTTGAGGCCCTGGTATTTCTCTAGCTTCTCAAGTTCTTTTTTCCTGATGTTGCCATCGCTTGGTATTGCTACATCCACTACAACGGCCTTCTTCTGCTGTTTGTCCACCACCACAATGTCCGGTTGGTTCCCCATCACCATCTTGTCAGTCTGGATCTGGAAGTCCCACAGGATCTTGGCTCGCCCGTTCTCTGCCACCTTAGGGGGTGCTTCCCACTTTGACCTTGGGGCTTCCAGTCCATACTCTGCATAGATGTTCCTGTACACTATGCCAGCCACTTGGTTATGGCGTTCCATGTATGCTTTCCCTGCTAGCATCTTACACCCTGCTGTTATGTGCTGGACTGTCTCAGGGGCCTCTTTGCACAGCCTACACCTTGGGTCTTGTCTGGTGTGGTAGATCTTGGCCTCTATTGCTCTGGTGTTCAGAGCCTGTTCCTGTGCAGCCATGATGAGTGCCTCTGTGCTGTCCTTCAGTCCAGCTTTTTCCAGCCATTGGTAGGATTTCTTGATGTCAGCCACTTCACTTATCTGCCGATGGTACATCCCATGTAGGGGTTTGTCCTCCCATGATGGTGTCTCTAGCCACTCTTCCTCTGTTTGCCATTGTCTGAGACATTCACTGAGCACGTCATCCGTTCGGGCCTTTTCCTTGATGTACTCATGGATCTTGGCTGTTTCATCCCGAACAGTGGCTCTCACACTCAGTAGTCCTCGGCCTCCTTCTTTACGGCTAGTGTACAGTCTCAGGGTGCTGGACTTAGGTTGGAACCCTCCGTGCATGGTTAGGCGCTTCCGTGTCTTGACATCTGTGGTCTGCGTCTCTTCCTTTGGCCAGCTTATTATTCCTGCAGGGTATCTGATGACTGGCAGGGCGTAGCTGTTTATTGCCCGGATCTTGTTCTTGCCATTTAGCTGACTTCTGAGGACTTGCCTTACTCGTTGTAGGTATTTGGCTGTGGCTCCTCTCCTTGTGGCTTCATCGAGGTTGCCATTTGCTTGTTGGATACCAAGGTACTTGTAGCTGTCCTCAATGTCTGTTATTGTTCCTTCTGGGAGTGAGACCCCTTCTGTATGGACTAGCTTCCCTCTCTTTGTCACCATGCGACCGCACTTCTCTAGTCCGAATGACATTCCAATGTCTGTGCTGTAGATCCTGGTTGTGTGGATCAGTGAATCGATGTCTCGTTCGCTCTTGGCATACAACTTTATGTCATCCATGTATAGGAGGTGACTGATGGTGGCCCCATTTTTGAGTCGGTATCCGTAGCCAGTCTTGTTGATTATTTGGCTGAGGGGGTTCAGACCTATGCAGAACAGCAGTGGGGACAGAGCATCTCCTTGGTATATGCCACATTTGATGGAGACTTGTGCAATTGGCTTGTAATTGGCCTCAAGGGTTGTGTATATATATATATATATATATATATTATATATATATTATATATATATATATAATATATATATAGGGTGTTTCATAAAGTATATATAACCCATTTTGACATCATTATATATATTGTTGTGGTTGTGGCTCCGGGTGCTTTCTTTTCATTGGGGGGCGGTCCCAAATGGCTCTTTGAGTAAAAAAAGGTTGCGACCCCTGATGTAATCTGATGTCAGTGGTGCACGTAGTTCCGGAGTCAACAGCTGTGTTTTCTTTTTTTTTTTAGTGACGCAGAAGACGAAGATCCCGATGAATTTAATGATTTGGAGTGACACGGATGGTTTGATAGAATTGTTGTTGATATTACATTTATTTGATATATCTAGTCTGACGTCCGTGGCGCACGTAGTTCTGGAGTCAACAGCTGTGGTTTTTTTTTTTTTTTCTTTTTTTAAGTGACGCAGAAGACGAAGATTCGAATGGATTTAATGATTTGGAGTGACACGGATGGTTCGATAAAATTGTTGGTTATATTATTGTTATTTGATATATAGTTTATATATCGTTATATGGGCCTGAAATAATTTGAACTGCAACTGACAACGACGAGTCCGACGTCAGCGGCGCGCCGCACACGGCGTTGTTTACAGAAAGGACGAAGAATTCGATCGATGCATTTAATCATTTGGAGTGACACAGATGATTTGATAAACGTGTTATTTATGTAATAGTTATTTGAATAACTGTGAATGTTACATCAGACCCATTCTCAGCTCCTCGTTTGTGTTTGTCACGTTAGCATACCGTATCGTATAGCCTGTTGTTGCTTGTTTATGTCTGTTCTTGGTGTTGGATTTTATCAAATAAATTTCCCCCAAAAGTGCCATTTATAATCCGGTGCGATTTATATGTTTTTTTCCCTTTATTGTGCATTTTATGGCTGGTGCAATTTATACTCCGGTGCGATTTACAGTCCGAAAAATACGGTACGTCTTTTCCTTTTTTATCATGCATTTTATGGCTGGTGCGACTTGTACCCTGGAGCGACTTATAGTCCAGAGAATTCGGTAGTTTTGCCTACTCTCAGTACATTTGTAAGAAGGTGGGGGCCGTTGGTCTTATCAGCTCAGTGGCCTAGTGGTAGAATGTCCGCCCTGAGACTGGAAGGTTGTGGGTTCACACCCTGGCCGGGTCATACCAAAGACTATAAAAATGGGACCCATTGCCTCCCTGCTTGGCACTCAGCACTAAGGGTTGGAATTGGGGGGTTAGATCACCAAATGATTCCCCAGCGAGGCACTGCTGCTGCTCACTGCTGCCCTCTCCCCCAGGGGATGGATCAAAATCACACGGGGATGGGTTAAATTCAGAGGACAAATTTCACCACGCCCAGATGTGTGTGTGACGATCCTTGGGACTTTAACTCAACTTTAACTTTAACTTATCTTCTGGACACCGTTGATTCCTGCAAACGCCCCTCGAACCACCTCTTGCAACATTAGTGAATACAATAACCCCATTTTGTTAGTCCCTGGACGCTTCATGCTTTCTCCTCTTCTGATTATGAACTCAATGTTGATGCCTAATAAGGTTCGCTTCCAAAATGATCAGCGCTACAGTTGCTTGCTGCCCATTTTGCACTCTTTTCTCATTCAGATTGTCCTAGTATGTCTAACAATGTTTAAGAATCTCTCATGCAAGAAATTGAACAGTTTCACTAGTGTTTAAAAATTATTCATAACGAAAGTGCAGAACTCATATTCATGTGCCTAAATCTAAATACACCTGAATCTCGATTTTAGATGCTTCGATTCCACGCGACTTTCTGTCTAACACGGCTTGGTCATGGACCCCCATTTTCAAGTACCGTTGTTTTCGGACTATAAGTCGTTCGAAGTACAAGTCGCATCAGCCATAAAATGCCCAAAAAAGTGAAAAAAAAAACATATACAAGTCGCTCCGGAGTATAAGTTGCATTTTGGGGGGCAATTTACTCAAAATCCAACACCAAGAACAGTCATGAACGAGCAACAACTGGCTAAACGATAGGTATGCTAACGTGACATAAACACAAACAAAGAGCGGAGAACGGCCCTGACGTAACATTCAGAGTTATTTAAAAAAAAAAAACTATTACAGAAATAACACGTTTATAAAACCATCTGTCTCACTCTAATTCATTAAATCCATCGACCGTCCTTTGTCAACAATGTGTGCGCGCCGCTGACGGCGCTTGCACTTCAAAATATTCCACAGGCCCATATAACGATATATAAATTAGGAATCAAATAACTATTATATAAGCAATAATATTATCAAACCATCTGTGCACTCTAAATCATTAAATCCATCGATCAAATTCCTCATCCTTTGTCAACAACGCGCGTGAGCCCTGACGTCAGCCTCGTCGTTATTCCACAGATCTAGTATATAACTATATTGTAGCCTTAACAAAGTACAAGGAAAGACGTGGGTTTTGTAAACGGCTCTTTATTTAACAAAACAAACTTCCAGGCGTGTGGCGCGTGGACTTCCAGCCATCGAGGTGGAAGAGAGATCCATAGAATAGGACCGGGCGTGCGTAAAAGCCATGACCAAGCCCCATCCCGTCCCCCGGACAGCCACCCGGCCGAGCGCCGGCCCTCGACTTCCATCCACGGAGGTGAAAGAGAGTTCCTTAGAGTAGGACCGGGCGTGGGTAAAAGCCATAATAGTTTTTCAAACCTTCTGTGTCACTCCAAATCCTTAAATCCTTCAAACTCTTCGTCCGCCGTGTCACTTAGAAACAAAGCCGCTAATGATGGCGGTAGTACGTGAGACCCTTCGTCATCTTTGTCATCCCGTGATCAATTTTTGTCCTTTATGTAAATGTAGCACCCCTTTAAACCACTGTGTAGAACTTACCAGAGAATGGTGGGTGCTTGGGTCCGGTTTGCCTACTAATGAATATTATGACTATTACTGTAACAGAAATAGTTAAATAAACTATTAGTCTGGTAATCTACTATTTCACCGGGCTACACCAACAACCGCCGCGCCACACCGCGTTGCGCTGCTGACGTCAATTGAAATTCAAATTACAGTAATCGCTTGCTACATCGCAGTTTGTTTATCGCGGTTTCACTTTTTTTTTTTGGGGGGGGGGAATAAAAAAAACCAAAAACATAAGTTGCTCCTTATTATAAGTCGCCCCCACCCAAACTATGAAAAAAACTACGACTTATAGTCCGAAAATTACGGTAGTATTTTAAATGGATGACATAAGGACCGTACTAAGTTAAATGACGAGCGCAAATGATTTGATGAGTTTCCGTGATCAATTTGAAGGCGTTTGATAATAAGAAGTCGGTCCGCTTGGTCTTTATGACTTCTTTATTACAGTGTTACGGATCGGTAGGATTGTATTTAATTCGGAAAAGCAGAAATTCGTGGAAGCCCCTCATGCACACAGTCAGAAGTCAGAGCATGGCCGGACAGTAGTAGAATGCTTCATTGTTTCTTCCATCCAATTCACATAGCATCAAAATGACTTACTCAACCCGCCTGATATTGTCATCTGCACATTGCTTCTCTTTAAATAAAATGTCAATAGACTTTATTGTGTGTGGCGAATTCACAGTGACGACCGGCAAAGTGACCCCTTCGGCTGCCCAACAACATCCCTGACCTAAATTAACGTAACAAAGAACCCCTTCGGCTGCCTTTCTAAAAAAAACAAGATTTTCTATTTTCTTTCGGGGTTAACGCGAGTCCCAAATTCTGGATCCCAAAGTCCACGTGTGCGTGCATATGTATATAAATATAGTAATCCGTCGCTTCACTTTATGCGGCTTCGCTATTTCACGGGTATTTATAGGGAATTACCGTATTTTCACGTTTATTAGTCTTAGATTTTCTTCAAAATGTGCGGCGTGCCCTAGCATGCAGTGCTCCCTATCTGTGTTGTTGTTGTAAGGCAGATGTATTAAAGCGCGCCATGAGAACGTTAGAGGGAGAATTGTGGGCGTGGATCTGCAGTATAAATGAATTTAAATTTGGTCTGCACCACAGTTTTGTTTCTTATATTTTTTGCGGGAGCTTGAAGCAATGTATAAGGTACCATCTATAAAAGGGGAGATGTTAGAGGGAATGGAAACCCCCCCGCCCCCACATACAATGGTAGACCCCAGCGGCACTGCTGTGTTGTTACGTCATGACGCACGGGCGTCGGTTCAATACAGTCACACACTTGAGCACTTGCTGTCATTCTCTGTCTCATTATTATCTATACATACAGTGCCTTGCGAAAGTATTCGGCCCCCTTGAACCTTTCAACATTTCACGACATTTCAGGCTTCAAACATAGATATAAAAGTTTAATTTTTTGTCAAGAATCAACAACAAGTGGGACACAATCGTGAAGTGGAACAAAATTTATTGGATAATTTAAACTTTTTTAACAAATAAAAAACTGAAAAGTGGGGCGTGCACTGTTATTCGGCCCCCTCGCGCTAATACTTTGTAATGCCACCTTTTGCTGCAATTACAGCTGCAAGTCGCTTGGGGTATGTCTCTATCAGTTTTGCACATCGAGAGACTGGAATTCTTGCCCATTCTTCCTTGCAAAACAGCTCGAGCTCAGCGAGGTTGGATGGAGAGCGTTTGTGAGCAGCAGTCTTCAGCTCTTTCCACAGATTCTCGATTGGATTCAGGTCTGGACTTTGACTTGGCCATTCTAACACCTGGATACGTCTATTTGTGAACCATTCTATTGTAGATTTGGCTTTATGTTTTGGATCATTGTCCTGTTGGAAGATAAATCTCTGTCCCAGTCTCAGTCTTTTACAGACTCCAACAGGTTTTCTTCCAGAATGGTCCTGTATTTGGCTCCATCCATCTTCCCATCAATTTTAGCCATCTTCCCTGTCCCTGCTGAAGATAAGCAGGCCCAAGCCATGATGCTGCCACCACCGTAGTTGACAGTGGGGATGGTGTGTTCAGGGTGATGAGCTGTGTTGCTTTTACGCCAAACACATCGTTTTGCATTGTGGCCAAAAAGTTCGATTTTGGTTTCATCTGACCAGAGCACCTTCTTCCACATGTTTGGTGTGTCTCCCAGGTGGCTTGTGGCAAACTTTAAGTGAGACCTTTTATGGATATTTTTGAAAAATGGCTTTCTTCTTGCCACTCTTCCATAAAGATTATTGTCCTATGGACAGACTCTCCCACCTCAGCTGTAGTTATCTGCAGTTCATCCAGAGTGATCATGGGCCTCTTGGCTGCATCTCTGATCAGTCTTCTCCTTGTTTGAGATGAAAGTTTGGAGGGACGGCCGGGTCTTGGTAGATTTGCAGTGGTCTGATACTCCTTCCATTTCAATATAATTGCTTGCACAGTGCTCCTTGAGATGTTTAAAGCTTGGGAAATCTTTTTGTATCCAAATCCGGCTTTAAACTTCCCCACAGTCATTTAGGACAACATTGGATCATTCAAAGATCCTCACTGAACTTCTGGAGTGAGTTTGCTGCACTGAAAGTAAAGGGGCCGAATAATATTGCATGCCCCACCTTTCAGTTTTTTATTTGTTAAAAAGTTTAAATTATCCAATAAATTTCGTTCCACTTCACGATTGTGTCCCACTTGTTGTTGATTCTTGACAAAAAATTTAAATTTTGTTTGAAGCCTGAAATGTGCCGAAATGTTGAAAGGTTCAAGGGGGCCGAATACTTTCGCAAGGCACTGTATTCACACAAACATATGTAAGGAGACCAGGTGTTTTTTTCCACGCATTACTATCGCTGTTGATCTGTGACTCTATGCGTGCCCATCTCACAGCCGATGTGATAAAACAAGTGAAGAAAATGAACGCCGAGCTTGCTAACATTCTAACATGTCTGCTGGCACTGTTGTTCGAGCTTTCGCAAAAGCCGGCATCATATCCGAGGAGCCACACGGCATGGAGAGTGACTCTGACAGTGAAGACAGTGAACCTGGCATGTCAGTTGGAGATTTAGCGCTGTTGTTCAATTCGGAAACAGAGGATGAGAACTTCGATGGGTTTAACTGATGACCATTACCGGTAATAAAAATGTGAATACCAAACTCAGTTTTGCTTCCGCTTCATTTTTAAATGCGCACACTTGTATGCCAGTGTGTGTGTGTGTTCTTGTTGTTGTTGTTGTTGCCATGAGAACGTTTACGGGGGAAGTGTGGGCGTGGATTTGCTTTGTGCGTGTGCTGTCGTCACAGCCGATGTGAAAAAACAATTGAAGCAATGAACGCCGAGCTTGCTGTCATTCCGCAAGGCACGACAAAGGAACTCCAACCGCTGGACATCGGTGTAAACCGGCCGTTCAAAGTAAACATGTAAAACAAGTGAAGTTACCGTTTTTTTCCGTGTATAGTGCGCAATATTTTACTAATTTATTGTCCTAAAATCTGGGGTGCGTATTATACATAGGTACAAAGAAAAAAAATTTTAATTTTTTTTTTTTTTAATTTTTTTTTTTTTTTTTTTTTAAATAAAGTCATGGTACAACAAAACCAACAACAGGACTGACCGACAAAGTCGTGGAACAAAAAGACAGGGTGACATTACCAAAGACAGGAACAGAATGACAGTAACACATGCAATGATCCAACGGTGAGCGAGGGGCAGACAGGACTTAAATACAAAACACGTTACATCGATTGAGGTGACACAGGAAGAGCGGGGTGACACGAACAGAAACTATGGCAACCTAGACACATAGCAAAACTGGGGACGAGACATGACAAATCTCCCCCGAAATAAAACTCACCTTTCTTCTTGTTTGTTGTCAATCGCGCATCGCATTCAGCCATCCTGCCCAACACACTTAGTAAAATTCATAATTGACGACACATCGTTTGATGCGATGGTGCAATCCTCGATGGTGTGTTATTGTCAAATATTGTTTGTTTTTTAATCTCCATCGCGGACCGGACGTCATACGGAGGCCGCCATTACAGATGCGCAGAACGGTTGCGCAAGACACGTCAGCTATATAAAGAGCGAGAGTTCAGTTCTCCACCTATTAGTTTCAATTCACAGTTTAATTAGCAGTTTCAATCAGCAAATAACAAAATGCGTATTACAGGTAATATTTTATTTCACAACACTTTGCCTTGTTCCTTTCTTCTCTGCTGTTCACTTCAAACACGCTCCATGCGACCGCAATGCTCTCGTATCAGACAAGGCTTGCTCGATCACCTGCTCGTTTGCTGTCTCACAATGTACCCTACACAAATCCGAAACATTTGTTGCGGCTCCGAGTCACGACGAGGGGCAAGTTTTGGTTTCCAAGGTTGTTTTTATTCCTCTTCAACGTCTCTCCCATACAGAGCCGCCGTGTGCGCACGGAGCGCGGTGGTGCGTTTAGGGGCAGTCGGAGAAATCAACGCCAACAAAAAAAATGACATCCAGCCTAGTTAAGACCATACCAAAGACTTTAAAAATGGGACCCATTGCCTCCCTGCGTGTGTGACGATCTTTGGGACTTAAAAAAAAATAAATAAATAAAATAAAATTAAAAAAAAAATTAAAAAAAATTCATAAAAATTGGGTGCGTATTATACATGGGTACAAGCTTTTTTCCAGCATCAGCATGCCATTGTTAGGGGTGCGTACTATACATGGGGGCGCACTATACACAGAAAAAAACGGTAACATGTCTGCTGGCACCGTGTGTGTGGGTGTGTGTGTTGTTGTAAGGCGGACGTAGTTGAGAGCGCCATGACAACGTTAAAGGGCTAAGTGTAGGCGTGGATTGTATACAGGACTGTTTCAGAAAATTAGAATACCGTTTTTTCCCATGTATAATGCGCAAAATGTAACTAATTTATTGTCCTAAAATCTGGGGTGTGCATTATACATGGCAACAATTTTTTATTTATTTATTTTTTTTTTGTTGAAGAAAATAAAACTTGAAATCACCTTCTTGTTTGTTGTCAATCGCGCATCGCATTCAGCCATCCTTCCCAACACACTTAGTCAGTAAAAGTCATAATTGACGACACATCGTTTGATGCGATGGTGCAATCCTTGATGGTGTGTTGTCAAATATTGTTTGTTTTTTAATCTCCATCGCAAACCGGATATCATACCGCCATTACAGATGCGCAGAACGGATGCGCAAGACACGTCAGCTATATACTAAAGAGCGAGAGTTCAGTTCTAAACCTAAATGCGTATTACAGGTAATATTTTATTTCACAACACTTTGCCTTGTTCCTTTCATCTCTGCTGTTCACTTCAAACACGCTCCATACGAACACAATGCTCTCGTATCAGACGCTTGCTCGATCACCTGCTCGTTTGCTGTCACAATGTACCCTACACAAATCCGAAACATTTCTCCGCTATCGAGTTTTCTAGCGCATGCGCAGTGATACTGACCGGCAGAATAACATCCGGTTTTTCCCAAAGATGATTTTTTTAATTACCGTTTTTTTCCGTGTATAGTGCGCCCCCATGTATAGTACGCACCCCTAAAAATGGCATGCTGATGCTGGAAAAAAGCTTGTACCCATGTATAATACGCACCCAATTTTTATGAATTTTTTTTAAAAAAAAAATTAGTTTCTTTTTTTTTTTTTTTTTTTTTTTAAGTCCCAATGATCGTCACACACGCAGGGAGGCAATGGGTCCCATTTTTATAGTCTTTGGTATGGGCTTAACTAGGCTGGATGTAATTTTTTTTGTTGGCGTTGATTACTCCGACTGCCCGTAAACGCACCACCGCGCTCCGTGCGCATGGAGCGTGTTTGAAGTGAACAGCAGAGAAGAAAGGAACAAGGCAAAGTGTTGTGAAATAAAATATTACCTGTAATACGGATTTAGGTAGAGAACTGAACTCTCGCTCTTTATATAGCTGACGTGTCTTGCTCATCCGTTCTGCGCATCTGTAATGGCGGCCTCCGTATGATATCCGGTTTGCGTGTGTGCGAGAGCGAGAGAGAGCGAGAGAGAGAGTGCGCGAGAGAACGCTCAACCGTAGCGCGCCGCCGACCGCCCAACTGCACCGGGCTGGTCGATTATTGTGACAGAGCCGTCGCTGAAATTTAGAAGATATTTTTAAAGTCCTGATGTACTTTCTAAAATTTAAGTGGACCTCAGTGCGCACTGCGCAGGGAGCTTAATTTGGTGCAGCGCGCCGGGCGCTCACTGTCGCATTGCTTAAAGAGCGCCTTTGTGTTTTAGGATGAACAGCAGAGACCAAAAGAACAAGGCAAAGTGTTGTGAAATAAAATATTACCTGTAAAACGCATTTTGTTATTTGCTGATTGAAACTGCTAATTAAACTGTGAATTGAAACTAATAGGAAGAAAACAACTCTCGCTCTTTATATAGCTGACGTGTCTTGCGCATCCGTTCTGTGCATTTTATTTCACAACACTTTGCCTTTCTTCTCTGCTGTTCACTTCAAACACGCTCCATGCGACCGCAATGCTCTCGTATCAGACGCTTGCTCGATCACCTGCTCGTTTGCTGTCCCGTGCGCGCACGAAGCGCGGTGGTGCGTTTACGGGCAGTCGGAGAAATCAACGCCAACAAAACAAATTACATCCAGCCTAGTTAAGACCATACCAAAGACTATAAAAATGGGACCCATTGCCTCCCTGCGTGTGTGACGATCATTGGGACTTAAAAAAAAAAACAAAAAAAAATTTAAAAAAAAAAAAAAGATTTTAATTTTTTTTTTTTGTACCCATGTATAATGCGCACCCCGGATTTTAGGACAATAAATTAGTAAAATTTTGCGCACTATACACGGAAAAAAACGGTAAATAATTTTACGTTTACGGACTTAAGTAGGAGTCAAAATTTGGGTGCGTATTATACATGGGTACAGGCTTTTTTCCAGCATCGACATGCCATTTTTAGGGTGCGTATTATACATGGGGGCGCATTATACATGAAAAAAAAAACGGCATTGTGATAAAGTTCTTTATTTTCTGTAATACAATCAAAAAAACAAAAATGTCATACATTCTGGATTCATTACAAATCAACTGAAATATTGCAAGCCTTTTAGTATTTTAGTATTGCTGATTATGGCATACAGCTTAAGAAAACTCAAATATCCTATCTCCAAATATTAAAATATCATGAAAAAGTATACTAATAGGGTATTCGACTAATCACTTGAATCGTTTAATTAACTCAAAACATCTGCAAGGGTTTCCTGAGCCTTGAAAAGTACTCAGCTTGGTTCAGTAAACTAAATCACAAGTATGGGGAAGACTACTCATCTGACTGCTGTCCAAAGGACCATCATTGACACCCTCCATCAGGAGGGTAAGACACAAAAATAAATTTTTCAAAGAGCAAGCTGTTCACAGAATGCAGTTTCAAAGCACATCCACAAAAATTCTGTTGGAAGGGGGAAATAGAATAGCATGCACATAGAATTTCTGTTGTCTCACTTGAAACCATTTGTTTATGCTGTTGTGTGACTAGGGATGGGAGAAAGGGGTGCTCGGGATGAAGAAGGCTGGCTGTCGTCTAATTGTTGTCCCTCCGAGCCTTGCTTGTTCACAAGGCGTCCCTGATTGTGTCCCAGCCAACAGCACTCTAATTTTTGAAGCAGCAATAAGACGGGTGAGCACCTATGCATTTTGCTGCTAATCCATATAAATTTGCTCTTGCGGTATTCTGCCATATAATAATTTTTTTTCTACAAAGCAGTAACTTTGTTTCGAGATACATATGTTACCTTGACTATTTTAAACACACCAGTTGCTCTTACCTGTTGCTAGTTTTTCTTGTCATCAGGGCATTTGTTTTCTTTTTATTTTATGTGCCCTAGGTGAAAGTCTCCAAGGACTGTGGCTCAGATCAAACCAGTGCTAGTTCAAGAGATTCTGGTACGCTCTCCCCTACTCTTAGTGTTGATAATCTGATATTAGAGCCACCGGTACAAACAGCTGCCTTGGACTCAGGCAAACTAGGGTGAGCCTCTTTAAAAAATAGGTGATGCGATTTTCTGTCCAAGTGTTTTTTTCATTGGGATTTCTCCCCTAGGGAGACACCTCTGCGTGCAAAGTCAGATTCCCTGAGTGAACAGCTCACTGTAAGTAATGTCTGAATGATATTTTCTGAAGTAACATGACATTATACCTGTCAACACATCAGGTTTGTTTTTGTAGCCATTTCAAGATGTGAATTGTTTTTCCAAATTCAGACTACTGATGCCACGAAGGCCAAGCTGATCTCACGAATGGCAAAGATGGGCCAGCCCATGTTACCCTTTCTAACATGTCAGCCTGAATCGAGCGACTCTGAATTGGAGGTGAGCGTCAAGATATGTTGTGCACATTGTTTTGTAACTAGAGCCACATACAGTGGGTGGGCAGTGGGTTTGGGCAGCTTTGTTAATTTCTATGATTGTCCTTTTAAAATCAGTGATACTGTCAATCGTGCACTTATCTGATGTAAATGTACCCGTTTAAAGGGTAAAATTCTGTACTTTAGCCCCCTCTGCAGTAACGCAGTCTGTAGGGGAGTTCAGGTGACTAATCTATTGTTAGATTAATTCCGTCATTTCCGGACGCCAGTCCCGCTGAAATCAAAGAAACCCGAGGGTTAAATAATAATAATAATAATTCATTAAATTTGTATAGCGCTTTTCAAGAACCCAAAGACGCTTACAGGGAACAAGGCAAAGACATACATGAGGGGGCGGGGGGGGGACGGGGAGGAAACAATCGGATAAACTTAAGAAGAGGAAACCAGTTATGGGTAGGGGAGGTCATGCTTGGGAGAAGAGGTAAGTTTTTAGACGGGACTTAAATATGGGGAATGTGGGTGAGTCACAGACAGACTGGGGGAGAGAGTTCCAGAGTCTGGGTGATGTGCAGGAGAAGGCTCTGTCACCGAAGGATTTGAGTTTGGATTTTGGGACTGTCAGACGTGAAGTATTGGAGGATCGGAGGGGACGGTTGGGGCAGTAGGGGACAAGGAGGTCGGATAGGTAAGTGGGAGCCAGGTGGTGAAGGGCTTTGAAGGTGACGAGGAGTATCTTAAAGATGATACGCTCCTTCATGGGGAGCCAGTGAAGAGAGTGGAGAAGTCCAATTTGAAGATACCGTTTTTTTCCGTGTATAGTGCGCCCCCATGTATAGTACGCACCCCTAAAAATGGCATGCTGATGCTGGAAAAAAGCTTGTACCCATGTATAATACGCACCGAATTTCTATGAATTTTTTTTAAAAAGAAATTTAATTTTTTTTTTTTTTTTTTTTAAGTCCCAATGATCGTCACACACGCAGGGAGGCAATGGGTCCCATTTTTATAGTCTTTGGTATAGTCTTAACTAGGCTGGATGTAATTTTTTTTGTTGGCGTTGATTTCTCCGACTGCCCGTAAACGCACCACCGCGCTCCGTGCGCATGGAGCGTGTTTGAAGTGAACAGCAGAGAAGAAAGGAACAAGGCAAAGTGTTGTGAAATAAAATATTACCTGTAATACGGATTTAGGTAGAGAACTGAACTCTCGCTCTTTATATAGCTGACGTGTCTTGCTCATCCGTTCTGCGCATCTGTAATGGCGGCCTCCGTATGATATCCGGTTTGCGTGTGTGCGAGAGCGAGAGAGAGCGAGAGAGAGAGCGTGCGAGAGAACGCTCAACCGTAGCGCGCCGCCGACCGCCCAACTGCACCGGGCTGGCCGATTATTGTGACAGAGCCGTCGCTGAAATTTAGAAGATATTTTTAAAGTCCTGATGTACTTTCTAAAATTTAAGTGGACCTCAGTGCGCACTGCGCAGGGAGCTTAATTTGGTGCGGTCGCGCAACCGCAGCGCGCCGGGCGCTCACTGTCGCATTGCTTAAAGAGCGCCTTTGTGTTTTAGGATGAACAGCAGAGACCAAAGGAACAAGGCAAAGTGTTGTGAAATAAAATATTACCTGTAATACGCATTTTGTTATTTGCTGATTGAAACTGCTAATTAAACTGTGAATTGAAACTAATAGGAAGAAAACAACTCTCGCTCTTTATATAGCTGACATGTCTTGCGCATCCGTTCTGTGCATTTTATTTCACAACACTTTGCCTTTCTTCTCTGCTGTTCACTTCAAACACGCTCCATGCGACCGCAATGCTCTCGTATCAGACGCTTGCTCGATCACCTGCTCGTTTGCTGTCCCGTGCGCGCACGAAGCGCGGTGGTGCGTTTACGGGCAGTCGGAGAAATCAACGCCAACAAAAAAAATTACATCCAGCCTAGTTAAGACCATACCAAAGACTATAAAAATGGGACCCATTGCCTCCCTGCGTGTGTGACGATCATTGGGACTTAAAAAAAAAAAAAAAAAAAAAAAAAAGAATTAAAAAAAAAAAATTTTTTTTTTTTTTTTTGTACCCATGTATAATGCGCACCCCGGATTTTAGGACAATAAATTAGTAAAATTTTGCGCACTATACACGGAAAAAAACGGTAGTATAAATTAATCTTAACGGAGCTTGGGTTAATCTAAGAAAGAATGAAATCTATCTTTGTCTAATCTGCGTTCTCGACCCACGGCAGTAGCCGCAGGGGCCATACCCCTGACGGGGAAAGCCCACCGGGCGAGAGAGAGCGCTGCTGTTTGTCCGAATGAACCTTTCATACCAGTCCAGTTCGTGGGTACTATGCCTGCTTGGTCACGTACCTGTTTTTCTCCATGACGTCATACATTGGCCTCAGATGACCCAAATGCTTCCAGAATAGACTGCACCTGCATCTCGGCCGGTCTCAACCGGATTCAACCAGATGAGGTGACCATGTTCTCACGGAAGTAACAATTTTCTCAGGGATGCTTCATCCTGTTTCCCACTCCCAAATCTTGTCAACTGTCCATAAACGTGACATTTGCAAATGTTTTTTCTGACTTGTTCCGTGAAACAGCAGTCTGTTTAGGCTTCAACTGGATAAACGTGACCGAGGATCTCAGTCTTCCACCACTTAGTATCACTATTAACCCTTTCCGCCTCCTTGTCTTCGCTCACATTTATACGTACATTCAGAGGCGTAGCCAAGCCGGGGCGAGCCGGGGCGGTGCCCCGGTTCGGACTCCCTGCGCCCCGGTTGAAAAAAATCGAGCTTTTTCGATTCTTCCTTTTCATGCCATTTTTTTCTTTCGGTCTTGCGCGAATGTGCTTGCGCTATTCAATGTGCGCGATGTTATCCATTCACCGTTTGCCTCCCTGACCCGGATGTTGTTTTAGCGATCAGCGAACGGCGTGGGTGATGTTAGATTTTTTTTCCTGTGGGCGTGCGCCCCTACTGGAAAAATTCCTGGCTACGACTCTGCGTACATTCATGTGTAAATGGAACATCAATATTACATACATGTTTGATACTGATCAAACATCGTGACAATAATAACACATACTTTCACAATAGTCAATTTAACACATAATCATAACTATGATCGTGGATTCCCTTGGTTGGCAGGTTAAAACACTCAAGCATCTTCAAAACGTATTTTGACAAGCTGGTGACCTTTAGGTCAAGCTCAAGCAGTCTTCCACCCACGGTATCACTGTCAGCCCCTTGTCCTTACTCAACTCTTAATACATTCATGTGTAAATGAAACATCAGTGCTATGATGCTGCTCAAGTTGCTACTAACTATACAGTATTGCAAAGCAGAATAAAATAAAGTATATCGCAGCTTACTCTTACTGTGATTAACATGTCTCATTCTCATTAGCTAACGATGAGCATGGGCTTCCCTAGTTAGCAAATTAAAATATTAAAGCAGTTTCAAAGTATATTATAGCAAAACAAAATAATATAACAATAAAATATTAAAGCAGTTTCAAAGTATATTATAGCAAAACAAAATAATATAACATACTCCAAAATTGTGTGTTGCTGTGCTTCAGAACAAGTCTTTATTTAATCGATTACTTTTTAAACTATTAATTTACTATGTTAGGTCAATCTGACTTTGGCACCATCTTCTGGTGAAATTTGGAACGGGACTGGAGGTTTACTGGTTCAACCAACAAATTCCCCTTTACCAATTTAACAATAGTTAATTTCGAAAAACTAACTTTTAAGTACCGTAAATTCCGGACTATAAACCGCACCGGATTATAAACCGCACCAGCTAAAATTGGGGGATTTTTTAGTTAGGGTTAGGATTAGGGTTAGCCGCACGTGCACACGCGTTTTTTATGAAGAAAGACCGTTCAAAGAAACCCTTTTTAAAGTTTTAATAACATACTTTAACATGTCTTTCTAAATATTGCCTGTGACGCAGCAGTAGTACCGCAGCAACACGGAAGTGTGCACGCGAGTTATTAACAAAGAAAGACTGGACACAGAAAGCTTTTTTAAAGTTTTAATAACATACCTTAACATATCTTTCCAAAACTGCCCGTGACGCGGCAGTAATACCGCAGCAACATGGAAGCAACACAAGACTAATAGGGCTGGATTAAAAAAAACATACCCGGTAAAAGTCGCTGAGACGCGGCGGTAACACAGCAGCAACACGGTAGTACAGCACCAACAGGGCTCGTTAAAAAACATACCAGTAAAAGTAAAAAAAAGAGCTTCATCGTCTTCATCTTCCTCCAGTGCACTGAAACCATCGAAGCCTTCCTCCTCAGCGTCCGATTGGAATAGCGTTAGATATCCTTCGCCTCACACTTTCTCAGTCTCTCTTTCGTCGTCATTTTTATGCCTTTCTTCGAGTGTGATGAGGGTCTGTTTCATGCTAATTGTTATTATTGTTATTCATGCACGAAGCGCTAAATTACATTAAACTAGCGAACGACACGTATAGCGCCAGAGTAGACGGGACCACGAAATAAAGAAAAGGGTGATGCAACCGTCTTGACAAACTAGCATGTCTTCTTCGGCGCATTATCTCACCCCCACCAAGGACTGTTCTCCCTGCTACCCTCTGGGAAGAGGTTTTGCAGCATCCGCTGCAGGTCTACCAGGTTCTGCAATAGTTTTTTCCCTACTGTCGTCAGACTGTTGAACAGTCAACCTAGCATTCCCCTGCGCACTTTGTAAATACTGTTTTTGTTTCCTTCATTGCTGCACTTTATATTTATCTTATCTTATTTCATATTTATTTAGAAATGTCACTTTTTTTATCCAGCCGAAATGTCATTCCGTTGTTGAGAGCCATATGCAACGTAATTTCGTTTTGTGTGCACTGAGTGTATACAAAATGACAATAAAGTCTGTCTAAGTCTAAGTTCGTCTGTCTCGCTCTTGCTTCCTGCTAGAGCGCCCCGGAGGCCGTAAAAATTCATAAATACGCCGCGCCGCCATTTAAGCTCTATTTCCCTCTTTGACAGCCAAATCGATTGCTTTTAACTTAAAAGCTGCATCAAATGCATTTCTTCGTGTGTTTTCCATGAGGGTGTGTGCGTGATGCGCGAAATGTTAAAACACAAACTTGCACGTCTTCTTCGGCGCATTATTTCTTCTTCGTCTGTCAGCGAGACAGACGAAGAAGAAATAATAAGAATAAGAATAAGAAGCAATCCTGCTAGAGTGCCCCCTGGAGGCCATAAAAATCCATAAATACGCTGCGCCGCCATTTAAGCCTCGGGGTTCAAAGTAACCTTCTGAATAAAATGCATTAAAAGTTCACGTTCATTACAACTTGTTTTTGATGAGTAAAATGTCAGAAGAATTTAATTTAAATGCTGATTGATTGGGTTTTAATACAATGCAGATGGTCCAAACAGCGCCACTGCTTTGTGTAATCTCTGACTCACATGGCAGAGTAAGAGAAAGGGTTTAGAGCCCTTTGACGCAGGTCACCTAGCGTGCATTCCTACTAAAGCTCATAATACTCACAAGCAACACAGCCAGAATAAGCAGCAGCCAAAGTAGTGTTTCAAAATAGTATTTTTGTTGTTTTTTTCTTCAAGATACCGCAGTGTATTAAAGTGATTTAATTTAATTTATTTTTTGCCATTTTCCACATGTCCTGAGTGTTGTTAGTCACCTATATGTTGAACAGAGGGTGTGTTTTACCGAAGTCAAATTCCTTGTTTGGCACGCTCAAACATGGCGAATAAAAAACTCTTGAATCTTGAAGTGATCAAGTCATCACAAAAATCACGAAAAAATCCTTATATAAGCCGCACCTGACTATAAGCCGCAGGGTTCAAAACTTTGGAAAAAAGTCCCGGAATTTACGGTAACCCCCACCCAGGCCCCCTTCTACAGGTCTTCCATGTTAAGCTTTGAAATTTGGAATTTCATTTTAGCCAATACGTCTGGGCCAAATCCAATACACACTCATGCACCTTCCTATCCACCATGTAACTGGACAATACTTTCAATTAAAAAAACAGTTAAGTATATCATATAGGTGACAAACACAGTGATGTTTGAGAAGTGAAATGAAGTTTGTATGATTTACACAAGTTGTGCAATAATTGGTTCGACAGAATCAGGCATGTGCACAAATTTGTGCACCAAAAAAAAGACGCTTAACTCAATATTTAGTAGATTCTTCTTTGGCAGAAATAACAACCTCTAAAGCACAAGTATAAAACTCAAGGCCCGGGGGCCAGATACGGCCCGCCACATCATTTTATGTGGCCCGCGAAGACAAATTGTGCATCAATTTCATGTGTCTAGAATTACTAGAATTGCAAATCGTCTTCACTTTTAATACCGTAATTTTCTGACTATAAGTCGCGGGTTTTTTTCATAGTTTGGGTGGGGGGGAGCGACTTATACTCAGGAGCGACTTATATATGTTTTTTTTCACAAATTTTTACTTGATCATTAACACATCACTTACTTAAAAGTATAGTTGACCACTTCACATGTTATTTTTAGTATAGTGGATAACTTCACATGCTTTATCTTTATCTTGAAAATATTCAAAACATGAAAAATAGAGAGAAAAAATCAAATAAAGTACCGTTTTTTTCCGTGTATAGTCCGCAAAATTTAACTAATTTATTGTCCTAAAATCTGGGGTGCGCATTATACATGGGTACAAAATTTTTTAATTTTTTTTAATTTTTTTATTTTTTTATTTTTTTTAAGTCCCAATGATCGTCACACACGCAGGGAGGCAATGGATCCCATTTTTATAGTCTTTGGTATGGTCTTAACTAGGCTGGATGTAATTTTTTATGTTGGCGTTGATTTCTCCGACTGCCCGTAAACGCACCACCGCGCTCCGTGCGCGCACGGGAAAAAGGCGGCTCTGTATGGGAGAGACGTTGAAGAGGAATAAGAACACCCTTGGAAACCAAAACTTGCCCCTCGTCGTGACTCGGAGCCGCAACAAATGTTTCGGATTTGTGTAGGGTACATTGTGACAGACAGCAAACGAGCAGGTGATCGAGCAAGCGTCTGACACGAGAGCATTGCGGTCGCATGGAGCGTGTTTGAAGTGAACAGCAGAGAAGAAAGGAACAAGGCAAAGTGTTGTGAAATAAAATGCACAGAACGGCTGCGCAAGACACGTCAGCTATATTAAGAGCGAGAGTTGTTTTCTTCCTATTAGTTTCAATTCACAGTTTAATTAGCAGTTTCAATCAGCAAATAACAAAATGCGTATTACAGGTAATATTTTATTTCACAACACTGCCTTGTTCCTTTGGTCTCTGCTGTTCATCCTAAAACACAAAGGCGCTCTTTAAGCAATGCGACAGTGAGCGCCCGGCGCGCTGCGGTTGCGCGACCGCACCAAATTAAGCTCCCTGCGCAGTGCGCACTGAGGTCCACTTAAATTTTAGAAAGTACATCAGGACTTTAAAAATATCTTCTAAATTTCAGCGACGGCTCTGTCACAATAATGCGACCAGCGCGGTGCAGTTGGGCGGTCGGCGGCGCGCTACGGTTGAGCGTTCTCTCTCGCGCTCTCGCTCTCTCTCGCTCTCGCACACACGCGCACACACGCACACGCGCACACACGCAAACCGGATATTATACGGAGGCCGCCATTACAGATGCGCAAGACACGTCAGCTATAGAAAGAGCGAGAGTTCAGTTCTCTACCTAAATCCGTATTACAGGTAATATTTTATTTCACAACACTTTGCCTTGTTCCTTTCTTCTCTGCTGTTCACTTCAAACACGCTCCATGTGACCGCAATGCTCTCGTATCAGACGATTGATCGATCACCTGCTCGTTTGCTGTCTGTCACAATGTACCCTACACAAATCCGAAACATTTGTTGCGGCTCCGAGTCACGACGAGGGGCAAGTTTTGGTTTCCAAGGGTGTTTTTATTCCTCTTCAACGTCTCTCCCATACAGAGCCGCCTTTTTCACGTCCGCACGCGTCTTTCCCGTGCGCGCACGGAGCGCGGTGGTGCGTTTATGGGCAGTCTGAGAAATCAACGCCAACAAAAAAAATTACATCCAGCCTAGTTAAGACCATACCAAAGACTATAAAAATGGGACCCATTGCCTCCCTGCGTGTGTGACGATCATTGGGACTTAAAAAAAAAAAAAAAAAAATAAAAAACAATTCATAAAAATTGGGTGCGTATTATACATGGGTACAGGCTTTTTTCCAGCATCAGCATGCCATTTTTAGGGTGCGTATTATACATGGGGGCGCACTATACACGGAAAAAAACGGTAATTAAAACTTTAAAGCGCCATATCCTCTGGACATGTCCTCTGTCACCAGGATGACATAAAGGACGAGAAATTTGATCGATGGATTTAATGATTTGGAGTGACACAAATGGTTTGATAATGTTGTTTATGTGATAGTTATTTAAAATATAGTTTATGTATTGTTGTATGGGCCTGTGGAATAATTTGAACTGCGGCGCGGCACACGGCGTTGTTGACAAAGGACGATCGATGGATTTAATGAATTGGAGTGACACAGATGGTTTTATAAACGTGTTATGTATGTAATAGTTTTTTTTTTAATAACTGAATGTTACGTCAGGCCCGTTCTCAGCTCCTCGTTTGTGTTTGTCACGTTAGCATACCGTATCGTTTAGCCTGTTGTTGCTCGTTCATGTCTGTTCTTGGTGTTGGATTTTGTCGAATAAATTGCCCCCCAAAATGCGACTTATACTCCGGAGCGACTTATATATGTTTTTTTCACATTTTTGGGCATTTTATAGCTGGTGCGACCTATACTCGGAGCGACTTAGTCAGAAAATTACGGCAATATCTTTTTCTTTTTTTTTCTTTTTTAGTATTTGGCCAATTTATACTCGTCTGATTTGAAAACGAGTTATTTGTCAATTTGTTTTCTAACTTTTTCTGTATATAACATGAGGTGTTCATACATTTATTTGGGTTGACAGTCATAATGGCCCTCTGCAAGAAGCTATGACTACAATGCGGCCCGTGAAAAAAATTAGTTTGACACTCCTGCTCTAAAGGCTTCCTATAGCTTCTAATTAGATTCTGGACTGTGGCTGAATGTATTTTAGACGATTCTTCTTTACAAAACATCTCCAGTTCATTCAGGTTTGATGGGTTCCAAGCAAGAACAGCTCTCTTTAAGTTACACCACAGATTTTCAATAATATTCAAGTCTGGGGACTGAGATAGCCATTCCAGAACATTGTACTTGTTCCTCTGCATTAATGCCTTAGTAGATTTTGAGTAGTGTTTAGGGTCATTGTCTTGTTGAAAGATCTCGCCCCGATGCGGCTTAAGCTTTGTCACAGATTCCTGGACATTGATCTCTAGAATCTGCTGATATTGATTGGAATCCATACATCCCTCAACTTTGACAAGATTCTCAGTCTCTGTACTGCCCCCACAGCATGATGGAACCACTGCCAAACTTTACTGTAGGTTGCAGGTGTTTTTCTTGGAGTGCTGTGTTCTTTTTCCTTTTCATAAAGCCCTTTGTTATGCCCAAATAACTCAGTTTCACCAGTCCACACCACCTCATTCCAAAATGAAGCTGCTTTGTCCAAATGTGCTTTACCATACCTCAAGCGGCTCGGCTTTGTGATGTAGGCGGAGAAAAGGCTTCCTCTCCATCACTCTCCCTTACAGCATCTCCTTGTGTAAAGTGCGCCGAACAGTTGAACGATGCACAACGACTCCATCAGCAGTAAGATTTGTCAAACGCGCACTTTTTATTAAAGTGCCTCCGGCTCCCCGGTAACGGGTTCAATAAGCCGGGGCGAAGGGACTCGTCCGTAGCTGATCACCCGAGTTAAAATAATTCCACTAGAATCAATCTAATTTCTATATGACGCCAACCCCTCTCAAGCCATCTGACGCAAGAGCCGAGTAACTCAATTCGAGGCGAGTCGTCGAAATGACCGCGCCATAATGATTGCTCCCTTCGGTTGTTTGATGCTTTTGTTGTGTTACGGATATTTTTAGATGTCTTTGTTAAGACCTCAAGGATTCGTTAATTTACTAGAGCGCCCTCGCCCTAGCTGAGCCCAAGATAACTACTTCGAACCAGATCTGACAATTCCTGATAAGGATTAAAGCTGTCTTGACTTTAAAAGAAATTGAACGGATTTAAAGAATGACTATGTTAGGGAAATAAAGACATTTTAAAGTTGTAATTACCGCATATAAAACCATGCTCAACATAGTTAATACGAAATAATCAATACCGAATTAAGGCTTAAGAGATTTAATGAATACGCAAGAAAAAGAATTACAAGTCGAAAAAACAAAAAAACAAGACTCACCCACACAGAACAAAAGAGGAGACTAAAGGTCTAAAATCCTATGTGGTTGAACAAGTCGAGTGATCGGCTCTCCTTTGTTCCAAAATCCGAATTCTGTTTAAAAAAGAGGAAAGGTCTGGTCGTGAGGAGCCTAGCCAAAAAAGTAAAATTGGCGACTTCCCCTTTCTTCCCGGGGCGGCTGTCTCCTCTGCCTTCCTCGAAGCTTAAAATTTGACAAAGTCCAATTCGAAGACTCTGGAAATTCATCTTAGTAGATTTTGGTTCAATCTCAAAAATAATGAAAAATCCATCTTCGTTCGTTTACTCCGGGCAGCGTCACGGCCATCGCCCTGACTAGGAAGAAGCGCGCCCGCTCTGTGTCCGGGCAACATATTTATAGGCTTCTGGCATTACCTCATCGTAATATGTAGGTAGGTGCACCACTGGTTGTCTTGGCAACTTTGCTTCAAGTAGCAACCACCGGATGCAGATGTTTCCTGTTTTGCTTGTTCTTTCTTTTACTATTAGACCTTAATGCCTCCTCTCAACTTAATACATTCAGGTATGGATAGAACACCAATGTTAAATATCGTAAATTCCGGACTATAAGCCGGGACTTTTTTCCAAAATTTTGAACCCTGCGGCTTATAGTCAGGTGCGGCTTATATAAGGATTTTTTGGTGATTTTTGTGATGACTTGATCACTTCAAGATTTAAGAGTTTTTTATTCGCCATGTTTGAGCGTGCCAAACAAGGAATTTTACATTTAGGTGACTGACAACACTCAGGACATGTGAAAATTGGCAAAAAAAATAAAAAATAAATTTCACTTTTATACACTGCGGTATCTTGAAGAAAAAAACAGCAACAAAAATACTATTTTGAAACACTACTATGGCTGCTGCTTATTCTGGCTGTGTTGCTTGTGACTAGGGGTGTAAATTGCGGGTTTTGTCACGATACGATATCATATCGATACAAAGACGCACGATACGATACTCGCCGATATCTTAAAGCCTGCTGTGATTCATTCATGATACATCACGATATAGTGCTCTACGATCGACATAGAACAATATCCTGATTTATAACAATTCATACGCAAAATCAACAAGGTACTGCAAACTCTTTATTTAGGAAATTACGAAGTGCTTCCAAACGAATGACTTGAAGCCCAAAGGCGAGCGAGTTTCCTCGTCTTCTTGGACACTAGCCATAGCATCAGCCCAGGAGCCGCGTAGTTGTCGGCTCCCCTTTCACGTGCCTGCTCTGCTCACAACACAACACGCCGCGCACTGCTCCCGGAAAGAGGAAGCAAGCAACAATGAACTGGATTTCAAAATAAAGTCGCGTCTAATGTCCGAGGTCAAAAACGGGCGATATAGATCGATGTTTACGTTTAGCATCGATGCCAACAAATCGTAGAGCGATTAATCGACGAGGTATCGATGAATCGTTACACCCCTTCTTGTGACTATTATGAGCTTTAGTAGGAATGCACGCTAGGTGACCTGCGTCAAAGGGCTCTAAACCCTTTCTCTTACTCTGCCATGTGACTCAGAGATTACACAAAGCAGTGGCGCTGTTTGGACCATCTGCATTGTATTAAAACCCAATCAATCAGAATTTAAATTAAATTTTTCTGACATTTTGCTCATCAAAAACAAGTTGTAATGAACGTGAACTTTTAATGCATTTTATTCAGAAGGTTACTTTGAACCCCAAGGCTTAAATGGCGGCGCGGGGTATTTATGGATTTTTACGGCCTCCAGGGGGCTCTCTCGCAGGAAGCAAGTCGCTCTTGCTTCTTCTTCTTCTTATTATTATTATTATTTCTTCTTTGTTTGTCAGCGAGACAGACGAAGAAGAAATAATAATAAGAAATAATGCGCCAAAAAAGACGTGCTAGTTTGTGTTTTGAACAACACACACCCTCATGGAAAACACACAAAGAAATGCATTTGATGCAGCTTTTAAGTTAAAAGCAATCGATTTGGCTGTCAAATAGGGAAATAGAGCTTAAATGGCGGCGCAGCGTATTTATGGATTTTTACGGCCTCCGGGGCGCTCTAGCAGGAAGCAAGAGCGAGACAGACGAAGAAGAGATAATGCGCCGAAGAAGACGTGCTAGTTTGTCAAGACGGTTGCGTCACCCTTTTCTTTATTTCGTGGTCCCGTCTACTCTGGAGCTATACGTGTCGCTCGCTAGTTTAATGTAATTTACCGCTTCGTGGATGAATAAAATTATCATGAACAGACCCTCATCCCACTCAAAGAAATGCATAAAAGCGACGACAAAAGAGAGACTGAGTGAGGCGAAGGATATCTAACGCTATTCCAATCCGACGCTGAGGAGGAAGGCTTCGCCATTGCACAGGAGGAAGATGAAGACGATGAAGCTCTTTTTTTACTTTTACTGGTAGGTTTTTTAACGACCCCTGTTGGTGCTGTACTACCGTGTTGCTGCTGTGTTACTGCCCCGTCTCAGTGACTTTTACCGGGTATGTTTTTTTTAATCCAGCCCTATTAGTCTTGTGTTACTTCCGTGTTGCTGCGGTATTACTGCTGCGGCACGGGCAGTGTTTGGAAAGAAATGTTAAGGTATGTTATTAAAACTTTAAAAAAGCTTTCTGTGTCCAGTCTTTCTTTGTTAATAACTCTCGTTGGAAAGAAATGGTAAGGTATGTTATTAAAACTTTAAAAAAGCTTTCTGTGTCCAGTCTTTCTTTGTTAATAACTCACGTGCACACTTCCGTGATGCTGCGGTACTACTGCTGCGTCACAGGCAATGTTTAGAAAGACATGTTAAAGTATGTTATTAAAACTTTAAAAAGGCTTTCTGTGAACGGTCTTTCTTTGTAAAAAACGCTTGTGCACGGCCGGCTTATAGTCCGGTGCGGCTTATATAAGAAAAAAACTAAAATATCCCCCAATTTTAGCTGGTGCGGCTTATAGTCCGGTGCGGCTTATAGTCCGGAATTCACGGTACACGTTGGACAAAACATTGCAACATGAATCACATATATCTTGTCTAATAAAGATCAATCTCAACACATAATAGTACTTAACACAATAATGGGTTCCTCCAACTTAAACACATATATTTATTGCTCAAGCTTACATCTTAAAATTATGGCATAACAAACTCCAATTCCAAAATTGTGCGTTGTTACGTGTTTGAACAGGTCGTGTCCTCCCAATTGCTAACAATTTAATTTATTAGATTTGTTAATTTCCATCAGGTCACCCCTATGTCAAGCTTTAACACCATCACCTGGTGAAATTTTGAACTACTACATGTTTTGGGATAGCCAATGTGCCTGGGCCAAATCCAATACCTAATTTTACACCATCTCGTACCATCATGCCACTTGACAGATGATGTTGTCGGTCTTTGGTGCTGGTCTGTGGGTTTACTCTGACATTTCTCAACATTCTTCACTTCTGTTTATTTGAGGGTTTTCTTGGTCTGCCACTTCGAGCTGTGACTTTAACTGTGCCTGTTGTCTTCAAATTCCTCATACTGTTACTCACAGTGAAGAATGAAAGCTGAAATATCTGAGATAGCTTTCTTTATCCTTCCCCTAAACCAGTGGTTCTTAACCCTGTTGGAGGTACCGAACCCCACCAGTTCCATAGGCGCATTCATCGAACACCTCTTTAATGAGTAATACAATTATTTTTTTCAAATTCAAGACATAGATGTTTTTTACTGGTGCACAAAATGAGCCGTGCATGAACAGCACCTTGTTCAAAGAACAGCACCTTGTTCAAAGAACAGCACCTTGTTCAAAGAACAGCACCTTGTTCAAAGAACAAAACCAAAACCAACACAATGCATGAACTCACAACAAATTACATCAAAGTCAAAGTCTGCTTTATTGTCAATTTCTTCACATGCCAAGACACACAAAGAAATCGAAATAACGTTCCCACTATCCCACGGAGACAAGACATAATATACATACAAGTAAACAACACAAAAAAAAAAGAACAAGAAGGCACAAACAATGAATAAATAAGAGTGATGAATAATCACTCCACAATCGTGGTCGCCTTGCTGGTGAGATGGGAGGTGTAAACGTCCTTCAGGGAGGGGAGTGAAGCACCAATAATCTTACCAGCCGTGTTCACTATGCGCTGGAGGGCCTTCACGTTGTATTTAGTGCAGCTACCACCCCAGACAGCGATACACCTGTAGAGGACTCTCTCAATGGTGCCACGGTAGAATGTAGTCATGACGGCCGGAGGAGCTTGCTGAGTTTCCGCAGGAAGTACAGGCGGCGCTGAGCTTTCTTGGCCAGTGATGCGGTGTTGGCGGACCAGGAGAGGTCCTCACTAATGTGCACCCCCAGGAATCTGGTGCTGCTCACTCTCTCCACTACAGTACCGTCGATGGTCAGCGGCAGGTGTTGGGTGTGACCCTTCCGGAAGTCAACAACAAGTTCCTTGGTCTTGTTGACGTTCAGCAGGAGGTTGTTGTCCCTGCACCACGCGGTCAGAAGGTCAACCTCCAACCTGTACTGAGTCTCGTCGCCCTTGGTGATGAGACCCACCAGAATCGTGTCGTCAGCAAACTTCAATATGCGGTTGTCGCTGTAGGTTGCAGTGCAGTCATGCGTCAGGGGAGAATGGATCTGATGTGCTCCATGACAAGCCGCTCAAAGCACTTCATGATGATGGGCGTCAGTGCCACGGGGCGGTAGTCCTTGAAGCAGGACGGAGCAAAATTCTTCGGCACAGGTACGATGATGGCAGCCTTGAAACACGCAGGGACGATGGCCTGCTGCAGGGAAATTTCAAAGATGTCCGTGAAGACACCGGTCAGCTCCCTAGCGCAGTCCTTCAGTGCTCGACCCGGGATGTTGTCAGGGCCCGCCGCCTTACGGATGTTGATAGCGGCAAGCGCCCTCCTCACGCTGTCGGCAGAGAGGCACAGGGGCTGCTCGTGTGAAGGGGGAGTGGTCTTCAGCGGGCAAGTGCTGTTCTGAGCGTTGAAGCGAGCAAAGAAGCGGTTAAGACAGGGGTGGGCAAACTTTTTGACTCGCGGGCTGAACTGGGTTCTAAATTTGGACCGGAGGGCCGGACCAGGAGCAGATGGACGTAGGCGTTGTGTGAAGTCATATAAGCGACCTGTAAAGGTCATTGCATAAAAGATCTTGGCCTTTAGTAGGTAGTAAAGCATGGATATTCCAAACAAGTTTTTTGAAAACAAATGCATTTATTAACAGCATTAAAAAAATAATAAGTCACTAAAAAACTGCTATCAGTGATTCTCATAAAATACGACACTGTTATTATGAATAACAATCTCCATCACTTCAATGCCTGCAGGTCAGATTAATGAAAGATGTTTATCTTATGAGATCACATCAAACGGCAAACATTCTGACCAAATATATCCTCTTGAAGAATCGGTGAAAGCATACATCCAAATAAAGTAATCAAAACAGCAACACGGTGAGGGGTATCTGAAAATCAGAGCAGAGTTTTAACTCGCAAACACCTGGTAACAGGTGAGGAAACGGGAAACACTTCCTTAAAGTAAGCCTTAAGAATTTTACAGGTTAAGATTAGTCGCAAATAGGTGGTGCATCAATGTCCTTGAGCATCCTGCATTGTTTGAAAATGAGAATGGTCGCTAGTTTCAATCCCTGCTATGTGTACAAATCATATTCAAAATGCATTTTTTTACAATAAACTTGAGAGCCTCCCGTTCATTTTCAGTGGGAACAGTGTTGTTGGTGTCCGTTTTTTGCTAGTGCGTCATAGTCTGGAGTAAAATTTGTTGTGGCAATTCTTAGGCGAGATCCGAGGTGTTGGTCCGTTTACCTTGATCTGTGACGGGTTGATGTTGACGTTCATGTGGCTGAACGTCACGTCGCGCACGTCGAGCCAAATTGGCCACTCTTTTTTAACATTCGGTACTCACTTCTTTTTTTCGGGCCACTCATTTTAATGGAAGGATTCCAGGGGAAGGTTTGTGGATGGCTGTAGCGCAAAACTGCATCTGAAAGCTCAGCGCGCGAATTATAAGAATGCTGTTGTCAAAGCCCACGCTCGAAATTCGGGACTGATACGAATAGAGCGAGAGTGCGCCAAGTCCGTACTACTGAGTACGTACACGCACTTGTGAGTGTGCACCGAGCTTTCTGACACGGCTTCCGGTAGTAAATGCGCAGGCGAGCGCTTCGCCATCTACTGGGAAAACGCAGTCATTGCAGGCAAAATGACCAAAAAAAAAATGTTTAATACAATTTGTTCAGGGTTGGCGGGCCGGATTAAACGGTCCCGTGGGCCGGATGTGGCCCGCGGGCCGTAGTTTGCCCACCCCTGGGTTAAGATCATTGAGCAGACGGACGTCGCCTTTACAGCTCTGTGGCGCGGGCTTGTAGTCCGTGCTGGTCTGAATGCCCTGCCAAAGCCTCCGTGCGTCCCTGCAAATCAATGTGACTTCTACTGTTGCCTTTGCAAGACTAGTTCAGATATGCGTTATCACGAATATATAAATCAGGTGTGTTCGGACCTCTGCAGTGGAGGCTTCTCCGAACCCTTTAGACCAGGGGTGGGCAAACTACGGCCCGCGGGCCACATCCGGCCCATGGGACCGTTTAATCCGGCCCGCCAACCCTGAACAAATTGTATTATTAAACTTTTTTTTTTTTGGTCATTTTGCCTGCAATGACTGCGTTTTCCCAGTAGATGGCGAAGCGCTCGCCTGCGCATTTACTACCGGAAGCCGTGTCAGAAAGCTCGGTGCACACTCACAAGTGCGTGTACGTACTCAGTAGTACGGACTTGGCGCACTCTCGCTCTATTCGTATCAGTCCCGAATTTAGAGCGTGGGCTTTGACGACAGCATTCTTATAATTCGCGCGCTGAGCTTTCAGATGCAGTTTTGCGCTAAAGCCACCCACAAACCTTCCCCTGGAATCCTTCCATTAAAATGAGTGGCCCGAAAAAAAGAAGTGAGTGCCGAATGTTAAAAAAGAGTGGCCAATTTGGCTCGACGTACGCGACGTGACGTTCAGCCACATCATCAACCCGTCACAGATCAAGGTAAACGGACCAACACCTCGGATCTCGCCTAAGAATTGCCACAACAAATTTTACTCCAGACTATGACGCACTAGCAAAAAAGGGAGACCAACAACACTGTTCCCACTGAAAATGAACGGGAGGCTCTCAAGTTTATTGTAAAAAAATGCATTTTGAATATGATTTGTACACAAAGCAGGAATTGAAACTAGCGACCATTCTCATTTTCAAACAATGCAGGATGCTCAAGGACATTGATGCACCACCTATTTGCGACAAATCTTAACCTGAAAAGTTCTTAAGGCTTACTTTAAGGAGGTGTTTCCCGTTTCCTCACCTCTGTTACCAGATGTTTGCGAGTTAAAACTCTGCTCTGATTTTCAGATACCCCTCACCGTGTTGCTGTTTTGATTACTTTATTTGGATGTATGCTTTCACCGATTCTTCAAGATGATATATTTGGTCAGAATGTTTGCCGTTTGATGTGATCTCATAAGATAAACATCTTTCATTAATCTGACCTGCAGGCACTGAAGTGATGGAGATCGTTATTCATAATAACAGTGTCGTATTTTATGAGAATCACTGATAGCAGTTTTTTAGTGAATTATTTTTTTAATGCTGTTAAGAAATGCATTTGTTTTCAAAAAAATTGTTTGGAATATCCATGCTTTACTACCTACTAAAGGCCAAGATCTTTTATGCAATGACCTTTACAGGTCGCTTATATGACTTCACACAACGTCTACGTCCATCTGCTCCTGGTCCGGCCCTCCGGTCCACATTTAGAACCCAGTTCGGCCCGCGAGTCAAAAGGTTTGCCCACCCCTGCTTTAGACTGACTCACCGAACCCCTAGGGTTCTTTCTATTGAACCCAAGAACCACTGCCCTAAACCATGATGGTGAGCAATCATTGTTTCTGTAAGTTGTTTTGAGACTCCCGTGTTGCTACTCTTCAGAGAAGATTCAAAGAGGAGAAAAACTTCTAATTGCCCTCCTTAAATACCCTATTTTTTAACAGTTTTTTTTTATCCAAACAATCAATGATTAATGAAGGAAAATTATGAAAATTAACAAGGCTGCCCAAAATTCCGCACTCCAATGTAGTCAGGGGAAAATGTCCAGAAACACTTGGTATTTTAGATTAGGTGACATTTAACGTAGGCATGTAAGTACCACCAAAAGAGAGATATTTTTCTCTGTAAGCTTCATTTTCGCATCTACAAACAGAACGTATTTGATATGTGTAAAAAGAAACAAATATTCTACCAACTGTAATACTTGGACTAGACAAAGGTTATGTTCTGGGAATACCCATTCCATCAACATCAACACTCATTCCGTACTGCTGCTACTTTGTACATTCAAACTTTCATGACTCCACTGCAACTGGACCATGGACTCGGATTTGGAGGTGCTGACCCTCATCCCAACCGCTTCACACTCTGCTGTGAACCGCTCCAGTGAGAGCTGGAGATCACGGCCTGAAGAAGCCAACAGCACCACGTCGTCTGCAAAAAGCAGAGACGCGATGCTGAGGTCCCCAAACCGGACCCCCTCAAAACACTGCGCCTAGAAATTCTGTCCATAAAAATTATTAACAGAATCAGTGACAAAGGGCAATCTTGGCTGAGTCCAACCCTCACTGGGAACGAATCCGACTTACTGCCGGAAATGCGGACCAAACTCTGGTCTCGGTGATACAGGGACTGAACCGCCCTTGTCAGTTGGCTCGGCACCCCGTACTCCCGAAACACCCTCCACAGAACCTCCCGAGGGACACGGTTGAACGCCTTCTCCAAGTCCACAAAACACATGTGGACTGGTTGGGCGAACTCCCCTGCACCCTCGAGGATCCTGCCGAGGGTGTAGAGCTGGTCCGCTGTTCCACGGCCAGGACGAAAGCCACACTGCTCCTCCTGAATCCGAGGTTCGACCTCCCGACGGACCCTCTTCTCCAGCACCCCTGAAATAGACCTTACCAGGGAGGCTGAGGACTGTGATTCTCCTGTAATTGGAACACACCCTCCGGTCCCCCTTCTTAAAGAGGGGAACCACCACCCCAGTCTGCCAATCCGGAGGCACTGTCTCCGATGTCCACGCAATGTTGTAGAGGCGTGTCAGCCATGACAGCCCCACAGCATCCAGAGCCTTTAAGAACTCCGGGCGGATCTCATCCTCCCCCGGGGCCTTGCCACCGAGGAGTTTTTTAACTACCTCAGTGACTTCGACCCCAGAGATTGGAGAGTCCGCCTCAGAGTCTCTAGGCCCTGCTTCCACAATGGAAGGCGTGTAGGTGGAATTGAGAAGATCTTCGAAGTATTCTCCCCTCACCGACTCATGACGTCCCGAGTCGAGGTCAGCAGCACGCCATCTCCACTGTAAACAGTGTTGACGGTGCACTGCTTCCCCTTCCTGAGACGCCGGATGATGGACCAGAATTTCCTCGAAGCCGTCCGGAAGTCATTCTCCATGGCCTCGCCAAACTCCTCCCACGCCCGGGTTTTTGCCTCAGCAACCGCCGAAGCTGCGTTCCGCATGGCCATCCGGTACCTGTCAGCTGCCTCCGGAGTCCCGCAGGCCAAAACGGCCCGATAGCACTCCTTCTTCAATTTGACGGCATCCCTTACCGCCGGTGTCCACCAGCGGGTTCGGGGATTGTCGCCACGACAGGTACCAACGAACTTACGGCCACAGCTCTTGTCGGTTGCCTCAACAATGAAGGCGTGGAACATAGTCCACTCGAACTCAATGTCGCCCGCCTCCCCCGGGACGTGGGAGAAGCTCTGCCGGAGGTAGGAGTTGAAGCTCTTCCCGACAGGGGATTCTGCCAGGTCGGACCGGCATCTTCCCCCACCATCGGAGCCAACCCACCACCAGGTGGTGATCAGTTGACAGCTCCACCCCTCTCTTCGTCCGAGTGTCCAAAACATGCGGCCGCAAATGATTACACGACTACAAAGTCGATCATCGAACTGCGGCCTAAGGTGTCCTGGTGCCAAGTGCACACATGGACACCCTTATGTTTGAACATGGTGTTCATTATAGAAAATCCGTGTTGAGCACAGAAGTCCAATAATATATAGAACACCGCTCAGGTTCAGATTGGGCGGTGTTCCTCCCAGTCACGCACTTCCAGGTCTCACTGTCATTGCCCACGTGAGCATTGAAGTCACCCAGTAGAACATTGGAGTCCCCAGAAGGAGCGCTCTCCAGCACTTCCTCCAGGGACCCCAAGAAGGGTAGTACCCGTCCCCCCACCCGAAGGCGGAGGGAGGCTACCCTCTCGTTCACCGGGGTGAACCCCAAAGTGCTGGCGCCCAGCTGGGGGGCAATAAGTACCGTTTTTTTCCGTGTATAGTGCGCCCCCATGTATAGTACGCACCCCTAACAATGGCATGCTGATGCTGGAAAAAAGCTTGTACCCATGTATAATACGCACCCAATTTTTATGAATTTTTTAAAAAAAAAAATTTAATTTTTTTTTTTTTTTTTTTAAGTCCCAAAGATCGTCACACACGCAGGGAGGCAATGGGTCCCATTTTTAAAGTCTTTGGTATGGTCTTAACTAGGCTGGATGTCATTTTTTTTGTTGGCGTTGATTTCTCCGACTGCCCCTAAACGCACCACCGCGCTCCGTGCGCACACGGCGGCTCTGTATGGGAGAGACGTTGAAGAGGAATAAAAACACCCTTGGAAACCAAAACTTGCCCCTCGTCGTGACTCGGAGCCGCAACAAATGTTTCGGATTTGTGTAGGGTACATTGTGACAGACGGCAAACTAGCAGGTGATCGAGCGAGCGTCTGATACAAGAGCATTGCGGTCGTATGGAGCGTGTTTGAAATGAACAGCAGAGACGAAAGGAACAAGGCAAAGTGTTGTGAAATAAAATATTACCTGTAATACGCATTTTGTTATTTGCTGATTGAAACTGCTAATTAAACTGTGAATTGAAACTAATAGGTGGAGAACTGAACTCTCGCTCTTTATATAGCTGACGTGTCTTGCGCAACCGTTCTGCGCATCTGTAATGGCGGCCTCCGTATGACGTCCGGTCCGCGATGGAGATTAAAAAACAAACAATATTTGACAATAACACACCATCGAGGATTGCACCATCGCATCAAACGATGTGTCGTCAATTATGAATTTTACTAAGTGTGTTGGGCAGGATGGCTGAATGCGATGCGCGATTGACAACAAACAAGAAGAAAGGTGAGTTTTATTTCGGGGGAGATTTGTCATGTCTCGTCCCCAGTTTTGCTATGTGTCTAGGTTGCCATAGTTTCTGTTCGTGTCACCCCGCTCTTCCTGTGTCACCTCAATCGATGTAACGTGTTTTGTATTTAAGTCCTGTCTGCCCCTCGCTCACCGTTGGATCATTGCATGTGTTACTGTCATTCTGTTCCTGTCTTTGGTAATGTCACCCTGTCTTTTTGTTCCACGACTTTGTCGGTCAGTCCTGTTGTTGGTTTTGTTGTACCATGACTTTATTTAAAAAAAAAAAAAAAAAAAAAAATTAAAAAAAAAAAAAATTAATTTTTTTTTCTTTGTACCCATGTATAATACGCACCCCAGATTTTAGGACAATAAATTAGTAAAATATTGTGCACTATACACGGAAAAAAACGGTATACCCAAACCTGCTCGACGCCTCTCACTGTGGGCAACTCCAGAGGTGAAGAGAGTCCAGCCCCTCTCGAGAGGGCTAGTACCGGAACCCAAACAGTGTGTGGAGGCAAGCCCGACTATATCTAGTTGGAACTTTTCTGCCTCGCACACCAATTCGGGGCTTCTTTCCAGCCAGAGAGGTGACATTTCATGTCCCAAGAGCCAGTTTCTGCAGCCGGGGATCAGACCGCCAAGGTCCCTGCCTTTGGCCGCCGCCCAGCTCACAATGCACCCGACCCCTTTGGCCCCTCTCACAGGTGGTGAGCCCATGGAAACTTTTTATACTCCATACTTTAGAATTGATTAGTACTACAGGTGCTCGCCAATAAATTAGAATATCATCAAAAAGTTTAATTATCTCGAATTGGCCCGAATATAAGACGGTGTTTTTTGCAATGAAATAAGACTGTAAACGTGGGGGTCCTCTTACATTCGGGGTCTAGACATTATACGCATTCACAACGCTAGATGGCGCCAGATATCTTTTAAGCGAATGCTGACCCTAACTCCCCAGGCCAAGGCGAAACCCTGTCACGAAGAACAATAAAAATAGTGGTAGCACGAAAAATTTAAATAAAAAATAGTGGTGAAAAAGAAAAGAGAAGAAAATAAGAGAAGAGATAACAGAAAATGGAAAAATATAGCAGGCGGCTCGGTGAGACACTGGCTAGCACGTCCGCCTCACAGTACGGAGGGTGCGGGTTCGATTCCACCTCTGTCCGGCCCTCCTTGTGTGGAGTCTGCATGTTCTCCCCGTGTCAGCGTGGGTTTTCTCCGGGCCCTCTGGTTTCCTCCCACAAAAACATGCTTGGTAGGCTGATTGACCGCTCCAAATTGCCCCTAGGTGTGAGTGCGTGTGCGGATGGTTGTTCGTCTCTGTGTGCCCCGCAATTGGCTGGCAACCGGTTCAGGGTGTCCCCCGCCTACTGCCCGATGACAGCTGGGATCGGCTCCAGCAAGCCCGCGACCCCCGTGGGGATACAGCAGTACAGAAAATGGATGGATGGATGGATGGAAAAACATAGCGACAATCTGGCGAAAAGTGGGTTGAAGATCGGCCAGGTTAACCAGCAGCTGAAGAGAAGTTATACTTCAAGTTAAACTTCAAGGTCATGGTGATAAATAAGGCAGTCTTCAAACAATTGCAAAGCAGGTGTGAAATAGGGTGTCAGAGTGTAATATACGGAGATGGAGAGTTAAAAAAGATCGCCTAAAAAATGCTCACAATCAGAGAAAAGCTTTCCGTGGTCCTCAGAGCGGCCGCTTTCAAGAGCTCGACAGGAGGGTGTGCGCGTACGTGGACGAGAAACGAAAGGACGGGATGCCCATCAGCAGAGCTGTCATTCAGCTCAAGGGCGTGGAAATAGCCAAAGAGCTAAACATACTCACCGCTGACTTCAGAGCAAGCCTCGGCTGGTGTAAAAGAATGATGCGGCGTAATGGACTAATGTTGCAGCGTAACGGACTAACGCTGCGACGCAGATCAAGTCTAGCCCAGCGCCTGCCCTCTGACTTTGGAGAGAATCTGTTGTCTTTTCAGTGCTATGTGATAAACTTAAGGAAAAAGCACTCTTACCCACTGAATCAGATTGGCAATGCTGATCAGACACCTGTGTTTTTTGACATGCCAACACCTGTCACTGTACACAAGAAAGGTGA
Organism: Syngnathus typhle; assembly: GCF_033458585.1. Classification (NCBI taxonomy): domain Eukaryota; kingdom Metazoa; phylum Chordata; class Actinopteri; order Syngnathiformes; family Syngnathidae; genus Syngnathus; species Syngnathus typhle. The sequence continues at coordinate 3,743,658 of NC_083742.1, forward strand.
GAAATCTGTACTATAAAATCCACTGGAAATGAGAAGAGCCGCGTTACGGTCATGTTAGCCTGCCTCGCAGACGGAATCAAATTCCCTCCATATGTGGTTTTAAAATGTAAGGCAGTACCTAAGGTGATGCCAGCTGGCATTATTGTACATGCCCAGGAAAAGGGCTGGATGGAGACCGAGCTTGTAGTGGACTGGCTCAAGGTTATATGGGGGGTGGGGGTCTCAGGAAAAAGAGGAACATGCTGATTTTGGATGCATTTCGTGGACACTTGTCTGATCCAGTCAAAAGACAAGTGAAGGCGATGAACGGCGACTTAGTGATCATTCCAGGGGGAATGACAAGTCAGCTGCAGGTGTTGGATGACCATTCAAAGACAATCTGCAAAAGAAATAATATAATTGCATTCAAAAAGTGAAACTTGTACATTATATATTACCGTATTGGCCCGAATATAAGACGACCCTGATTATGAGACGACCCCCTCTTTTTGAAGACTCGAGTTTGAAAAAAGACTTTTTGAACACCAAATTTAATTTTTATACAGAAGATAATTACAGTACATCGGAAACAAATGATTATAACAATATATTCCAGAGAAAAAGCATATTTTGCCTCATTCAAATCATGCAAAAACGGTCTATCACATCTTAATATCTGAACATTTCAATATGTAAACTAAAGTGCAATCACATTTGTAAATTAATGACTTCTGGGTTTTGAAATGTAAATAAACCTACTGTTTCTGTTGTGGAGCCTGAGGACTGTATAGGGCAGGGGTGGGCAAACTTTATGACTCGCGGGCCGAACTGGGTTCTAAATTTGGACCGGAGGGCCGAACCAGGACCAGATGGACGTAGTGTTTGTGTGAAGTAATATAAACGACCTGTAAAGGTCATTGCATAAAAGATTTTGGCCTTTGGTTGGCCATGGATATTCCAAACAAGTTTTTTGAAAACAAATGCATTTATTAACAGCATTAAAAAATATATAGATTTTTTTACTAAAAAACTGCTATCAGTGATTCTCATAAAATACGACACTGTTATTATGAATAACAGTCTCCATCACTTCAGTGCCTGCAGGTCAGATTAATGAAAGATGTTTATCTTATGAGATCACATCAAACGGCAAACATTCTGACCAAATATATCAGCTTGAAGAATTGGTGAAAGCATACACCCAAATAAAGTGATCAAAACGGCAACACGGTGAGTAGGGGTGTAACGATACATCGATACACATCGATTAATCGATATAATGCTCTACGATTTATTGGCATCGATGCTAAAGGTAAACATCGATTTATATCGCCGTGTTTGACCTCGGACATTAGACGCGACTTTATTTTGAAATCCAGTTCATTGTTGCTTGCTTCCTCTCTCCGGGAGCAGTGCGCCCGGCATTGTTGTGTTGTGAGGAGAGCACGCACGTGAAAGGGGGAGGCGACAACTAGTACGCGGCTCCTGGGCTGGTGCTATGGCTAGTGTCCAAAGAGACGAGGAAATTTGCTCCCCTTTAGGCTTCAAGTTATTCGTTTGGAAGCACTATGGATTCCAAAGAAAAGATGGCTCAACGGACAAGACACGTGCAGTTTGTAAATCCTGCCACGCGGTGATCAAATATTCAGGGAGCACAAATCTCGCCGCACATTTAAAGAAAAAACACGACATCAAAGTTCAGTGTTAAAGTAAGCAATTTGTATACTACAATACTCTTGTAATTTCCTAAATAAAGAGTTTGCAGTACCTTGTTGATTTTGCGTATGAATTGTTATAAATCAGGATATTGTTCTATATTTTTTATTAAAAAAAAAAAAAATCGATCGTAGAGCACTATATCGCGATATATCGTGAATGAATCGCAGCAGGCTTTAAGATATCGGCAAATATCGTATCGTAGTTCTTTATATCGATATTATATCGTATCGTGACGAAACCCGCGATTTACACCCCTAACGGTGAGGGGTATCTGAAAATCAGAGCAGAGTTTTAACTCGCAAACACCTGGTAACAGAGGTGAAGAAACGGGAAACACTTCCTTAAAGTAAGCCTTAAGAACTTTACAGGTTAAGATTAGTCGCAAACAGGTGGTGCGTCAATGTCCTTGAGCATCCTGCATTGTTTGAAAATGAGAATGGTCGCTAGTTTCAATCCCTGCTATGAGTACAAATCATATTCAAAATGCCTCCCCTTCATTTTCAGTGTGAACAGTGTTGTTGGTCTCCCTTTTTTGCTAGTGCGTCATAGTCTGGAGTAAAAATTGTTGTGGCAATTCTTAGGAGAGATCCGAGGTATTGGCCCGTTTACCTCGATCTGTGACGGGTTGATGTTGACGTTCATGTGGCTGAACGTCACGTCGCGTACGTCGAGCCAAATTGGCCACTCTCTTTTAAACGCTCGGCACTGTGTCCACCTTGCTTTTCCTTGGGCGACTCATTTTAATGGAAGGATTCCAGGGGAAGGTTTGTGGGTGGCTTTAGCGCAAAACTGCATCTGAAAGCTCAGCGCGCGAATTACGAGAATGCTGTCGTCACAGCCCACGCTCTAAATTCGGGACTGATACAAATAGACCGCAAGTGCGCCATGTCCGTACTACTGAGTACGCACTTGTGAGTGTGCACCGAGCTTTCTGACACGGCTTCCGGTAGTAAATGCGCAGGCGAGTGCTTCCCCATCTACTGTGGAAACGCAGTCATTGCAGGCAAAATGACCAAAAAAAAAAAGTTTAATAATACAATTTGTTCAGGGTTGGCGGGCCGGATTAAATGGTCCCGATGTGGCCCACGGGCCGTAGTTTGCCCACCCCTGCTCTACAGGGTCCTCGAGGATGAAATGTGTTTTCGTCTACATGTGTGTAGACTTGGAAAAGGCGTTCGACCATGTCCCTCTGTGAGTTCTGTGGAAGGTGTACAAAGGTCTGAACCCCCTGATCACTCCGTATACAATCGATGGGAGACTTTAATATGCATTGACGGCAGTAAGTGAGACACTTTTGCCGTGAGGGTAGGGCTTCGCCAAGGCTACCCTTTGTCACCAAATGTGTTCATAACCTTTATGGACACAATATATACAAGTTGCATGGGTCAAGTTTGGTGGTCTTAGTACTGAACTTCTGCTTTTCTCAGATTGTGTATTTCTAATTAGCATGCTTATAATTTGGTTTAAAAAGTGTAATTCCTAATTATAACATCCATCCATCTCTATCACATATTCAAGTCGGGTCACGGGGGGCAGCATCTTTAGCAGGGAATGCCAGACTTCCCTCTCCCCAGCCATTTCGTCCAGCTCTTACCGGGATCTTAAGGCCAGGCCAGCCAGGAGGTAGTCTCTTCAGAGTGTCCTGATTCCTCTGGGCTTTCTTCCAGTGGGACTTGCCTGGAACACCTCGCCAAGGAGGTATCTGGGAGGCATTCTAACGAGATAGCAAAGCCCCAACATCTGGCTCCTCTCAATGTGAAGGAGCAGAGGCAAGACTTTGATCCTTACTGGTTGACCAAGAGTGGCTTTATACAAGGAATCCGACAGCTGAAACCCATGTCTTTCATGCGTGTCTTTGTGGTGGTTCTTGAAGCGTTGAATCCAGCTGCAGTCCACTCTTTCTGATTCTCCCCCACATTCTTGAATGGGTTCTGTTTCACAATTCTCTCCAGGGTGTGGTTATCCCTATAGTTTGTACACTTCTTTTCTACCACATTTCTTCCCTCCCTTCAACTGTCTATTAATGTGCTTGGACACATAGCTCTGCAAACAGCCAGCCTCTTTAGCAATCACCTTTTGTGTCTTGCCCTCTCTGTGCATAATGTCAATGGTCGTCTTTTGGACAACAGTCAAGTCAGCAGTCTTCCCCATGATTGTGTAGTCTTCAGAACAAGACAGAGTCCATTTAAAGGCACTTGCAGGTGTTCTGAGGTAATCAGCTGAGGAGTGTGGCATCAAGTGTCTTCTATATTGAACCTTTTCAAAATATTCAAATTTTCTGAGATACTGATTTTGGGGTTTTCATGAGCTGTTGGTTATAATACTCAAAACTAAAATGAACAACATTTGAAATACATCAGTCTGTGTGCAATGCATAAGTATAATTTTTCTTCTTTTGGTGTCTTTGAAGTGTTAGTCAGATGACAGTTTCCCATGTCTTTATACAGTCTTTTGCGTTGTCATTGAATTCAGCAAGATCTTTTGAGCTGCAGGGGTTGGGTAGTAGAGGGCAGAAAAGGCATGGTATAGTCCTCTTCTCCCCATTCACAGAGGGTTGGGCCGGTTTTGTAGCCCCATCTGGCCATAGCAGCTTCTGATCTGCCTGTTCCTGTTCTCAGGCGGTTGAGTGTCTTCTGCCGGACCCATGGTGCTTTTAGCCGGGTGGGAGATCTTTGGAAAAGGGGATTCCCATGTCAATAGGAAGGGGGTCATTCTCAAGTTTTGTTGTCCATAGCTGGAGTCTTGTTTCTTCCTGAGATGTGAGAGGCTGGACATGGCTGAGGAAGCTTCTCCTTGACTTCATTCGTTGGGCCGGGGGTTTGCGTCCATGAAGGATTGGTTGGTCACTCGGTTGGTGACCTCCCTTCTCACATCTGGAGGAGCGATGCCAGCGAGGAGATGCAGATTGTTCACATTGGTAGGCTTTAAGCAACTAGTTATCAAGCGGCAGGTGTTGTTCAACGCTGAGTCCAGTTGACGTGGGTTGATCTCTCCCAAACAGGAATTGCATACTCCGCAGAAAATATTATATACCGTATTAGCCCGAATATAAGACGGTGTTTTTTGCATTGAAATAAGACTGAAAAAGTGGGGGTCGTCTTACATTCGGGGTCTAGACATTAAAAATTTTGGGACAGTTACGTCACCGTGCCTTAAGTCTTGCGTGAGTTACCTCAGTTTATCGCGGATGTTGGAGCTTGAACGCAGGGGTAAGTTAAAAGTTGGTGGTATCGACTGAGTGTGTTGCGATGATCGTGTGCGTCTTTGACACAAAGTGAGTATATACATTTCATTGTTACTACTGTCTACTGCAGGGGTGGGCAAACTACGGCCCGCGGGCCACATCCGGCCCACGGGACCGTTTAATCCGGCCCGCCAACCCTGAATAAATTGTATTATTAAACATTTTTTGGTCATTTTGCCTGCAATGACTGCGTTTCCCCAGTAGATGGGAAAGCGCTCGCCTGCGCATTTACTACCGAAAGCCGTGTCAGAAAGCTCGGTGCACACTCACAAGTGCGTGTACGTACTCAGTAGTACGGACATGGCGCACTCGCGCTCTATTTCTATCAGCCCCGAATTTAGAGCGTGGGCTGTGACGACGGCGTTCTTGCAATTCGCGCGCTGAGCTTTCAGATACCGTTTTACGCTAAAGCCACCTACAAACCTTCCCCTGGAATCCTTCCATTAAAATGAGTGGCCCGAAGAAAAGAAGTGAGTGCCGAATGTTAAAAAAAGAGTGACTAATTTGGCTCGACGTTCGCGACGTCCTCACCTCTGTTACCAGATGTTTGTGAGTTAAAACTCTGCTCTGATTTTCAGATACCCCTCACCGTGTTGCCGTTTTGATTACTTTATTTGGATGTATGCTTTCACCGATTCTTCAAGATGATATATTTGGTTAGAATGTTTGCCGTTTGATGAGATCTCATAAGATAAACATCTTTCATTAATCTGACCTGCAGGCACTGAAGTGATGGAGACTGTTATTCATAATAACAGTGTCGTATTTTATGAGAATCACTGATAGCAGATTTTTAGTGATTTTTTTTTTTTTTTTTTAATGCTGTTAATAAATGCATTCGTTTTCAAAAAACCTGTATGGAATATCCATGCTTTACTACCTACTAAAGGCCAAAATATTTTATGCAATGACCTTTACAGGTCGCTTATATTACTTCACACAAACATTACGTCCATCTGCTCCTGGTTCGGCCCTCCGGTCCAAATTTAGAACCCAGTTCGGCCCGCGAGTCAAAAAGTTTGCCCACCCCTGCTGTAGAGCCTGTAAAACTGGTCCACTGATTCAAGATCAGGATGAAAACCACACTACTCCAAAGGAATTGAAATACATCCTCCAGTTCCCCTTGTTAAAAAGAGGGGCCACCACGGCAGTCAGCCAACCCCAGAGATGGGAGCCCACCGCAGAATTCTCGAGTCTGCTTCCTCAAAGGATGTGTCGGTGTGAATAGAGGAGATTCTTCACACCAACTCAGTCCCAATTGAGGTCAGCAGCGCCTCAACTTCACTATAGGCAATGTCAATGGTGCACTGCTTTTCCCACCTTATACACAGAATGGTGGACCAGAATTTCTTTGAATGTGTAAGTCATTTTCCTTGGCCTTACTTGGCTGCTGGTCATTCAAATGAGGGGAAGCTCTGCCTCGGCCAGCAGGCCACCGTATTGCCCCATAAAACCCCAGAGTCGCTGAGTGTCCGATGGGCAGGATAAAGTGTAGAATTCTGCTGAACTTTTGTGTGATATTCATCTTTTTTGGAAAACCCAAATGTCTTCAGTATACAACATAGACAAAGGAATTGACCTTGATGTTTTACTACTTTTGGAGGGGACTGTTTGGGCATCCATCCAGTTCCCAAACTGCGTATCGTCATGAGAAAACATAACTGTATGATAAACATTGACTTCTCGGGCCTCTTCATTGTACACAATGAAGCCAGGGCTTTGTTGACGCCTCTGTGTTGCGAAGTGAAATTGAGGAGGTGGTCCACCTCAGATCTTGTCAGTTGGTGTACAATCCAGACAAAAACATTCAGTTTTGTCCCCACCTGGCCCCCTCCCCAAACCAGGGATGAGGGGGAGAGAGAGTAGAAGCGGTAGTCAAACCAGCCATTGTAGAGTGTCAAAATAAGTCTTTAATCCTGTCTTAAACGTATCCAATGAGATAGCGGCTCAGATATCCTTGGGGTAGGACATTCAGAGCTCTGTAACCTGAATAGAAAATGCTCTCGAACCTGTGGAATTCTTTTTGGCTCTTGGGGTCAGTAAAAGACCAGCATTTTGAGAATGAAGGTTTTGCAACAGAACACATGGTACGACTCATTCAACAAGATAAAGCACTAACCCATGCAATATTGTAGTGGTTTGGAACAGAACCATGAAGTACCATCCAAAGTGGACTAGGAGCCAATGCAAATTGCCTTGTACCAGGGTAATATGATGAAATATTCTTGTCTTTGTGAAAAGTCTATCTGGAGCCTATTTTTGCCAACTGTAGAGTTTTAGTACTAGAGATAGGAAGATCAGGGAGCAATACATAAGATAAGATGAGGTAGAACTTTATTGAACCCACGACGGGGAAATGTGTTCGTTTCAGCAGCCCAGCATAGAAAAATGAAGGAGAACAGCAATATAATAAGTAAACATTGGTGCGAGGTAACAAACGAATATTTAATGATTTCTGCATCACAAGAATGGGATAAATCTTAGCAATATTGCTGTGGTGAAAAAATGCAATTCTAGTTATGTTCTTAGTGTGTTTTTGAAAGGAGAGAGTTTTGTTACAGAATCACTTTCGGTAAGAGTACATTTATCAAGATTTACAGCAGTGTCCTTCAATAGGTGCCAATGACGAGCAGGGCCAATTATCAAAATATCGGTTTAATCCTTCTTGAGATGTAAGAGTGACTGAGTGAATTGAGTGACATCCATTGTTTAATCTGAGCAAAACACGCCTCCAAATTACAGCAATTACGCGGCTTTGTGATTTCATTGATGTGGAATTTTCTCACGGCTGGTCTATTACCATGAGCCACCGTGTAACTGATGGCCCATACCTTTAATTATTCCATGTATCTCTTCGTCAATTTTAGTCTTGGGGGTCTTTAGGCAAACTGATGCTGTTTGTTTTGCACAAACGAGTAGTATTTATATTTGCCAGAGGTAAGTATGCACTCTATTTACGAATGTTTTCTGGTTGGTTTACTGCTCCAGGGTACTTATTTTACATATTTGATAGTCTCTGATTGGTTCATCGCTGTCATTTTACATATTTGGTGTATTACGTAGTGTTCTATGATTGCTGTCAGCTTCCATATTATGCACGTGTCGGTAGCCGCACAACAACACTTTGGAATTCGTCACACACAAAAGGTGCACCTTGTTATAAGGTCCCCTGGCGGTTTTGATCAAATCAGAGGCTTTTAAGATATTGTAAAGGCTAGTTAAGGCTATGGATACTGGAAAATACGGTCTATATTTGTTGAACGTAGTAAGTCCTAATGGGTTCAGCCTCTCTTTCACACAAACTTTATCACCATTTGGCATCTATTCTTTACACATCTTTGGGTGGGTTAGAAGGTGTATCATTATTATTTGAATAATTTGGGGGGGTTAAAAGGTTTTACAAAATTCCAATTCCTATCAATGAGCTTCAATTTATGCATTGTAGTTCGTCCAGTCCCTATCCCCCTTGAATGGTGAGGTTATATCGAGTAGCCCTTGTCAATATACAGTAATATTTTCAGTCAATGACACTATCTCATTTTGTGCAGGATACCACTGTTAGAGCCAAGAATCTGCCTGTTGCATCATCTCCTGTGCAGATCTCTTCTGCTGCCCCAGTTCAAGCACATGGTAACTTTTTTTTTGACATAGTACACAATACACATACAAGTAAACAACACAAAAAATAAAAACAAGGCACAAACAAAGAATAAATAACATAATAATAATAATAATAAATAACATAACATAATAAATAAGAGGAGCAAAAATGGAGCAAGTGTGCAAACAGCAGACAGTCAGAATATAGCGCAAAAGTACAGGACGCTACGCAGAAGGGGGTAGAGAGTTCAGGATCCTAACAGCCTGGAGTATGAAGCTGTTGGTGAGTCTAGTGGTGCGGGAGCGCAGGCTCCTGTACCTCTTCCCAGAGGGCAGAAGATCAAACAAAAAATGAGCGAGGTGACTCACATCACTCACAATCGTGGTCGTTTAGAATATATTGTGCATTCTTTGGTGAATTGGTGAGGATCATACTATCTTCATCATCATCATCATCGGTTTAAAGTCCGCTTTCCAGGCGCCGCTGGGTTGGACTGGATTCTCAATATGGCTTTCTTCCACCGGGGACGGTCCATGACCATCTCGTGGTTGAGAGTCCTATACTGAGAACATTTTTGGAGCAAAACATTTTACAGCTGGATGCCCTTCTTGACACCAACCCAAGGGGAGGATCATACTATCTTCACTTGATAAAATAGTTTTCAAGATACTTTTTAGTAAGACAGGCATGTTGCCGAAACATGTTAAGCAGGTAAACAACTTGCCTCTGTCTTACTAAAAGAAAGTATCTTTACACAATCATTGAGCATTAATTAAGTTTTAAATAACTAGAATTACATAGTGTCATTGAAACCCCAGCAGCTGATGGCACTGGAAGCATTTGGATGTGTTTGGATGTTGTAATTTCGACTTCCTCTCTTCCCTGATTGGTTATTTTCGCAGTCTGTCTGCTCAGGTTCACCCTGCATTGGAAATGCTTTTGATGAGACTACCCACTAGATGCAATCGTTGGTACAGCATTGATTCTGGATTTCCAGGCTCGTGCAGACATATGCTTACAAATCCTTCTGTTTTGCATTTTACTCATTCAGCTGTGGTCTATATAAAGTAGAACAGAAATGGTTTTGTCCGAGTTCCTCATAATCATAGCATCCCAGGCCCCTCTTTTACCCCTAATCTGAGGAGTGTTTCAGAGCAAGCCATTTTGGCGCGGTCTGTTTAAATGCAAATGAGATACTTCACACCCCACTCCCTGCAGGCCGGAAGATATGCGCCTCACTTTCCGGTCGGACATATTTGTAGTTTGTCAGCAGAGATACAGGTTACTTGCGGCGCACACAAATATCAGCAGCAGAAGACTTGTCCATCCAACCATACATAACACATAAGAAAATAAATCCCCTCACAATACAGTGATCCCTCGTTTATTGCGGGAGATGCGTTTCAGAACCATCCGCAAAAAATGAAAATCTGCAAAGTAGAAACGGTATTTATATTATTCAGAAATTTTAACACATTGCATTTTCAACACGTAGTGTTTCTAGTTGGCCGTTAGGGGGCATGGGTGTATTGCAAGTCAATTAGAAGCGTGATTTCCCTTTCCAAGCAATGAAAAGTCTCCATCTTAAAAAATACCACATTATGCTAACCCGGGGGACATCATGCATAGCAAAAATAAAGTTCGTGCCACGCTACTCCTCATTCTTTTGTGCCAGTAATAGCGATAGATGCCATCAGGCCATCACAACAGTACCATTCAACAAGTTGTAAGTTGATGTTTCATCAGAAAAGTTATGAAAACTGTTTTTTTATAATGGTCGAAATGTCATTATTTCCTTTAATTCATCACTCTAATAAGTCAGAATTAATTTAACGCATTAAACTGTTTTGAACTGACCTCTATTTTTTTTCTTTTCAGCGCTTCCACATCCCTATCCTGTTTTTCCGACGAATGTGCTTCCCAACCTTACCAATGTTGCTACACAGCCTGGTTTGCTAGGTAGCACACACACTTTTCAGGTGAGCTTTCCTCCTATTTTGTCCAAATTTATTGGGATTTCTTAAGGATATGAAAGGAAATAAAAGTGGTTCTTGTTCATTATTATTCATTATTATTAATGTGTTGTTGTTGCTGCTGCTGTTTTAAAGTTCTACTCCAACACACAGACTTCTGTTCCTACAAATCAGCTCCAGTCTTTGAGCCAAATTTATCCTTCACGTGTCCCTTACATTGGTAAGATAAGAAAACTTGAAAAATATAAGAACATATATCAATGTTTATTTGTACATTTGAAACTATGTCCTCCAGGCTCCAGTGACGTGACTTCCTTCTTGATGATTGAGACTCGACAGCAAAATACAGAGATCCGGTTAGCTGTCGGAAAAGTAGCGGAAAAGGTTGATCAACTTGTATCAAAGGTACAAAATCCAAGGAAATGCAGAACATGGCTTCAACACAATCTGACCCTGCTTTCAACTTACATTATTTTATTTATTAGATAGATGACCTTCAAAGGCAGGGAACTGTCTCATTGGGCCTGTCTGGTATATCGATGGAGTCCTCAATGATCATACAAAATGTCCAAAGAATCATACAGGTATATAAAGTAAATAATTTCTAGTGTGACTGTGGCACCCATTATAGTTCCGGCGACTGAATAATTTGGGATGTTTGCTGTGTTTCCTTGCTCTTGATCAGGGCTGTCAAAATAATTTTAATTGTAAGCCTCATCCATCCATCCATCCATCCATCCATCCATCCATCCATCCATCCATCCATCCATCCATCCATCCATCCATCCATCCATCTTCTACCGCTTATCCGGGGTCGGGTCACGGGGACAGTAGCTTTAGGAGGGACGTCCAGACTTCCCTCTCCCCAGCCACTTCGCCCAGCTCATCCCGGGAGATCCCAAGGCATTCCCTCATGGGTGACCGAGCTTCTTACCCTATCTCTCAGGGAGAACCCGGATACCCTGCAGAGTAAACTCATTTCGGCCGCTTGTATCCAAGATCTTGTTCTTTCGAGCACGACCCAAAGCTCGTGACCATAGGTGAGGGTAGGCGCGTGGATCGACCGGTAAATCGAGAGCTTCGCCTTTCGGCTCAGCTCCCTCTTCACCGCAACAGACTGGTACAGAGTGCGCATCACAGCAGACCAATCCGCCTGCTGATCTCACGCTCCATCCTCCCCTCGCTCGTGAACAAGACCCCAAGATACTTGAACTCCTCCACCTGGGGCAGGTTCTCATCCCCGACCTGGAGAGGGCATTCCACGCTTTTCCGACTGAGGACCATGGTCTCAGAGTTGGAGGTGCTGGTTTTCATCCCGATCGCTTCACACTCGGCCGCGAACCGTTCCAATGAGAGCTGAAGATCACGACTTGAAGAAGCCAACAGCAAAACATCGTCTGCAAAACGCAGAGATGCAATACTGAGGTCACCAAACCGGACACCCTCAATAGAGTTGGTCCACTGTGCCACTGTTTTATGTTTTTTTTGGGGGTATGGCGCTGCTGTGAGTGGCAGCCTCCCAGCAGTGTTCTCTCTTTTCCTCTTTATTCCCTTCATTTTTCTTTCTTTCTATTTGTCCATTCGGCGATGCTGGTGCCTTCTACCGCACCTCGGCTTCTGCAGATCGCTTTCGGATCGGATATTTTTTTCCCTGGGTCCAGGATGGCTGCGCACATCGGTCGGGACCAGCGTGACTCTATGACGGCTTCCTGCTCATCTGCCCGGTGCTGACCGGGTCCCTCGCCTTGGCCTCGCAGCCGCAACCCCTGTGGGGAGTCCGCTCCCTTGTGCTTGTAAGAACCAACGACCTTCGCCGTGCCAGCCCCATGATGACCATCTGCACGTGCCCCGACTGGGTACCCAGGACGCTGCTCACACTGTTTTGTGATGTTTTACCGATTCACGACCACGGTCCATTGGGCGCCGTTGAACTTGAGCTGCCCTTACACCTGTTTATGGACCCCGTGAAGGCTATTCTGTATGTTTTGGGGTGTTCTTTGGTGTTGGGGGAGCTGGTTGGCCGCTGGTACTTTTTTTTTTTTTACTTTGTCTTGTTGCTTTGCTTTGATGGCTTTTAACTTTCACACTTACTGACTTTCTTTGTGGCGTTGTTGTGTGGCCGCCTTATAAGAGCCTATTGAGTTGCGCTCATGCCATCTGTGTGTGTCTTTTATATACCCTGTATGTGTCTTTTATATATGAATACTTCTGGTGGCTGAATTTCCCCACCCCCGGGATCAATAAATGTTCAATCAATCAATCAAGGACAAAACCCCCACTGCTCCTCCTGAATCAGAGGATAGACCTCCCGACGGACCCTCCTCTCCAGCACCCCTGAATAGACCTTACCAGGGAGGCTGAGAAGTGTGATTCCTCTGTAGTTGGAACACACCCTCCAGTCATCCTTCTTAAAAAGTGGGACCACCACCCCAGTCTGCCAATCCAGAGGCAACGTCCCCGATGTCCACGCAATGTTGTAGAGGTGTGTCAGCCAGGACAGCCTCACAACATCCAGAACCTTTAAGAACTCTGGGCGGATCTCAGAGTTTTTTTTTTAACTACCTCAATGACTTTGTCCCCAGGGATCGGAGAGTCCACCTCAGAGTCTCCAAGCCCTGCTTCCACAATGGAAGGCATGTCGATGAAATTGAGGAGGTCTTAGAAGTATGCTTCCCACCAACTCACGATGTTCTGAATTGAGGTCAGCAGCACACCGTCTCCACTGTTCACAGTGTTAACGTTGCACTGCTTCCCCCTCCTGAGACGCCAGATGGTGAACAAGAATTTCCTCGAAGCCATCCGGAAGTCATTCTCTATTGCCTCGCAACCGCCAAAGTCGCGTTCCGCTTCCCCATCCGGTACCTGTCGGCTTCCTCCAGAGTCCCACAGGCCAAAACAGCCCGATAGGACTCCTTTAGCTTCACGGCATCCCTTGCCGCCAGTGTCAACCAGCTGCCACCACGACAGTCACCTTATGGCCACCTCAACAATAGAGGCACAAAACATGGTCCACTCAGACTCAATGTCCTCCATCGGAATGTGGGAGAAACTCTTCCGGAGGTGGGAGTTGAAGATCTTTCTGACAGGGGATTCTGCCAGACGTTCCCAGCAGACCCTCCCAGCAGACCCTCACAGTACGTTTGGGTCTGCCAGGTCGGACCGACAGTCTTCCCCTCTCTTCACCCGCGTGTCCAAAACATGCAGCCAGAAATCCTATGACACAACTACAAAGTCAATCATTGAACTGTGTCCAAGGGTGTCCTGGTGCCAAGTGCACAAGGGTGTCCAAAACATGCAGCCGGAAATCCTATTACACAACTACAAAGTCGATCATCGAACTGCATCCAAGGGTCGGTGCCAAGTGCACAAGAAATGGTCACGGTCCACATTTTTTTTTCGTTGTGCATACATTTTCAAGTAGTGTTTTAAGTGGACGATATACAGACTGTATGAAGCTAAACGCGCTAGTAATTTCATTTCCATGACTAATTTAAAGGCGGTTGATAAAAAGTAGTTGGGCTATTTGATCTTTATGACTGCTTTAATACAGTGTTATGGATAGCTAAGACTGCAGCTGATTTGGAAAGGGGGAAGTTCACAGAAGCACCTCATCCACACAGGCTCTCAAGTAAAAGAGCGTGGCCGTGCACAGTAGTAGAATAAGTGGGTGCTTTAATCTCTCTTCCATACATTTCACATTGTATCAAAATTACTTACTCAGTCCGGCTGATATTGTCATCTGCATATTGCATCTCTTTTTATATAAATGTCAACAGACTTCGATGAACAGGACAGCATTCATGGACGAAAGGTGAATGGTCCCCTTACCTGCCCAAAAACATGCCTGTTAATTACCGTATTGGCCCGAATATAAGACGGTGTTTTTTGCATTGATTGAATATTGAATATTTATTGATCCTCAGGGGTGGGGAAATTCAGGCCCCAGCAGTATCCATACCACAGAGTGGGTATACAAAAGACACACAGATGGCATGAGCGCAACTCAATAGGCTCTCATAAGGCTGCCACACAATGGCGCCACAAAGAAAGTCAGAAAGTGCGCAAGATAAAAGCCATCAAAGCAAATCAAAGCTAAAAGACAAAGGAAAAAAAAAGTAACAGCCGCCAACCAGCACCCCTCAATACAAGAGAACACCCCAAAACACACAAAATAGCCTCCACGGGGTCCATCGACAGGTGCAAGGGCAGTCCAGTTCAACGGCGCCCAATGGACCGTGGTCGTGAATCGATGAAAACATCACAAAGCAGGCAAACGTGTGAGCAGCGTCCCGGGCACCCAGTCGGGTCACGTGCAGATGGTCACCACGGGGCTAGCATGGTGAAAGTCGCTGGTTCCGAAGAGCACGAGGGAGCGAACTCCCCACAGGGGTTGCGGCTGCAAGGCCAAGGACCTGGTCATCACTGGCCGGATAAGCAGGAAGCCGTCGTAGAGTTACACCGGTCTCGACCGATGATCCCGGTCCCAGGAAGAAAAAAATAAAAATAAAATATCTGATCCGAAGAGATACCGAGGTGCGGTAGAAGGCACCAGCATCGCCGAATGGACAAAAAGACAGAAAGAAAAAGGAGAAAAGAAGTAAATAAAGAGGAAAAGAGAGAACACTGCTGGGAGGCAGTCACTCACGGCCCCATACCAAGAAAAGACTTGAATTGAATTGAAAAAGAATTGAAATAAGACTGAAAAATTGGAGGTCGTCTTACATTCGGGGTCTAGACATTATACCCATTCACAACGCTAGATGTCGCCAGATATCTTTAAAGCGAATGCTGAACTTAACTCCCCAGGCCAACGCGAACCCCTGTCACTAAGAATAAAAATAAAAATAGCGGTAGCACGAAGAAGAAAAATAAAAAATAGCGGTAAGAAAGAAAAGAGAAGAAATAAGAGAAGAGATAACAGAAAATGGAGAAACATAGCGACAATCTGGAGAAAAGTGGGTCGAAGATTGGCCAGGTTAACTGGCAGCTGAGGAGAAGTTATGATGCAAACTTCAAGATGATGGTGATAATTGAGGCAGTCTTCAAACAATTGCAAAGCGGCTGTGAAATACTATAGTGTCACAGATTGTAATGTACAGAGATGGAGAGCTCAAAAAGATCGCCTAATAAATGCTCACAATCAGAGAAAAGCTTTTCGTGGTCATAAGAGCGGGTACTTTCAAGAGCTCGACAGGAGGGTGTGCCCGTACGTGGACGAGAAACGAAATGACGGGATGCCCATCAGCAGAGCTGTCATTCAGCACAAGGCCGTGGAAATAGCTAAAGAGCTAAACATACCCACCGCTGACTTCAAAGCAAGCCTCAGCTGGTGTAAAAGAACGATCCGGCGTAATGGACTAATGCTGCGACGCAGCTAGACCAGTGCCTGCCCTCTAACTTTGATGGTTAGTGTAGTTATTGTAATTTTGTTTTATCACAGTAGATTGGTTTATTTACATTTCAAAAACCAGAAGTCATTTATTTACAAATGTGATTGCCCTTTAGTTTACATATCGTTTTTTTCCGTGTATAATGTGCGAAATTTAACTAATTTATTGTCCTAAAATCTGGGGTGCGCATTATACATGGGTACAATTTAAAAAAATTTTTTTTTACATTTTATTTTTTTTAAGAAAATCATGGTACAACAATACCAACAACAGGACTGACCGACAAAGACGTGGAACAAAAAGACAGGGTGACATTACCAAAGACAGGAACAGAAACCAAACAGACATCATGACAGTAACACATGCAATGATCCGACGGTGAGCGAGGGGCAGACAGGACTTAAATACAAAACACGTTACATTGATTGAGGTGACACAGGAAGGGAGGGGCGACGCGAACAGAAACTATGGCAACCTAGACACATAGCAAAACTGGGGACGAGACATGACAAATCTCCCTCGAAATAAAACTTGAAATCACCTTTCTTCTTGTTTGTTGTCAATCGCGCATCGCATTCAGCCATCCTGCCCAACACACTCAGTCAGTAAAATCCATAATTGACGACACATCGTTTGATGGCGTGTTATTGTCAAATATTGTTTGTTTTTTAATCTCCATCGCGGACCGGACGTCATACCGAGGCAGTATAACTGCGCATGCGCTCTATGGATCCGATGCGCAGAACGGATGCGCAAGACACGTCAGCTATATAAAGAGCGAGAGTTGTTTTCTTTCTATTAGTTTCAATTCACAGTTTAATTAGCAGTTTCAATCAGCAAATAACAATGTGTATTACATGTAATATTTTATTTCACAACACTTTGCCTTTTTCCTTTCGTCTCTGCTGTTCACTTCAAACACGCTCCATACGACCGCAATGGTCTCGTATCAGACGCTTGCTCGATCACCTGCTCGTTTGCTGTCTGTCACAATGTACCCTACACAAATCCGAAACATTTGTTGCGGCTCCGAGTCACGACGAGGGGCAAGTTTTGGTTTCCAAGGGTGTTTTTATTCCTCTTCAATTTCTCTCCCATACAGAGCCGCCTTTTTCACATGTCCGCACGTCACATTCCTCTCTTTTCATCTGATCGCGGTGGTGCCTTTACGGGCAGTCGGAGAAATCAACGCCAACAAAAAAAATTACATCCAGCCTAGTTAAGACCATACCAAGGACTATAAAAATGGGAGCCATTGCCTCCCTGCGTGCGTGACGATCATTGGGACTTAAAAAAAATAAAATAAAAATTTAAAAAATTGGGTGCGTATTATACATGGGTACAGGCTTTTTTTCCAGCATCAACATGCCATTTTTAGGGTGCGTATTATACATGGGGGCGCATTATACACGGAAAAAAACGGTATTTAAATGTTCAGATACTTTTTCTCTCGAATATATTGTTATAATCATTTGTTTCAGATGTACTGTAATTATTTTCTGTATAAAAATTAAATTTGGTCTTCAAAAAATATTTTTGCAAATTTGAGTCTCGAAAAAGAGGGGGTTGTCTTATAATCGGGGTCATCTTGTATTTGGGCCAATACGGTAATGTAACAAAGGACCGCTTCAGCTGCCTAAAATTAAAAAAAAAACACGTGCTTTCGGGGTTACCAAAATAACCAAATTCTGGACCCCAAAGTCTGCATGAAATTGAGTTTTAGCTGTATTTGTAAGTATTACCGCATTTTCTGCACTATAAGGCGCACTTAAAAACTGAAAATTTACTCAAAAAACCACAGTGCGCCCTATAACGCAGAGCGCCTTATATATGGATCCACTGATGAATTTGTTGATCCATACTGGTTGTGTACACAGCGCTCTGCCAAAATGTTTCAGTCCGTTTCAGTACGACTAGTAAATTACAAGGTCGCATAGCTTTCAGCATTACGGCATCACTGAAGTAAGGTACACGCCTGACATTTAAAAAAAAAAAACTTATTTTCTATAGGCTAGAATCCCTCCCATTGCATGATTGATATACAGATAAGCCTGTCGGGAGGCAATCACAGTGAACCGACCCCGCTCACCGCAGCAAGTTTGGATGCGCAAACACAAGCCCGGCACCAAAGCTAACAAGCTGATCAATGCATTACGCGTAACAATGAACTTAACTCTCCTCCGTGAGTCGCCACCTTATCGTGGTGGAGGGGTTTGCGTGCCCCTATGATCCTAGGAGCCATGTTGTCTGGGGCTTCATGCCCCTGGTAGGGTCACCCATGGCAAACGGGTCCTAGGCCAGACAAAGCACGGCTCACACGAGCCCCTTGTGACGAACAAAATAAATGGATCTCGTTTTCCCTCGCCCGGAAGCGGGTCCCACGGAGCCCCCCCTCTGGAGCCAGTCCTGGAGGCGGGGCTCGAAGGCGAGCGTCTGGTGGCCGGCCCTTCGCCCATGGGGCCGAAAAGGAAACGTGGGTCCCCCTTCCCATGGGCTCACCAGCTGTGGGAGGGGGCAAAGGGGTCGGATGCATTGCAAGCTGGGCGGGGGCCAAAGGCAGGGACCTTGGCGGTTTGATCCCCGGCTGCAGAAGCTGGCTCTTGGGACATGGAATGTCACCTCTCTGGCTAAAAAGGAGCCCGAGCTGGTGTGCAAGGCGGAAAATTTCCGACTAGACATAGTCGGACTTGCCTCCACGCACAGTTTGGGTTCCGGTACAAGCCCTCTCGAGAGGGGCTGGACTCTCTTCCACTCTGGAGTTGCCCATGGTGAGAGGCGTCGAGCAGGTGTGGGTACACTTATTGCCCCCCGGCTGGGCGCCTGCACATTGGGCTTTACCCCGGTGAACGAGAGGGTAGCCTCCCTCCACCTTCGGGTGGGGGGACGGGTCCTGACTGTTGTTTGTGTCTATGCACCAAACGGCAGCTCAGAGTACCCACCCTTCTTGGAGTCCCTAGAGGAAGTGCTGGAGAGCGCTCCTTCTGAGGACTCCATCGTTCTACTGGGTGACTTCAATGCTCACGTGGGCAATGACAGTGAGACTTGGAAGGGCGTGATTGGGAGGAACGGCCCCCCCCAATCTGACCCGAGTGGTGTTCTATTATTGGACTTCTGTGCTCGATTTTCTATAATGAACACCATGTTCAAACATAAGGGTGTCCATGTGTGCACTTGGCACCAGGACACCCTAGGCCGCAGTTCGATGATCGACTTTGTAGTCGTGTCATCGGATTTGCGGCCGCATGTTTGGACACTCGGGCGAAGAGAGGGGCGGAGCTGTCAACTGATCACCACCTGGTGGTGGGTTGGCTCCGATGGTGGGGGAAGATGCCGGTCCGACCTGGCAGAATCCCCTGTCGGGAAGAGCTTCAACTCCTACCTCCGGCAGAGCTTCTCCCACGTCCCGGGGGAGGCGGGCGACATTGAGTTCGAGTGGACCATGTTCCACGCCTTCATTGTTGAGGCGGCCGACCGGAGCTGTGGCCGTAAGGTCATTGGTGCCTGTCGTGGCGGCAATCCCCGAACCCGCTGGTGAACACTGGCGGTAAGGGATGCCGTCAAGCTGAAGAAGGAGTCCTATCGGGCCGTTTTGGTCTGCGGGACTCCGGAGGCAGCTGACAGGTACTGGATGGCCAAGCGGAACACGGCTTCGGTTATTGCTGAGGCAAAAACCCGGGTGTGGGAGGAGATTGGCGAGGCCATGGAGAATGACTTCCGGACGGCTTCGAGGAAATTCTGGTCCACCATCCGGCAGCTCAGGAGGGGGATGCAGTGCAACGTCAACACTGTTTACTGTGGAGATGCCGTGCTGCTGACCTCGACTCGGGACGTCGTGTGTCGTGGGGAGAAAACTTCGAAGACCTCCTCAATTCCACCTACACGCCTTCCATTGCGGAAGCAGGGCCTGGGGACTCTGAGGCGGACCCTCCAATCTCTGGGGTCGAAATCACTGAGGTAGTTAAAAAACTCCTCGGTGGCAAGGCCCCGGGGGTGGATGAGATCCGCCCGGATTTCTTAAGGGCTCTGTATGTTGTGGGGCTGTCACACGTCTCTACAACATCGCGTGGATATCGGGGACAGTGCCTCTGGATTGGCAGACTGGGGTGGTGGTTCCCCTCTTTAAGAAGGAGACCGGTGTGTTCCAATTACAGGGGAATTACACTCTTCAGCCTCCCTGGTAAGGTCTATTCAGGGGTGCTGGAGAGGAGGGTCGGTCGGGAGGTCGAACCTCGGATTCAGGAGGAACAGTGTGGCTTTCGTCCTGGCCGTGGAACAGTGGACAAGCTCTTCAGCCTCAGCAGGATCCTCGAGAGTGCATGGGAGTTCGCCCAACCAGTCCACGTGTTTTGTGGACTTGGAGAAGGCGTTCGACCGTGTCCCTCGAGAGGTTCTGTGGGGGGTGCTTTGGGAGTACGGGGTACCGAGCCAACTGATAGGGGCGGTTCGGTCCCTGTATCACAGATGCCAGAGTTTGGTCTGCATTTCCGGCAGTAAGTCGGATTCGTTCCCAGTGAGGGTTGGACTCCGCCAAGGCTGCCCTTTGTCACCGATTCTGTTCATAATTTTTATGGACAGAATTTCTTGGCGCAGCCGAGGCGTTGAGGGTGTCCGGTTTGGGGACCTCAGCATCGCGTCTCTGATTTTTGCAGACGACGTGGTGCTGTTGGCTTCTTCAGGCCGTGATCTCCAGCTCTCACCGGAGCGGTTCGCAGCCGAGTGTGAAGCGGTCGGGATGAGGGTCAGCACCTCCAAATCAGAGTCCATGGTCCTCGATCGGAAAAGGGTGGAATGCCCTCTCCGGATCGGGGATGAGATCCTGCCCCAAGTGGAGCAGTTTAAGTGTCTTGGGGTCTTGTTCACGAGTGAGGGGAGGATGGAGCGCAAGATCGACAGGCGGATCGGTGCAGCGTCGGCAGTAATGCGGACTCTGTTCCGGTCCGTCGTGGTAAAGAGAGAGCTGAGCCAAAAGGCAAAGCTCTCAATTTACCGGTCGATTTACGCTCCTACCCTCACCTATGGTCACGAGCTATGGGTCCTGACCGAAAGAACGAGATCCCGGATACAAGCGGCCGAAATGAGTTTTCTCCGCAGGATGTCCGGGCTCTCCCTTAGAGATAGGGTGAGGAGTTCGGTCATCCGGGAGAGACTCGGAGTAGAGTCGCTACTCCTCCACGTTGAGAGGAGCCAGATGAGGTGGCTCGGGCATCTCATCAGGATGCCTCCTGGACGGAGGTTTTCCAGGTATGTCCCACCGGTAGGAGACCCCAGGGACGACCCAGGACGCGCTGGAGAGACTATGTCTCTCAGCTGGCCTGGGAACGCCTTGGGATCCCCCGGGATGAGCTAGATGAAGTGGCTGGGGAGAGGGAAGTCTGGGAGTCCCTCCTGAAGCTGCTGCCCCCGCGACCCGACCCCGGATAAGCGGAAGAAGATGGATGGATGGAATAAACTTAACTCCAGCGTATGGTTTAAGCCTTAAACTTTAAGGACCCTTTCTCACAGTCATGGCATTCAAGTATAACCTAGTGGCAATGTTGTTAGTCAGTTAGTGCTGAATGACTTGCATTTTCACATTGTAGATATGTCTCTAAGATTATTAAAATGCACCATACTGTACAGTTTGTAATAAAATTACAAAATTACTTGTTTAACACAATTAGAAGGTAGTTTTCTTCACTTTTTTGATAGCTACTAGAACCACTGAACTTTATTTGTAAATCAGACATGCTTTAAATAGTGGCTGTTGTGTGCTGACTTCCATTTAAGACAAGTTTGAATGTGATTATCAATAATGTTTCAGCATACTGGATGTGGTATATGTAAAGAACAATCCTGGGGATTTTCATCACCACCTGGCTACTTGCCCGGTCATGTGATACACTGTTAGAAAAAACTGAGTTCCTGGAAATATAGTATATACTGCCCAACATTTTGGGATGCAGTCGTCTCTCCAGGCTCAGCATGCACTGAAATCTGACAGGTGCAAAGGAATGATTCAGGGTTGAATGCAACACCCATACCCAGTAAGAGTGTGTGCCCAATTGTGCTACATTATCTAAGTTGCTTATCTCTATTTCTTTCTCAAAAACATTTGTTTTCATTTAAGTACAAGTTATATTTCTCATGAAAGATGTACAAAAAAAATGTTGCTGTTTTTTTTCCCTTATTTTTCACAAACTGGAATTTGAATAGTGGTGTCTGGATGTTTTATGTCCACTGTATCATGTTAAATTTTTGTTTATAGGAAAATGAATGTTTAAAGAAAGAATTATTCGAGAAAGGCTCTCGTATTGAGGAGCAAAACCCCAAGATAAGTGAAGTATTCAACCAAAGCCAAAGGTGAGTTTGAATATTTTTCAATTGTCTCATCTTTTTCTGTCGGTAGACTATGTATCACGCCTAGTCATATCTCATGTAGGTATATGGACAATAGCAACACGCATTTGGAAAAGAGAAATGACTCCCTCAAGTCTTCAGGTGAACAGAAGCAAGTTAAACTACTGCAGGCTGAACAAGACAAGGTCAGTGTTGCTAATCACTACCAAAGTGTAATGGACCCCAGGGTTTCGCAGAGAAAACAGAAGTAGAGAGGTTTACCTGGCTTCATAAAATATATTTAGAGTGCGTTAGGAAATTACCTCTGAGGCCCGTGCACTTCTCTTAGAGTGGATGTGTTATCCAAACGCAGCCAGCGTTGGTGCATCGTGTCCTTTGTCAGAGCGTCTACTGCGCATACTGGCACTCCAGCTTTGGTCCACTCTCAGAGCATGTTTTCAAACGTGACCTTCATTTTAGTCGTACTGTATTTATTTGGATAATTCATTGGTCCCCTCCATCAGTCATCACCATACCATGGTGGACGGCTTCGTATGTCCCAGTGATCCTAGGAGCTAAGTTGTCTGGCTTTATGCCCTGGCAAGGTCACCCATGGGAAACAGGTCCTAGCTGAGAGATCAGACAAAGCACGGCTCATAGAATCCCTTAAAATGAGTGACAATATAGATACATTTTCCCTTGCCCGGAGGAGAGATCGCCCGCCCCTCCTGGAGCCAGGCCTGGAGGTGAGGCTCGTAGGTGAGCGTCTGGTGGCCTTCACCCATGGGGCCTGGCCTGGTACAGCCTGAAAAGTTAACATGGGTACCCTTTCCCATAAACTCCCCCCCTGTGGGAGGGGCCAAAGGGGTCAGGTCAAAGTCAAAGTCTGCTTTGTCAATTTCTTCACATGGCAAGACACAAAGAAATCGTGAGTAGTGAGTTGTGCGGCGCTCAAAGGCGGGGACCTTGGCGGTCCGATCCGCAGCTACAGAAGTAGTTCTAGGGATATTGAATGTCACCTCTCTGACAGAAGTAAGTTTTAACTTCCTGCTGAAGCTGCTGCCCCCGCGACTTGAGCCCGGATAAACCGTGGATAATAGATAGATGGATGGTTTTAATTCCCAGTTGTCATTTGTACTTTTATAAATGGTTCAGTCATTATTGTGACATGAGGTTTCCTTTTGGGTTGAGGTCTCTATCTCGCATCCTGTCACTGTATCTTCTTGATTACCCTCCAGATTCAATTAAAGGAAAAACTGGCATCAGCCACAGCTAATCTTTCTCAAATGCAACTAGAGGGTTTGACACATCAACAGAAGATTTCAGAGCTGCAAACTAAACTGAGCACAAGTCGGCTTGACTGTGAACGCCACTCTAAACACATCAGTGATCTGGAATCACAACTCGAAGGTTAGTGTTAATACCCAAATATACATATTGCTGCCAAAATTAGGTATTGACTGTACAGTTCTGTGATTTTCGACTATCTCACTGTTATGATGTATTAATTTAATTGCTGACCCAACCAATGGTATCTCAATTACTTACCTTCCAGTGGAAATACAAGCTTGATTAAAAACATTTCAGATTCAAACCCATCCTATGGACTATTGTTTTGATCATGACCCATAACTTGTGAGCATCGGTGGAGGGTAGGAACATAGGCGACCTGTGATTCAAGATCTTCACCTTCCGGCTCAGCCCCTCTTCACCACTACGGACCAATACATAGTCTGTATCGCTGCAAACGCTGCACCGATCCACCTGTCAATCTCGCTCTCCATGTTCCCCTCACTTGTGATCAAGACCCCAAGATACTTGAACTCATCCTCTTGGAACAGTATCTCATCCCCCACCTGGAGAGGGCACTCCACCCTATTACGACTTAGGATCGTTGTCTCATTTTTGGAGTCACTGATTTTGATCCCATCTGCTTTACACTTGGCTGTGAATCGCTCAAGTGAGAGTTGAAGATTGCCACTTGAACAGTACCACACCATCTAAAAGAGTAGAGAAACTGAGACCACCAAACCGTACAACCTCAACACCTAAGCTGTGCCTTGAAACGTTTTTCATAAGAGATTAACAGAATCTGTGGCAAAAAGCAACCTTGGCAGAGTCCAACCCTCACTGATAACAAATCTGACTTATTGCCCTAAATGCGGACTAAACTATAACATCTGTTGTACAAGGCTCAAACAGCCCATACTACGGCAGCTCATCCACCACAAGATCCTTCGAGCACATGATGGAGGGCCTTCTCCAAGTACACAAAGAATATGTAGACTTATTAGTGAACTACCATGCACCCTCACACACTTGGTGGTTCCACCAACACGTTTCGGGTTTGTCCCCACGACAGGCACCAATCACCTTACAGCCAGCTCCGATCAGCCACCTCAACAATGGAGGCACAAAACAAGGTCTACTCGGACTCAATGTCCGCCACCTCCTCTATAATATGGGCGAAGTTCTGCCGAAGGTGGAAGTCGAAACCCTTTCTGACAAGGGATTCTGCCAGTCGTTCCCAGCAAACATTTGGGTTTGTCGGGGCAGACCAGCAGCTTATCCCACCATTGGAGCCAACACACCATTCAGTGATAATAAATTGTCAGCTCCGTCCCTCTCTTTACCGAGCATTGAAATCACGTGGCCACAAGGTTGATCATCGAATTGCAGCCTAGGTTGTCCTGATGCCATGAGCACATACAGCACATAGTATGTTTGTACATATTGTTGGTTCTGGACACTCTGTGACAAGCACAGAAATTGAGTTACAGAACACTGCTCGGTTTCTGATCCAGGGGGGCGGGCGTTCCTCTCAATCACGCCCCTCCAGGTCTTGCTGTCATTGCCCATATGAGCATTGAAGTTGCCCAACAAAACGATGAAGTCTCCAGAAGGAGCACTCTTCAGCACTCCTTCCAAAAACTTCATCTTTTATCAAGTTATTTTATTTTTGTTTTATTGAGTCCATTTTAACCTTCTCTTTTATCTGTTGAGTTGGGTCCCTCACAGCCAAAAATAAAAATAGATTAGGTAGCATAGTGAGGATGTGTGGCAGGATTGCTGGGACGAGTTTCATGGAGCTTTCTGGCCTGTATAGAGCCAGGGCCACTTAGGAAAGCTAGGGACATTCACCCACTGGCCTGCCACTACAGGCTCCTGCCGTCTGGCTGCCTGGTATTCTTTTTAATAACGTCACCAAAAGAGCCATAGGTTCCCGACGCCTGGTCCATATCCACAAACGCATCACAGTCTACAGGCGCTAGGCCAGGGAGAATTAAGTACACCCAGACCTGCTCTGTGTCTCACACTGTGGGCAACTCCAGTGTAAGAGAGTTCAACCACTTTCGCTTCTGCAGATGGATTTTGGACTGGCAAGGTCCCCAACCTTTGTCTGCTGCCAAGCTCTTTCTGCACCCGACCTTTTTGGTCTTTCCACAGGAGGGGAGATCTTGTGAAGGGGGACCCACATTTTTCATTGGGTCTAAGCATGGCTTGGCGCCATGGGTGCAGGCCCGGCCACCAGACACTTGCCTTCAAGCCCCACCTTCAGGTTTGGCTCCAAAGGGAGGCAGGCCCTGTTAGCCCACATTCGTGAAAAGGGAAATTGAAGCCATTATTTGTATTTGTTTTAGAATTGCGGGGGGGGGGGGGGGGTCATACTTATACGGTCATATAACCGTGTCCGTTACTTGTTTTTCGTTTTCCCGTTTTCAGTCCACCCGTCTCTTCTTTTATTTTCTCGTGTTGTCTTCCGTCCACCTCGCTTCCCCGCAGCTCCGCTCTTACCTATCTGTCTCCTCTACCAACTACGTTAGCCAGCTAGCCAACAGCCAACTGGACAAAACCACCACCAGACCCTCCTGCCTCCCGACTCGGAGCCTGTGGCCGCCTGCTGCGGACTCGACGGCAGCTCTGGCCCGGTTCTCTGGCCTTCCGTCCGGCGTCCGCGGGGGACGGGCTCCACTCCCTGCGGGCTCGCCAACCGTGGCTCTGCTGTGTGCCGCCGTGGTGCGTTGGGGCCTGCCGTTCGAGCGGCTGCAGTCGAGGTCGACTGGCATCACCACCTGGTCCACTGCTCCTTCCACACGAGGCTGGGATCCTTCGCCGTCGCCGCTACATCTGTCCGGCATTTCTCTGATGGCTCACCCATCTCCTCTTTTTGGACTACCAACACCCCGTCACCCCCACCTCCCGTACTGGCAACCTCAACAACATCCGCTCCCGCCCCTCCTTCTCCTCCATCCATCCCCTTTGCACTGCTGACCGATGTCCTGTTAACTATAACCTACTGTCTCTCCCCCCCCCCCCCCTCCACTCTTTTTTTCTTATTCCATGTAAAGCGTCTTTGGGTTATTGAAAAGCGCTATATAAATTGAATGTATTATTATTATTATTATTATTATTATTATACTTGGTCTGGTCCCTCACCTGTGACCTCTTCACCAAGGGTGCCCCCTGGCTTATACATCCTTTATAAGTGCTAAATGTGAATTCAAACAGCCTGGAATGTTCCTTTAATGGTGAAGTAATTTCAGAAAATGCCAAATGCAATTTACCGTTTTTTTCCGTGTATAATGCGCCCCCATGTATAATGCGCACCCTAAAAATGGCATGCTGATGCTGGAAAAAAAGCTTGTACCCCTGTATAATACGCACCCAATTTTTATGAATTTTTTAAAATATATATATATATTGTTTTAAGTCCCAATGATCGTCACACACGCAGGGAGGCAATGGGTCCCATTTTTATAGTCTTTGGTATGGTCTTAACTAGGCTGGATGTAATCCTTTTTGTTGGCGTTGATTTCTCCGACTGCCCGTAAACGCACCACCGCGCTCTGTGCGCGCATGTGAAAAAGGCGTGCGGACGTGAAAAAGGCGGCTCTGTATGGGAGAGACGTTGAAGAGGAATAAAAACACCCTTGGAAACCAAAACTTGCCCCTCGTCGTGACTCGGAGCTGCAACAAATGTTTCGGATTTGTGTAGGGTACATTGTGACAGACAGCAAACGAGCAGGTGATCGAGCAAGCGTCTGAAACGAGAGCATTGCGGTCGCATGGAGCGTGTTTGAAGTGAACAGCAGAGAAGAAAGGAACAAGGCAAAGTGTTGTGAAATAAAATATTACCTGTAATACGGATTTAGGTAGAGAACTGAAGTCTCGCTCTTTATATAGCTGACGTGTCTTGCGGATCCGTTCTGCGCATCTGTAATGGCGGCCTCCGTATGATATCCGGTTTGCGTGTGTGCGCGTGTGCGCGTGTGCGCGTGTGTGCGAGAGCGAGAGAGCGTGAGAGAGAGAGTGCGAGAGAGAACGCTCAACCGTAGCGCGCCGCCGACCGCCCAACTGCACCGCGCTGGTCGCATTATTGTGACAGAGCCGTCGCTGAAATTTAGAAGATATTTTTAAAGTCCTGATGTACTTTCTAAAATTTAGAATTTAAAATTTTCAGTGCGCACTGCGCAGGGAGCTTAATTTGGTGCGGTCGCGCAACCGCAGCGCGCCGGGCGCTCACTGTCGCATTGCTTAAAGAGCGCCTTTGTGTTTTAGGATGAACAGCAGAGACCAAAGAAACAAGGCAAAGTGTTGTGAAATAAAATATTACCTGTAATACGCATTTTGTTATTTGCTGATTGAAACTGCTAATTAAACTGTGAATTGAAACTAATAGGAAGAAAACAACTCTCGCTCTTAATATAGCTGACGAGTCTTGTGCATCCGTTCTGCGCATCTGTAATGGCGGCCTCCGTATGACGTCCGGTCCGCAATGGAGATTAAAAAACAAAAAATATTTGACAATAACACACCATCAAGGATTGCACCATCGCATCAAACGATGTGTCGTCAATTATGAATTTTACTGACTGTGTGTTGGGCAGGATGGCTGAATGCATGGGCGATTGACAACAAACAAGAAGAAAGGTGATTTCAAGTTTTATTTCGAGGGAGATTTGCCATGTCTCGTCCCCAGTTTTGCTATGTGTCTAGGTTGCCATAGTTTCTGTTCGCGTCGCCCCTCTCTTCCTGTGTCACCTCAATCGATGTAACGTGTTTTGTATTTAAGTCCTGTCTGCCCCTCGCTCACCGTCGGATCATTGCATGTGTTACTGTCATGATGTGGTTTCTGTTCCTGTCTTTGGTAATGTCACCCTGTCTTTTTGTTCCACGACTTTGTCGGTCAGTCCTGTTGCTGGTTTTGTTGTACCATGACTTTCTTTAAAAAAAAAATAAAAATAAAAATTTTTTAAAAAATTAAAAAATTTTGTACCCATGTATAATGCGCACCCCAGATTTTAGGACAATAAATTCGTTAAATTTTGCGCACTATACACGAAAAAAAACGGTATGCTGTTTAAATAAGGTTCAACTTTCAGGCCCAGACTTTGCTCCTAGGATTATTGAGCTACTCAATCACCTCCACAATGACAAGGGGACAGTTCATGGAGGGGAGAGTTAACTGTATTGGGAACATGGCCTCTTAAATCTAAAAATCAGAGATCACCAATCTCATATTGTGAAGGATATAACAAACATATGTCATAATCATTGATGTAACATTGTGATTATGTGCTTGTATGTGTCAGAGCTGAGGGAAATATCAGAAAGATCCCAGTCTCAGTACCGTGAAGAAATGCAAAGACGCAAGGAGCTAGAGCTCAAGCTCAAAAACATGGAGGGGGAAGTTAATGACCTGAAGACAAATCAAGAAGGCCTAAAACAAGTGAGTGCCCTTCAAAATGTATATTCCCTACTGAGTGGATCAGTACTGTGCCATCTGTGTTAATGATATTTGGTTTATATACACTGGGTGAGAATCTCAGAGTGGTGCTGTGTTTAAAAATTGCTTTTCTTTTTTCATGAGCCGATATAGATACATAAAACCATAAATGGATTTGTAACCCACATAAAAACATATGTTTGGAAAACCTGTGTGCCATTTAGGGATAATATCTCATTCTGCCACAGTGTGGCACAAATATCGCTAATGCATTGTCAAGGAGACAGTCTTGTGAGCAAGCGTTCTCCTGTGAAAATAATACAAAAACAACTATTAACTCACTCATATCAGTCTCTAAATAGTTACTTGCTCGTTAGGACAACAAAATGTACGCCTATATATTGACGTGAGGAGCTGTTCTCCATTGAATGAGCCCTCACGTTTAGCTCCGTCAAGCAAGGCCTCCGCTTCCTAAGAGCTTAGGCCTCAATGCTAATGCGCTATACTAAGGTGTTTTAGCTTAATTATTTGGTTAAAACCCATCAAAGTCTTAAAAGTATTGAACAGTATTTTATGATGTTGTTCTGATTCATGTTTTACTGTGATAAAATGAGAAGAGGATTCTAGTTGGCGATTTGCATGATGCTTAAGATAATTGTAAGTGGTTAGCTGCTACGCTATCACGTACATAACATGTAGGACTTAAGTGGTAGGCGGAGGGCATATTTCATTCATTTTAAAGATCCCCATCAAAGAAGGTTATATTTTTTGTTAACATCCTGTTCATCTTTCAGCAAATCAAAGAAAATTGTTGGCACTCTTACCTCTTTACATTTTTTATTCATCGGCAACTTTATGTAGGATACTGGGTCCAGCAAACCAAGCAAACAGCTATGCTGCGGTGTTACATCCATTACATAGTTGTAGTTATTGTCCAATGACAAGCCTTGTGATGTGTCTTGTTTCATTATTTTTTCTCTTTCATTTGCTGTTGTCGGAATATGTCTGCAGGTTGGATCCAGTCAGTGTTTGCATTTAATGTTAACTTTAAACAAGCTCTATCAGAGTTGATAATCTGCTATGCAAATTAAAGATCACATGACAGACCTAGGCACTTTTGTAAAATAACATCACTTTGTTGCATTAATAATACAGTCAAACCTCGGTTTTCGACCACAATCCGTTCCAGAAGGTAGTTCGAGAAGCGAATCGTTCGAATTCCAAATCTATTTTTCCCATTACGAATAATGGAAAAAAAAATCCGTTCCAAGACAAAAAAAACCCCGCCTTTTTTAAGCATTTTTCTCATTTGCGCAATTTTGTCCGATCGCGCAACTGCAACGCACCGCCGAACGCGCAACCGTAGTGCGCCGCCGAATGAGCAACTGCACCGTGCTGGTCGCATTATTGTGACCGAGCCATCGCTGAAATTTAGAAAATATTTTAAAAGTCCTGATGTACTTTCGAAAATTTAAGTGGACCTCAGTGCGCAGAGAGCTTAATTTGGTCCGATCGCGCAACTGCAGCGCACCGGGCGCTCACTGTCGCACTGCTTTAAGAGCGTCTTTGTGTTTTAGGATGGCTTTACTGCTCCCACTTGCTTTCTTTGGAGGCAGGATTAGGGGTTAATACAATCCTCAAAGTAACGAAAATACAATAACAATGGAGTCAGTCAGCATCCTGGCCCCGCGGTCAGGTTTTCTCAGATCCTCTTGGCTCATCTCGCGAGAATCGACCTCCGAAATTTGTTCGACAACCGAAGCAAAAAATCTCGAATTTTTCGTTTGAATTCCGATTTGTTCGAGAACCAGGACGTTCGAAAACCGAGGTTTGACTGTAATAATAACACTTTTGACAGCTTCCGTTCATCGAACGTCCTCAGCAAGGTTCCTGTGAGCGTCAAGCTGTCCACACTGAACGCATATATACGCATTATGTACACCATATTAATGATATTGGCAGCTTTAGAAGTGATGCCTGTGACAAATTTAAACTTTAAACCCCTTTTTAGATGGTACTGATTACCGATTTTGGTATAAGCGTGATAAATTATGCCCCAATTGTCAGTTCAACAGCCACATTTCAAGTGCTATTAGTATGTTCGATTTCCACATAGCACTTTGAAGGCAACATGGGCTGTTTGGCTTGCAACAAATGACGCCCAGCTAGTTACAGTAACCCTGCGTGGATCCTTGCATATTTCACCTCTGTGATACATGCATCGGATCCAGCAGGTTCCCCTGGCTGAGAATGGTAACCGTGCGCTGTGGAAAGCTCGACGCTGTCAGGAAATGAGTGGAGCCAAGGCGACCAAATGCCCCTTGAACCGGGTTTTATTGAAGGGAAAGGGAGTTGGAAGGGAGGCAGGTGGGGAACCGACAACACAGACGGAATGGAGACTCACGGCCAGCAAACAGACAGACAGACCGGCAAAAGTCCACTTGGACAAGGATAAAATTCTGACCGTGAGCCTCCAGACAAGAACGGGGGAAAACTAAATTTGCAGGACACAAGGCGCGGATACAGACGGGGGACAACAGTAGACACTGACAGGGAGAAACATACGGGCAGGG
This sequence comes from Syngnathus typhle, assembly GCF_033458585.1. Lineage (NCBI taxonomy): Eukaryota > Metazoa > Chordata > Actinopteri > Syngnathiformes > Syngnathidae > Syngnathus > Syngnathus typhle. The sequence continues at coordinate 3,775,179 of NC_083742.1, forward strand.
CTTAAATACATGAGGTAACAAGAGGAAGCACGTGACAGACATTACGGCAGTGCTTCTCAAATAGTGGGGCGCGCCCCCCTTGGGGGGCGCGGTGCTATTCCTGGGGGGGCGCGTGTGACCCTGGGGAACAGGCTTTTTTTTTGGCAGTACTAGAATAAAGTGTAATTGCGCGTTTACTACAGCAGGGGGCAGTGGCGCTCTCATTGTTACTTCTGTCACGTTTGCGACAGTGCAACATTTTACGACTTACAAGACAAGTTAGGATAGTCACGGTGGGGAGGGGGGGCGCGAATAGTTTTCTTCTTGCTAGGGGGGGGGCGTAACAGAAAATAATTGAGAAGCACTGCATTACGGTGATGAAGGGGTGTGGCTGAGGGAAGTTGCCAGCCGAGCGTGCTCTGGCACGGGCGCAACAAATGCTCACAGAAGCTCAATGAAAGGAAGCTGTCAAAAGTGGCTACAGCAGCTGTCCTTTTAATTTTCAGCAAATAGTCACAAGGATGAGAATTTTCCGCGGTTCCGTGGATTTCCGTGTTTTTTTCCGTCGAAAGTATTTTTGCGAATCGTGTAAATCCGTTGAGAATCTTTTTTTTTTTATATATGGGGGGGAGCGGCCGGCTAGCTGGCCGGGCAACGTTAGCATCGGCGACTCGTGGATATACACAGGACTGTCTCAGAAAATTAGAATATTGTCATAAAGCTCTTTAATTTCTGCAATGCAGTTAAAAAACAATAATGTCATACATTATGGATTCATTAAAAATCAACGTCCCAGCGACGTCTTTTTCAAGGTGATGTAACGAAGTGGTAAACATGCCCATTCCCAACTTTTACTGCACGTGTTGTAGCCATGAAATTCTAAGTTAATTATTATTTGAAAAATAAAATAATGTTTATGAGTTTGGCATTAAATACAGTGCCTTGCGAAAGTATTCGGCCCCCTTGAACCTTTCAACATTTCGCGACATTTCAGGCTTCAAACATAAAGATATAAAAGTTTAATTTTTTGTCAAGAATCAACAAGTGGGACACAATTGTGAAGTGGAACGAAATTGATTGGATAATTTAAACTTTTTTAACAAATAAAAAACTGAAAAGTGGGGCGTGCAATATTATTCGGCCCCCTTGCGCTAATACTTTGTAGCGCCACCTTTTGCTGCAATTACAGCTGCAAGTCGCTTGGGGTATGTCTCTATCAGTTTTTCACATCGAGAAACTGGAATTCTTGCCCATTCTTCCTTGCAAAACAGCTCGAACTCAGTGAGGTTGGATGGAGAGCGTTTGTGAACAGCAGTCTTCAGCTCTTTCCACAGATGTGGGGGTCCACATCACAGATGACCTCACCTGGACTGGGAACACCACAACACTGGTCAAGAGGGCACAGAAGCGCTTGTACTTCCTGCGGAGGATGAGGAGAGCCCACCTGCCCCCACCCATCATGAGGACGTTCTACCGAAGCACCATAGAGAGCATTCTGACAAGCTGTCTCTCGGTGTAGTGTGGGGGTGGCAGCGCCTCCGATTGGAAGAACGTAAGGAGAGTGGTGAAGACAGCAGAGAGGATCATCGGGGCTCCTCTTCCCTCCATTCAGGACTTGTCATCCGAGCGCTGCGTGTCCCGAGCCCGTAAAATTATCAGTGACCCATCACACCCCCACCAAGGACTGTTCTCCCTGCTACCCTCTGGGAAGAGGTTTCCCAGCATCCACTGCAGGTCCACCAGGTTCTGCAACAGTTTTTTCCCTACTGTCGTCAGACTGTTGAACAGTCAACTTAGCATTCCTCTGCGCACTTTGTAAATGCTGTTTTTGTTTCCTGCACTGTTTACATACTTTATCACTGCTACACTTTATACTTATCTTATTTCCTATTTATGTAGAAATGTCACTTTTTATTTGGCCGAAATATCATTTCATTGTTGAGAGCCGTATGCAACGAAATTTCGTTTTGTGTGGACCAAGTGTTTACAAAATGACAATAAAGTCTGTCTAAGTCTAAGATTCTCAATTGGATTCAGGTCTGGACTTTGACTTGGCCATTCTAACACCTGGATACGTCTATTTGTGAACCATTCAATTGTAGATTTGGCTTTATGTTTTGGATCATTGTCCTGTTGGAAGATAAATCTCCGTCCCAGTCTCAGGTCTTTTGCAGACTCCAACAGGTTTTCTTCCAGAATGGTCCTGTATTTGGCTCCATCCATCTTTCCATCAATTTTAGCCATCTTCCCTGTCCCTGCTGAAGAAAAGCAGGCCCAAACCATGATGCTGCTACCACCATGTTTGACAGTGGGGATGGTGGTCACCTAGGTAGTCTAATGTAAACTTTTGTTTTCCTCAGAAATTTTCAGTTTGTAGTTTAAATTATAAGGTTTACGTATATATATATATATTTGTGTCATGTTCATTTGTGTCAGCAGAATCAGCAGCATCTCTGATTTGCGCTTTTTGCTGTCACAAATGAGGTAGGGCAACCAAATGCAACATGGGCTCTTCATTTGGGGAAACTTTAAAGGACACAAGGAGGTTTGGAATGCCTGGAGAGCAGGACTACGAGGCAAGCTGACGAGCCCGTCAGCGAGCTTGCGTTGTGCGTCATCGAAGCAGAAGGATATAGCAAGCTTTTTAAAGCTAGTTAAAAAGGATTTAAAGGTACAATAAAGTGTTTAAAAGTATAATAAAGTGTTTAAAAATAAAATTATAAAAGTCTTGTGCGGATGCTTTTGCGCTGGGCGGCGGGGGCGCGTCAGCCGGTCAGCACAGCAAGAGCAGAGCGGAGCCGTTGCACGTTTACACTTTAAAATGTTTACAAATACAATAAAGTGTGTGAAAATAAAATAAAAATAAATAAAAAACAAAACTAAAAATAAAATTATAAATGTCTTGTGCAGATAAAGCTTTAAAAAATGTTAATAAGTGTTTAAATACAATCACGTATTTAAAAGTACAATACAGTGTATAAAAATAAAATTATAAATGTCTTGTGCGGATGCACTCCCACTGGATCGCGTCAGGCGGTCATCACTGCAAATGCAGAGCGCAGCAATGACACCTTTACACTTTTGTTGGTTAAAAAAGTGCTTCAAATACAATAATGTATTTAAAAGTACAATAGAGTGTGTGTATATATATACCGTATTGGCCCGAATATAAAACAACCCCGATTATAAGACGACCCCCTCTTTTTCAAGACTCAAGTTTGAAAAAAGCCTATGTCTAGACCCTGATTGTAAGACGAAATTTTATTAGCCCAATATTCGGGCCAATACGGTCGTGTGCGGATGCCCTCGCGCTGGGCTGCGTGAACGTGTCAGATGGCCAACACGTTTACACTTCAAAAAAGGTTCATAAAAGTCTTGTGTGGATATTGTAACAACATATTTACTCTTATTTAGTTTCTTATTTATTTAAAAACAAAAAAATATACATATATATGTATAAATATGTGTATATATACAGTGCCTTGCGAAAGTATTCGGCCCCCTTGAACCTTTTAACATTTCGCCACATTTCAGGCTTCAAACATATAAAATTTTAATTTTTTTGTCAAGAATCAACAACAAGTGGGACACAATCGTGAAGTGGAACGAAATTTATTGAGTAATTTAAACTTTAACAAATAAAAAACTGAAAAGTGGGGCGTGCAATATTATTCGGCCCCTTTACTTTCAGTGGAGCAAACTCACTCCAGAAGTTCAGTGAGGATCTTTGAATGATCCAATGTTGTCCTAAATGACTGATGATGATAAATAGAATGCACCTGTGTGTAATCAAGTCTCCGTATAAATGCACCTGCTCTTTGATAGTCTCAGGGTTCTGTTTAAAACCTCTCTGTGCTTTGAAGACAAAGGAACACACAAGGCAGGTCCGAGATACTGTTGTGGAGAAGTTTAAAGCCGGATTTGGATACAAAAAGATTTCCCAAGCTTTAAACATCTCAAGGAGCACTGTGCAAGCAATTATATTGAAATGGAAGGAGTATCAAACCACTGCAAATCTACCAAGACCCGGCCGTCCCTCCAAACTTTCATCTCAAACAAGGAGAAGACTGATCAGAGATGCAGCCAAGAGGCACCTGATCACTCTGGATGAACTGCAGATAACTACAGCTGAGGTGGGAGAGTCTGTCCATAGGACAACAATCTGGCCTTTATGGAAGAGTGGCAAGAAGAAAGCCTGTCTGGGTTTTCCAAACTATCTTGATCTATGATTATGTTGGAATGTATGTAACCGGTAATAAATAACTTAGGTAGATTAGTTTTATGCTTACGTTGGTATGTAACCAGTAATAGACCACTTAGCTTGTCCCATTTTACACAATGTCGGAAAACATCCCCTGCTCTGCTAATCTAGAGGTCAACAGCTTTAACTTGTTTATTCAGTCCACTGTCACCCCCACCCTTTTTCTCTTAATAAAGATGCTCTTGTGGGAAGTGAGAGTCAGACTACATTCGACCATCGCTGTAAGCACAGCGACGAGTGAACTCTCCGCCTGCAGGTGTCTAAAACGACTAACTTGTCTCCGAGTGGTTCTTGCAAAATAAGTTAGAGTGAGCACCACTCTAACAAAGCCGTTTCTCAAAGATATAGTTTAAAGTCTGCCGCAAGCCACCTGGGAGACACACCAAACATGTGGAAGACGGTGCTCTGGTCAGATGAAACCGAAATCGAACTTTTTGGCCACAATGCAAAACGATATGTTTGGCGTAAAAGCAACACAGCTCATCACCCTGAACACACCACATCACCCTGAACACACCATCCCCACTGTCAAACGTGGTGGTGGCAGGATCGGAGACTGGGACGGAGATTTATCTTCCAACAGGACAATGACCCAAAACATAAAGCCAAATCTACAATGGAATGGTTCACAAATAGACGTATCCAGGTGTTAGAATAGCCAAGTCAAAGTCCAGACCTGAATGCAATCGAGAATCTGTGGAAAGAGCTCTCCATCCAACCTCACTGAGCTCGAGCTGTTTTGCAAGGAAAAATGGGCAAGAATTCCAGTCTCTCGATGTGCAAAACTGATAGAGACATACCCCAAGCGACTTGCAGCTGTAATTGCAGCAAAAGGTGGCGCTACAAAGTATTAGTTCAAGGGGGCCGAATAATACTGCACGCCCCACTTTTTAGTTTTTTATTTGTTAAAAAAGTTTAAATTATCCAATAAATTTTGTTCCACTTCACGATTGTGTCCCACTTGTTGTTGATTCTTGACAAAAAAATTAACTTTCATATCTTTATGTTTGAAGCCTGAAATATCGCGAAATGTTGGAAGGTTCAATGGGGGCGAATACTTTAGCAAGGCACTGTATCTGGAATGTAACCTGTGCATGTGTTTGGTTATGGGAAAGTAATAGTAGAGTGACCAAAATGGCAATCATGTCGTTGCTAGGAAAAGGGTTCATAAGGTTACAGTCTCAGAGCCTTGTGGTCTTCATTATCCATTAATCAATCAAAAGAGGTGCATGAGAAGGTTCAGCCCAGTCCTAACAGAAATTAAAAAATCCACTGAGTCTTTCACAAATGTGGTTCAAGTTGTAGAAGGAATTTTGTGTGATAGAGATTTTTTTGCTGTGGAGGATCTTTCCACTAGTGAACTTGTACTGTCCTTATTTGATTGTACGTTGCTCTGAGTATAGTATGTCACACCAGTAAAAAAATGCATCATAAGAATGAACAAAACAACACGTCGCTCCAGAGAATAAGTCGTGTTTTGGGAGGGAAATATCCATCCATCCATCCATCCATCCATCCATCCATCCATCATCTGAACCGTCTATCTTCAAAATTAAGAGACAAAAAACATCTGAGCTCAAACTTGTCCCCCAAATCCCCGTACCCTTATGATCCACTACTTCATATAAAAAAAACTTTCTAAAAACGTTTTGTTCAAATGTGCCGTTTATTTATTCAGAATGCAAAAAGAGTGCCGAAGCGCATCAGCCAATACAAAGAAATGAAACAGTTCAAGCACAAGCTGCAAATTACTTAACATTTGGCTGTGTTTGTTAGAGTAACATGCTGTATAATTATCCGATTCATAATTTATGTCCTTGAGATTTTTTTACAGCGCAATTTGAAACCATTTCACGTATGTTAATACTAGTTTTTGAGCTTTCAACATATCTGTAAAGAAACAATGTGCTGCCATGTCTGCATGAGACAATGCACGCTTAAGTAATTAAAGTGTACTACGTTGAGGTCTTGCTGGGGAAAGGGAATCATGTTTTCCCATTACAAATAATTGAAAAAAAATTTAATCCGTTCCAAGCGAAAAAACGCCTTTTTTAAGCATTTTTTCATTCGCGCATTTTTGTCCGATCGCAAAAACCGTAGCGCGTGCCGACCGCGCAACTGCACCGCGCTGGTCGCATTATTGTGACAGAGCCGTCGCTAAAATTTTGAAAATATTTTTAAAGTCCTGATTTCTTTCCAAAATTTAAGTGGACCGTAGGGAGCTTAATTTAGTCCGATCGCGCAACTGCAGCGCGCCGGGCTCTCACTGTCACATTGCTTTAAGAGCGTCTTTGTGTTTTAGGATGGCTTTACTGCTCCCACTTGCTTCCTTTGGAGGGATGATTAGAGTTGATGCAATCCTCAGAGTAACGAGAATGTAATAACGAAGGGAGTCAGTTGGCATGCGGGTCCTCTCGGCTCGTCTAACGAGGTTCGACAACCGAAATTTTGTCCGACATCCGAAGCAAAAAAATCTCGAATTTTCTATTCGAATACCGATTTGTTCGAGAACCGGGACGTTCGAAAATCGAGGCGCCCCTGTATATCTATACTAGTGTTAGCTCATAACTGAAGAGCCTAGGGTCCTTTTGTTTTACAACTGCAAATGCTGGCACCAAATAATGGACTAGAGCAGGGGTGTCAAACTTATTTTTGTCGCGGGCCGCATCATAGTCATAGTTTGCTTCAAAGGGGCATTAAAATTGTCAACCCAAATAAATGTATGAATGTCTCATATTGTATATATAGTAAAGGCTACACAACAAACTGATGAATGACTAGTTCATCAAACAGACTAATAAAAACGTTTCAAATTATTCGAAATGAAAAATTGAAATCAAATCAAATATTTAAAAATCAAAAGTATTTAAAATAATGAATGGTAATCTATTTTTTAAAAGTGAAAACAATTTGAAATTTTGTAATTGACATGAATTTGATACACAATTTGTCTTTGCGGGCCACCTAAAATGACGTGGCTGGCCGTATCTGGCCCCTGGGCCTTGACTTTGACACCTGTGAACTAGAGGAATATGTGAAAATGTTCATACATACCAGTACTTTTAATCAAATATGACTTCCTTTTCCTTTCTTTCTCTTACTTTTGCACTTTTTTCTGTATTAACTACAAATACCAGGGGTCACACAGTGCCACTGTTAAGGAGGTACTCGAGAGAAGAGTGGCTGAACTTGAGATGAAATTGACTGAGCAAGAAAGTTTAGCAGATACAGCAACAGAGGTAAAAAGTATTTTAATTTATTGTTTGGTTTTGCTCCTAATACACACAATGACATGCAGTGGAACCTCGAAAGATGAATGCCACTTAGGTGGTATTGTGTAATTCAAAATTTGACCAACGGCTGAGCAGTTGCAGAAGATTTTGCTTCAGATTGCCTTGATTGTCTTGAGATTTCTTTGCACCCAACAAAAGTTCAAGACACATGGGGCCGGATTTCTTCTTTTTCTTCACAAGTTTATTGAGCAACCCAATCGAACACATTTAACCAATTTTAAATGCTTATTGACAAGGGGGAAAAGCTTTTGGGAGAAGAGAAGCGGTAACTGGAAATAAAGCATAAAGAACACTATCTGAGAAATTTGGTGGCGCCTCAATAAGGTTGTGTCTGTTTTGGTGCACTTTTGCTGCATTTCCGCACGGAATGTCTTGAATTTGTGCAGGGTATAATTAATTTGAAGACTATCACGGCATACACCAATTTGCTTGCAAACAGGAATTTGACCCAAAACACAGATAAAAGTACCCAGAAGTGGGTAAGACCAAAACAACGGCCCATTCCCAACTAGCCTTGTCTTAACTCTGATCTAAATCCTATTAAACATCTGTTGAAGAAGCTAAAACATACAGACTAGTGAAAGCACCCTTCAAACCTGAGACAATTGGAGAAGTTTGCTTGGGAGGAGAGGGCTGGTTGACAGACACAGAAGTCTCCTAGTTACAGAAATTGTTTGATTGCTGTGCGTGTTAAAGCTCTGCCGGAGGTGGGAGTTGAAGCTGTTCCTGACAGGGGATTCCGCCAGACGTTCCCAGCAGACCCTCACAGTACATTTGGGTCTGCCAGGTCGGACCGACATCTTCCCCCATCATCAGAGCCAACCCACATCAGTTGACAGCTCAGCCCCTCTCTTCACCCGAGTGTCCAAAACATGCGGCTGCATATCAGAGGACACAACGACACTGTTGATCATTGAACTGCGGCCTAGGGTTTCCTGGTGCCCACATGGACACCCTTATGCATGAACATGGTGTTCATTATGGACTATCCATTTTGAGCACAGAAGTCCAATAATGGAACACCACTAGGGTTCAGACTAGATAACCCTAACCCCTCCCACAGGTGGTGATCCCATGGAAAGGGGGACCCTCGTTTCCTTTTGGGGCTATGCCTGGCCGGGCCCCATGGGCAAAGGCCCGGCCACCAGACACTCACCTTCGAGCCCCAACTCCAGGCCTGGCTCCAGAGGGGGCTTCCCGGACGAGGGAAAACGAAATCCATTTATAGTATTCCTCATAAGGGGTCTTTGTGTGCCATGCTTTGTCTGGCCCCTCACTTAGGACCCTTTTGCCATGGGTGACCCTGCCAGGGGCATAAAGCCCCAGATAACTTGGCTCCCAGGATCATTAGGACTCACAAATCCCTCCACCACGATAAGGTGACGATTCACGGAGGGGTTTCTTGTTGTCTATAATGCTAATCCGTTATTAGCAGTCAGGAAAAGCGAAAAACAGGAGCTAGGGAACAGCAGCCTCAAAACGTGTCAATGACCTTAGACCCCAGCCTTCCAAATTATCTTGGATAGAATATTTTGAGAAAAAAGGGAGATGGCTGTACATTGAAAAAGAAAGAAAACTAAATAACTGTCATTTTTGTTATGAATATATCGACCAACCGAGGTTATACTTTTTCAAATAATGTCAAACAGATCCCAAAAGTAGCTAGGATCAAAGATCAAATCACTACCTGTTAGTGTTACATTTCATTCATTTTTCAAGGTTCTATTATTTCTTCAGTTCTTCTTTGTTCATAGTTGAGTCTTGTTTACTTTTTACCCTGTCTCAAGAACTTGTGATACTTTAGGTGAAACGTGTGATGAATGGTGTATTTCATTCTCTACGAGGAGAGTTTGACCTCAGTGAATCATACAGTGGACATACTGTACTTGCTGTGCTTATAAAAACCATCAAGGTAAGTGTAAACAAATATTTTTGGAAGCTTTTGTACATTCAGTACAAATAAAACACTTATTTGGATTGATAGACAAATGTAAAATGTGTAATGTTAAATGTGTAAGGTGCATGTATTTTGCAAATATACAGATTACTTTCAAAGGCATGTAATATGAATGAATGAATGAATAAACCTTTATTTCAAATATAATTTAAAGAATGAAAACAATAAAAAACAAACAACAAAAAACAAACAATACATATCACTGTTTAGAAAAGGAGTAGGAAGAAGCCTAAGCTTATCATGTCCTACCCCTATCCATCACTTAGTTCCAAGTTAGAACATTAAAACTACAAAAGAACAAAAGAAAAACAACAAAAACATCTTATAATCCGAAAGTTTAACAGTAGTCACCTTCATTTTCGTCTTTTTGGTAATTTGCAAAGATCATGCCTTTATACATTTGTTTAAATAGATTATATTTCTGCTTTCCTTCATTTTAGCTTCTAGCCCATTCCACACAGTTACTCCATAGGATGATATGCACCTGCTCCTGAGACTGGTGCGAGCATACCCCTTGTTAGAGTGGTGCTCACTCTAACTTACTTTGCAAGAACCACACGGGAGACAGTATGCCCTTTTTAGTTTAGTTTAGTTTAGTTTAGTTTATCGTTTAGCACATATTATTATATCAATAACTGTGCAAGGAGGGAGACGAAGCCTAGGGCTTGGAAAGAGCTCCACTCCTTCTAATGCCCTTTTAAACACTTGCAAGTGGAGAGTCATTCAGCGATGATCGAATGAGGTCTGACAGATTCTTGCAAGAGAGTATTTATTGAGAGAAAGCAGGGTGCGGGTGAGATTGGTCAGGGGGGGTGAGATTGGTCAGGATGGGGGTGAACCCCTGGCCGCTGGTCAAAGCGCATAGCAGGGGGTATTTTACGACGTTGGGGGAAACAGAACAACTTAGATTGCTTCGTCTGCAGCTGGTCAATCAGTTCAAAGGATCTTAGCACTTTGTTCTACTACTTTAAGACAGGACAAGTTTGGTTAATTATTAAAGGTTACATTCCAACATAATCATAGGATCAAACTAATCTAGCAACCCTAACATATCCCTCCTGTTTATCATATGATTATGTCACCCCGATTAACAAACATAATCAAAACAATATAATAAAGATAGAAAAAGAAAAATAGAAACACAGAAACATCATTGTATTCATCACGTGAGGCATTTTCAACGGTCAAATCATCAGGTTTCTGTGAAAAACGTTCAGCCAATCAGCAATATTGCAATCCTCTGTCCGCAGCGCATTAAAATCATCATATTCGACATCCCTGAGATGTTGTATTCGCACTTCAGCTACGGTAGAAGACACAGATGTTGATACAGCTGACTTCAAACTTGAGATAACACAGGTTGTAAACAAGCACAACAATACCAGCACAACAAGTATAGGAGTCACAAGTTTCAACAGCAGTTGCCACCAAGCGCCAGAGAATAGCCATGGAAAGAAACCCCATTGATGTGGGACTTTGTCTTTTGACATGGCCTGCTGTAAGTTCTTCAGTGAGTTCACGGCGTCATTAACTCCTGGAATGTATGTGCAACAGGAAGTCCCAATGATGGGGCACACGCCACCTTGCTCTGCAGTCATTAAGTCCAGAACCATCCTGTTTTGCAAGACCATTAGTCCAATAGCCTGAATCTCTTTGTTTTGTCCATCATTGACTTGCAGCGAGAGAGATTCAGAAAAGATTGGAAACGATAGTTCAGTGTCTCGATGAAGAGTTTTCCAACTCCGATCCAAGGAAAACGCGCATGAACGACTCTGTCTTCGACGGACCACTCTTTGTGGCTGTCGGACATTCGCACCACAGACGACGGGGTAATGTGGTTCAAAGGCTGCAACAGCCCTGCGTCGACGTCCAGAAGAGTTGTGTGCTGTCGTCACTTGATGATGTTGTATCCTGTAGGTGTGGTCGGTCACCCACACTCGTGCACACACTTGTGTCCAGTTGGCGGGCAGCATCGGACAACTCTTGTAACCACAAAGCCACGAGCCATTCTGAATGAAGCAGGTCCCGTCCAAAGGTGCAGCCATGTTGGTAGGAGAGCCCTGACGCCTTGAAATGGCTCTCCTATCCTGGCACTCAGCGGTGATGTCCAAAGCGCCCATCCAGTTTCCTCCTGGAGTGCAGTCGTTAATGCATTCGTGGGTTTCATTTTCTTGGAGGAAACGCGTGTAGTCCATTCCAGGTAGCTTTTTTGTTTAGGCCACTTGTGGCATCTATCGTCCATCAACAGTCACATTGGGACTAATCCAAAAAAGTTCGATCACAGGTTCTTTTCTGTGAGTCCAGGACGGTAGGGGTAGCATCACTGACTGTGACAGCACGGTGTTGAAATCCAACTCCTCCCACAGAGGTCATGCATTTCGCTTCGGTGACAGTCATTGTTCTGGCCTCCAGGTGAACTTGCGTGGAGGAAGGGGGGGAGTTTGGAACACACATAGCATCCCTCCTGTGTGTGGGATCTCACAGTGAACGTCACACACCGGTACCAAGTGTTGGTTTCTTGTGGGTTTCTGGGGTCCCATGACCAGTCCTCAAAGTTCTCATCATGTGACCATCTTTTTCCTCGGGCGACATTGGTCTATTCAGACGAGCCCATAGACCATAGCATGCTCCAACCACAACGCAGCAGAGAATCCACCTGGCATGTGGAGCCCCGTTGCTACTAGGATGGCAGAGACACCGATATTTCTCATTGCTTAGTCAGAGTGGGGATCTTATGGATTCCATTCTTCACCGACATTGAGACGCCTCGCCCTAAACGACGAGGCTCCTTTGTAGTCAGACTTCCCCCCACTCCGAAAATGGGGTACAGCACTCCCTGTAACGTCCAGTGGTTGAGGTGAAACTTCGCTGGGGCTTCCATCAATGTTCAGTGCAGTGGGGGTAGTCAGCAAGACTTGGAATGGGCCCTCCTACCATGGTTGGCCCAGTTGTTCCTTTTTGACGACCTTTATGTCGTCCCATTCTCCTGGCTTGGAGCGGTTGTTGACCTGTGGGGAAGAAAGATCAGGCGGCAGTAAATTTGCATTTGACACATATTTCAGGTTGAGTGCTCTGATCATGTTATCTGCCAAGGACTGTTCCTCTTCTGCTTTTTGCAAATATTGTATCATTCACTAGTCAATTTTATTGCCTTTTTGAACTGGGCAAATAGGAGTGTTTGCGGGAAGAGTTTGAGCTCTTCCTAATGATTCCTCCTAACCAAAGACCATATTTCTCATTTATTGCCTCCTGTTTTAAAGGAGTTTTTTGATGTTGGTTGGATTTGTACTGGGGGAATGGACGTTAAAAGTCCTACATCAGATGGGCCCTTTGTCCAAAGTTTTTTAGGAAGCCCAGCCAACTCCCCCTCCTCCTTTTCATTCAAACAAGTGTTGATTAGCCAGGGAAGCGCATAAACGCGTGCCCTTAACAGCTACACCACTTCTTCATAGCTATTTAGTCACTTTTCAATAATCTTCCGATTGCTTCAAGCAAAAGTTTGAAAAGCTTGAGAAACTTTTAACTTAATGGTATGACGCCAAATGTATTAGAGAATCCATATGTCGTAAAGTGTTGTATTATTACTATCTTTCACTATCTGTCCTACTCCCTCCCTCCTTCTGAGGCTTGGCGACGCCCATGCCTCACACCTTGACGAACGTTTTGGGAGGATGGGTTCTTTACTACATATGATTCTATCATGATTTAATTTGACTTTCTTTCCGAAACGCTTCTCAATTTCCCAGTTCACACATCTTCTGCAGGTGTTACTGGTTCTCCTGTTTTTTTCTCTAGTTAATTATCAATCCAAAAGCAACTTTTTTTTTCTCTTAGCATTTAACAAAATCACTCTTCAAAGTCGCTCTACTAATTTTCCATAGTAGTCTCCAACAACTTCAACCATTCAACCTGTATTTTCCTTTCATTCAGGCAATCATTCACCCTTGCTCATTTGCATCTGACACACAGTCTCCAAAAAGGAGTCTTTCCATCACATTGGTCTCAATTTATCCAAGCTCTCCACACAAAATTCATAACTGAATCTCTCGGGTTTAACTCGCATATAGAAGTTTGTACAATCTTATAACACAACCAATTAATTATTCCTATTAAATGTAGCATTGCAATGTCTTAAATTCACAATTCTGCTTCTTCCAATTCCTGAAAGCATGTTCTGTCGCGGTTTTTTTTCTCTCGAATTTCTCACGAGGGCTCGACACTAATATGCACTTGTGTGGCACAGTTTCTGCCCGCAAACAGATTTCTCTCTTTTCCTCTCATTTTTATTTTTCAAAATTGTTTCTGTTTTGCGGTGCAAAGTGGATAGACAACAGTCTAGCAAATTTCTTTGGCTTAAAAGTTTAGCCAATTTCATCATTTTAACACATACGCACACACATGCACAGCTCTCGTGCGCTAAAGGTAGGTCCCGGCACCAATGATTCGTCACAGACTGGCCATTTCCTGCAGTCGATCATGAGCTGGTTCCCGCCCACACACTCGAGGACAGCACAAAAGTTGGTCCGGAATATAGGTCTTATTAGCCATAAAATGCACAATAACGTGAAAAAAAAACATAAGTCGCTCCGGAGTATAAGTTGCATTTTGGGGGAAATTTATTCGACAGAATCCAACACCAAGAACAGACATGAACGAGCAACAACGGGCTAAAAGATAGGTATGCTAACGTGACATAAACACAAACGAAGAGCTGAGAACGGGCCTGATGTAACATTCAGAGTTATTCAAAAAACTATTACATAAATAACATATTGTGTCGCGTACTTGTATGTCTATCGTGTTATATGTCTCGTCACCGTGGGATAGAGAAAACGTAATTTCGGTCTCTTTGTGTGTTGTGACATGTGGCGAGATTGACAATAAAGCTGACTTTGACTTTGACGTTTATAAAACCATCTGTGTCACTCCAATTCATTAAATCCATCAATCGTCCTTTATGTCAACAATGGGTGCGCGCCGCTGACGGCGCTTGAACTTCTAAATATTCCACAGGCCCATATAACGATATATAAATTATATATCAATTAACTATTATATAAGCAATAATATTATCAAACCATCTGTGTCACTTCAAATCATTAAATCCTTCGATCAAATTCCTCGTCCTTTGTCAACAATGCCGCGCGTGCGCTCTGACGTCAGCCTCGTCGTTATTCCACAGATCTAGTATATAACTACCGTGATTTACCATGCATAATGCGCAAACTTTAACTAATTTATTGTCCTAAAATCTGGGGTGCGCATTATGCATGGGTACAACAATTTTTGAAGAAATCCTCCCTCGAAATAAAACTTGAAATCACCTTTCTTCTTGTTTGTTGTCAATCGCGCATCGCATTGAGCCATCCTGCCCAACACACTTAGTCAGTAAAATTCATAATTGACGACACATCGTTTGATGCGATGGCGCAATCCTTGATGGTGTGTTATTGTCAAATATTGTTTGTTTTTTAATCTCCATCGCAGACCGGATATCATACGGAGGCAATATCATGCGCACTATGGATCCGATGCGCAGAACAGAAGACACGTCAGCTATTTAAAGAGTGAGAGTTCAGTTTAATTATCAGTTTCACCAAAATGGTTAAGAGAGTAAGTTATAGTATAGCATTTCAAAAGAAAGTCATTTAAGTGGCAGAAGAATTAGGCAATAGGGCAGCTGCACAACAATTTGATGTCAATGAATCAAACATAAGACATAAGAAGAGATTTGATACAGCGAAGGCTTCAGCAATAGCACCTGGAAGAGGAAAGAAAGCACAGTATCCAGATGTTGAGGAACAATTAGTGGAGTTCATTAGGGAGAGAAGAACTGGTGGAATAGCCATCAGCACTATTGAGATTAGAACTTTGGCTAGGAAATGGATCACCAACTGATTCCCGAGCGCGGCTGCTCACTGCTCCCCTCTCCCCCAGGGGATGGATTAAAATCACATGGGGATGGGTTAAATGCAGAGGACGATCCTTGGGACTTTAACTTTAAAGAGAGACCACCCGGACTCAAACGTCAGAGCCTCTCCAAAGTGGTGCTACTTATTCATGAGGCCCAATGACATTTCAATTAGGAGGAGCACTTCAGTGTCGCAAAAATTACCACAGGACTATGAGGATAAGCTGTTGAAGTTTACGGACTTAAGTAAGAGTCAAAATTTGGGTGCGTATTATACATGGGTACAGGCTTTTTTCCAGCATCGACATGCCATTTTTAGGGTGCGTATTATGTATGGCGTATTATACATGGAAAATTACGGTATCTTAGAATTTCATGGCTGCAACACGTGCAGTAGAAGTTGGGAAAGGGCATGTTTACCACTTCGTTACATCACATTTCCTTTTAATAACACTCAATAAACGTTTTGGAAGAGAGGAGACTAATTCTCTTAGCATTTTTCCCATTCTTGCTTGATGAACCACTTCATTTGTTCAACAGTCCGGGGTCTTCCCTGTCGTATTTTACGCTTCATAATGCGCCACACATTTTCAATGGGAGACAGGTCTGGACTGCAAGCGGGCCAGGGGAGAACCTGGACTCTTTTACTTCGACGCCACGCTGTTGTAACACGTGCGGAATGTGGCTTGGCATTATCTTGCTGAAATAAGCAGCGGCGTCCATGAAAAAGAGGTCGCTTGGACGGCAGCATATGTTGCTCCAAAATCGGTATGTACTTTTCAACATTTATGTTGTCTTCACAGAAATGTAAGTCACCTATGCCATGGGAACTAATGCACCCCATACCATCACAGATGTTGGCTTTTGAACTTTGCTTTGACAACAGTCCGGATGGTCCGCTTCCTCTTTGGTCCGGAGGACACAACGTCCAGTGTTTCCAAAAACAATTTGAAAAGTGGACTCATCAGACCAAAAAACACTTTTTCATTGTGCATCAGTCCATTTTACATGAGCTCGGGCCCAGAGAACCTGGCGGCGTTTCTGGATGTTGTTCATAAACGGCTTTGGCTTTGCATGGGAGAGTTTTAAGCCGCACTTACTGATGTAGTGATGAACTGTATTTACTGACAGTGGTTTTCTGAAGTTTTCCTGAGCCCATTTGGTGATATCCTTTACACACGTCGGTTTTTAAGGCTGTGCCGTCTGAGGGATCGAAGGTCACGGTCATTCAGTCTTGGTTTCTGGGAGTGGCGGTTACGTGCAGTGATTTCACCAGATTCTCTGAACCTTTTGATGATATTATGGACCGTAGATGTAGAAAACCCTAAATTCCTTGCAATTTTTCTTTTGAGAAATGTTGTTCTGAAACTGTTCAACTATTTTCTTACGCAGTTGTGGACTAAGTGGTGAACCTTGCCCCATCCTTGCTTATGAATGACCTAGCATGTTTGGGGACCCTCCTTTTATACCCAAGCATGGTACTCAATTAGCCTGATCACATGTGGGATGTTCCAAATAGGTGTTTGATGAGCTTCTCTCAGCTTTCTCTGTATTTTTTGCCACCTTTCCCAACTTCTACTGGAAGTGTTGCAGCCAATTAAATGTATCAGTTTGAACATTAAATATGTTCTATTTGTAGTGTATTCAATTGAATATGGGTTGAGAAGGATTTTCAAATTGTTGTATTTTGGTTTTATTTACATTTTACACAATTTCCCAACTTCAACCGAATCCAGTTTATATGTAGAAACACAAGTAATTCTTAGTCCTCCATCTCTCTTAGTAGGCATTTGCAGCTGTGAAGCTTAGTACACACTATTTCATTTGTTTCTGTGAAATTTCACTTTACGTATTAATGTATTTCCAGAACGTGACTTTGCAGCTCCTCCATGACAAAGACTCACCGACAACAATTAAAACGGAAGAGTTGGCAGATCAAGAAGAGGACACAGGTAAAGATGATTTGAAACAAGAAGACAAGAAAATATGTAACACATTCCTTGGAAATGAAGAAAGTGGTGTCAGCAAACCCAAAAGGGAGGCAGTTTGTGAGACAAAGGATGACCATCACCACAGAGGTGAGGACCAAATGTCAGATGGAGCTGAAGTACAGGCACCATTATCCGTTTTAAAGGAACAGTTTGACTTAGAAGCATTGGAGACCACACACATGCCAACGTTAGGATCTCAAAAGCAGCAGGCGCAGGCAGTAAATGACACCAGTGAGGCTTCAAATCCAGAGGCTGGACCTCATGAGACTGTCCTAACTGAGGTCGAACAGGAGCAGGATGCTGAGTTGAATGAAGTGTCTGAGACACGCATGGAAAATACAGAAACCTCAGGAGAAATGGATGCCTACTCTCAGAAATCTTTTGAACCCCCAGTTAAGCCGCCTCCACCACCAAATGAAGTTCTCCTCAGTCAGGCTAAAGAAAAAAGGTGGGTGCTTGCTTCGGAGTTTCTAATATTTTTCTTTGACCTTGTTGGTGCATGTTGAAGTATTGCTTGCATTTTTTGATATGGACTCACAATTATTGGTTGCAAATAATCGTTTATGAGCCAGGGAGCATCTTGAACAAACTCAGAATGTACTTCTTTTTCAAGAGCATGCTGCACTTGGCCAAAAAATACAATGCCACAAAGTCTCCTTTCATGCTACGTTGCGCTCTTTTTCTCGCTCGCTCTCCCTCTCTTGCCCTCTCTTTCTTTCTCTCTCACTCTCACCATCGATCTCTCCCCACCTCTTCGCTCTCTCTCTGTTACATATGCTTTCAAAGCACTTTAGAAGAATATTTTTAAAGGTCCTGTCTAGTTACTGTCATATTATTCTGCCTCTGATTCTGTTGTCTCAGTGTGACTGGAAAATTGCCAATGGAAAACGGAGAGATCATTTTCCAGGTCCGAGCCAATGACAAATCCACTTCGCATCCAGTTTTAGAAGAGGAGGAGGTGGTAAGCAGGAATTACATAAGTCTATATATTTTTTTTCTATCATATATTTGTAACTAGGGCGGCTCGTGGCGCACTGGCTAGCACGCCCGCCTCACAGTACGGAGGGTGCGGGTTCGATTCCACCTCCGGCCCTCCCTGTGTGTAGTTTGCATGTTCTCCCCGTGTCCGCGTTGGTTTTCTCCGGGCCCTCCGGTTTCCTCCCACGTCCCCAAAAACATGCTTGGTAGGCTGATTGAGCGCTCCAAATTGCCCCTAGGTGTGAGTGCGTGTGTGGATGGTTGTTCGTCTCTGTGTGCCCTGCGATTGGCTGGCAACCGGTTCAGGGTGTCCCCCGCCTACTGCCCGATGACAGCTGGGATGGGCTCCAGCAAGCCCGCGACCCCCGTGGGGATACACCGGTACAGAAAATGGATGGATGGATATTTGTAACTATTTTTTTTGTCATGAAATACATATGTCAAACTGAATCCAATATATATTTGAGTGATGTGTTAATATTGAATTAAATAATTTATATATATTGTTATTTGGAGATGTGGTTTTCACATATTTGGTTGGTTAATTAGTGTAACGTTTTTGTATTTCAGAGTTTAAAGGGATGCCCACCACCAGCTCCGCTGTTTGGTGATAATAATGACGACGATGACCCTGACTGGCTAAGTTAAAATGCAATGAAAATTCAAGCTAAGTAGATCAGAGACCATGCCTGCCTCATCTAATGAATTTGAAAAAATGACCAAATCAGATTCTGATCTTGATTTCTTATATGAAATCTGTTTAAGATAATGTGGACATAAAAAGCTTGCAAACCCCAGTTCAAAAGCCTAATTTCTGTTTTAAAAAAAATTGAGACAAAGTGTAGGATCTCAAAACTGTTCCACAATTAATGTGACTTAACATATGCAACCCCACCTCTTCCAATCTTGAAGTGATGGAGAAAAAATAAACATGAACTAATGTGTTTACACAAGTGTGAAAACCTGGAATGCGACTGTGTTCTGAACTGGACTATCAAGATTCAAGAGTTTTTATTCGCCATGTTTGAGCGTGCCAAACAAGGAATTTGACTTCGGTAAAAACACACAATCATATTCACAATAATGTTAATTAGAAGTAAAGAGACATATACGTACACTTCCTTATACTTTTTGCAGTCTAGCAGACGCTTGAAGGTTTTGTGCTAACACTGGCTTTGTTTACATGGATGTGTGGTAAATTCTCTTCGGTGATCAACTGGTCTTCAAAAGCAAACGGTGGAAAAGTGGCTGGCTCGGGAAGGAAAACTTCAGTGACACACGGCTGATTGGGGAATGATTTTATTCAACCGATTTCAGAATTCAAGTGTCTCTCTCGAGCCAAAAGTGTCAAGTCCCTTTGTCTTCCCGCCCTCGAACCTTATACCCCGCGCCCCCACCTCACTCGAGCGCACGCACACGACTGGATGACCTCTGACCCACCAGCCTGCCTTGTTGATTCTACACAGATGGCCAACCACTGTATCTATGGTGCCAGGAAGTCTGCCTTACTAGACCAGGCCCCGTAAAATCTCACACGAGCGTGACCCGGTCACACTTAAGCTTACCAGTGAAATATACGTTGCATGAAACCTAAATAAAAATACACGACAGATGCATTTATTCAGAGCCTGATTTGAAGAAAAATGCTTCATGTACACACCCTAGCCCATTCACATACACACACACACACACACACGCACACGCACGCACACACACACACACACACACACACATACAGTGGAGCCTGGGTTTTCGAACGTCCAGGTTCTCGAACAAATCGGTATTCAAACAAAAAAATTGAAATTTTTTTGCTTTGGATGTCGGACAAAATGCGCGGTTGTCGAACTTCGCAAGATGAGCCGAGAGGACCCGCATGCGTTATTACTACGTTCGTTATTACATTCTCGTTACTCTGAGGATTGCATCAACTCTAATCATGCCTCCAAAGGAAACAAGTGGGAGCTGTAAAGCCATCGTAAAACACAAAGACGCTCCAAAAGCAATGCGACACTGAGCGCCCGGCGCGCTGCACTTGCGCGATCGGACCAAATTAAGCTCCCTGCGCACTGAGGTCCACTTAAATTTTGGAAAGTACATCAGGACTTTAAAAATATTTTCTAAATTTCAGCAACGGCTCTGTCACAATAATGCGACCAGCGCGGTGCAGTTGCGCGGTCGCCGACGCACTACGATTGCGTGTTCGGCGGTGCGCTGCAGTTGCGCGATTGGACAAAAATGCGCAACTGAAAAAATGCTTAGAAAAGGCGGGGGTTTTTTT
Source organism: Syngnathus typhle (assembly GCF_033458585.1). Lineage (NCBI taxonomy): Eukaryota > Metazoa > Chordata > Actinopteri > Syngnathiformes > Syngnathidae > Syngnathus > Syngnathus typhle. The sequence goes on from NC_083742.1 coordinate 3,795,827, forward strand.
GGCTTGGAACGGATTATTTGTTTTACATTATTTGTAATGGGAAAATATGATTCGGAATTCGAACGATTCACTTCTCCAACAGCCTTCTGGAACGGATTGTGTTTGAAAACCGAGGCTCCATTGTGTGTGTGTGTGTGTGTGTGTGCGCGTGTGTGCGTGTGTGCGTGTGTGCGTGTGTGCATATATATATATATATATATATATATATATATATATATATATATATATATATATATATATATATATATATATATATATATATATATATATATATATATATATATATATATAAAAAAAAAATTCCCCTCTCACCCTCCGCGGGTGGTCTCCCACTCCAAGCTCGGGTCCTCTACCAGAGGCCTGGGAGCTTGAGGGTTCTGCGCAGTATTTTGGCTGTTCCTAGCACTGCACTCTTCTGGACTGAGATGTCTGATGTTGTTCCTGGAATCTGCTGTAGCCACTCCTCCAGTTTGGGGGTCACTGCCCCAAGTGCCCCAATGACCACGGGCACCACCGAGGCCTTCACTTTCCAGGCCTTCTCAAGCTCTTCTTTGAGGCCCTGGTATTTCTCTAGCTTCTCAAGTTCTTTTTTCCTGATGTTGCCATCGCTTGGTATTGCTACATCCACTACAACGGCCTTCTTCTGTTGTTTATCCACCACCACAATGTCCGGTTGGTTCGCCATCACCTTCTTGTCAGTCTGGATCTGGAAGTCCCACAGGATCTTGGCTCGCCCATTCTCTGTCACCTTAGGGGGTGCTTCCCACTTTGAACTTGGGGCTTCCAGTCCATACTCTGCACAGATGTTCCTGTACACTATGCCAGCCACTTGGTTATGACGTTCCATGTATGCTTTCCCTGCTAGCATCTTACACCCTGCTGTTATGTGCTGGACTGTCTCAGGGGCCTCTTTGCACAGCCTGCACCTTGGGTCTTGTCTGGTGTGGTAGATCTTGACCTCTATTGCTCTGGTGTTCAGAGCCTGTTCCTGTGCAGCCATGATGAGTGCCTCTGTGCTGTCCTTCAGTCCAGCTTTTTCCAGCCATTGGTAGGATTTCTTGATGTCAGCCACTTCACTTATCTGTCGATGGTACATCCCATGTAGGGGTTTGTCCTCCCATGATGGTGTCTCTAGCCACTCCTCCTCTGTTTGCCATTGTCTGAGACATTCACTGAGCACGACATCCGTTCGGGCCTTTTCCTTGATGTACTCATGGATCTTGGCTGTTTCATCCCGAACAGTGGCTCTCACACTCAGTAGTCCTCGGCCTCCTTCTTTGCGGCTAGTGTACAGTCTCAGGGTGCTGGACTTAGGGTGGAACCCTCCGTGCATGGTTAGGAGCTTCCGTGTCTTGACATCTGTGGTCTGAGTCTCTTCCTTTGGCCATCTTATTATTCCTGCAGGGTATCTGATGACTGGCAGGGCGTAGCTGTTTATTGCCCGGATCTTGTTCTTGCCATTTAGCTGACTTCTGAGGACTTGCCTTACTCGTTGTAGGTATTTGGCTGTGGCTCCTCTCCTTGTGGCTTCATCGAGGTTGCCATTTGCTTGTTGGATACCAAGGTACTTGTAGCTGTCCTCAATGTCTGTTATTGTTCCTTCTGGGAGTGAGACCCCATCTGTATGGACTACCTTCCCTCTCTTTGTCACCATGCGACCGCACTTCTCTAGTCCGAATGACATTCCAATGTCTGTGCTGTAGATCCTGGTTGTGTGGATCAGTGAATCGATGTCTCGCTCGCTCTTGGCATACAACTTTATGTCATCCATGTATAGGAGGTGACTGATGGTGGCCCCATTTTTGAGTCGGTATCCGTAGCCAGTCTTGTTGATTATTTGGCTGAGGGGGTTCAGACCTATGCAGAACAGCAGTGGGGACAGAGCATCTCCTTGGTATATGCCACATTTGATGGAGACTTGTGCAATTGGCTTGTAATTGGCCTCAAGGGTTGTTTTCCACAGTCCCATCGAGTTTGCAATGAAGGCTCTCAGGTTCCTGTTGATGTTGTACAGTTCCAAGCATTCAGTGATCCATGAGTGTGGCATGGAGTCGTAGGCTTTCTTGTAATCAATCCAGGCAGTGCACAGGTTGGTGTATCGAGTCTTGCAGTCTCGGGCGACTGTTCCGTCAACCAGCAGCTGGTGTTTGGCTCCTCTGGTATTGCTGCCTATGCCTTTCTGTGTTGTGCTCATGTATTGAGCCATGTGCACACTTATCTTAGCCGCTATGATGCCTGACATGATCTTCCATGTTGTAGGGAGACAGGTTATTGGCCTATAGTTGGATGGGACTGTACCCTTCGTGGGATCCTTCAGGATCAGGATTGTGCGTCCTTCAGTTAACCATTCGGGGTGAGTTCCAACTTTTAGTAGCTGGTTCATTTGTTCTGCTAGGCGCTCATGGAGTGCAGTGAGCTTCTTAATCCAGTAGGCATGGATCATATCTGGCCCGGGTGCTGTCCAGTTCTTCATACCTGAGACTCTCTCTTGGATGTCTGTCACAGTGATGGTAACTGGGTTCTGCTCAGGGTGGTTGCTGTGGTCTTCTCTTAGAGAGACTAGCCATTGTGCCTCCCTGTTGTGTGATGTGTTCTTCTCCCATATGCCCTTCCAGTATTGCACAGTCTCCAGTCTTGGTGGGTCTGCTCTGCTGTTGTTACCCTGCCATTGAGAGTACACTTTTCCTGGTTGGGTTGTGAAGAGCCTGTTTATTCGCCTGGCTTCACTTTCTCTTGTGTATCTCTTTAGGCGGCTGGACAGGGCTAGGAGCCTCTGTTTGGCAGTCTCCAGTGCTTCAGGTATGTTCATCTGGCTGTACTTCTTGGGTGCTGGTTTCTTCATTGCACCTTTCTGGATCTCCGATAGTTGGCTCACGTCTCTCCGCACTGTCTTGATCTTAGCCTCCAACCTTGTTTTCCATGGTGGGTCTTGTATCTCATGCTTGATATTGCTCTTGTAACCAAGCATCTCCAGGATCACTGTTGCTGAAGTGTATATCAACTTATTGGTTTCAGTGATGGTGGTTGTAGGGATTGTTCTCAGTGCTGCATTCAGATCTTCAACCAGGCTTTCTGGTGGTGCTTCTCTTAGCCTTTGTAGTTGGCGTCGGGGTTGGCTGCTGTTCATTCGAGTCATGATCTTATTTTTCAGGTCAGTTGCTGACTTGTTCAGGCTTGCATATTCTCTTGGAGCTGTGTACCCAATTACTTGGGCAGTTGATGTTGACTCCTCTCTGACCTGGTATTCGGGTTCCTGTGTGACTTGGCATCTGTGTTGTACCTCGTCAATCTCAAGTTGTGATATCAATTGCCGTTTCTGGATATTGGAGCACTGAGTTACTAGTTGTTTAGCGGTTAGTGTTGAGTGTGGATATCGCCCTTGCCATTGCTCCCACATTCGCTTCATGTACCCTCTCTGTCTTGGTTCACTGGAGTAGTAGCACTCCAACAGTGTTAGGTTCTCACATCTCGCCCATTTCCGCCTTGTTCCAGTAGCCCACTTTACATCTAGGCGTTCTGGTTCCCCAACGCCTGACGCAGACCTTGTTTGTCCGGGCGACGTCTGAGCCGGCATCTCATTTGATTCTTTATCTCTCATCATGTTTATGAGGTAGGCGATATCGTCAAGGGTCTTGCCCACAGACCCACACTGGATGATGGTATGGCTCCGCCCCGACCTGGACTCTCTCTATATATATATATATATATATACATACATACATACATAGCCGAGGCGCTCAGTGTCGCATTGCTTTTGGAGCGTGTGTGTGTATATATATATTTATATATATATATATATATATATATATATCACACACACACACACACATACAGTCATAATAATAATACATTCAATTTATATAGCGCTTTTCAATAACCCAAAGACGCTTTACATGGAATAAGAAAAAAAAGAGTGGGGGGGGAGAGAGACAGTAGGTTATAGTTAACAGGACATCGGTCAGCAGTGCAAAGGTCGGTCAGCAGTGCAAACGGGATGGATGGAGGAGCAGGAGGGGCGGGAGCGGAGGTTGTTGAGGTTGCCAGTACGGGAGGTGGGGGTGACGGGGGGTTGGTAGTCCAAAAAGAGGAGATGGGTGAGCCATCAGAGAAATGCCGGACAGATGTAGCGGCGACGGCGAAGGATCCCAGCCTTGTGTGGAAGGAGCAGTGGACCAGGTGGTGATGCCAGTCGACCTCGACTGCACCCGCTCGAACGGCAGGCCCCAACGCACCACGGCGGCACACAGCAGAGCCACGGTTGGCAAGCCCGCAGGGAGTGGAACCCGTCCCCCGCGGACGCCGGACGGAAGGCCAGAGAACCTGGCCAGAGCTGCCGTCGAGTCCGCAGCAGGCGGCCACAGGCTCCAAATCGGGAGGCAGGAGGGTCTGGTGGTGGTTTTGTCCAGTTGGCTGTTGGCTAGCTGGCTAACGTAGTTGGTAGAGGAGACAGATAGGTGAGAGCGGAGCTGCGGGGAAGCGAGGTGGACGGAAGACAACACGAGAAAATAAGAGACGGGTGGACTGAAAACGGGAAAACGAAAAACAAGTAACGGACACGGTCCGGGACAGAAGCGGCAGTCAACAAATCTGACGCCAGCGTGCTCTAACCCGGAAGACAACAGACGGTGGGGGAGGGGCTTGAGCGTGCATACCTCAGTTTTCGACCGTACCGGTTCTCAAACAAATCGAAATTAGAACGAAAAATTCTAGATTTTTCTGCTTCCGTTGTCGACACAAAATTAGGAGGTCGAACCTCGCGAGATAAGCCGAAAGGACCCGAAAATACCCGACCGCGCGGCCCAGATGCCGACTGACTCCGTTCGTTATTGTATTATCATTACTTTGAGGATTGTATTAACCCCTAATCATGCCTCCAAAGAAAGCAAGTGGGAGCAGTAAAGCCATCCTAAAACACAAAGACACTCGTAAAGCAATGCGACAGCGAGCGCCCGGCGCGCTGCGCTTGCGCGATCGGACCAAATTAAGCTCCCTGCGCACTGAGGTCCACTTAAATTTTGGAAAGTACATCAGGACTTTAAAATTATTTTCTAAATTTCAGCGACGGCTCTGTCACAATAATGCGATCAGCGCGGTGGAGTTGTGCGGTCGGCGGCGCGCTATGGTTGTGCGTTCGGCGGTGCGCTGCAGTTGCGCGATTGGACAAAATGTGCAAATGTAAAAAATGCTTAAAAAAGGCGGGTTTTTTTTGTCTTGGAACGGATTAAGATTTTTTCCATTATTTGTAATGGGGAAAAATAGATTAAGAATTTGACCGATTCACTTCACGAACCGCCTTCTGGAACGGATTGTGGTCGAAAACCGAGGTTTGACTGTACTGCTCAAAAAAATTAACGGAACACTTTGAAAACGCATCAGATTTCAATGGTAATTTTTTTTGGGGGGGGATATCCATACTGATGTGGACAGGTAAAGGTCTCAGGAACAAAAGGATGCCACATCTTTTGATGGAAATAAACGTTTTCAGCCTACAGAGGGCTCAGTATACAGACACCCCAAAAATCAAAGTGAAAAAATGATATGGCAGGCTCGTCCTTTTTGCCTATATTCAATTTCTGCAACTCAAAATTATTTTCAATATCTTGTGTGGCCCCCACGAGCTTCTATACATGTTTGACAACGTCACGGCATGCTCCTAATGAGACGACGGATGGTGTCTTGTTAGATGTCCTCCCAGATCTGTCTAAGGGCATCAGTGAAGGGCATCCTGTAAAGTCTGAGGAGCAACCTGGGATCAGACCGGGTATGATCGACCGAAACATTGTCCCAGAGGTGTTCTATCGGGTTTAGATCAGGTGATCGTGAGGGCCATTCAATTGTGTCAATTCCTTCATCCTTCAGATACTGTCTGCATATTCTTGCCACAATAGGCCGGGCATTATTGTGGATCAGGAGGAACCCAGGACCTACTGCACCAGCGTAGGGTCTGACCATGGGTGCAAGGATATCATCCCGATACCTAATGACAGTCAGACTGCCGTTCTCTAGGCTGTAGAGGTCTGTTTGTCCCTCCATGGAAATGCCTCCCCAGACCATCACTGACCCACCACCAAACTGGTCATGCTGAATGATGTTGCAGCCAGCATAGCGCTCTCCTTGGCTTCTCCAGACCCTTTCACGTCTATCACAGGTGCTCAGGGTAAACCAGCTCTCATCTGTGAAAGGCACAGGGCGCCAGTGGCAGACTTGCCAATTCTGGTGTTCTATGGCAAATGCCAATCGAGCTCCACGGTGCTGAGCAATGAGCACAGGAAACACTACAGGACGTCGTGCCCTGAGGCCACCCTCGTGAAGTCTGTTTCTGACTGTTTGGGCAGAGACATTCACACCAGTAGCCTGCTGGAGGTCATTCTGTAGGGTTCGGGCAGTGCTCAACCTGTTTCTCCTTGCACATAGTGGCAGATATCGGTCCTGCTGATGGAATGAGGACAGTCTACGGCCCTGTCCAGTTCTCCTAGAGTAACTGCCTGTCTCCTGGAATCTCCTCCATGCTCTGGAGATCGTACTGGGAGACACATCAAATCTTGCAACAGCACGCATGGATGTGCCATCCTGGAGGAGTTAGACAATCTGCGCAACTTCAGGAGGGTTAAGAAATCGCCTCATGCTCCCAGTTGTGATAATGACTCTAGCTAAAGCCAACACTTGTGGAAAAACAGTTAAAAAAGATCAAGAGGGAGGAACTTGAAATGGCCTCCACCTACAAAATCAGTCCTGTTTTGGGGACCATCTCATTGTTGCCCCTCTAGTGCACCTGTTGTTAATTCCATCAACACCAATGCAGCTGAAACTGATTAACAACCCCCTCTGCCACGTACCTGACCAAAACCTTATCAGAAAAGTCTAATTGAATTCATGCCATACCCTGATAAAAAAACTGTTCTTTTATTTTTTTGAGCAGTGTGTGTGTGTGTATGTGTGTGTTTTTATAAAAAATTCCCCTCTCACCCTCCGCGGGTGTTTTTTTTTTTTTTTTTCTTCACTCCAAGCTCGGGTCCTCTACCAGAGGCCTGGGAGCTTGAGGGTTCTGCGCAGTATTTTGGCTGTTCCTAGCACTGCACTCTTCTGGACTGAGATGTCTGATGTTGTTCCTGGAATCTGCTGTAGCCACTCCTCCAGTTTGGGGGTCACTGCCCCAAGTGCCCCAATGACCACGGGCACCACCGAGGCCTTCACTTTCCAGGCCTTCTCAAGCTCTTCTTTGAGGCCCTGGTATTTCTCTAGCTTCTCAAGTATGATATATATATATATATATATATATATATATATATATATATACACCGTTTTTTTCTATGTATAATGCGCAAAATGTAACTAATTTATTGTCCTAAAATCTGGGGTGCGCATTATACGTGGGTACAAAAAAATATATATATATATTTTTTTTTTTTTTTTATCCGGATATGATACGGAGGCCGCCATCACGTATGCGCTTTCTTCTCTGCTGTTCACTTCAAACACGCTCCATACGAACACAACTCGATCACCTGAGGATGCCATCTGCTCTGCCCTCCACTCGGCCCTCACCCACCTGGAGAGAAGGGACTCGTATGTGAGATTGCTGTTTGTGGACTTCAGTTCTGCCTTCAACACCATTGTGCCACAACGCCTCATCAGCAAACTTGACGCGCTGGGCCTCAGTACCTACCTCTGCAACTGGCTACTGGACTTCCTCTGTCAGAGGCCACAGGTAGTACGTGTTGGCGACAAAATCTCCGCCAGCATCACGCTGAGCACGGGGGCCCCCCAAGGCTGCGTGCTCAGTCCGCTGCTCTTCACCCTCCTGACGCATGACTGCACTGCAACCTACAGCGACAACCGTATAGTGAAGTTTGCTGACGACACAACTCTGGTGGGTCTCATCACCAAGGGAGACGAGACTCAATACAGGCTGGAGGTTGACCTTCTGACCACGTGGTGCAGGGACAACAACCTCCTGCTGAACGTCGACAAGACCAAGGAGATTGTTGTGGACTTCCGGAAGGGTCACACCCAACACCTGCCGCTGACCATCGACGGTGCTGTGGTGGAGAGAGTGAGCAGCGCCAAGTTCCTGGGGGTGCACATCAGTGAGGATCTCTCCTGGTCCACCAACACCGCATCACTGGCAAAGAAAGCCCAGCGCCGCCTGTACTTCCTGCGGAAACTCAGGCGAGCGAGCGCTCCTCCGGCCGTCATGACTACATTTTACCGCGGCACCATTGAGAGCGTCCTCTCCAGCTGTATTGCTGTTTGGGGTGGCGGCTGCACTGACTACAACTTGAAGGCCCTGCAGCGCATAGTGAACACGGCTGGTAAGATTGCTGGTGCTTCGCTCCCCTCTTTGAAGGACATTTACACCTCCCATCTCACCCGCAAGGCGACCACGATTGTGAGTGATGTGAGTCACCCCGCTCACTCTTTGTTCGAGCTTCTGCCCTCTGGGAAGAGGTACAGAAGCCTGCGCTCCCGCACCACCAGACTCACAAACAGCTTCATACTCCAGGCTGTTAGGATCCTGAACTCGCTCCCCCGTTCTGCGTAGCGTCCTGTACTTTTACTGTCTGTATGCACACTGGCTCTTATTTGTTGTGTTATTTGTTTATTTATTATTTATTATTACTCTTATTATTTGTTGTTTGTGCCTTCTTGTTTTTTATATTGCGTCGTTTACTTGTATGTCTATCGTGTAATATGTCTTGTCACCGTGGGATAGAGAAAACGTAATTTCGATCTCTTTGTATGTCTCGATATGTGAAGATGTTGACAATAAAGCAGACTTTGACTTTTTTGACTTTGACTTTTTGACTTTGCTCGTTTGCTGTCACAATGTACCCTACACAAATCCGAAACATTTCTTCGCTATCGAGTTTGCTAGCGCATGCGCAGTGATACTGACTGGCAGAATAACATCCGTTTGTTCCCAAAGATGATCTTTTTTCTGAAATAATTTTACGTTTACGGACTTAAGTAGGACTCAAAATTTGGGTGCGTATTATACATGGGTACAGGCTTTTGTCCCGCATCAACATGCCATTTTTAGGGTGCGTATTATACATGGGGCGCATTATACATGGAAAACAACGGTATATATATATATATATATACACACACACACATACACATACACACACACAGACACTATAGATAATATGTAGTGTCACAGACGTGTTTCTCCTTTTCATGGAAGCTCTGTTTATCTTTGTAAGCGGAACAATGTACTGGTGGCCTTGTGTCTTAAACACCCAAAAAATATGAAAGTGTGGTCTGGACGCAGCGGTCCCCAACCTTTTTTGCGCCACGGACCGGTTACATGCCAAAATGATACGACTGGCATGAAAAAAAATATAAACCACATAGAAATAAAACTCACAATTGCGTTGAATTAGTGGGAGCTCTCAGCTTGTTTCTCAGAAACGAGCCGGTCACATCGAGGCGTAATCGGAGACAATGACGCCCGAAGTTTTTTTTTTGTGGGGCCCGATATGAAATGACCCACGGACCGGTACCGGCGGTTGGGGACCACTGGTCTGGAGGATACATCTCAGCTCCATTATTAAGTGTTAACTCAACATAACAGTGCAAATGAGAAAAATATGTGAAATAATACTAAGCTTTAAAGTAAAAATGGATGGAGCGATGTACCTGTAATGATGCATAGTAGTGGTAGCAGGGCCTTGGACAAATTGTAAAGCCTTTTGGAACGTCTGAAATGTATTTGGGTTAAGGCAGTGCTTCTCAATTATTTTCTGTTACGCCCCCCCCTAACAAGAAGAAATCTATTCGCGCCCCCCCTCCCCACCGTGACTATCCTAACTTGTCTTGTAAGTCGTAAAATGTTGCACTGTCGCAAACATGACAGAAGTAACAATGAGAGCGCCACTGCCCCCTGCTGTAGTAAACGCGCAATTACACTTTATTCTAGTACTGCCAAAAAAAAGCCTGTTCCCCAGGGTCACACGCGCCCCCCCAGGAATAGCACCGCGCCCCCCAAGGGGGGCGCGCCCCACTATTTGAGAAGCACTGGGTTAAGGTCAGGTGCGCGCTAACTCCCTGTTAACATGGGTTTGAATATGACTGGTTAAATCTAAACATAGTCACATCCCAAGACGTTGTGCACAATTGTTCAATGACATTGTTTCAGTCATTTTTACTCCCCGCTCTCAAAAAACACACTGTATGTGATTAAAAAAAAAAAGTTTTAGTTGTACATGTTATATGTCTCATTTAATGGTGGTAAATGGTTTCAAGAGGTATCTTAGTCTGATTTTTTAAAGAAAATAAGCCAGCATTTTAACAGTTATAGACTTATTACTCTTACATCATCATAGTAGGTTTTTGAGCTAGCAGTTTTCGAGTAGGGTTCGCTACTACTTCGACAGCGAACGGAGTAGGGTTCGCTGTCAGGAACACACTCCTGGGAGCAGTGGTACCACCCACAGGTGGCTCTGAGAGAATCCTGGTTCTCTGCCTCAATACATCTATGGGACCTGTCCACCTAGTGAGTGTGTACGCTCCAACACTTAGCTCCCCCCAGGAAATAAAAGAAAGGTTTTATGATGAACTCGAAGCGACTCTTAAAAACATTCCCAGCTGTGAACAGCTCTACCTACTTGGTGACTTTAACGCTAGAGTCGGAGCCGATCGTGACTCCTGGCCATCCTGCTTGGGACACCATGGCATCGGTAAGCTGAATGAAAATGGGCAGAGAATTCTGGAGTTCTGCACATATCACCACCTCTGCATCACCAACACATACTTCCAGACCAAACCCATTCGCAAAGTCTCTTGGAGACATCCACGCTCAGGTCACTGGCACCAGTTAGACCTGATCATAACACGCACTTCTGATCTCGGAGGCATCCTTCAAACACGGAGTCTCCACAGTGCAGTCTGCGACACAGACCACTCCCTTGTGCTCTGTAGCTAGCTACAGGCAAAAAACCTACACAGATCCAAATCAAAGGGAGCCCCACGCATCGACAGCAGCAAAACAACCGACCCAACCAAAGCTACAGCCTTCCTCTGTGCCTTAGAAGTCTCCCTCCACGGCCCACCCCAGTCCAGCTCCGCTCAGCGGTACTGGGATGGCTTGAGGGATGCCATACACAGCACGGCCCTGTCGGTCTTTGGCAAAAAGCAGGGAAAACCAAATGACTGGTTCAATGCCAATTTAACAACATTGGCACCAATTCTTGAAGAAAAACGCGTCACACTCACAAATTACAAGCGCACTCCAAACACCAAAACTCTACAGACCCTCCGATCTTCTAGGGGGAAACTCCAACAAGCCGCTAGACCAGGGGTCCCCAAACTTTTTCCTGTGAGGGCCACATAACCTTTCCCTTCTCTGATGGCGGGCCGGTGTCAGTTTGTAACAGAAAAAGTGTGACGATCGTAGGCGAGCTTAAAAAAGTTATTGTTTTCCAGAAAGCCACACATAACCAAATAACGGTTATTTAATAACCCTTTCCAGGTTCTTTACACAAAAAAAGTCAGGAAACTAATAACACTATTAATGAAATAAATAATAACTAAATAACCCTCTCCGAGTTCTTCACAGAAAAATCAGGAAATAAATAATAACTAAATAACTCTCTGGGTTCTTCATAGAAAAAAACCATGGAACATTAACTTTCTGTTGTGCCATGCACAATCTTAACAGATAAAAGTTCAGCTCAGTTGTCAGAGCAGAACCTCTCTGACACATATGAGCAGTCTCTTAAAGTTCTTGTGTTCCTTCCTTATACCGTTTTTTTCCGTGTATAGTGCGCAATATTTTACTAATTTATTGTCCTAAAATCTGGGGTGCGTATTATACATGGGTACAAAGAAAAAAAAAAAAAACACGCTCCATGCGACCGCAATGCTCTCGTATCAGACAAGGCTTGCTCGATCACCTGCTCGTTTGCTGTCTGTCACAATGTACCCTACACAAATCCGAAACATTTGTTGCGGCTCCGAGTCACGACGAGGGACAAGTTTTGGTTTCCAAGGGTGTTTTTATTCCTCTTCAACGTCTCTCCCATACAGAGCCGCCTCTTTCCCGTCCCATATTTACTCAAGTCTTGTTCAAGTGTTTAGGACAAGTCACTCATTCTTATTGCGTGTTAATTCCCTAAGTAGATAAAGTCTAGCCAAGGTTTAGTTGCATTGTTCCACAGGAAAGCGGCAATTGAAGTTATCTGATCTCGCTCGCGGACGACTCGGCCAACAACTCGGCCAACAACTGGAGAAGAACAGATAGAAAAACTCTGCGGGGGTCACGGGCCGACAATGAAGTGCTAATTCACACCACACTACATTCTTTTGCTAATCAGCGTTGCTACAGACACAATCTCCCCTCCCTTTAGTGTAGCAACGCCTCTGTAACCAGGGCAACCAAAACATTAAATAGAGGAGCACGTGGAGGGAGAACTCAGAATTGATGGAGATTGTAACTGAGTTTCCTCTCTCTATCGTTCTCCTCGCGAGTAAACCTGTTCTGGTTCTTTTCTCCTCTTCCTTCCAGCGTGTGGTTAAATGTCTGATGGTATTTAGACCTGACATTTTATTTCACAACACTTTGCCTTGTTCTTTTCGTCTCTATTGTTCACTTCAAACACGCTCCATACGAACGCAATGCTCTCGTATCAGACGCTTGCTCGATCACCTGCTCGTTTGCTGTCACAATGTATCCTACACAAATCCGAAACATTTGTTGCGGCTCTGAGTCACAACGAGGGGCAAATTTTGGTTTCCAAGGGTGTTTTTATTCCTCTTCAACGTCTCTCCCATACAGAGCCGCCTTTTTCACGTCCGCACGCCTTTTTCACATGTCCGCACTGATCGCGGTGGTGCCTTTACGGGCAGTCGGAGAAATCAACGCCAACAAAAAAAATTACATCCAGCCTAGTTAAGACCATACCAAAGACTATAAAAATGGGACCCATTGCCTCCCTGCGTGTGTGACGATCATTGGGACTTAAAAAAAAATAATAATAATAATCATAAAAATTGGGTGCATTTCTTCGCTATCGAGTTTGCTAGCGCATGCGCAGTGATACTGACTGGCAGAATAACATCCGTTTGTTCCCAAAGATCTTTTTTCTGAAATAATTTTACGTTTACGGACTTAAGTAGGACTCAAAATTTGGGTGCGTATTATACATGGGTACAAGCTTTTTTCCAGCATCAGCATGCCATTTTTAGGGTGCATATTATACATGGGGGCGCACTATACACGGAAAAAAACGGTACTTGATTTTTAAAGTAACTTGGTTACTTTACCGATTACTTGATTTTAAAAGTACTAAGTTAGATAATTAGTTACCATCAGCACACGTCGCATCTGTTTTTGCTCGTATGTTTTGGGAAATGAGTTTATTGGTTTAAGGGTACCGTCTTTTCATGTTCAAAAGACGGACTGTAATAAAAGGCGCAGTCTCAGTTGTGTGCCATGACTGTGTTTAACACACATAGGGTGCCACGGCTCATAGGGTGCGAGTTTTATAAAAACAATCCATGCCCACACTTAGCCTTTGAACGTCCTTGTGCCGCTCTCAACTACGTCCTCCTTACAACAACACACACACACGGTGCCAGCAGACGTGTTAGCTTTACTTGTTTTACATGTTTACTTTGAACGGCCGGTTCACACCGATGTCCAGCGGTTGGAGTTCCTTTGTCGTGCCTCCCGGAATGACACCAAGCTCGCCTGGACCAACTTCCTCCACCAGCTCCCGCCGTGACGCGTCCCCGGTTGTTTTATTATGTGTAGGTCATGGTTTCCGTCCGCCCCTCCCTTCCTGTGTCTACTCACAATCAATGTACTAATAATCACAGTCTCTCGTTACCAGTCTCGTATTTAATTCCTGTCTGCGTGTCACTACCTGTCGCATCGTTGATGTCGTTCTTGTTTCTTTTGGTTCCTGTCTTTGTCAGTTCTGTTTCGGTTAGCCAGTCGGTTGGTCGGTCCGTTAAGTTATGTCAGTTTGCTGGTTCTGTTAGTTTGTTCCCCTTATCCTTTCTTCCAATTACCTTTTCTCTTCAATAAACCCTGGTCCAAGCTGCATTTGGTCGCCCTGCTCCATTCCGATCCGTGACAATATACGCACACAAACAATTTCTGAACCGCTCCTTCCTCATGAGGGTTGTGGGCGTGCTGGAGCCTATTCCAGCTGAATTTGGGCAGTAGGCAGGGGACACCCTACAATAGTTAGCAATCACTCACTAGAGTGCTATTGGAAGATAATATGAGCAAACAAGTCATCAATTAACACATTTCAGCTGTAGTGCAACTTTTACAAAACGATTTTTTTCCAACAATATAGAAGAAAAAGATAAAACACATTTTTACCAACTAACATGCACACAGCAAACAACTTTTCATTTTGAAACATGAAATAAAGGGAAATTATTTAATCTTAAACCATGAAGCGTTATGGGAGAAGTCATGACCACCCAGTCATCTGGGGGGAGTCACATATGTTTTGTTTTTTTAAGGCCAAGTCACCATGACGTCTAAAGCAGTGGTCACCAAACTACGGCCCGCGGGCCGGATACGGCCCATGGGACCGTTTAATCCGGCCCGCCAACCCTGAACAAATTGTATTATTAAACTTTTTTTTTTGGTCATTTTGCCTGCAATGACTGCGTTTCCCCAGTAGATGGGGAAGCGCTCGCCTGCGCATTTACTACCGGAAGCCGTGTCAGAAAGCTCGGCGCAAACTCACAAGTGCGTGTATGTACTCAGTAGTACGGACATGGCGCACTCGCGCTCTATTTGTATCAGTCCCAAATTTAGAGCGTGGGCTGTGACGACAGCATTCTTGTAATTTGCGCGCTGAGCTTTCAGATGCAGTTTTGCGCTAAAGCCACCCACAAATCTTCCCCTGGAATCCTTCCATTAAAATGAGTCACCCAAGGAAAAGCAAGGTGGACACAGTGCCGAGCGTTTAAAAGAGAGTGGCCAATTCGACGTACACGACGTGACGTTCAGCCACATGAACGTCAACATCAACTCGTCACAGATCGAGGTAAACGGACCAACACCTCGGATCTCGCCTAAGAATTGCCCCAACAAATTTTACTCATGACTGTGACGCACTAGCAAACTTTAACAAAAAAAGACAGCGGTGTCTACAAGCCTACTAGAACCTACAAAAGGATTATAAGGAAGGAACACAAGAACTTTAAGAGACTGCTCATATGTGTCAGAGAGATTCTGCTCTGACAACTGAGCTGAACTTTTATCTGTTAAGATTGTGCATGGCACAACAGAAAGTTAATGTTCCATGGCTTTTTTTTCTATGAAGAACCCAGAGAGAGTTATTTAGTTATTATTTATTTCATTAATAGTGTTATTATTTGTTTCCTGACTTTTTTTCTGCAAAGAACCTGGAAAGGGTTATTAAATAACCGTTATTTGGTTATGTGTGGCTTTCTGGAAATTAATGAATTTTTCAAGCTCCCCTAGGATCGTCACACTTTTTCTGTTACAAACTGACACCGGCCCCCCATCAGAGAAGGGAAAAGTTATGTGGCCCTCACAGGAAGAAGTTTGGGGACCCCTGGTCTAAAGAGACATTTGTGTTTTCAAACTGGAACTACAGTATAATAGTATTAAGAGTACAGTACAAGTAAACAGTGTTTTCTACTGGAACTAAAAAAAAAAAATCAATTTTAAAGAAACATTTGGAGTGACAACAGGCTGTGTGAAGCAGCGGTCCAAGGAGATCCCTGAATTTTGAGTGAAATTGAGTCATTTTATTTAAATGTTTTTGTATTGCATTTTTTAATAATTTACCTGGCCGAATTAATTTGCTGATGTGCGTGACCTTTTTTCTTTGGATTTCGTTTATCAAGCAGATTTCACAATAAAATTGTGAATTTCAAATCTTATCTTCTTGTTGTATTCTAGTGGTTAGTCATGCACTACAATTCTGTAATGCCTGAGAATTCGATATATTTGTTTGGGGACATTTATCAGATACGAGATTAAAATGTGATACATTAGATTAATTCATTT
This sequence comes from Syngnathus typhle, assembly GCF_033458585.1. NCBI lineage: Eukaryota > Metazoa > Chordata > Actinopteri > Syngnathiformes > Syngnathidae > Syngnathus > Syngnathus typhle. The sequence goes on from NC_083742.1 coordinate 3,811,833, forward strand.
CAAATCCTGTATTTAATTAGATTATTTTTTAATCGCCTGACAGCAGTGTGTGTGTGTGTGCGTGCGTGCGTGTGCGCGCGCGCGTGTCAATACTGATAAGCAAGAATGCTGTCTTGCTTTAGGTGTAACAAACGGCAAAAGTGCAACACGAATCAGAGTTCATTGAATGAGTGGAAAGAGGACTTGGGAGTGCTGGAGCAGGTGCGTCAAGCCAGCTGTGTTTCTGATCTAGACAGGTCCCAGGCGAGTAGTGGATGACAACAGGATGGCATGCAAGATAAACGACAGGCGATAGGTCAGGGCAGGCGGACAATCTGGTAGGGATGGTAAGCTCGAGTCAGTCCGCTCAACACAGCACTGAGCTTTTTGAAGCGGAAGTGTCGCTGAGCAGTGTTTCGAGCGCGCCCCTGTCATGTGACCCCTGCGAGTGAAGCCTCGTTACGTCTCGAGTTTCGTGGGAAATTCAAAAGATCTGTCAGTTTCAGTTATGTATGTTGAGTATTTAAATATGAGCACAGCTCAAACTGTTTTTTTTTTTTTAGAGGAGGAGATTGCCTTTTCTATTGCTACAGATTCAAACAGGTTATAGCAGGGGTGGGCAATTCCGGTCCTCGAGGGCCGGTGTCCTGCATGTTTTCTATGTCACCCTGTTGCAACACACCTGATTCAAATGGTCGGATAATTAGCAAGGTCTGCAGAAGCTGGATAACAATCCTGATCATTTGAATCAGGTGTGTTGCAGCAGGGAGACCTATAAACATGCAGGACACCGGCCCTCGAGGACCGGAATTGCCCACCCCTGGGTTATAGCTTATAGGTTAAGTACGTAAGTGAGTGACTAAAAGTTGTGACTGTGCTGAAGTGAATGGTGAGTGAAAAAAGCTGAATGTGCGTGTGTGCGACTGAATGAGTAAAGCACTGACGAAGGAACATGGAGGAGGATCCAGTGTCAAAAAGAGCACGATCAATCGCCTGGAAGCACTTTGGTCTTATCACCCCAAAAAGAGCTGACATACTACTCATGTCTTGTATGCTGCAACACCTGCGCTACAAACATCTAGAGCAGTGTTTCTTAACCTTGTTGGAGGTACCAAACCCCGCCAGTTTCATATGGGCATTCACCGGACCCCTCCTTAGTGAAAAGTAATTTTTTTTTTTTCAAATTCAAGACAAAGATGTTTTTTACTGATGCACAAAAAGAGCCATGCATGAACATCACCTTGTTTAAAAAACAAAACCAACACAATACATAATTCGGAACCAATTACATTCCTGCAAATAAGTGTGAATTTTGCTTTTGCCTTTTTGAAACCAGTTCAGATATGCGTCATCACAGATTTACACGATAAATCAGGTGTGTTCGGACCTCCGCAGTGGAGGCTCTGCCAAACCCCTCAGACCGACTCACCGAACCTCTAGGGTTTGATCGAACCCAGGTTACGAACCACTGATCTAGAGACAACTGCAGCTGCTGTTGCTGTTCCCAGTGCTTCTGGAGCATGAATCAAACCAAGTGACTTATATTTTATTATACATACCGTAATTTTCGGACTATAAATCGCGTTTTTTTTTTCATAGTTTGGGTGGGGGGGGCGACTTATACTCAGGAGCGACTTATATACATATATATGTTTTTTTTCACTTTTTTGGGCATTTTATGGCTGGTGCGATTTATACTCCGGTGCGACTTATAGTCCGAAAATTACGGTATATTTAAGATTAAAGCATACTCGTAGTATAATTCTATCCAAGGCAGGCAAGCTGATTTCGATGAGGCACTGGTGGATTATGTTGTGTAAGATGCACAACCTATTGCAGTAATGGAAAGCAAAGACTTCAAAGCTGTATTGCAAAGGTTTGACCCGACACACACACCTTGCCTTCCCTCCATATTTTTTAAAAGGTATGATAGAGAGAAGATACTATGAAGACAAAAGGAAGGGTATTGCTGAACTGGAAAAATCAGTCAGTCCGAACCTGCATCTGAACCTGCGTGAAGCTGGCCCCCCACCCCAAGCAAAATTTAAGCAAAATAGTCTGTTTCGTTTGTGCTTCGTTTGTGCTGGTTTGTGGAGCAAAACTTTTCATTTGTGCTGCTATGGTTTTTTTAGTTATGAACGATTCTTTTATAGGTCATCCAGAGTTCACCCAGCCCCCCATCTGCTCAAAATGAACCCAAAATGGTACCGTTCGTTTGTGCTTCGTTAGTGCTGTTTACTTCCAAACGACCCAAAATAGTGCCGTTCGTTTGTGTTTCGTTTGTGCTGGTTTGTGCTGCAAAAATGGTACTGATTGTGCTGCTACGGTTTTGCAGATATTACACATTTAATTCATAGCGAAGACGTCACCCAGCCCACGTCACTGTATTTTGTCGCGAATTTCAAGCTCCTGGAATGCTCCTGATGCAGGACGAATACAAGGTAAAAAATATGTTCTTAGCCTTTTTTTCTTTTTCTTTTTATCTTACAGAAAACTTTCACTGCGGGGAATGTCTTTTAGTACGAGGATATTTCTGTCATTATGTTTGTATCGTGCTCATTGATTAATTTCCTTGTTTTCAATAAGCCTATGTGATAATTTTTTTCAATTACATACATCTGAGATGCAAAGGGTTCACCGCAACCTAAATACCTGATGAGTCTATGTCTGCTCCAAAAGATTAATTAATGCAACAATGAATACATGTATGTGAAGTTGATGACAGCCAGAAAAAGAAACTTGAAAACGTGAAAAAATAACTTTCTTTATACAACTCACAGGCATATGCAGTCCTTCTGCAGTTTGCCACATAATGCCCAAGAAAGTCCTTGTTCAAAGGCAATGACTGCTCTCAAACTAAAAGTCTCTTCTTTTAGCTCCAGACTGGAGGGAAATTCAAGCAAGGCAACTTCCTTGCAACTGCTACCAAGGTCAGTGTCAATCTACACAAACTCTCCCAGATTGTAGCTGTGGGTAACATTACCTGAACACAGAGCCTTGCCTGGACTCTTGTCCTGTGTTTTGAATGCAGAGGGACACTGGGAAGGATTTTCAATTGGCCTGAGGCAGAGAGAGTCAGGAAGGCTGAGTCCCTCTTCAGCAGCAGTCTGAAGAGAAGCCATGCCACAGGTCTGCAGGACAGCAACGTTTGGACAAACAAGTGAAACTTGCCTTGTTACTTGTTGGCTTAAACTGCAGTACTGTGAGGAGCATTGTTTTATCAAATAAACACTTGGGATATTCCTCATTGCGCTCTCAATTACAGTGGAGATGTGGCATTGTGCATCAATTTGGAGAGCACCAGAGATCAGGAGGACAGGTTTGAATATTTTCCCCAACAGTTCTGCCCTCTGTGAGTATACCTGTGGGTTCACACTCTGTGTTGTGATGGTTTTCACCAGGTGGAGGAATTGGTTTCCACGTTCATAGTTCAAAACAGTCTTTTCAAATGAAAAACTTTCACAGAAAGAACAGCATAAGCATTGCAAGACAGAATCAAATGCACAACTATTGAGCACAAACACTTTTGATGTGCGAAGTTTAACAGGCTGTTGATGGTTCCCGTTTTTCAACAATGGTACCTTGACTTTTTTCCAGCCCACTTGTGTGTCAATATGCTGCCATTCAGGACAAGGAGAGAGATATGAAGTTATCTTTCTTTTTTTTTGGTGGGACCGCCAAAGCTCTCCAGTTTTCAACTGCACTGTCAGTAGATGCATCTGGCTCCGCTCCAGGATGAGATTTTTCTCCCCTTTTGTTTACTACTTCAGTTCAAGAAGTACTGCAGACATTGTCAGGCTCTCTGACAGTCGTGGCATCACACACATCACTTTTTTGTTTTGCAGAGCAAATCCGCATGTTTCCCTCAATGAAGGAAAGATGACGAGCAACAAACCGGTCCACACGAATGGGTAGGCTTTCATGCTTGAAAAGGCCTTTTTTTATGTTTTTGAACTCTGCTTCAACAGCTGCGGAACTTGCAGTGATGATGGCGCTTTTGAAGAGAGGGACCACTATTGCTGTCCAGAGTGGCAAGTAACTTCCAAGTCTTGTTATTTGGGGAATAATCTCAGGGAGGAAGTGGATGTTGTTTCTATTCCCATCAGCCATGGCAAGTGACCTGCTCTCCTCACATATTTCTGTCACCCACTCTCAGACATTAGTCTGGATGTGCTGATTTAATGCATCACCTGGTTCTTGTCCCTCAACTTCCTCATCTGAAATGGGGACAAATTCCTCTGCGATTTGCGCTCTCAAGTATTTCTTGCACTTTTCTGATGGGATAGGGGCTCCAGAATTGTCATTACCCTCTGTGTCACTCAGTGCCACAATGGTGATAGCACGAAGAAGTTCTTTTGCATGTTGCAAACATTGTGACTTAAGAAGCTGTGCTATTGACCTAACAAGGAAATCCTTAACACGAGGTCTTTTGTTTTTCAGGCAGTCCCATCGGCAGATCATCTTAATACAGTGTGCTACATCTACCCTGACAAAACATGGGGGTAAATGTCCAGGTTGATTCCCACGTGAAATGTTAAAGCACTCATTGATGTAGCTCTTCAGATCAGGATGAGGGGGAAAAGCTTTGACTAGAGCTCCAAGAATCGCCAGAGAAAAGTCACTCACTGCTTCTTTAGGAACAGATGCACCTGCATGGATCCATTCCTTCAGCCACTGTGTGATAGCATTAACATCATGCTTCTCTGACAGCATCTGCATGACTGGGACACTGGAGCTGGTATGCCCTGTCATAACACCCTGATACAGGAAGATATGGCCAGACATCCCATTCGGCCTCATCGGTTTTTTAACTATTGAGCCAGTTGCATCAACACATAATATTGGGTGGGATTTCTTTAAGCTCTTGTACATATCCATTTGTGTTTGACTCCAATAGTGACAGAAAAACTTGTCAAGTCCAATGTCTTTGATGCTGTCACTGTGAGGTGCACTGTATTTAAACATCTGCAATGATAAAATTGGATTTTTGTCACCTAATGCCAAATAATTTTTCTCTTGCTTTGCCTTGCGCAGGGTGGCCAAATTTAGCAGGTGGCTTGGCTCAGGGTCTCTGAAGTCCATCGATTTATTTGCCTGTGATGCTCGCCATACATGTGGTTCCACCCTGCCCTCACAAAGTTCCTTGGCTACTTGCAAATGCAACTGTCCAGATAGAAACCGGTTTGAGCTACCAGTGTGTTAGGGAGTCATCACTGTTCTTAATGAAACAGTTCAATATTATTGGACTGTTAATTTCTGGCTCTCCGCTACAATTAATGTTGAGAAGGCCATGACACTCCTTGCAGTATCCTCTGATTTCGATATAATTATTTGAGACCAATGGATAGACCTTGGCTCTTTTAAAAACAAATGTGCAAGGAATTTTGACTGTTTTCCAGATTTGTTCATTTATGATGTGGGTCCAGGTGCCAGGCTTCCAAATCGGATATTCTTTTTCGGGTTCGACAGTTCTTATCTTTGTATTCAGCCTTTTCCGGAATAAATTCCATCCACCTGTTAAAAGGAATATGAAGTTAAGTTAAAGTCCCAATGATCGTCACGCACACATCTGGGTGTGGTGAAATTTGTCCTCTGCATTTAACCCATCCCCATGTGATTTTAATCCATCCCCTGGGTGAGAGGGGAGCAGTGAGCAGCAGCGGTGCCGCGCTCGGGAATCATTTGGTGATCTAACCCCCCAATTCCAACCCTTAATGCTGAGTGCCAAGCAGGGAGGCAATGGGTCCTATTTTTATAGTCTTTGGTATGACCCGGCCGGGGTTTGAACCCACAACCTTCCAGTCTCAGGGCGGACACTCTACCACTAGGCCACTGAGCTGAAATGACCGTTCAGGGTAAAAGGGGCCTGATTCCGAGCTTGCTTCACTGCTAGTTTCAGGATCAGTTTCATCATGACTGAATCCCAGAGCTGACCAGATATTGCGTCTGTTTTTTTTACAAAGGTGTACAAAGCCTTTGCAGACATCTTTTCCAACTGGTCACTCAGATCTGTCCACACAGTAGCGCTGGGAGTGGCTACGTTACCATTTTCAAGTATGGCCTCTTTTGATGAGCAGAGAACTGCAACAATTAAATCATTGTCTACTGCTGGTTGTTTGGGCATCTAGTTGAAGGACACATATAAATATAATCAGGATTCATTGCTTGAATAATTAAAATTACACATGCGTGATCATTATAATTGCTACGCATGGACGGAAAAATGATGCAAAGGGAAAAATGTTTTGACATCAAAATGTATCAAGCATGCTTTCTTTAGAAATGTAGTTTTCTTGGTCAGTGCAAATTACACACGTATAATAAGACAATGTTAGCCAACTAGCTATTCAGACTACCTAGGGTGTTTTTAATTCTATATTGTAGGAACTCCGTTTTGGGTTTTTTACACATTTTACCGTTTTTTTCCGTGTATAGTGCGCAATATTTTACTAATTTATTGTCCTAAAATCTGGGGTGCGTATTATACATGGGTACAAAGAAAAAAAAAATATTTTTTTTTTTTTTTAATTATTATTTTTTTTTTTTTAAATAAAGTCATGGTACAACAAAACCAACAACAGGACTGACCGACAAAGTCGTGGAACAAAAAGACAGGGTGACATTACCAAAGACAGGAACAGAATGACAGTAACACATGCAATGATCCAACGGTGAGCGAGGGGCAGACAGGACTTAAATACAAAACACGTTACATCGATTGAGGTGACACAGGAAGAGCGGGGTGACACGAACAGAAACTATGGCAACCTAGACACATAGCAAAACTGGGGACGAGACATGACAAATCTCCCCCGAAATAAAACTCACCTTTCTTCTTGTTTGTTGTCAATCGCGCATCGCATTCAGCCATCCTGCCCAACACACTTAGTAAAATTCATAATTGACGACACATCGTTTGATGCGATGGTGCAATCCTCGATGGTGTGTTATTGTCAAATATTGTTTGTTTTTTAATCTCCATCGCGGACCGGACGTCATACGGAGGCCGCCATTACAGATGCGCAGAACGGTTGCGCAAGACACGTCAGCTATATAAAGAGCGAGAGTTCAGTTCTCCACCTATTAGTTTCAATTCACAGTTTAATTAGCAGTTTCAATCAGCAAATAACAAAATGCGTATTACAGGTAATATTTTATTTCACAACACTTTGCCTTGTTCCTTTCGTCTCTGCTGTTCATTTCAAACACGCTCCATACGACCGCAATGCTCTTGTATCAGACGCTCGCTCGATCACCTGCTAGTTTGCCGTCTGTCACAATGTACCCTACACAAATCCGAAACATTTGTTGCGGCTCCGAGTCACGACGAGGGGCAAGTTTTGGTTTCCAAGGGTGTTTTTATTCCTCTTCAACGTCTCTCCCATACAGAGCCGCCGTGTGCACACGGAGCGCGGTGGTGCGTTTAGGGGCAGTCGGAGAAATCAACGCCAACAAAAAAAATGACATCCAGCCTAGTTAAGACCATACCAAAGACTTTAAAAATGGGACCCATTGCCTCCCTGCGTGTGTGACGATCTTTGGGACTTAAAAAAAAAAAAAAAAAAAAAAAATTAAAAAAAAAATTAAAAAAAATTCATAAAAATTGGGTGCGTATTATACATGGGTACAAGCTTTTTTCCAGCATCAGCATGCCATTGTTAGGGGTGCGTACTATACATGGGGGCGCACTATACACGGAAAAAAACGGTACTTACATTGGTCGATGGTCACTTCCCAGAAAAAAACGCTTTCTGTCACTCACTGTTATTAAATCTTCGGAGATAGTTGTGCATTTGTCGCTTGAAAAAGTTGCACGTCTTTGTTTTTCGCCACCCTGTTGCGATATGTCTTACCGGCCTGCAGAGGTCACTTGGCATGGTAATTAGTTGGATAATACATGTGTAAGAATTAAGGAGTTATCATGATGTCAAGTGAAAAAGAATAAAATACATGACAGGGGGTTAATGAAGATGCATGATTTTAATAATGAAAAATTGCAATGGCACAAACAAATGGTTAATTAACAATCCATGGAGCAAGGATTTGACATCGCTAGAAAATAAATTTGTATTAAATAAATGACAAATTGAATGAGTCACTGAACGCCAACAATTTTTTTGCGGCACAATCGGTACCATTTTTGCAGCACAAACCAGCACAAACGAACGGCACTATTTTGGGTCGTTTGGAAGTAAACGGGGGGCGGGGCTACCTGACGTCATCGCTATAAAATAAATGTGTAATATCTCCGAAACGGAAGCAGCACAAACTAAACTTTTTGCTGCACAAACGAAGCACAAACGAACGGTACCATTTTGGGTCCATTTGGAGCGAAATGGGGGGCTGGGTGACGTCATCGCTATAAAATAAATGTGTAATATCTCCGAAACGGAAGCAGCACAAACGAAAATTGTTGCTCCACAAAGCAGCACTAACGAAGCACAAACGAACGGTACCATTTCGGGTCCATTTTGAGCAGATGGGGGGCTGGGTGAACTCTGGATGACCTATAAAAGAACCGTTCATAACTAAAAAACCATCGCAGCACAAACGAAAACTTTTGCTGCACAAACGAAGCACAAACGAATGGTACCATTTTGGGTCCATTTGGAGCGAAGTGGGGGGCTGGGTGACGTCATCGCTATAAAATAAATGTGTAATATCTCCGAAACGGAAGCAGCACAAACGAAAATTGTTGCTGCACAAACCTGCATAAACGAAGCACAAACGAACAGTACCCTTTTGGGTCCATTTGGAGCGAAGTGGGGGGCTGGGTGACGTCATCACTATAAAATAAGTGTGTAATATCTCCGAAACGGAAGCAGCACAAACGAAACTTTTTGCTGCACAAACCAGCACTAACGAAGCACAAACGAACGGTACCATTTTGGTTTCATTTTGAGCAGATGGGGGGCTGGGTGAACTCTGGATGACCTATAAAAGAATCGTTCATAACTAAAAAACCATAGCAGCACAAACGAAAGTTTTTGCTGCACAAACCAGCACAAACGAAGCACAAACAAAACAGACTATTTTGCTTAAATTTTGCGTGGGGTGGGGGGCCAGCTTCACGCAGGTCCGCCGGAGGAGCACTTGCTCGCCTGAGTTTCCGCAGGAAGTACATTTTCTTTGCCAATGATGCGGTGTTGTTGGACCAGGACAGGTCCTCACTGATGTGCACCCTCAGGAATCTGGTGCTGCTCACTCTCTCCACCACAGCACCGTCGATGGTCAGTGGCAGTTGTTGGGTGTGACCCTTCCGGAAGTCAACAACAATCTCCTTGGTCTTGTTGACGTTCACCAGGAGGTTGTTGTCCCTGCACCACGCGGCCAGAAGGTCGACCTCCGACCTGTACTGAGTCTTGTCGCCCCCGGTGATGTGACCCACCAGAGTCGTGTCGTCGGCATATTTCAGCACGCGGTTGCTACTGTAAGTTGCAGTGCAGTCATGCGTCAGCAGGGTGAAGAGCAGCAGACTGAGCACACAGCCTTGGGGACCCCTGTGCTCAGCGTGATGCTGGCGGAGATTATGTCGCCAACACGTACCACTTGAGGAGAGGAAGTCCAGTCGCCAGTTGCAGAGGTAGGTACTGAGGCCCAGCTTGTCGAGTTTGCAGATGAGTCGTTGTGGCACAATGGTGTTGAATGCAGAACTGAAGTCCACAAACAGCAATCTCACATACGAGTCCCTTCTCTCCAGGTGGGTGAGGGCTGAATGGAGGACAGAGCAGATTGCATCCTCAGAGGACCGTTTGGCTCGGTACGCAAACTGGAAGGGGTCTATGGTGCGGGGGAGAATGGATCTGATGTGCTCCATGACAAGCCGCTCAAAGTACTTCATGATGATGGGCGTCAGTGCCACGGGGTGGTAGTCATTGAAGCATGAAGTTAATGAGCTGTGCCTTATGTGTAATGGAAAAGTCACTAAGATCTGTGTGCTGTCAGTGTTCTGATTGAATAACTGTGTGTATAAATTATTAAGAGTATTTACACATTGATTGACATGATAAAATACATAAATTAATAGGAATATGTACACATTGATTGACATAACTAAAATTGGATAAAAGTATAAACAATATTTAAGTTTGTATAAAAATATGCTGTTGCTCTCTCAACAGGTATTCTTTCATTAATAAAATGCTCTACTTTTAAACATATGGCAGCTCTTTTAATATGATCAGGAAGCACCACAGGAGGAACACGGCCAGGAGAACAGGGACAACTTATGGGAATTGTTGGACAGCAGATTTGGTTTGTATAATTATATGATCAATTTTAGAAATCTTCAACCGGTAATTTATTTCAATTTTGTCATGGATTGGATGGAGCAGAGTGACCAAATGCAGCTTGGACCAGGGTTTATTCAGTAAAACAAACTGACGCGGCAAACTGACATGACTTAACAAAACAGCAAAAGGACTAACCGACAGGGATGTGAAACAAAGGACGTGAAGACATTACGACAACAGGAAACAAAAGGACAACAATGATCCGACGGGGCGTCAGGGGCAGACACGACTTGTATACACGACAGGTAACAAGAGGCAGGTGAGAATAATCAAACTAATCATGGGCGCAGAGGAGGGGAGGGGCGAGCACACAGACAGAAACCAAGACAACAGACACATAGTGGAACGGCTGGGGACGAGACGTGACACTTTTGTTTTAGGCGCAATCCAAAGAACACAGCGCAACAACAGATGTCACTGTTGAGATCCAACACTTCTTGTCATAGCCCTACCTCTCCAGAGAAGACAAACACGGGCAGCAGTCTACCCACATTTGCAGACAATGGCAAAACAATATCTATCAATGCTAGCAACACCAGTGTGAGAGGATCTTCTAAACTAAAGAGGTAGTGAGGCAGAAGAGGAGCCGATTAAAGCCAAGCAAGCACTCGAAATTATTCATTTTTTGAATAAAAATTGTTGAACCTTCCCAATGACTACAAACTTGCACAATCACCAATTCATATAGTTTTCATTACAGTTACATAAGCAGAAGCACATTTCTGTCATTTCCCTTCACATTTACTCCATATGCCTATATTCATTATTACATAACTTAAATAACCAAAAATAAAAGCTTCATTGATTATTAAACATGAATCAAATGGGCTATTTAATGCATTAAAATACACTAGTCTGGACTTTTCCCCCTTTATCTTTATTATCATTATTACAGATCAGATGACACTCTTCAAAGTGTCGTAGCAGCGTTTCGAGTTTTGGGCAGTTGTGTTTAAGTGATTCGTTGGTTCATGCGGCATCGAAATTGCTACCACTAGAAATTTCTCGTAATAATAATAATTTCGTCCCTGTTTCCACCGAAATATCACAATCCGATTTCCTCAAAACAGGCAACCACAATATTTGGCCTCACTGTACAGTCTCCAAGCCAATCATATATTGTAGCGTCATAAAAAAGCGCAGGCTTCCGAGCCGATCTGACCACCCGAGTAGATCTGGTTGCCAGGTGTCTTGACACTGATTCCTACACTGGGAAGGACAGTATTTGATGAAGTCGAGTGAGCGTACTGCTGATGCTGCAAATTGGGTAGGAACTGAAACAACGTAACCAGTTGTTTCCGAACGACGTTGATAACAGAGACGCTACGGTCGCGCATTCAAATGTTGGTCAGATTTTCAGTAATTTTGACACCGATCTCAATCTCGGACCCTTTAGCGTTGACTCTACAATGAGTGCCATGCGAACCGTCCTCAGCTTGACCGGCATGGTTGCGTTGTTGGGTGTCGGCTATGGGACGTGGGCCCTTATTGTTCCTGGAGAAGAGAGGCGAACAGAAATAATCAAGGTGACTGCACAGTGTCATAACTGCTGTTATGTGTTTCAAGAAACGTCAGAGTTACATTACACCGTAATAACCTGCTGTCGATCTGGCAACGAACTAAAATGTGTTCAAAATTGATATTTAATGTTGTTGGCAGCTAGCTCCATGAACAGAATCTGTACAAATTAAAGGAGTTATATCATGCTGTTAAAGCGCTCCACCGTTTCGTGGGTGTGTGGGTGCGTTCGTGTGCTCGTTTGTGTGTGCGTGCGTGCGTGTGTGTGTATCAGGATGCTGGTCTTTCAAGGAGGGAAGCTAATTTCGGCCTACATCATAAAATGTGTCAGTTTATTTACCTGCTCCTCGGTATGGACCAAAACTGTGATAGAAGTTAGAAAGAGTCCGAGAAGTCACTCTCCAAACACAAGCAGCTACAAAAAGAACTCACCAGAAATAGAATGTTGATTTGTGGCTAGTCGTTTTTAACAAAGAAATGGCGAAGATTATTTGGAAAGTCTCCAGTTGGTTAAACTCTGAACAGAATGAAAATTAATAAATGCTCCCACGAATGTTTACATCAAAAGATTGCTGATTCGCTCATTTTGCTGTCAATCAAAAAGGGATTCAGCCTGGCCGGACGAGGCTAGTACACTGCCCCGAAGAGACGCTAGTCGTCCGATGCCCAGCATTTATCGTCTCGTTTAGCTGCACTCTGCTTCCCAATTGAACTTGATGGACGCCCAGCGTCTACACTATTTAAAGCACTGTCAAGATGCGGGAATGAGTGAGAGGAAAGCCACGTCGTGACCAGTGATGAGAAGCTGATTCTATACAAAAGTTATTTAGTCAATTACATTTACCGTATTTTTCGGACTATAAGTCGCTCCAGAGTTGCACGAGCCATAAAATGGATAATAAAGAAGAAAAACATATATTAGTCGCACCGGAGTACACTTTAAAAAAACAACAACAACAACAACAACACACAGCTGCTTACTCCGGAAGCACATTAGTTGGGGCTCCAATTATTTCACAGATCTATATAACTATATTGTAGCGTTACCAAAATACCAGGCAAGTCGTGCGTTTGGTAACCGGCTCTTTATTTCACAAAACAGAAGTTCAACGTGCGAGCCAACATGCAGTGTGTGTAGCCTCACTCTAATAAAGCGCCCGGGATCACTCTTTCCGTCTCCTCCCCCTTGCTGCCTTCAAGGCCTCCTAGGCAATCGCAAACTACTGTACTATAACAATATGCAAGTTGCTACACTAAATAAACTATATATCAAATAACTTAAATAATGTTATTGAATCATCCGTGTCACTCCAAATCATTAAATCCATCGAAATTTTTGTCCTCTGTGTTAATCTCTGTCCTCTGTGTTATAAACAACTCCTGATTCTGGAAGTCAGTGAATGGATTCAGACTCATTGTCAGTTGCGGTTCCAATTATTCCACAGGTCTAGTGCGACCTCATGCAGTTTAAAGTGGAAATAACATGTGAAGTGATCAACTATACTAGTAAGTAAGTAAGTAATATGTTAATGATCAAGTAGTAATGTCTTAAAAATTTCACATGTAAGTCGCTCCTGATTATAAGTTGCACCCTCGGCCAAACTATAAAAAAATGTGATTTATAGTCCGGAAAATACGGTACACACAACAGTATATATACAACGTCCGTACGTATGTATGTATGTATGTATGTATGTATGTATGTATGTATGTATGTATGTATGTATGTATGTATGTATGTATGTATGTATGTATGTATGTATGTATGTATGTATGTATGTATGTATGTATGTATGTATGTATGTATGTATGTATGTATGTATGTATGTATCTACAGTGCCTTGCGAAAGTATTCGGCCCCCTTTCAACATTTCGCCACATTTCAGGCTTCAAACATAAAGATATAAAATTTAAATTTTTTGTCAAGAATCAACAAGTCGGACACAATCGTGAAGTGGAACGAAATTTATTGGATAATTGAAACTTTTTTTTAACAAATAAAAAAATGAAAAGTGGGGCGTGCAATATTATTCGGCCCCTTTACTTTCAGTGCAGCAAACTCACTCCAGTTCAATGAGGATCTTTGAATGATCCAATGTTGTCCTAAATGACTGATGATGATAAATAGAATGCTCCTGTGTGTAATCAAGTCTCCGTATAAATGCACCTGCTCTTTGATAGTCTCAGGGTTCTGTTTAAAACCTCTGTGCGCTTTGAAGACAAAGGAACACACCAGGCAGGTCCGAGATACTGTTGTGGAGAAGTTTAAAGCCGGATTTGGATACAAAAAGATTTCCCAAGCTTTAAACATCTCAAGGAGCACTGTGCAAGCAATTATATTGAAATGGAAGGAGTATCAGACCACTGCAAATCTACCAAGACCCGGCCGTCCCTCCAAACTTTCATCTCAAACAAGGAGAAGACTGATCAGAGATGCAGCCAAGAGGCCCATGATCACTCTGGATGAACTGCAGATAACTACAGCTGAGGTGGGAGAGTCTGTCCATAGGACAATAATCTTTATGGAAGAGTGGCAAGAAGAAAGCCATTTCTCAAAGATATCCATAAAAAGTCTTGTTTAAAGTTTGCCACAAGCCACCTGGGAGACACACCAAACATGTGGAAGAAGGTGCTCTGGTCAGATGAAACCAAAATCGAACTTTTCGGCCACAATGCAAAACGATATGTTTGGCGTAAAAGCAACACAGCTCATCACCCTGAACACACCATCCCCACTGTCAAACATGGTAGTGGCAGCATCATGGTTTGGGCCTGCTTTTCTTGAGCAGGGACAGGGAAGATGGCTAAAATTAATGGGAAGATGGATGGAGCCAAATACAGGACCATTCTGGAAGAAAACCTGTTGGAGTCTGCAAAAGACCTGAGACTGGAACGGAGATTTATCTTCCAACGGGACAATGATCCAAAACATAAAGCCAAATCTACAATGGAATGGTTCACAAATAGACATATCCAGGTGTTAGAATGGCCAAGTCAAAGTCTAGACCTGAATCCAATCGAGAATCAGTGGAAAGAGCTGAAGACTGCTGTTCACAAACGCTCTCCATCCAACCTCACTGAGCTCGAGCTGTTTTGCAAGGAGGAATGGGCAAGAATTCCAGTCTCTCGATGTGCAAAACTGATAGAGACATACCCCAAGCGACTTGCGGCTGTAATTGCAGCAAAAGGTGGCGCTACAAAGTATTAGCGCAAGGGGGCCGAATAATATTGCACGCCCCACTTTTCAGTTTTTTATTTGTTAAAAAAGTTTAAATTATCCAATATATTTCGTTCCACTTCACGATTGTGTCCCACTTGTTGTTGATTCTTGACAAAATTTTATATCTTAATGTTTGAAGCCTGAAATGTGGTGAAAGGTTCAAGGGGGCCGAATACTTCCGCAAGGCACTGTATGTACAAACCGGATTCGGTTGAAGTTGGGAAATTGTGTAAAATGTAAATAAATCCAAAATACAACGATTTGAAAATCTTTCTCAACCCCTATTCAATTGAATAAACTACAAAGAGAACATATTTAATATTCAAACTGATAAACGTAATTGTTTTTTGCCAAATAATAATTAACTTTGAATTTCATGGCTGCAACACTTCCAGTAGAAGTTGGGAAAGGTGGCAAAAAGTACAGAGAAAGCTGAGAAAAGCTCATCAAACACCTATTTGGAACATCCCACATGTGATCAGGCTAATTGGGTACCATGATTGGGTATAAAAGGAGGCTCCCCAAACATGCTCAGTCATTCACAAGCAAGGATGGGGCAAGGTTCACCACTTAGTCCACAACTGCGTAAGAAAATAGTTGAACAGTTTCAGAACAACATTTATCAAAGACAAATTGCAAGGAATTTAGGGTTTTATAATATCATCAAAAGGTTCAGAGAATCTGGTGAAATCACTGCCCTTAACCGCCACGCCCAGAAACCAAGACTGAATGACCGTGACCTTCGATCCCTCAGACGGCACAGCCTTAAAAACCGACATGTGTGTAAAGGATATCACCAAATGGGCTCAGGAAAACTTCAGAAAACCACTGTCAGTAAATACAGTTCATCACTACATCAGTAAGTGCGGCTTAAAACTCTCCCATGCAAAGCAAAAGCCGTTTATGAACAACATCCAGAAACGCCGCCGGGTTCTCTGGGCCCGAGCTCATGTAAAATGGACTAATGCACAATGAAAAAGTGTTTTGTGGTCTGATGAGTCCACTTTTCAATTTTTTGGAAACACTGGACGTTGTGTCCTCTGAACCAAAGAGGAAGCCGACCATCCGGACTGTTATCAACCCAAAGTTCAAAAGCCAACATCTGTGATGGTATGGGGATGCATTAGTTCCCATGGCATAGGTTACTTACATTTCTGTGAAGGCAAAAAACGCTGAAAAGTACATACAGATTTTGGAGCAACATATGCTGCCATCCAAGCGACGTCTTTTTCAAGGTGATGTAACAAAGTGGTAAACATGCCCATTCCCAACTTCTACATCACATGTTGCAGCCATGAAATTCTAAGTTAATTATTATTTGAAAAATAAAATAAAGTTTATGAGTTTGAGCATTAGATATGTTGTCTTTGTAGTGTATTCATTTGAATATAGGTTGAAAATGATTTTCAAATCATTGTATTTTGTTTTTATTTACATTTTACACAATTTCCCAACTTCAACCAAATCCGGTTTGTACCTACAGTGTCTCAGAAAATTAGAATATTGTCATAAAGTTCTTTATTTTCTGTAATGCGATTAAAAAAAAGTCATACATTCTGGATTCATTACAAATCAACTGAAATATTGCAAGCCTTTTATTACCGTTTTTTTCCGTGTATAGTGCGCCCCCATGTGTAGTAGCACCCTAAGAATGGCATGCTGATGCTGGAAAAAAGCTTGTACCCATGTATAATACGCACCCAATTTTTATGATTTTTTTTTAATTTTTTTTTTTTTTTTTTTAAGTCCCAATGATCGTCACACACGCAGGGAGGCAATGGGTCCCATTTTTATAGTCTTTGGTATGGTCTTAACTAGGCTGGATGTATTTTTTTTTGTTGGCGTTGATTTCTCCGACTGCCCGTAAACGCACCACCGCGCTCCGTGCGCGCACGGGAAAGAGGCGGCTCTGTATGGGAGAGACGTTGAAGAGGAATAAAAACACCCTTGGAAACCAAAACTTGCCCCTCGTCGTGACTCGGAGCCGCAACAAATGTTTCGGATTTGTGTAGGGTACATTGTGACAGACAGCAAACTAGCAGGTGATCGAGCGAGCGTCTGATACAAGAGCATTGCGGTCGTATGGAGCGTGTTTGAAGTGAACAGCAGAGACGAAAGGAACAAGGCAAAGTGTTGTGAAATAAAATATTACCTGTAATACGCATTTTGTTATTTGCTGATTGAAACTGCTAATTAAACTGTGAATTGAAACTTATAGGAAGAAAACATATCTCGCTCTTAATATAGCTGACGTGTCTTGCGCATACGTTCTGCGCTATGACGTCCGGTCCGCGATGGAGATTAAAAACAAACAATATTTGACAATAACACACCATCAAGGATTGCACCATCGCATCAAACGATGTGTCGTCAATTATGGATTTTTTTGACTAAGTGTGTTGGGCAGGATGGCTGAATGCGATGCACGATTGACAACAAACAAGAAGAAAGGTGAGTTTTATTTCGGGGGAGATTTGTCATGTCTCGTCCCCAGTTTTGCTATGTGTCTAGGTTGCCATAGTTTCTGTTCGCGTCGCCCCTCTCTTCCTGTGTCACCTCAATCGATGTAACGTGTTTTGTATTTAAGTCCTGTCTGCCCCTCGCTCACCGTTGGATCATTGCATGTGTTACTGTCATTCTGTTCCTGTCTTTGGTAATGTCACCCTGTATTTTAATATTGCTGATTATGACTTACAGCTTAAGAAAACTCAAAAATCCTATCTCAAAAATTTTGAATATTTCCTCAGACCAAGTAAAAAAAAAAGATTTAAAACAGCAAAACAAAATCAAACTTTTGAAAACGTCCATTAATGCACTCAGTACTTGGTTGGGAATCGTTTTGCACGGATTACTGCAACCAATGCGTCGTGGCATGGAGGCAATCGGCCTGTGGCATTGCTGAGGTGTTATGGATGCCCAGGATGCTTCAATAGCGGCCTTTAGCTTACTTGCATTGTTGGGTCTGGTGTCTTTCAGCTTCTTCTTCACAATACCTACAAATTCTCGAATGGGGTTCAGGTCAGGGCAATTGGTCAGTACACCATTTACTGGTGATTTTGGCACTGTGGGTAGGTGCCAGATCATGCTGGAAAATGAAATCATCATCCCCATAGAGCTTTTCAGCAGACGGAAGCATGTAGTGCTCTAAAATCTGCATTTACTCTGGACTTGATGAAACACAGTGGTCCAACACCAGCAGCTGAAATGGCTTCCCAAACCATCGCTGACTGTGGGAACTTCACACTGGATTTCAAGCTACTTGGATTTTCATCCTCTCCAACCTTTCTCCAGACTCTCGCGCCTTGACTTCCAAATGAAATACAAAACTTGCTTTCCTCTGAAAAGAAGACTTTGGACCACTCTGTAACGGTCCAGTGCTTCTTTTCCATAGCCCAAGTCAGACTCTACTTCCGTTGTCTTGAGTTCAGAAGAGGCTTGACCATGGGAATACGGCTATCATAGCCCATTTCCCGGACACGTCTGTGAACAGTGGCTTTTGATACCTGGACTCCAGTTTCAGTCCACTGTCTTTGAAGCTCCCCCAAATTCTGGAAGCGAGTCTTCACAAGGCTGCGGACATCTCTCTTGGTTGTGCAGCGTTTCCTGCCACATTTCCCCCTTCCAATAGCCTTTTTGAGGATGTGCTTTGAAACTGCACTCTGTGAACAGCTTGCTCTTTGAGAAATTTCTTTTTGTGTCTTACCCTCCTGTTGGAGGAGGTCAATGATGGTCCTCTGGACAGCAGTCAGATCAGCAGTCTTCCCCATACTTGTCATTTAGTTTACTGAACCATGGTGAGTGTTTTTCAAGGCTCAGGAAACCCCTGCAGGTGTTTCGAGTTAACATCAGACCATTTTTTGAATACCCTACTAGTATACTTTTTCATGATATTCTAATATTTTGAGATAGGATATTTGAGTTTTCTTAACCTGTATGCCATAATCAGCAATATTAAAATAATAAAAGGCTTGCCATATTTTAGTTGATTTGTAATGAATCCAGAATGTATGACATTTTTGTTTTTTTAATTCTATTACAGAAAATAAAAAAGTTTATCACAATATTCAAATTTTCTGAGACAGTCCGGTATGCATATATACTTATACATAGACACACACACTGTGTGTGCTTATACGTATAATAAATAATGATTTTTAGGCAAGTTAATTTTGTTTTTGAACAACTACAGTGCTCTCAGTCAACCAAAATGTTAATATACTTCAAACCTGAATATATATGAATATACGTATGTGTCTATTGAATCCCAGAATCTGCCTGAGTCAAACCCTGTGAGAATGGAAGAGACAAGGAAACGAAATGCTCTACTAATGCAGAAACTCAAGGAGGCTGCTGAAACCAATGAAAATGTCGCAAGAGGAATGGGAGGATCTGCAAAATAGACTACTTGCCCCATTTCTTACCTGTTGTAATGCTGCTGAAATCTACAGCTGCACGGCAATCAGTACAAATGTAAATTGATTGTTCTACCGCTGTTCAGTAGGGAACATTTGTAGGCCTTCATTAAAACTCTTGACAAATGTGTGATATACACTGTGTTCCAAATTACCATGCAAATAGGATTTAAGTTAAATTAACTGATGAACTTTTTGCATGTTGTTTTTCATGTCCAGGGATGAGAATTTTCCGCGGATCCGCGGATTTCCGTGTTTTTTTCCGTCAAAAGTATTTTCGTGAATCGTGTAAATTTGTTGAGAAAATTATTTTTTCCTATATGGGGGGGGAGCGGCCGGCTAGCTGGCCGGGCAACGTTAGCTTCGGCGACTCTCGGGGGCATTCCCCCGCGACAGCGGATATCCCCCCCACCCCTGCTACTTTTACGTGCTTTTTCACATTTACCATTCTCATCCCTGCATGTTCAGATCACTGAACTTGATTATCAGATGGGTTTGATCATTTCTTTCCCATCCACCATCCGTTTCCTGTACTGATAGTTAAAATTGCGGGTAAGATGGAGCCTATCCCAATGGGACATAATTTCAGAAGTTGGGAGGACATAGTTATTGTTCAATATAAAAACTTTTATGAGCAAGTGATTGAAGGAATGGGGTCGAAATAAAAAAAGTTCTGCCTAGCTACAAAAACAGATACCGTTTTTTTCCGTGTATAATGCGCCCCCATGTATAATACGCACCCTAAAAATGGCATGTTGATGCTGGAAAAAAGCCTGTACCCATGTATAGTACGCACACAATTTTTTTATTTATTTTTTTTAAGTCCCAATGATCGTCACACACGCAGGGAGGCAATGGGTCCCATTTTTATAGTCTTTGGTATGGTCTTAACTAGGCTGGATGTAATTTTTTTTGTTGGCGTTGTTTTCTCCGACTGCCCGTAAAGGCACCACCGCGATCAGTGCGGACATGTGAAAAAGGCGTGCGGACGTGAAAAAGGCGGCTCTGTATATGAGAGACGTTGAAGAGGAATAAGAACACCCTTGGAAACCAAAACTTGCCCCTCGTTGTGACTCAGAGCCGCAACAAATGTTTCGGATTTGTGTAGGATACATTGTGACAGCAAACGAGCAGGTGATCGAGCAAGCGTCTGATACGAGAGCATTGCCAAGTCAAGTCAAGTCAAGTTTATTTGTATAGCCCCAAATCACAAGCAGTCTCAAAGGGCTTCACATAGACAGAAATTGACAATTACTCTCAAAGCATCCCCTGATCTTAAGCTCCCAAAAGGGCAAGGAAAAACTTAAAAACCCCTAGCAGGGGAAAATGAGAAACCTTGAGAAGGGACCACAGATGGAAGGATCCCCCTTTCAGGATCACCAGGTTGAAATGGATGCAGAGAGGGCACAAATGATACAACATGAAAATCAATTAAATAAAAAGTGGATGTCCATGTCACAGCAGAGGGCTGCCGAAGGAGCCCTCAATTGTCCTGGCAGTGCTCTTCGAGGAGGTTGAGCTGCAGTTCCCCTTTCCTGAATTGGCCCACGAGAATCCAGATAGCCGCTGTCAGCATGGGTGCCACCTAACCACCTCCCCGGCCGGGGAGGGGGGAGGGAGGGGGTGGAGAGGGAGAGAAAACAAACTCCAGCCGAATCGGCCACTACAAGTTAGTTAAAGGCCATGTCATAGAAATGTGTCTTTAAACGTGTCTTAAATGTTTCTACTGAGGTAGCAGTCCTAATATCCATTGGTAGGGCATTCCAAAGCTCTGGAGCCCGAATAGAAAATGCTCTAGAGCCTGCAGACATTTTCTTAGCCCTCGGTGTCGCTAAAAGGGTAGCGTTTTGCGAACGAAGGTTACGAGACGGAACATAAGGAACAACTAGGTCGACGAGATATGCAGGCGCTAAGCCATGCAGCGATTTATAGGTTAATAGAAGAACCTTGAAGTCACATCTTAAATGGACCGGGAGCCAATGTAAGTTGGCTAGTATTGGGGTAATGTGATCAAATTTTCTCGTCCGAGAGAGCAGCCTTGCAGCGGCATTTTGTACTAACTGTAGACTTTTGATGCGGGACTTAGGAAGACCCGAAAATAGTACATTACAGTAGTCCAGGCGCGACGTGACGAACGCATGTATAATAGTTTCCGCATCACCGGTCGAGAGGATCGGACGAATCTTTGCAATATTACGAAGGTGAAAAAACGCAATTCTGGTTATATTCTTAATGTGCTTTTGAAAGGAGAGAGTTTGGTCAAATATTACCCCGAGATTAGTTACAGTATCGCTTTGAGTGATAGTACGGTTATCTATAGTTATAGCGGTTTCCTTGAATAAGTGTTGATAACGAGTTGGACCAATTATCAACATCTCAGTTTTATCTGGGTTAAGACGAAGGAAGTTGAGAGACATCCATTGCTTGATCTCCGCAAGGCACTTCTCAAGATTACAACAATCCCGCGGATCTGTCATCGATAACGGCATATATAATCGGGTGTCATCCGCATAGCATTGAAAACTAATATTATATTTACGTATTATGTCCCCAAGCGGAATCATATAAATATTAAAAGGAATTGGTCCGAGAACCGATCCCTGTGGGACACCACATGTAACATTATAGAGCTCCGAGGACGCATTGCCATGGACCACTCGGTGCGTCCTGTTTGATAGATAGGAATGGAACCAGCCTAGTGCTGACCCTGAAATACCAACACAACTTTTAAGACGCCCTAATAAAATATCGAAGTCTACAGTGTCGAAGGCAGCACTAAGATCGAGTAGTAACAGTACAGACGAAATGTTTGAATCCATAGCTACGAGGAGATCATTAGTCACTTTAGCAAGTGCTGTCTCAGTGGAATGATTAGCTCTAAAACCAGACTGAAAAGTGTCGTATCGATTATTGGCGACCATGTAATCAATAAGCTGCTGCGCTACTACTTTTTCAAGAAGTTTTGCTATGAATGGGAGGTTTGAAACTGGCCTATAATTACTGAGACAGTCCGGGTCAAGATTTGGTCGCTTAAGTAACGGTTTAATGATAGCGGTTTTAAAGGCTGTTGGCACTATCCCAGAGGAGACAGACAGATTGATTATATTTAAGACGGACGGTCCTAAAATTTGAAATAATTCTTTAAGTAGTTTGGCTGGAAGAGGGTCGAGTAAACATGTTGTTTGTTTAGCCGCACTAACAATTTGTGTAAGCCTTTCAAGAGACACGTTTTTAAAAGTTGAGAGGGTTGTTGCATGATCATCAGCGTTGGTAAACGGCGTGCTCGACCGAGCGATTGGAATGCTATTCTTGATCTCATCCCTAATGGATTCAATCTTTTGAGCAAAGAATTTCATGAACTCGTCAGCTGAGTGGAAGGAACTATCGGTGGTCGGCTGGCGCAGAGTCAGCTTTGCCACTGTATCAAATAGGTGTTTCGGATTGTTTTTATTGAGATTAATAACTTGCGAAAAATATCGAGTTTTTGCTAAGATAAGCGCATCTTTATATTTCAGGAGGCTATCCTGCCATGCCTGATGGAAAACCTCAAGTTTGGTTAGACGCCATCTGCGCTCATGCTTTCTACATAATTGCTTAAGCGTACGCGTTTCATCTGTGAACCACGGAGTAGGCACTCTACGGCGAGTTTTCAGACGTAACGGCGCCACAGAATCAATGGCATTTAACAATGTCGCATTGAATTCATTTGTAAGATTATCAATAGAGCCGGCGTATGTGAAAAAATTAGTGGTTGCCGGCGACAGTATTTCAGATAGCGCAGTTGCAGTCATGGAGTTGAAATGACGGCTCCTATAATGCTGATTGCTCTCTTGTCTTTGACAAGGAACTAGAATTTCAAACTTTATTAAGTAATGATCAGACAAAACAGTAGTGTATGGCAGTACTGCTATATTTGAGGTTGCAAGTCCTCGGGATAATACCAGATCTATGGTATTTCCATTCTTATGCGTTGCTGCCTGTACAGCTTGCGTAAAACCAAAGGTATCAGTTAAAGTCTGAAACGCCGAAGTAAGTGGCTCTGACGGTAAATTCATGTGGATGTTGAAATCGCCCATGATAATTATATTATCCGCATTGGTTACTAGATCAGCCACAAATTCTGAAAATTCATCCAGGAAGCCAGAGTAAGCCCCGGGTGGACGGTAAATAACAACAAGATAAAATGACGGTAAAGCGGTGGATCGGACAATGAGAACCTCAAATGTTTTAAATACGTTGATCGAACGAGGCCTAAAACTAAGCTCGGAATTCGAGATGAGGGCAACACCCCCACCCTTTTTTCGAGGACGCGCCACATGCGAGCTCACAAAATTTGGAGGCGAGGCCTCATTAAGCGGCATCAGTTCATTAGGTTTTAACCAGGTCTCGCAGAGACCAAAAGCATTTCGATTATGTTCTGTGATGAGATCATTAACGAGAATGGCTTTCGTATGAAGCGATCTAATATTCATAAAACCAAGTTTAAGTGTAATTGGTCGATCCGGGTGCGTATTTATCGAAGGATATTTATACGAAATGCGAGTAAGATTGTGTTCTCTAAGCCTGACATCACCTCTCAAATGTTTGTTAGCGCGGTGGGCTGATACGACCGTGGGAATCTGATAGTAAATATTTGTTACACGTGTAGAATTATCTGAAACCGGCACCGTTTCCTCAGCAAAACCGGTCGGGGTGGAGTGATTGGATTTGTCTACTACCCCAGTAGAAAGTGCGTTTATGTGTACTGTCGCACTATTCAAACTATCACGCTCTAGTCTACACAAGGACATTGCGTTCGTATGGAGCGTGTTTGAAGTGAACAATAGAGACGAAAAGAACAAGGCAAAGTGTTGTGAAATAAAATGTCAGGTCTAAATACCATCAGACATCTAACCACACGCTGGAAGGAAGAGGAGAAAAGAACCAGAACAGGTTTACTCGCGAGGAGAACGATAGAGAGAGGAAACTCAGTTACAATCTCCATCAATTCTGAGTTCTCCCTCCACGTGCTCCTCTATTTAATGTTTTGGTTGCCCTGGTTACAGAGGCGTTGCTACACTAAAGGGAGGGGAGATTGTGTCTGTAGCAACGCTGATTAGCAAAAGAATGTAGTGTGGTGTGAATTAGCACTTCATTGTCGGCCCGTGACCCCCGCAGAGTTTGTCCATCTGTTCTTCTCCAGTTGTTGGCCGAGTTGTTGGCCGAGTCGTCCGCGAGCGAGATCAGATAACTTCAATTGCCGCTTTCCTGTGGAACAATGCAACTAAACCTTGGCTAGACTTTATCTACTTAGTGAATTAACACGCAATAAGAATGAGTGACTTGTCCTAAACACTTGAACAAGACTTGAGTAAATATGGGATAACTTGTACGCAACCACTTCAAACTGTGTTTAACACTTAACAAAGAAAAACAGTTCTGATCAACAACAATCTATGAACCAAACCTACAGTTAACTAAAAGGAATGAAGTTTCTTTCAACCAAATACCGTTTTTTTCCGTGTATAGTGCGCCCCCATGTATAGTACGCACCCCTAAAAATGGCATGCTGATGCTGGAAAAAAGCTTGTACCCATGTATAATACGCACCCAATTTTTATGAATTTTTTAAAAATTTTTAAATGATCGTCACATACGCAGGGAGGCAATGGGTCCCATTTTTATAGTCTTTGGTATGGTCTTAACTAGGCTGGATGTAATTTTTTTTGTTGGCGTTGATTTCTCCGACTGCCCGTAAACGCACCACCGCGGTCCGTGCGCACACGGGAAAGAGGCGGCTCTGTATGGGAGAGACGTTGAAGAGGAATAAAAACACCCTTGGAAACCAAAACTTGCCCCTCGTCGTGACTCGGAGCCGCAACAAATGTTTCGGATTTGTGTAGGGTACATTGTGACAGACAGCAAACTAGCAGGTGATCGAGCGAGCGTCTGATACAAGAGCATTGCGGTCGTATGGAGCGTGTTTGAAGTGAACAGCAGAGACGAAAGGAACAAGGCAAAGTGTT
The DNA here is from genome assembly GCF_033458585.1 of Syngnathus typhle. Classification (NCBI taxonomy): domain Eukaryota; kingdom Metazoa; phylum Chordata; class Actinopteri; order Syngnathiformes; family Syngnathidae; genus Syngnathus; species Syngnathus typhle. The sequence continues at coordinate 3,837,259 of NC_083742.1, forward strand.
GTGAAATAAAATATTACCTGTAATACGGATTTAGGTAGAGAACTGAACTCTCACTCTTTATATAGCTGACGTGTCTTGCGCATCCGTTCTGCGCATCTGTAATGGCGGCCTCCGTATGATATCCGGTTTGCGTGTGTGCGCGTGTGCGTGTGTGCGCGAGAGCGAGAGAGAGCGAGAGAGAGAGAACGCGAGAGAGAACGCTCAACCGTAGCACGCCGCCGACCGCCCAACTGCACCGCGCTGGTAGCATTATTGTGACAGAGCCGTCGCTGAAATTTAGAAGATATTTTTAAAGTCCTGATGTACTTTCTAAAATTTAAGTGGACCTCAGTGGGCACTGCGCAGGGAGCTTAATTTGGTGCGGTCGCGCAACCGCAGCGCGCCGGGCGCTCACTGTCGCATTGCTTAAAGAGCGCCTTTGTGTTTTAGGATGAACAGCAGAGACCAAAGGAACAAGGCAAAGTGTTGTGAAATAAAATTTTACCTGTAATACGCATTTTGTTATTTGCTGATTGAAACTGCTAATTAAACTGTGAATTGAAACTAATAGGAAGGAAACAACTCTCGCTCTTAATATAGCTGACGTGTCTTGCGCATCCGTTCTGCGCATCTGTAATGGCGGCCTCCGTATGACGTCCGGTCCGCGATGGAGATTAAAAACAAACAATATTTGACAATAACACACCATCAAGGATTGCACCATCGCATCAAACGATGTGTCGTCAATTATGTATTTTACTGACTAAGTGTGTTGGCCAGGATGGCTGAATGCGATGCGCGATTGACAACAAACAAGAAGAAAGGTGAGTTTTATTTCGGGGGAGATTTGTCATGTCTTGTCCCCAGTTTTGCTATGTGTCTAGGTTGCCATAGTTTCTGTTCGCGTCGCCCCTCTCTTCCTGTGTCACCTCAATCGATGTAACGTGTTTTGTATTTAAGTCCTGTCTGCCCCTCGCTCACTGTTGGATCATTGCATGTGTTACTGTCATTCTGTTCCTGTCTTTGGTAATGTCACCCTGTCTTTTTGTTCCACGACTTTGTCGGTCAGTCCTGTTGTTGGTTTTGTTGTACCATGACTTTCTTTAAAAAAAAAAAAAAAAAAAAAATTTTTCTTTGTACCCATGTATAATACGCACCCCAGATTTTAGGACAATAAATTAGGTAAATTTTGCGCACTATACACGGAAAAAAACGGTAAGAACATTTCGCCTATGCAAATAAGATCTGCTCATTGTTAGTGAAGGTCTCTTACAGGAACAAAAACACACAGATAACATAAGGACAGGAAGGATACAATCCACAGGGATCAAAAGAAATCCCTGTCACTAAAGAGAAAGAACCTAGATGAAAGGAAAGCCATAAACTCATAAATGACAAGATATTATTATATACTTAAATTATTCCAACATAAAATATTACCTGTAATACGCATTTTGTTATTTGCTGATTGAAACTGCTAATTAAACTATGAATTTAAACTAATAGGAAGAATTCAACTCTCGCTCTTTATATTGCTGACGTGTCTTGCGCATCCGTTCTGCGCATCGGATCCATAGTGCGCATGCGCAGTCATACTGCCTCCGTATGACGTCCGGTCCGCGATGGAGATTAAAAAACAAACAATATTTGACAATAACACACCAACAAGGATTTCACCATCGCATCAAACGATGTGTCGTCAATTATGAATTTTACTGACTAAGTGTGTTGGGCAGGATGGCTGAATGCGATGCGCGATTGACAACAAACAAGAAGAAAGGTGATTTCAAGTTTTATTTCGAAGGAGATTTGTCATGTCTCGTCCCCAGTTTTGCTATGTGTCTAGGTTGCCATAGTTTCTGTTCGCGTCGCCCCTCCCTTCCTGTGTCACCTCAATCAATGTAACGTGTTTTGTATTTAAGTCATGTCTGCCCCTCGCTCACCGTCGGATCATTGCATGTGTTACTGTTATGATGTCTGTTTGGTTTCTGTTCCTGTCTTTGGTAATGTCACCCTGTCTTTTTGTTCCACAACTTTGTCGGTCAGTCCTGTTGTTGGTTTTGTTGTACCATGATTTTCTTAAAAAATAAAATAAATGAACAAAAAAAAAAAAATTTTTTTTAATTGTACCCATGTATAATGCGCACCCCAGATTTTAGGACAATAAATTAGTTAGATTTTGCGCATTATACACGGAAAAAAACGGTATGCTCAAACCTCATTTAATAATGTACATAAGCAGACAAGTATATTCACATATTAAATCAATAAAAGAAAAATTTTAAGCATATACCGTAATTTTAGTACTATAAGTCGCTCGGAGTATAAGTCGCACCAGCCATAAAATGCCCAAAAATGTGAAAAAAGACATACCGTTTTTTTCCGTGTATAATGCGCCCCCATGTATAATACGCACCCTAAAAATGGCATGTTGATGCTGGAAAAAAGCCTGTACCCATGTATAATACGCACCCAATTTTTTTTTTTTTTTTTTTTTAAGTCCCAATGATCGTCACACACGCAGGGAGGCAATGGGTCCCATTTTTATAGTCTTTGGTATGGTCTTAACTAGGCTGGATGTATTTTTTTGTTGTTGGCGTTGATTTCTCCGACTGCCCGTAAAGGCACCACCGCGATCAGTGCGGACATGTGAAAAAGGCATGCGGACATGTGAAAAAGGCGGCTCTGTATGGGAGAGACGTTGAAGAGGAAGAAAAACACCCTTGGAAACTAAAACTTGCCCCTCGTCGTGACTCGGAGCCGCAACAAATGTTTCGGATTTGTGTAGGGTACATTGTGACAGCAAACGAGCAGGTGATCGAGCAAGCGTCTGATACGAGAGCATTGCATTCGTATGGAGAGTGTTTGAAGAGAACAGCAGAGATGAAAGGAACAAGGCAAAGTGTTGTGAAATAAGATATTACCTGTAATACGCATTTAGGTAGAGAACTGAACTCTCGCTCTTTAGATAGCTGACGTGTCTTGCGCATCCGTTCTGCGCATCGGATCATTGCATGTGTTACTGTCATGATGTCTGTTTGGTTTCTGTTCCTTTCTTTGGTAATGTCACCCTGTCTTTTTGTTCCACGTCATTGTCGCTCAGTCCTGTTGTTGGTTTTGTTGTACCATGATTTTCTTAAAAAAAAATAAAATAAATAAATTTAAAAATTTTTTAAAAAAAATTGTTTTTAAATTGTACCTATGTATAATGCGCACCCCAGATTTTAGGACAATAAATTAGTTAAATTTCGCGCATTATACACGGAAAAAAACGGTATATAAGTCGCTCCGGAGTATAAGTCGCATTTTCACTGCGCATGCGCACTATGGATCCGATGTGAATAGTCCTCTTCTCTTCTTGACTGACAATGAATGTGATAGTTTAATACAATCAGAATTTGGGGGAGCTTCAAAGACATTGGACTGAAGCTGGAGTCCAGGTATCAAAAGCCTCTGTTCACAGACGTGTCCGGGAAATGGGCTACAATAGCCGTATTCCCATAGTCAAGCCACTTCAGAAGCGTCTGATTTGGGCTATGGAAAAGAATCACGAGACAGTTCAGAGTAGTCAAAAGTCCTCTTTTCAGACGAAAGTTAAGTTAAAGTTAAAGTCCCAATGATCATCACACACACATCTGGGTGTGGTGAAATTTGTCCTCTGCATTTAACCCATCCCGTGTAATTTTAATCCATCTCCTGGGGGAGAGGGGAGCAGTGAGCAGCAGCGGTGCCACGCTCGGGAATCATTTGGTGATTTAACCCCCCAATTCCAACCCTTAATGCTGAGTGCCAAGCAGGGAGGCAATAGGTCCCATTTTTATAGTCTTTGGCATGACCCAGCCAGGGTTTGAACCCACAACCTTCCAGTCTCAGGGCGGACACTCTACCACTAGGCCACGGAGCTGGACAGCAAGTTTCGTATTTCATTTGGAAGTCAAGGCGCCAGAGTCTGGAGAAAGGCTGGAGAGGAGCAAAATCCACATTGCTTGAAATCCAGTGTGAAGTTCCCACAGTCAGCAATGGTTTTGGGAGCCATGTCAGCTGCTGGTGTTGGTCCACTGTGTTTCATCAAGTCCGGAGTAAATGCAGATTTTAGAGCACTACATGCTTCCGTCTGCTGAAAAGCTCTATGGGGATGATGATTTCAGTTTCCAGCATGATCTGGCACCTACCCACAGTGCCAAAACCACCAGTAAATGGTGTACTGACCATGGCATTACTGTCCTCGATTGGCCTGCCAATTCCTCTGACCTGAACCCCATAGAGAATTTGTGGGGTATTGTGAAGAAGAAGCTAAAAGACACCAGACCCAACAATGCAAATGAGCTAAAGGCCGCTATTGAAGCATCCTGGGCATCCATAACCTCAGCAATGCCACAGGCTGATTGCCTCCATGCCACGCTGCATTAATGAAGTAATCCGTGCAAAAGGATTCCCAATCAAGTACTGAGTGCATTAATGGACATTTTCAAATGTTTGATTTTGTTTTGCTGTTATAAATCTTTTTTTTTACTTGGTCTGAGAAAATTTTTTGAGATAGGATTTTTTAGTTTTTTTTGTTTGTTTATTTCGAACATTAAAGAAACACAAGGGAAAAGAATTAAAATACAGAAAAATGATAACTCCATAGTACAATAGAACATAAAAAGAAAGAAAAAAAGATATTACATTATAATTTCTCCTTTATCGTAAAATCATATTTGTTCAAAAGGGAGTAGAAGGAAGCCTAAGCTTATCTGACTACCCCATGTAACTACATGTTTCTGTTTGATTCTGTCAAGAATTTGACCATAGTCAATATATTGAAGAGAAGAAAAAAAAAATATATATATATATATATATACATATATACGATATATTTTCTTGAGATAAATACAAAAGCAACTCAAACAACTTCACAGCATGTTACGGTATCCCGTCAATATTTTGTCCTTATACATTTTTTTAAACTTAGGTAAGGTACTACAGTTCTTTAGTTCTTCACTGCTGGTGTTCCATAATTCCACACCTTTAACTGTTATACAATGTAACTTTAAGTTTGTTCTCACCAAATCTCTTTTAAACATAAGTGTTCCTCTTAAATAATAGGTACTTTCCCTCCACTCAAACAACCTCTAGATACTGTTTGGCAATTGATTATTTTTTATATTGTACATGAGTTGGATGGTTTTAAAGTCGACTAGGTCGTTGTATTTCAGTGAGTTCAGTTTAATGAAGAGAGGGTTAGATGGTTCTCTATAATCAGCATTATTTACAAGTCGTATTGCTTTTTTTTGAAGAATGAAGATTGGATCTGTGATTTTTATGTATGTATTACCCCACACCTCCACACAGTACATAATGTATGGGAGTATGAAGGAGCAGTACAAGGAATATAATGATGACTGATTTATAAGGTCTTTTACTTTATAAGTTTATATAATACTGCTAGTGATTTTGAAATTTTTGATTTGATATACATTATATGTGGTTTCCAACTTACCGTTCTTTTCCGTGTATAATGCGCCCCCATGTATAATACGCACCCTAAAAATGGCATGTTGATGCTGGAAAAAAGCCTGTACCCATGTATATAATACGCACCCAATTTTTATGAATTTTTTAAATTTTTATTTTTTATTTTTTTTTTAAGTCCCAATGATTGTCACACACGCAGGGAGGCAATAGGTCCCATTTTTATAGTCTTTGGTATGGTCTTAACTAGGCTGGATGTAAATTTTTTTGTTGGCGTTGATTTCTCCGACTGCCCGTAAAGGCACCACCGCAATCCGTGCGGACATGTGTAAAAGGCGTGCGGACGTGAAAAAGGCGGCTCTGTATGGGAGAGACGTTGAAGAGGAATAAAAACACCCTTGGAAACCAAAACTTGCCCCTCGTCGTAACTCGGAGCCACAACAAAGGATTTTTTAAGGATTTTCTTAAAAAAAAAAAAAATTGTAAAAAAATTGTACCCATGTATAATGCGCACCCCAGATTTTAGGACAATAAATTAGTTACCGTTTTTTTCCGTGTATAGTTCGCCCCATGTATAATACGCACCCTAAAAATGGCATGCTGATGCTGGAAAAAAGCCTGTACCCATGTATATTTTTATGAATTGTTTTTTATGAACATTTTTTTTTTTTTTTTTTTAAGTCCCAATGATCGTCACACACACAGGGAGGCAATGGGTCCCATTTTTATAGTCTTTGGTATGGTCTTAACTAGGCTGGATGTAATTGTTTTTGTTGGCGTTGATTTCTCCGACTGCCCATAAACGCACCACCGCGCTCCGTGCGCGCACGGGAAAGAGGCGTGCGGACGTGAAAAAGGCGGCTCTGTATGGGAGAGATGTTGAAGAGGAATAAAAACACCCTTGGAAACCAAAACTTGGTGATTTCAAGTTTCATTTCGAGGGACATTTGTCACGTCTCGTCCCCAGTTTTGCTATGTGTCTAGGTTGCCATAGTTTCTGTTCGCGTCGCCCCTCTCTTCCTGTGTCACCTCAATCGATGTAACGTCTTTTGTATTTAAGTCCTGTCTGCCCCTCGCTCACCGTCGGATCATTGCATGTGTTACTGTCATGATGACTGTTTGCTTTCTGTTCCTGTCTTTGGTAATGTCACCCTGTCTTTTTGTTCCACGACTTTGTCGGTCAGTCCTGTTGTTGGTTTTGTTTTCTAAAAAAAATAATAATAATAAAATAAAAAAAAATAAAAATTTAAAATTTTTTGTACCCATGTATAATGCGCACCACAGATTTTAGGACAATAAATTCGTTAAATTTTGCGCACTATACACGGAAAAAAACGGTAAATTTCGCGCATTATACACGGAAAAAACGGTAATTTATTATCTATAAGCACGCCAAGAAATTTTACTTCATTTACCCTTTCTATTTCTATATTATTTATTGTAACAATTTTGTCTGTGTTAGTCGGACGGACAAATATAATATATCGTTTTTTCCGTGTATAATGCGCGAAATTTAACTAATTTATTGTCCTAAAATCTGGGGTGCGCATTATACATGGGTACAATATATTATTTTTTTTTTATTTTTTTTTTAATCCGGATATGATACGGAGGCCGCCATTACAGATGCGCTTTCTGCATCGAGCAAACGAGCAGTTGATCGAACAAGCGTCTGATACGAGAGCATTGTGTTCGTATGGAGCGTGTTTGAAGTGAACAGCAGAGACAAAAGGAACAAGGCAAAGTGTTGTGAGATAAAATATTACCTGTAATATGCATTTTGTTATTTGCTGATTGTATTAAACTATCACATTCATTGTCAGTCAAGAAGAGAAGAGGACTATTTGCATCGGATCCATAGTGCGCATGCGCAGTGATACTGCCTCCGTATGACGTCCAGTCCGCGATGGAGATTAAAAAACAAACAATATTTGACAATAACACAGGTTTCTGTTCCTGTCTTTGGTAATGTCACCCTGTCTTTTTGTTCCACGTCTTTGTCGGTCAGTCCTGTTGTTGGTTTTGTTAGAGAGTTATGTTAGTTTACCAAGTCTGTGTTTTGAGTTCCTCCAATGAACCCTGGTCCAAGCTGCACTTGGTCGCCCTGCTCCTTTCCACACTCCATCCGTGACAAGATTTTCTTCAAAAATTGTTGTACCATGATTTTCTTCTACTTCAAAAAAAAAAAAATTTAAAAAGAAAAAATTTAAAAAACAATGTACCCATGTATAATGCGCACCCCAGATAAACAATAAATTAGTTAAATTTTGCGCATTATACATGGAAAAAAACGGTAAGTTTATTTGTGTCAAACCAACTCTGTAACTTTTCCATTTCAATACCCACAGTATCCAATAGTTGATCCAGGTCATCCCCACTGCAAAGCAGGTTTGTGTCATCTGCAAAAACTATGGCCTTGAGTAACCTGGAGACCTTGCACATATCATTGACATACAAAATAAGTAACAAGGGGCCTAATATTGAGCCTTGAGGAACCCCACACTTTACCTGCTTCAGTTTTGATTTACAGTCCATAAGTTGCACATATTGATTCCTGTTTGATAAATAACTGTTTAACCAAGTGAGTGACATACCTTGTATCCCATATCTTTCCAGTTTTGTTAACAGTATTTCATAATTTACAGTATCAAAAGCTTTCTTAAGATCCAAGAAAACACCTTAAGAAACAGCTTAAGAAACCACAGTTTTCTTAAACTGTAAGCCATAATCATCCATCCATCCATCCATCTTCTTCCGCTTATCCGGGGTCGGGTCGCGGGGGCAGCAACTTCAGGAGGGACTCCCAGACTTCCTTCTCCCTAGCCACTTCATCTAGCTCATCCCGGGGGATCCCAAGGCGTTCCCAGGCCAGCTGAGAGACATAGTCTCTTCAGCGCGTCCTGGGTCTTCCCCGGGGTCTCCTACTGGTGGGACATCCCCGGAACACCTCCCCAGGGAGGCAACCTGATGAGATGCCCGACCCACCTCATCTGGCTCCTCTCAGTCAAATGTCAAAGTCAAAGTCTGCTTTATTGTCAATCTCTTCACATGCCAAGACACACAAAGAAATCAAAATTACGTTTCCACTATCCCACGGTGACAAGACATAGTACACGACATACATACAAGCAAACAACACAAAATAAAAACAAGAAGGCACAAACAATGAATAATAAGAGTGATGAATAAATAATAAATAAACAAATAACAATAAATAAGAGGAGCAAAACGGAGCAAGTGTGCATACAGCAGACAGTCAGAATATAGCGCAAAAGTACAGGACGCTACGCAGAAGGGTGGAGAGAGTTCAGGATCCTAACAGCCTGGAGTATGAAGCTGTTGGTGAGTCTGGTGGTGCGGGAGCGCAGGCTCCTGTACCTCTTCCCAGAGGGCAGAAGATTGAACAAAGAGTGAGCAGGGTGACTCACATCACTCACAATCGTGGTCGCCTTGCGGGTGAGATGAGAGGTGTAAATGTCTTTCAAGGAGGGGAGTGAAGCACCAATTATCTTACCAGCCACGTTCACTATGCGCTGCAGGGCCTTCATGTTGTAGTCAGTGCAACTACCACCCCAAACAGCAATACAACTGGAGAGGACACTCTCGATGGTGCCACGGTAAAATGTAGTCATGACGGCCGGAGGCGCACACGCTTGCCTGAGTTTCCGTGGAGGAGTAGCAACTCTACTCCGAGTCTCTCCCGGATGACCAAACTTCTCACCCTATCTCTAAGAGAGAGCCCGGACATCCTGCGGAGAAAACTCATTTCGGCCGCTTGTATCCGGGATCTCGTTCTTTCGGTCACAACCCATAGCTCTTAGACTTAAACTTAAACAGACTTTATTGTCATTTCGTAAACACTTGGTGCACACAAAACGAAATTTCGTTGCATACGGTTCTCAACAATGAAATGATATTACAAATAAAAAGTGACATTTCTTCATAAATATGAAATAAGATAAGTATAAAGTGTAGCAGTGATAAAGTATGTAAACAGTGCAGGAAACAAAAACAGCATTTACAAAGTGCGCAGAGGAATGCTAAGTTGACTGTTCAACAGTCTGACGACAGTAGGGAAAAAACTGTTGCAGAACCTGGTGGACCTGCAGCGGATGCTGCGAAACTTCTTCCCAGAGGGTATCAGGGAGAACAGTCCTTGGTGGGGGTGTGATGGGTCACTGATAATTTTACGGGCTCGGGACACGCAGCGCTGGGATGACAAGTCCTGAATGGAGGGAAGAGGAGCCCCGATGATCCTCTCTGCTGTCCTCACCACTCTCCTTACGTTCTTCCAATGGGAGGCGCTGCAACCCCCACACCACACAGAGAGACAGCTTGTCAGAATGCTCTTTATGGTGCTTCGGTAGAACGTCCTCATGATTGGTGGGGGCAGGTGGGCTCTCCTCATCCTCCGCAGGATGTACAAGCGCTTCTGTGCCCTCTTGACCAGTGTCGTGGTGTTCCCAGTCCAGGTGAGGTCGTCTGTGATATGGACCCCCAGGAATTTAGTCCTGCTGACCACCTCCACAGCTGAGCTGTTGATGATCAGTGGAGCGTGGTGAGGCTGATTCTTCCTGAAGTCGACGATGATCTCCTTCGTCTTCTCCACATTCGGGATCAGGCCATTGTCTCTGCACCAGCCCACCAACTGCTCCACCTCCTCTCTGTAGTCCAGGTCGTCGTCGTCACTGATGAGGCCCACCACCGTTGTGTCGTCTGCAAACTTCACGATGGGATTGGTGGTGAACCTGGGGGCGCAGTCGTGTGTCATCAGGGTGAACAGCAGGGGGCTCAGGACGCATCCCTGAGGGGATCCTGCTGAGGGTTAAGAGCTGGTCCACTGTTCCACGGCCAGGACGAAAGCCACACTGTTCCTCCTGAATCCGAGGTTCGACCTCCCGACGGACCCTCCTCTCCAGCACCCCTGAATAGACCTTACCAGAGAGGCTGAGGAGTGTAATTCCCCTGTAATTGGAACACACCCTCCGGTCCCCGTTCTTAAAGAGGGGAACCACCACCCCAGTCTGCCAATCCAGAGGCACTGTCCCCGATGTCCACGCGATGTTGTAGAGACGTGTCAGCCATGACAGCCCCACAACATCCAGAGCCCTTAAGAAATCCGGACGGATCTCATCCACCCCCCGGGGCCTTTCCACCGAGGAGTTTTTTAACTACCTCAGTGACTTCGACCCCAGAGATTGGAGAAACCGCCTCAGAGTCCCCAGGCCCTGCTTCCACAATGGAAGGCGTGTAGGTGGAATTGAGGAGGTCTTTGAAGTATTCTCCCCACCGACACATGACGTCCCGAGTCGAGGTCAGCAGCACGCCATCTCCACTGTAAAAACTGTTGAGGTTGCACTGCTTCCCCCTCCTGAGACGCCGAATGGTGGACCAGAATTTCCTCGAAGCCGTCCGGAAGTCATTCTCCATGGCCTCGCCAAACTCCTCCCATGCCCGGGTTTTTGCCTCAGCAACCGTCGAAGCCACGTTCTGCTTGGCCACCTGGTACCTGTCAGCTGCCTCCGGAGTCCCGCAGGCCAAAACGCCCCGAAAGGACTCCTTCAACTTGACGGCATCCCTTACCGCCAGCGGATTCGGGGATTGCCGCCACGACAGGCACCAATGACATTACGGCCACAGCTCCGGTCGGCCGCCTCAACAATGGAGGCGTGGAACAAGGTCCACTCGGACTCAATGTCCACTCGGACTCAATGTCCCCCGCCTCCGCCGGGACGTGGGAAAAGCTCTGCCGGAGGTGGGAGTTGAAGCTCTTCCTGACAGGGGATTCTGCCAGACGTTCCCAGCAGACCCTCACAGAGCGTTTGGGTCTGCCAGGTCGGACCGGCATCTTCCCTCACCATCGAAGCCAACCCACCACCAGGTGGTGATCAGTTGACAGCTCCGCCCCTCTCTTCGCCCGAGTGTCCAAGACATGCGTCCGCAAATTCGATGACACGACTACAAAGTCGATCACCAAACTGCGGCCTAGGGTGTCCTGGTGCCAAGTGCACACATGGACACCCTAATGCTTGAACATGGTGTTTATTATAGAAAATCCGTGTCGAGCACAGAAGTCCAATAATAGAACACCGCTCGGGTTCAGATCGGGGGGGCCGTTCCTCCCAATCATGCCCTTCCTGGTCTCACTGTCATTGCCCACGTGAGCATTGAAGTCACCCAGTAGAACAATGGAGTCCCCAGAAGGAGCGCTCTCCAGCACTTCCTCCAGGGACTCCAAGAAGGGTGGGTACTCTGAGCTGCCGTTTGGTGCATAGACACAAACAACAGTCAGGGAGGCTACCCTCTCGTTCACCGGGGTGAACCCCAATGTACAGGCGCCCAGCCGGGGGGCAATAAGTATACCCACACCTGCTCGATGCCTCTCACCGTGGGCAACTCCAGAGTGGAAGAAAGTCCAGCCCCTCTCGAGAAGGCTTATACCGGAATCCAAACTGTGCGTGGAGGCAAGTCCGACTATATCTAGTCGGAACTTTTCTGCTTCGCACACCAGCTCGGGCTCCTTTCCAGCCAGAGAGGTGACGTTCCATGTCCCAAGAGCCAGCTTCTGCAGCCGGGGATCAGACCGCCAAGGTCCCTGCCTTTGGCCGCCGCCCAGCTCGCACTGCACCCGACCCCTTTGGCCCCTCCCATAAGCGGTGACCCCATGGGAGGGGGGACCCACGTTTCGTTTTCGGGCTGTGCCTGGCCGGGCCCCATGGGCGAAGGCCCGGCCACCAGACGCTCGCCTTCGAGCCCCGCCTCCAGGCCTGGCTCCAGAGGGGGGCCCCGGTGACCCGCGTCCGGGCGAGGGAAAACGAGATTGATTTGTTTTTATCATCATAAGGGGCTAATGTGAGCCGTGCTTTGTCTGGCCCCTCACCTAGGTCCCGCTTGCCATGGGTGACCCTACCAGGGGCATGAAGCCCCATACAACATGGCTCCTAGGATCATAGGGGTAAGCAAACCCCTCCACCACGATAAGGTGACGGACTCACAGAAGGGTAATAATCAGTAATATTAAAATAATAAAAGGCTTGCAATATTTAAGTTGATTTGTAATGAATCCAGAAAGTATGACATATTTGTTTTTTTAATTACATTACAGAAAATAAAGAACTTTATCACAATATTCTAATTTTCTCTTGAGCATTGTCGCAAGAAAGGCCCAGCGCTTTATTCCTGAAAACAGAGCTTTCTTAACAAGAAGTGTGATAGAACTCAACCAACCTGTGTAAATCTTAGTTGTTTCCTAAAACTGAAAAAGAAAACAAACACGCAGTGAGTAAATTGGATAACAGATGGCTCTGGCTTTTGCCGTGAGCCGCGGATAGCCCGGTTCTCAAATTGTGGACCAAATACTTCATGATCATTCCTTGCATTCAACTTCTTTTCTCCATTGTAACCAAAGATCAAACTGCAGTTGAGGTGAAACACAATGACAGAAAATGACTAGCAAGATAAATTATTGACCAATGGCAACACTGAACACAAAAGATTGGAAATTATTTTTGCCCTAACAAACAATTCAAGCTAGATTTTGCTTGGGTTGCAGGTACTCATTTGCAGTCTATAAATGCCTCACAGGCCAAAAACGCTCGATACGACTCTTTCCCACTCGGTCCACCAAAGTGTTCAGTGAATACTACCACAACAGGAACCAACCACACTACCGCCACAGTTCTGTTCTGCCACCTCAACAGTGGGAGCATGGAACAAAACCCAATTGGACTCAAACAGGAATTTCTCCAATTATTCTCCTGTACTAGACCACAGCACACACACACGCACACACACACATACACACCTACACATTGACACGCACAAACACATAACCATAGCTTTTGTGACATGACACACTGCTGTTCCGGAGCATCAAATCCGGGTTAGGTTTACAGCGAGTGACATTGCTTTGTGATTTGGAGCTTGGAAAACGACCAAGAGGCGTAGCATCAGGACCAGGCTATTGTGCACTGTTAAAAGTGAAATTGGTTGAAATTGAAAACATTTGTTTGTGATTTAATTTTTTCAATGTGATTTTTAATAAGTTCATATGTTCAGAATTTAATTAAATTAATTAATCTAATTAATCTGTTACACAAAAAACAATGGGGATTTTATAATGAAACTATTCATTTAGATATTTTGGTCCGATACACCCGCCCTCCTCCTGTTGTAGGACCTCCATTACATTCTTCCTTGGCCCCCCCGGGGATCCCTGCTTCGTCACTGGTTGCAGGTCCAAGCCACTGAGTTTGATGGTAGAGAATGACAAGAATTTTTTTTGTGAGGGAGCTCCCTCCGCTCTTATTCCTACATAGTTGTTTCAGTGATGCACAAAAGTGGCTGGAATGCTGCATTACAGTTTTTATTGATTGCTTTGACCTGTTTGAAGAAACTGGGAACCTCTTTGTCATCACCATCTCAGCAGAGCAGAAGACACCTCATGTAAATATGTTAACCCATTCAAGTTGTATGGACACAGTTTTCCCACCCGAAGTTCAAATTCCATTGTTTTAGCTGCGGTTACAGAACAGGAACTATATGTATGCTCCAAGCTCTCGGAAACTCCCTGAACAGCATGCAATCACTAAAAGCACCTATCTGACACTTCACAAATCTTCAGACCTATGTTGTTCTTTGCAAGCATGGATCCCATGGATCGAGTAGGTCTAAGGCAGATGAGAGGTAGAGTGAGAGTAGAGGGGTCAGAGGAAGAGGACTTTGTGTGTGAGGTGAAGGTATACCCATAAGGGCTCAGAAGAAGAGACAAAAGAGTATCACTCTCTTATACTCTTATAGTATAGGGCAGGGGTGGGCAAACTTTTTGACTCGCGGGCCGAACTGGGTTCTAAATTTGGACCGGAGGGCCGAACCAGGAGCAGATGGACGTAGTGTTTGTGTGAAGTAATATAAGCGACCTGTAAAGGTCATTGCATAAAAGATTTTGGCCTTTAGTAGGTAGTAAAGCATGGATATTCCAAACAAGTTTTTTGAAAACAAATGCATTTATTAACAGCATTAAAAAAAAATCACTAAAAAACTGCTATCGGTGATTCTCATAAAATACAACACTGTTATTATGAATAACAGTCTCCATCACTTCAGTGCCTGCAGGTCAGATTAATGAAAGATGTTTATCTTATGAGATCACATCAAACGGCAAACATTCTGACCAAATATACATCTTGAAGAATCGGTGAAAGCATACTTCCAAATAAAGTAATCAAAACTGCAACACGGTGAGGGGTATCTGAAAATCAGAGCAGAGTTTTAACTCACAAACATCTGGTAACAGAGGTGAGGACGTCGCGAACGTCGAGCCAAATTGGTCACTCTTTTTTTAACATTCGGCACTCACTTCTTTTCTTCGGGCCACTCATTTTAATGGATTCCAGGGGAAGGTTTGTAGGTGGCTTTAGCGTAAAACGGTATCTGAAAGCTCAGCGCGCGAATTGCAAGAACGCCGTCGTCACAGCCCACGCTCTAAATTCGGGGCTGATACAAATAGAGCGCGAGTGCGCCATGTCCGTACTACTGAGTACGTACACGCACTTGTGAGTGTGCACCGAGCTTTCCGACACGGCTTCCGGTAGTAAATGCGCAGGCGAGCGCTTCCCCATCTACTGGGGAAACGCAGTCATTGCAGGCAATATGACCAAAAAAACGTTTTAATAATACAATTTATTCAGGGTTGGCGGGCCGGATTAAACGGCCCCGTGGGCCGTAGTTTGCCCACCCCTGGTATAGGGCTACTATAGATTTTTTTCTCCCAAATTTCTCACACAAATGGATTTTATTTTTATTTCCATGTATTCTCTGTGTGAATGTCTCATTTATCAGCCACAGTCTGAAAAAATGAATGTAATCAATAAAATTTGCATCAAAGCATATCTGATTCTGGATGGATTTTTTGCAAGAGGGCAAATTTTGAACACTGTAGCATGTTTAGCCCTCTGCGTTAACTGTTTTGAAAATGCCAATTTTGAGTTGACGGCTGCGTCAAAACAATCAATAAAAACTGTAATATACAACGTAACAAGGCGATAGAGCCCCCAAACTCTCTCTCTCTCTCTCTCTCTCTCTCTCTCTCTCTCTCTCTCTCTCTCTCTCTCTCTCTCTCTCTCTCTCTCTCTCTCTCTCTCTCTCTCTCTCTCGCTCCACACCGTGAATGTACGTAGGCGACTAAAGGGCTTCTGTGCACGTTTTTGGACAAGGTCTACTTGTTGGTATGCAGTAAAATATTTATTGATCAGCATGCGTGATTTACCCTTAAACGTGCGATGCGATGTCCTGTAATATACTCCATCTCCATCCGTGGCGGTAATGAAGCAATAGGTCGATTTACCAAGGGCACGAAGAAGAACAACCGTTTGAAGACGAAGATTTGGAAGGCGAGGAAGAATTTGAAGAACAACTTCGTCCGAGACGAAGCATTGCAAACCCTAAGTAATAATCTACGAAGTCATGTAAGTATTCCATATTTGAAATCGTTCGTTATAGTTTTATTAATTTTAAGATTTTGCGTTTCGTCACCGAAAGTACATGTGATTTACTGTTCGTGTATTTCATATTTATACAACGATGCGAGGTAGTTGAATGCCAACAATCGTGGATCGGCCTGCACATGGTTTACTGCGGCGCATGTAGGGTTAAATATTGATATACATGTTCAAGTATTATTTTAGATGTTTTATATCTGTTTCGTCATATTGGTAAATTAACCAGTTGATCTCCTCTCATCTGTGCTCTTTTTACAAATTACCTCCGTAACGTAAAACGTTGCCCGTCTCTGTACCAATTCAACATTTCTTGCTGCGCTCTATAAACCCTTTCAAATGGTGACAAATTAAGATAAAATCGAATATTCGCAGTGTTTTTCTTTTAAATTGCCATGATCGGCGACTTGTCTCCTAGCATCACGGAAACGTTTTTGGCACTGCCAAAGAGGCGTTCCTCTTGTATACTTTAAATACACCAAATATTGTGTACATGTTGTATATTGTTTTATTTGGCCTCAACCTGATACAATGCGTTGAATTACAGTTGAAAAAAATGCTTATCATGTCCAGACAATGACACTATTATTGTCCACTTTTGAGAATGAACATGCATGCGCAAAAATTAATATGGTAAAAAGAAGTATCACAATTGCTTAAAAAAGCCTCAAAATTTCATTTATGTCTTGGCACGGGGGGAAATGCATTATTTTAAGAAATAAAGCACACAGACCATGCATTCACAACAGTTTTAACAGTACCAATTCGGCTCTGTACTTAAATAAGAGTTAAAAAAAAAAAAAAAAGAAGTACAGGCTTGTAATGTACTTAAGTTTAAAAGTAAAAAAAAAAGTACAGTAATCCCTTGTTTTTCATTGGGGTTACGTTCCGAAATGAACTCGTGATAAGCGAAATCCATGAAGTAGAAACATTTGGTTTTTTTACCATTATTATCCAGTTCTTTGAAACCAAAGCACAAAACCTGTTTTCAGGCCCAATCCTTTGTTTCACAAAGAGAAGTAAACGCTTTCTTACAAATAACTACAGTAGAATAATAAATCCAATCATCAATACGAAGTACGTACTATACGTACGCGCATATTTCACTGTGCCTGGCTGCGGCCTGAGTCCGCTCTGTAGTATCTTTTTCTTCTGAAGCCATAACACAATGCGCTGTGAGAAAAAATCCGTGAGCCATGATATAGCGAGAGATTACTGTATTAAAATTAATTTTGTCACAACTAGGTCTAGTATATATTGTATTTGATATTAAATCTAAATTAAGCTGCACCCTCAAAAATAGCAGTATTTTCTTAGTACTTAGCATGTCTCCATAGGAAATGAGTGCAACAAAGTAAAAAGCTTTCAATAACTTTTCATCCTTAACATGTTTAAATGTAACATTCAAACTTTAAACTCAAAATTCAAAGGATAAAATCTCTTGGAGGGGTTCATTAAAATATTATTTTTGTAAATGTACAAAAATGGACCACAAATACTTTCAAATACTTCATAACTCACTTCCTCTATATGTTAGGGCAGTGTTTTTCAACCGGGGTGCCGCGGCACACTGATGTGCCGCAAAATATTATCAGGGGTGCCGTGGGAAATTCTCCAATTTGTGTAGCGCAGTAATCATATCTTCCATATCAGAAGGTGGCAGCAGGAGGTAGCGATTTGCCGCATGCTTGTAGACGAGAAAATCGCATGGATGCAGCGGCAGGTATATGGGATGCCCATGCAGGTACCATTGACAGCGACGTTGTCATTGTGGATAGCGAGAGGAGGTGATAGTGACACTGATTGATAAGGTTTTGAAGAGAAAAAAATGCTGACACTGTACTCAGCACACACTGGTGTGCCGTGAGAGACGTTCAGCTGTGCCATGGGATTGTCCAATATTAATTACGGAGCACATTGTAAACAGGATTGCCAAACCACTGATCAGTTCGCGCAAAGTACAGGACGCTACTCAGAAAGAGGGAGAGAGTTCAGGATCCTAACAGCCGTATGGAGTATGAAGCTGTTGGCGAGTCTGGTGGTGCGGGAGCGCAGGCTCCTGTACCTCTTCCCAGAGGGCAGAAGATCAAACAAAGTCGAGACACCTCGACTGTGATAGCCACTCAGCTGCTGTCAGAACAGCAGAGCCTCTTTAAAAGTGACTTTGTTCTTATTGTTGCAATATTTATAGATCTAGTCTAAAACAGTAAGTGCGAGCTGGAGATCACGGCCTGAAGAAGCCAACAGCACCACGTCGTCTGCAAAAAGCAGAGACGCAATGCTGAGGTCCCCAAACCGTACACCCTCAACGCCTCGGCTGCGCCTAGAAATTCTGTCCATAAAAATTATGAACAGAATCGGTTACAAAGGGCAGCCTTGGCGGAGTACAACCTTCACTGGGAACAAATCCGACTTACTGCCGGAAATGCGGACCAAACTCTGGCATCGGTGATACAGGGACCAAACCGCCCTTATCAGTTGGCTCGGTACCCCGTACTCCCAAAGCACCCCCCACAGAACCTCCCGAGGGACACGGTCGAACGCCTTCTCCAAGTCCACAAAACACATGTGGACTGGTTGGGCGAACTCTCATGCACCCTCGAGGATCCTGCTGAGGGTGAAGAGCTGGTCCACTGTTTCACGGCCAGGACGAAAGCCACACTGTTCCTCCTGAATCCGAGGTTAGACCTCCCGACGGACCCTCCTCTCCAGCACCCCTGAATAGACCTTACCAGGGAGGCTGTGGAGTGTAATTCCGCTGTAATTGGAACACGCCCTCCGGTCCCCCTTCTTAAAGAGGGGAACCACCACCCCAGTCTGCCAATCCAGAGGCACTGTCCCCGATGTCCACGCGATGTTGTAGAGACGTGTCAGCCATGACAGCCCCACAACATCCAGAGCCCTTAAGAAATCCGTGCGGATCTCATCCACCCCCAGGGCCTTGCCACCGAGGAGTTTTTTAACTACCCCAGTGACTTCGACCCCAGAGATTGGAGAGTCCGCCTCAGAGTCTGCAGGCCCTGCTTCCACAATGGAAGGCGTGTAGGTGGAATTGAGGAGGTCTTCGAAGTCCACCGACACACGACGTCCCGAGTCGAAGTCAGCAGCACGCCATCGCCACTGTAAACAGTGTTGACGTTGCACTGCTTCCCCCTCCTGAGACGCCGGATGGTGGACCAGAATTCCCTCGAAGCCGTCCGGAAGTCATTCTCCATGGCCTCGCCAAACTCCTCCCACGCCCGGGTTTTTGCCTCAGCAACCGCCGAAGCCGCGTTCCGCTTGGCCATCCGGTACCTGTCAGCTTCCTCCGGAGTCCCGCAGGCCAAAACGGCCCGATAGAACTCCTTCTTCAGCTTGACGGCATCCTTTACCGCCGGTGTCCACCAGCGGGTTCGGGGATTGCCGCCACGACAGGCACCAATGACCTTACGGCCACAGCTCCGGTCGGCCGCCTCAACAATGGAGGCGCGGAACAAAGTCCACTCGGACTCAATGTCCCCCGCCTCCCCCGGGACGTGGGAAAAGTTCTGCCGGAGGTGGGAGTTGAAGCTCTTCCTGACAGGGGATTCCGCCAGATGTTCCCAGCAGACCCTCACAGAGCGTTTGGGTCTGCCAGGTCGGACCGGCATCTTCCCCCACCATCGGAGCCAACCCACCACCAGGTGGTGATCAGTTGACAGCTCCGCCCCTCTCTTCGCCCGAGTGTCCAAAACATGCGGCCGCAAATCCGATGAGACGACTACAAAGTCGATCATCGAACTGTGGGCTCGGGTGTCCTGGTGCCAAGTGCACACATGGACACCCTTATGTTTGAACATGGTGTTCATTATAGAAAATCGAGCACAGAAGTCCAATAATAGAACACCGCTCGGGTTCAGATCGGGGAGGCGTTCCTCCCAATCACGCCCTTCCAGGTCTCACTGTCATTGCCCACGTGAGCATTGAAGTCACCCAGTAGAACGATGGAGTCCCCAGAAGGAGCGCTCTCCAGCACTTCCTCCAGGGACTCCAAGAAGGGTGGGTATTCTGAGCTGCCGTTTGGTGCATAGAAACAAACAGTCAGGACCCGTCCCCCCACCCGAAGGCGGAGGGAGGTCACCCTCTCGTTCACTGGGGTGAACCCCAATGTGCAGGCGGCCAGCCGGGGGGCAATAAGTATACCCACACCTGCTCGACGCCTCTCACCGTGGGCAACTCCAGAGTGGAAGAGAGTCCAGCACCTCTCGAGAAGGCTTGTACCGGAACCCAAACTGCGTGGAGGCAAGTCCGACTATATCTAGTCTGAACTTTTCTGCCTCGCACACAGCTCGGGCTCCTTCCCAGCCAGAGAGGTGACATTCCATGTCCCAAGAGCCAGCTTCTGCAGCCGGGGATCAGACCGCCAAGGTCCCTGCCTTTGGCCGCCGCCCAGCTCTCACTGCACCCGACCCCTTTGGCCCCTCCCATAGGTGGTGAGCCCATGGGAAGGGGGACCCACGTTTCCTTTTCGGGCTGTTCCCGGCCGGGCCCCATGGGCGAAGGCCCGGCCACCGGACGCTCGCCTTCGAGCCCCGCCTCCAGGCCTGGCTCCATAGGGGGGCCCTGGTGACCCGCGTCCGGGCGAGAGAGATCTGTGTCCATATATATTATTCATCATAAGGGGCTTTTTGAGCCGTGCTTTGTCTGGCCCCTCACCTAGGACCTGTTTGCCATGGGTGACCCTACCAGGGGCATGAAGCCCCAGACAACATGGCTCCTAGGATCATAGGGGCACGCAAACCCCTCCACCACGATAAGGTGATGACCCACGGAGGGGTATATATAGGAATAGGACTTGTATATTAATATAATAATTAATATAACTGATTTTAATATAGGAGCTTAACAGATGTTTGTTGGCGGTGTGCCGCGAGATTTTTTCCAATGAAAAGGTGTGCCGTGAATGAAAAAAGGTTGGGAAACACTGTGCTAGGGAATAACTGCCAAAGACATTTTTGCATATGAGTTTGGCCCACGTGCCTCCCAGTTTTTCTAGTCATAGGGCAAACGGATTACAGGGCTCCGATAAAGACAGGGCTCCGATAAACCACTCTCGTGGACGCTACACATCCATTTTTGTGTTCGTGTATGGTGACTTTAAAATACATATATATTTTTATCTAGCCCCAGGGCTCGAAGCTTATTTTTTGCCCAAGTTGCCCTCGGGCAAGTTGGAGAAAATTTTACTTGCCCGAAACAAAATTTTACTTGCCCAAATTTTTTTGGAGTGGATTTTTACTTGCCCGACACATTTTTGCAATAAAAAAGACAACACTATAAGTTTTGCCTTCATATGCCTTCGTATCCGCCAACCGGAAACAAGCTCTGCTGGTGCGCAGGCGCAGAAGAGCCAGGGACGGTGAGGGAGCATGCATTTAATTACGAAGCGCTTTGCCGTTATCAATGTATTGCAGACTTACACGAGAAACTAACCGCTCCCTAGAAAACAAAATGTCGGACCAGAAGCGGCAGAAGTTGCGAGAAATTATGCACAAAATCGTCTTTTTACAGCTTGAAAACATGGTATTATGGCAGGGCAAGTTCGGGCAAGTGAGGAAAAATTCTACTTGCCCGTCTGCCATCGCTACTTGCCCCGGGCAATCGGGCAATCGTTAGTTTCGAGCCCTGAGCCCACTTTTTGTTCACATTCAGTTCCTCAAATGCGAGTCTTTACGGAGAATAATAATAATTAGAGCTACGACCAGCCATAAAGGGCCCTCGCAACCCTGGCCACATTGGAGTTGTATGCTTATGGTACTTGCACTTAACACAATAACTCTCTTAAATTTGGCCCAGGTTCAGACCGTCAAAAACAGCATTTTTGTTTGTAAACAGCGCATTGCCACGACAACATTGTGCTACAAAATGAAAATCTTTCAATAATTTTAGTCCTCATCGTGTTTAGATGAAACTCCCAAAGGCCCAAAATGCAGCCTAATTCCAAAGTTAAAATGGCAGATATTCTGTTGGCGGTAGCATATGGCTACGAGGACATTTTTGGAAGTCTTGGGTGTTACATATGTCTCCCAAATTTCACAGATTTAAGTGAAATGTAGAACCAAGAATGCTAAGCTAAAACGCTTTTTGTACGTCTGAGGGTGCCCCACGTGCCTCCCAGTTTTCATAGTCGTAGGTTGAGCTGGCGTTCACCCAGACCCATGTAGCAGCTTCAGCGGGAGAAAGAGTTGTACGCCGTGCACACAGTTTGTTATTGAGTTTTCGTGGTATATGGTTGTTCCACGCGGCTAACTAGGAATCGAAGTTCAGCGCCGACATTCTAAAATCTGAATGATTGCGGGAGAACCAGAATGATGGTCCCGGTTCTCAATGCCCAACCCTGATAATGACATGTTTTTCTTTTACACCTATGTATATGCAGAGTTTAATCACTCTTTGACTCTTCTCTTACATTGGTCATTTCAATGTGATCTACCTTGTGTATTGAAAGTCATGGTTAACGGGATTATATCTTTATGCATATTACATGTAGTTTTAACCCTGTTTACATGTGTATTGCATGTATATTCACGAAAGGTGAATGCTAGCTGTAGGTTAAAACATCTGTCTTAAATTTAGAATATTCATCCTTTTCTTTGCAGAATGCCTAAATCAAAGGAAATGCTTTCCACCACATCTGGGAGTGACTCTGATGGTGACGTTGAAACAAAGGTTTGGGTTTATTTATTTATTTTTTGTTTTTTAACCATTTGGAATGTTTCAGTGGTCATTTTTTGCTCTTCTAAATGTAAACCTCTGTATACTCTACAAGTAATTTTCCATTGCTTTTCTATATAGTGAAACTGTAAAGCGTGACCATTTGAAAACATACTTATTTTTTAGGCAAAGAAAAAGAAGTCAAGTGCACCAGGAAAAATGGCTAAGAGGCCAAATTCAGGAGAGAGTGTCAAACCTGGCGGGTCTTCCAAAGGCAACAGTAACACTGGTGACAACATGTTCCAAGTGAGTGTGTTAAGAAGCTGTAAACATTGCATCCGCAAAGGAAACTACATTTTTTTAGGGGACCAAAAAAGGTTTATGTCTTTATTTCTTTGCATATATCATCAACATTCAGTTATGCTACTTCAGTCCTTCTGTCAGTGCACTCAAACACAAGCATAAGCGCGAGGGATGGAAAGGCTTTTGAAACCTGTTTAAACAGTTTGGTTTGATTGTTTCAGTGTGGGTTGCCTATGTCCTTTCAGTACATACAGTATCTCCCAAAAGTGAGTACACCCCTCTCATTTCTGCAATGTTTTAATTATATCTCGTCATGGGACAACACTGAAGAAATGACACTTTGATACAATGTTAAGTAGTCACTGTAGAGCAGTGGTTCTCAAATGGGGGTACGTGGAGGTACTCCAGGGGGTACGTGAGATTTTACAAAAATCTATACCGGTATTAAAAAAAAAAAAAAAAATTAAGCCTGATTGTCTTGAGAATTAGTTATAAAAAGTTTGAAATAAAAATGTCCCGTTTTTTTCCGTGTATAGTGCGCAAAATTTAACGAATTTATTGTCCTAAAATCTGGGGTGCGCATTATACATGGGTATAAAAAAAATTAAATTTTTTTTTTTTTTTAATTTTTTTTTTTTTTTAGAAAACAAAACCAACATCAGAACTGACTAAAGTTCGATCTAACCTATTGGTACCACTTACCTATGTTTCCCTTCCATATCGATCCGTAGAATTACTCGAAACATTAACAGAGCAGCCTATTTTGACATGAAATAGCCTCGCGCGTATAGCAGCTATCGTTATAGCATTAGCCATCCGCAATTTCCTATGAGCCTCAGCTCGCAATCTCCCATGAGCCTCAGCAAAGTGTAAACAATCGCGTCTCTCAAACGAGCTCCTATAAAATGATCAGAACTGACCAAAGTTCGATCTAACGCATTGGTACTATTTACCTATGTTTCCCTTCCATATCGATCCGTAGAATTACTCGAAACATGAACAGAGCGGCCTATTTTGACATGAAATAGCCTCGCGCGTATAGCAGCTATCGTTATAGCATTAGCCATCCGCAAAAACCAATGACCCTCAGCTCGCAATCTCCCATGAGCCTCAGCAAAGTGTAAACAAACAATCGCGTCTCTCAAACGAGCTCCTATAAAATGATCAGAACTGACTAAAGTTCGATCTAACTCATTGGTACTACTTACCTATGTTTCCCTTCCATATCGATCCGTAGATTTACTCGAAACATTAACAGAGCGGCCTCTTTTGACATGAAATAGCCTCGCGCGTATAGCAGCTATCGTTATAGCATTAGCCATCAGCAATTTCCTATGAGCGTCAGCTCGCAATCTCCCATGAGCGTCAGCAAAGTGTAAACAATCGCGTCTCTCAAACGAGCTATAAAATAATCAGAACTGACTAAAGTTCGATCTAACGCATGGGTACTACTTACCTATGTTTCCCTTCCATATCGATCCGTAGATTTACTCGAAACATGAACAGAGCGGCCTATTTTGACATGAAATAGCCTCGCGCGTATAGCAGCTATCGTTATAGCATTAGCCATCCGCAATTTCCTATGAGCCTCAGCTCGCAATCTCCCATGAGCGTCAGCAAAGTGTAAACAATCGCGTCTCTCAAACGAGCTATAAAATGATCAGAACTGACTAAAGTTCGATCTAACGCATTGGTACTACTTACCTGTGTTTTCCTTCCATATCGATCCGTAGATTTACTCGAAACATGAACAGAGCGGCCTATTTTGACATGAAATAGCCTCGCGCGTATAGCAGCTATCGTTATAGCATTAGCCATCCGCAAAAAAACATGACCCTCAGCTCGCAATCTCCCATGAGCCTCAGCAAAGTGTAAACGATCGCGTCTCTCAAACGATCTCCTATAAAATGATCAGAACTGACTAAAGTTCGATCTAACGCATTGGTACTACTTACCTATGTTTCCCTTCCATATCGATCCGTAGATTTACTCAAAACATTAACGGAGCAGCCTATTTTGAAATGAAATAGCCTCGCGGGTACAACAGCTATTCGGTGACGCCCCCTGACTACAGTTACCGTAATGCTGGGAAGCGATGCGACCTTGTAATTTACTAGTCGTACTAAAATGTACTAAAACATTTTGGCAGAGCACTGTGTACAACCAGTATGGATCAACAAATTCATCACTTGATCCATATATAAGGCGCACCGGGCTATAAGGCGCACTGTTGACTTTTGATAAAAATTTAGGTTTTTAGGTGCGCCTTATAGGGCGGAAAATACGGTAATAGTTTTTTTGAATAACTGAATTTTACGTCAGGGCCGTTCTCAGTTCTTAGTTTGTGTTTATGTCACGTTAGCATAGCTATCGTTTAGCCTGTTGTTGCTCGTTCATGACTGTTCTTGTCATTGGATTTTGTCGAATAAATATCCCCCCAAAATGCGACTTACCGTTTTTTTCCGTGTATAGTGCGCCCCCATGTATAGTACGCACCCCTAAAAATGGCATGCTGATGCTGGAAAAAAGCTTGTACCCATGTATAATACGCACCCAATTTTTATGAATTTAAAAAAAAAAACCGCACCAAATTAAGCTCCCTGCGCAGTGCGCACTGAGGTCCACTTAAATTTTAGAAAGTACATCAGGACTTTAAAAATATCTTCTAAATTTCAGCGACGGCTCTGTCACAATAATCGACCAGCCCGGTGCAGTTGGGCGGTCGGCGGCGCGCTACGGTTGAGCGTTCTCTCGCGCGCTCTCTCTCTCGCTCTCGCACACACGCAAACCGGATATCATACGGAGGCCGCCATTACAGATGCGCAGAACGGATGAGCAAGACACGTCAGCTATATAAAGAGCGAGAGTTCAGTTCTCTACCTAAATCCGTATTACAGGTAATATTTTATTTCACAACACTTTGCCTTGTTCCTTTCTTCTCTGCTGTTCACTTCAAACACGCTCCATGCGCACGGAGCGCGGTGGTGCGTTTACGGGCAGTCGGAGAAATCAACGCCAACAAAAAAAATTACATCCAGCCTAGTTAAGACCATACCAAAGACTATAAAAATGGGACCCATTGCCTCCCTGCGTGTGTGACGATCATTGGGACTTAAAAAAAAAAAAAAAAAATTTTTTTTTTAAATTAATTTTTTTTTTTTTTGTACCCATGTATAATGCGCACCCCAGATTTTAGGACAATAAATTAGTTAAAGTTTGCGCACTATACACGGAAAAAAACGGTATACTCCGGAGCGACTTATATGTTTTTTTTTTTTTGCTTTTTTGGGCATTTTATGGCTGGTGCGACTTATACTCCGGACCGACTTGTAGTCCGAAAATTACGGTACTCTCTGCAGTGTACTGACAAT
This sequence comes from Syngnathus typhle, assembly GCF_033458585.1. Taxonomy (NCBI): domain Eukaryota; kingdom Metazoa; phylum Chordata; class Actinopteri; order Syngnathiformes; family Syngnathidae; genus Syngnathus; species Syngnathus typhle. Next base: position 3,863,534 of record NC_083742.1, read on the forward strand.
AGTTATCCAGGTCAAGTCGTTAGTTTACACTTTAAATCTTTTCTGTAATATCACATACTCTATGAAGTGTGCTGACAATAGTTATCCAGGTCACGTCATTAGTTTACACTTTAAATGTTTTCTTTAATATCATTTGTTCTGCCTCTAATACAGCAGAACCTCAAGTTTACACGCTTTCTACGTGACTTTCTGCCTAACGGTATTTCATTTTGTTGCTACTTTCAGCAATCCTTGGGCAGTAGGCAGTGTACACCCTGAACTGCTTGCCAGCCATTTGAAGGGCCCACATAGATAAACAACCATTTACACCCACAATCACAACTATGGACAATTTGGAGTGGTCAATCGGACTGTAACATGCATGTTTTTTGGAATGTGGGAGGAAACCGGAGCACCTGGGTAAAACCCACGCAGGCATGGGGAGAACCTGCAAACTCCACACAGGAAAGCTGGAGACAGAATTGAACCCTGCACCTCTGAATTGCCGTACTTCTAGGCCGCTGTAAAGAAATCAATAATTATCAATATTGACAAACATTTTTCGCATATATCGCTGAGCTCTACTAAGCACAATATTTTTATAAAGGCATTGTATTTGCGAATTAGATTTTTTTTCTCAGCTGCATTGTATTACATATTAAAATAAAATGTAATAGATTATCTACATTCAGGCCTTTTTGAAGGTCCTTATTTTTCAATCATTAAATTGAAAAGAAATAAAATTCAATATAGATTGATATTGACCAATATTGTATACTGTATTTTCCGGACTATGAGTCACTTCGGAGTACAAGTCGCACCAGCCATAAAATGCATAATAAAGAAGAAAAAAAGCATATATAAGTCTCACTGGAGTACAAGTCGCATTTTTGGGGGACTATATTTGACAAAATCCAACACCAAGAACAGACACGAATAGGCAACCACAGGCTAAACGATACAGTATGCTAACGTTACATAAACAAACGAGGCACTAAGAACGTGCCTGACATAATATATCAACAGTTGTTCAAATAACTAACATAAATAACACGTTTATCAAACCATCCGTGTCACTCCAAATCACTAAATCCATCGAAATCTTCGTCCTCTGTGTAAACGATGCCACTGCTGACTCCGGAAGTACATATGGCGCAGAGGTCAGACTCATCGTCAATTGCAGTTCCAATTATTTCACAGGCCTTTATAACTGTATATAAACTAGATATAAAATAACTAACATAAATAAAAATTTCATTGAGCCATCCGTGTCACTCCAAATCATTAAATCCACTGAAATCTTCGTCCTCACTCATTGTCACTTAAAAATTCCGGAACTACAACCTGTGCTGACGTCAGACTCGTCAGTTCCGGTTCCAGTTATTCCACAGGTCATATAACTATATATAAACTAGATATAACTATAACATAAATAGCAATTTTATCGAACCATCCGTGTCACTCCAAATCATTAAATCCATCAAAATTTTCGTCTTCTGTGTCACTTTAAAAAATGCCGCTGTTGACTCCAGAAGTACGGTATTGGCCCCAATATAAGACGACCCTGATTATAAGTCGATCCCCTCTTTTCCAAGACTCAAGTTTGAAAAAAACTTTTTGAACACCAAATAAATTTTTTATACAGAAAATAATTACGGTACATCTGAAACAAATGATTATAACAATATATTCGAGAGAAAAAGCATGTTATTTTGCCTCGAATCATGTAAAAACTGTCTATCACATCTTAATATCTGAAAATTTAAATAAGTAAACTAAAGTGCAATCACATTTGTAAATGAATGGCTTCTGTTTTTTTATTTTCTGTTATCTTTTTTATTTCCTTCTCTTTCTTACCGCTATTTTTTATTTTTCTTCTTCGCACTACCGCTATTTTTATTCTTCGTGACAGCAGTTTGCTTTGGCCTGGGGAGTTAAGTTTAGCATTCGCTTTAAAGATATCTGGTGCCATCTAGCGTTGTGAATTGGTATAATGTCTAGAGACGTAATGTAAGACGACCCCCGCTTTTTCAGTCAATGCAAAAAAACACAGTCTTGTATTTGGGCCAATACGGCGTTGACGTCGGACTCATAGTTGCGGTTCCAATTATTCCACATACCTATATAACTATATATAAGTTATATATCAAATGACTATAACATAAATAACACTTATAAACAATGCCGCTGCTAACTCCTGAAGTACAGTGGAGCTTCGGTTTTCGAACCTCCCGGTTCTCGAACAAATCGGCATTCGAATAAAAAATTCGAGATTTTTTTGCTTCGGACGTTAGACCTAATTCGGTTGTCGAACGTTGCGAGATGAGCCGAGAGGACCCGCATGCCAACTGACTCTGTTCGTTATTACGTTCTCGTTACTTTGAGGATTGCATCAACTCTAATCATGCCTTAAATTCTACTTAAATTTTGGAAAGTACATTAGGACTTTAAAAATATTTTCTAAATTTTAGCGACGGCTCTGTTACAATAATGCAAACAGCGCGGTGCAGTTGCGCGGTCAACGGCACGCTGCAGTTGTGCGTTCGGCGGTGCGCTGCAGTTGCGCGATCGGACAAAATTAAGCTCCCTGTGCACTGAGGTCCACTTAAATTTTGGAAAGTACATCAGGACTTTAAAAATATTTTCCAAATTTCAGCGATGGCTCTGTCACAATAATGCGACCAGCGCGGTGCAGTTGCGCGGTCGGCGACGCGCTACGGTTGCGCGTTCGGTTGTGCGGTGCAGTTGCGTGATTGGACAAAAATGCGCAAATGAAAAAATGTTTAAAAAAGGCGGGTTTTATTTTTTTTGGGCTTGGAACGGATTTTATTTTTCCATTATTGTAATGGGAAAATATGATCCGGAATTCGAACGATTCACTTCTCGAACAGCCTTCTGGAACGGATTGTGTTCGAAAACCGAGGCTCCACTGTACATGCGTCACTGAGGTCAGACTCATTGTCAGTAGAGGCTCCAATTATTCCACAAGCCTAGTGCGCCCTTATGCAGTTCAAAGTGAAAATAACATGTGAAGTGATCAACTATACCAGTGGTGGCCAGCTCGCGAGCCGCATGCGGCTCTTTGGCTGGTTTCATGCGGCTCTTTTACGTTCATATCAACATGTGTTTATTTTTCGTGCGTATTTGCTTCGCTTGAATTCAATATGGTGTTTTGGTCAAACGCGCATGAGGTGAAATCCCGCAAAGGAGGAGGGACAAACCCATTTGAGGAGTGTCAATTTTGCTCTCAAAATGGCAAGGAAAAAATGCACAGCTAAACGAATACCGTTTTTTTCCGTGTATAGTGCGCAAAATTTAACTAATTTATTGTCCTAAAATCTGGGGTGCGCATTATACATGGGTACAAAAAAATTGTAATTTTTTTTTTTAATTTTTTTTTTTTTTGTAAGTCCCAATGATCGTCACACACGCAGGGAGGCAATGGGTCCCATTTTTATAGTCTTTGGTATGGTCTTAACTAGGCTGGATGTAATTTTTTTTGTTGGCGTTGATTTCTCCGACTGCCCGTAAACGCACCACCGCGCTCCGTGCGCGCACTGGACAGCAAACGAGCAGGTGATCGAGCAAGCGTCTGACACGAGAGCATTGCAGTCGCATGGAGCGTGTTTGAAGTGAACAGCAGAGAAGAAAGGAACAAGGCAAAGTGTTGTGAAATAAAATATTACCTGTAATACGGATTTAGGTAGAGAACTGAACTCTCGCTCTTTATATAGCTGACGTGTCTTGCGCATCCGTTCTGCGCATCGGTAATGGCGGCCTCCGTATGATATCCGGTTTGCGTGTGTGCGAGAGGGAGAGAGAGCGAGAGAGAGAGCGCGAGAGAGAACGCTCAACCGTAGCGCGCCGCCGACCGCCCAACTGCACCGCGCTGGTCGATTATTGTGACAGAGCCGTCGCTGAAATTTAGAAGATATTTTTAAAGTCCTGATGTACTTTCTAAAATTTAAGTGGACCTCAGTGCGCACTGCGCAGGGAGCTTAATTTGGTGCGGTCGCGCAACCGCAGCGCGCCGGGCGCTCACTGTCGCATTGCTTAAAGAGCGCCTTTGTGTTTTAGGATGAACAGCAGAGACCAAAGGAACAAGGCAAAGTGTTGTGAAATAAAATTTTACCTGTAATACGCATTTTGTTATTTGCTGATTGAAACTGCTAATTAAACTGTGAATTGAAACTAATAGGAAGAAAACAACTCTCGCTCTTTATATAGCTGACGTGTCTTGCGCGTCCGTTCTGTGCATTTTATTTCACAACACTTTGCCTTGTTCCTTTCTTCTCTGCTGTTCACTTAAACACGCTCCATGCGACCGCAATGCTCTCGTATCAGACAAGGCTTGCTCGATCACCTGCTCGTTTGCTGTCTGTCACAATGTACCCTACACAAATCCGAAACATTTGTTGCGGCTCCGAGTCACGACGAGGGGCAAGTTTTGGTTTCCAAGGGTGTTTTTATTCCTCTTCAACGTCTCTCCCATACAGAGCCGCCCCTTTCCCGTGCGCGCACGGAGCGCGGTGGTGCGTTTACGGGCAGTCGGAGAAATCAACGCCAACAAAGAAAATTACTTCCAGCCTAGTTAAGACCATACCAAAGACTATAAAAATGGGACCCATTGCCTCCCTGCGTGTGTGACGATCATTGGGACTTGAAAGAAAAAAAAAAAAAATTTAAAATTCATAAAAATTGGGTGCGTATCATACATGGGTACAAGCTTTTTTCCAGCATCAGCATGCCATTTTTAGGGTGCGTATTATACATGGGGGCGCACTATACACGGAAAAAAACGGTAATAATTTCACATAAGTCGCTCCTGATTATAACTCGCATATATACTATGAAAAAAAACCTGCAATTTATAGTCCGGAAAATCCGGTACTTGTATCTAGGGGTGGAACAGTTTACTAAATCCGTGGTCTGATTCTCGGTTTTGTGGCCATGGTTTTTGGTTCAGTTCGATACACATTGACACTTAAAAAAATTATTATTCCAGTATTGTTGTTTAAATTATTATTGGTCTGCAACCAACCTTTGTTTCGGTTGCCATTCATAACAGAAAAAAAGATGTGGTTCCATCTAGACACATCAGCTTGGTGTTCAACTGTACTAACCTAAACTTCACATTAATAATAAACTGAGACCAGATAACCGTGATATTTTTCTTACACAAAATATGTGCTTTTGTTACACAGGTTTGAACACACTAATCTTATAATTACTGTACTCTTCTTAAATCCCTTACTGTTTCTTTTTTTGTGCTTGTGCCTGTCTGATTTAAGTGCTCCCTGAGCCTGCAGATATTATTGTATCGTAAATTGTTGGCCATTATGTAGCCACACATTTGAACTTTTCAGCTTCCCACATGTATGACAGCTGCTTTGGATTCATCTGCTCTTTTGAGAAATGTTGGGCATAACATGGTTCAATGTGTGAGTGAGAAGCAGCCACAGTGTCTTTTTTAGTTGATTATATAATAAATTATAAAATGGATGTACGTATGTATAGACAGATGGATGTATGGACAGATGAATGAATTTCAGCCTCAGTGGATGCCAGTTTTATAGTCAAACAAACGTGTTTTCATCCAAAAACTCGACTAATTCCACTCCAGTGGTTTTAGTTTGCGTTTGTTGTCCACTTTTCATCCCAGGAATTGCATGAACTAACAGATCTTTAAATATTCCTTAGTGTTTTCATCCTGATAAATATTGTACGTTGTCATATTTTATCGTTACTAGACATAGCTATATACCCGATAGTTTTTTTTCTTTTCTTTTTTAACAGATTGGAAGAATGCGATATGTCTCTGTCCGGGACTTCAAAGGGAAAGTTCTGATTGACATCAGAGAGTACTGGACGAATCCAGATGGTGATATGAAGCCTGGGAAGAAAGGTAAAACAATGACAAAATTGTCTTGTCTGTACAGTAAATGGTCAGTGTGTAAAAGCATAATTGTGCACACCCTCTTATGGTCATGTGACTTCAAACTCCTGCATGGGAGTCTGCACATACAGGCCACTAGTTAAAGCAGTGGTCCCCAACATTTTTCATACAAGTCCATACCCTTCGCGGACCGGCAACTATTTAGCAATGTGGTTGGGGGGCAATAATTGTACAGCAATAAATGTGAATCCAGTGGTTTTTTTTTTATGTTTCACCAATTTTGAATAACCTTTTAGCATTAGCAATGCAGTTCGCCGCAAAGTACGACACTCTCAATAGATGCTTTGATCGATCATCAGCCGATGTTCATGAAAATATGCGCCATCTGTATTTCTGACCAAAGACATCCACAGTCACTCATCGCAGCTTAAAGCTTAAACACTTGTGGCAGATATCATGTCTTTCAAAAACAAAAAGGGTCTGTGGTACTTCTTAACCATGTTTGTGCTCACTTCCACAACCTTCCTTTGGTAGACCTAAAGTCTTCTGGTTGATGTAATATTCCTTTTCTTATGGCTGCGATAAAACCACAAACCAAGTACAACAATCCACTCTCCAATGTTTTTGTCAGTGTGTGCAGTGCGTGCCAGCTACGGTCGCTGTAATAATGTGATTAGTTTTTTTATGTTGAGTAGAGGGTAGATACCGTCAGTAAAAACGAGGCTTTTGACAGTTTTTGACAAGGTTTATTTGCATGGAGGTGGTCAAGCTCTCCGTCAATTACCTCATTTAAATACACACAAATACCACTGCAGCACCTAGACTCATTCTGCTAGGCATCGTAGTTCATGACGCATTTCACCGTCTGTGCGTGGTTTGTGAATTAAATGCAATCTGTTTGCTACATTTCTCCTGGCTAGCGCGACACAAAAGCAACACAATTCTCAAGTATAATTTGTCATGTGCAATGGCTGATAAATGAGTTTCCTGCCAGAATAAAATGTTGGCTTTCTCCTTTTTTTGCTCTGTTTACTTCTCTTGATAAGGTTATTTAGGCCATTTATGTTTAGAGAGTGCCGTTTCAAAAAAGACCCGCATCCTTATTAGAGGGGTTTGGAGACTATACTATACTTACGAGACTATATTCCTTCCTCTTGTTCTCTACTTCCATGGCATAATCATGATATAAATACACCGTTTTATTTTCAACCCGGAGCTCCTTCTTCCATGCCACGGAGGATCTTCTCATTAACCGAGAACCGACCATGGGGCGCAAGGGGTTGTTCCGGGTGGGGGATTTGAACGAGTCAATGCACACTGGCTGCGGTGCGCCAGTAGAATGTCACCGCAGTTAGCGAGCCTTCCTCAACCCTTCTATTTTTATCAGGCGCCGTATGTGTATTTTCATGAAGCGGAAGAAAGTACACGGCTCAGACAGGAAATTGGGCATCTGTGGATCCTATATATTTCAAAATAAAACTGTTCTGCGAACTCTTTTTTTTTTTTTTTTTTTAATTCATCAAAACATTACATATTTACAACCTACAGACTTTCCATATCAGCTAACGATCTAGTTTAAGTATTAACCCACGCGATCTCGTGGCCGGAGACGTTCCGGAGACTGTTAGGATACGGATTTTAGCTATTGATCTGACTCCAAATTATGATCAACACTTAACACAAAAATTGCTATGTTCTAATCCACACACTGGCGCACCTAACAATTTTGCGAGTTCGTTCTGTCAAAGAGAAGACCAGTAGATCAATCAGACCGAATTTACCAATTGTTTAATCTTGACAAAGCAAGCTAATACAGGCGCCTGGGTCTTGGGTCCTTAACACAAAAACTCGTGTGCCTTCGTGACCAGAAAAGACGACACATTCTTCCGGGTTGCCCAGTTTTAAAGAAACACAATATGAATATTCAAACATGCAAAAGATTGTGTGCTGATTGGTCGATGGTCTGTGGTCATCTCCTCCTCGTTTGGGTTTTCCCCTGCTCAGCACAGGTGTCTGGACCACAAAGACGAGTTGTTTTTCGCGTTCCCATCGGCCTTGAGATATGCTCCCTTTCTGGACCTCCTGTTCCACAATACTTTGAAGAAAACAAATTCATGTAGCCTGCACATTCCTTTCCACTTATTAAGCAACAACACTACTACTAGAAATTATATTGATATGGTTATATGTGTCTAACGGAGCCTTAATCAAATGTGTTTGCAAACTGCCGAAAGTATATTTCCCTTTAAGACGTAATGCAGCCATTCGCAGCCAGTATAAATTGCAGTCGCGGGTCATCCGCGGAAAAAAAACACACGTAGCCATTCCACAGCCGGTGTAAATTCAAACAATCAATCAATCAATCCATAACATTTTATTTATATGGCCATTTACAATCATTAACTAGTCCCCAAAGTGCTTTCCAACAGGATAAAAACAACAATAGAGAAAAAAACATAATACGATTCAAAAATGCTAAAAGAGAGTGGTACAGGGCAGGCCTGTGGACTCGCACTCGGGACTCAGACTCGTCGGACTCGGTCATTTTTGAGTCCACCGAGTCCGACAATAAAAAAAAAAAACGTTCAATTTTATTTTCATCATGCTGCTGAGAATGCGCGTAGGAATACTGTCCATAGCCCTGCTTGCTTGTTATAAAGACAAATTTAGTTGTTGCGTGCACGCCTGCCTGCGTGCGTGCACGTACAAGACCCACAATGCCCCGCGCGCAGCCAAGATGGAAGAACCCGGGAGCAGCGGGAGAACAATGTTTTGCCTCTAGATTTGGGGGGGAAACGGAGCGTAAGTTACGATCAATGCGGCCACGTTGAGTTGCACTTAAGCTAATGTTTACATTATGTACCAATGTCAAGGACGATTATGTCACCCAGCTTATATCATTGACGTGTTTCGATAGTTGTGGGGTCGTCACTAATTATTTGTGTTTAGATAAATGTCTGAGCTATAATGGTGTAATTAATGATTAAAACTTGAAAGTATCTGTTTATTGTATTTGTTTATATGTTTAATAAAGACAAAGCCATCACAAAACTGTTAATTATTTAGATTTTGATCTAAATTAGCCTTGAATAAAGACTAAGCAGTCACATGAATTAACAGAAAAAATGGACAGCCGGACTCGGACTCGTGGTCAAGAGACCGGACTCGGTGTAAAAATCCGACCGAGTCCACAGCCCTGGTACAGGGTATTAAAAGCCTTCTACAAGTGGAATTAAAGGAATTGTATAAAATTTGTATAAAATTCAGATAATTAAAAAAAAAAAAAAAGTAGATGGAGTAAGTATATACCGTATTTTTCGGACTTTCGCATTAGCCATAAAATGCACAAAGTGAAAAAAAAACATAAATCGCTCCGGAGTATAAGTCGCATTTTGGGGGAAATTTATTCAACAAAATCCAACACCAAGAACAGACATGAACGAGCAACAACAGGCTAAACGATAGGTAAGCTAACGTGACATAAACACAAACAAAAAGCCGAGAACGGGCCTGACGTAACATTCAGAGTTATTCAAATAACTATTACATAAATAACACGTTTATCAAACCATCTGTATCACTCCAATTCATTAAATCCATCAATCGTCCTTTGTGTAAACGATGCTGCATATGCGCCGCGCTGCTGACATCAGACTCGTCATGAGTTGCAGTTCTAAATATTCCGCAGACACATATAACGATATATAAAGTATATATCAAATAACTGTCATACAAATAACAATATTATCCAACCATATGTCACTCCAAATCATTAAATCCATCGATCAAATTCCTCGTCCTTCGTCAACAACGCCGCGCTTGCGCCGCTGACGTCAGCCTCGTCGTTATTCCACAGATCTAGTATATAACTATATTGTAGCGTTAACAAAGTACCATGAAAGACGTGGGTTTGGTAAACGGCTCTTTATTTAACAAAACAAGAGTTCAACGCGTCTCTAATGATGCCGGTAGTATGTGGGGCCCTTCGTCATCCCGTGATCGAATCTTTGTCCTTTATGTAAACAACCGCTGCGCCGCTGACGTCACTTGCAGTTCAAAATTACAGTAACCCCTTGCTACATCCCAGTTTGTTTATTGTGGTTTCACTTTTTTTTTTAATTTTTGAAGATTTGTGAAAAAATTCACATAAGTCGCTCCTCAGGATAAGTCGCCCCCCCAACCCCCCCCCCCACCCAAACTATGAAAAAAAAACGTGGCTTATAGTCCGAAAAATACGGTAGTGGTGTCGCTCAAAGTTCGAGCGTTAGTCTAAACAAGTGGGTCTTGAGTTTCGTTTTAAAAAGCCAGAGATCTCAGGGGGAAATTCGTTTACAGTTCAGGAGCAGCAATGGTGAAAAAACGATCACCCCACTGTTTGGATCTCGACCTTGGGACCTACAAAAGAAACTGACCTACAAAAGAAGCACAAGGTTCTGCCTTAATTGCGAGAAAAGAGTTAACATGTTCAAAATAAGAAGGGGCCAAACCATTTATGCCGTTGTTGGGGCGGCCCATGGGACATTTGTCCATAACGTGCCAGCAATTCCCGAACCTGCTGGTTGTCATCGGCGGAAGTGATGCAGTCAAGCTGAAGAGTCCTATTGGGACTTTTTGGCCTGTGGAACTCTGGAGACAGCTGACAGATACTCTCCGGGCAAGCAGAACGCAGCTTCAGCAGTTGCTGAAGCAAAAACACGGGTGTGGGAGGCAAAACCATGGACAACGACTTTCAGATGGCTTTGAGGAAGTTCTGGTTTACAATCTGGCATCTCAGCAGTGCGCCGTGAGCATTGTGGACTTGACCTCATCTCGGTACGTTCTCTGGGGTAGAAGTCGCCAAGGTGGTTTACAAACCTCCTCGGTGGCAAAGGCCCGGGAGGGGGATGAGATTCATCTAGAGTTTCTAACAGGGCTGTGGACTCGGTCGGATTTTTGCACCGAGTCCGAGTCTGGCCTCTTGACCACCGAGTCCGGCTGTCCATTTTTTCTGTTAATTCATGTGACTGCTTAGTCTTTATTCAAGGCTAATTTAGATCAAAATCTAAATAATTACAACAGTTTTGTGATGGCTTTGTCTTTATGAAACATATAAACGAATACAATAAACAAATACTTCCAAGTTTCAATTCAACGACTTGAGTTTGTTCTTAGGAACAAAATCGCCTCAACCAAGTCAGCCTTCATCGCGCCGCGCTGATCAGACATGATAAACTTGAGCGCGGAAAACAGGCTCTACGCTGACTTGGCTGATTGGCATTGCTGTTAGTGTCCGAGTCGCTGCCTTGAGGCCGGACGGATAACGATCAGCTGTAACAAATGTAAGATAATATTTTTTATTCATTAATTACACCAATATAGCTCAGACATTTATCTAAACACAAATAATTAGTGACGACCCCATAACTATCGAAACACATCAATGATATAAGATGGGTGACATAATCGTCCTTGACATTGGTACATAATGTAAACATTAGCCTAAGTGCAACTCAACGTGGCCGCATTGATCGTAAGCAGGCCTGTGGACAGTATTCCTACGCGCATTCTCAGCAGCATGATGAAAATAAAATTGAACGTATTTTTTTTATTGTCGGACTCGGTGGACTCGGTCAAAATCAGCTCCGAGTCCGGCAAAAATGACAGAGTCCGAGTCCACAGCCCTGGTTTCTAAAGGTTGTAGATTTGGGGATTTCCTGGTTGACACACCTCTACAATATCACTTACACATCAGGGACAGTGCCTTTGAAGTTGCAGGCCGCGGTAGTTGTCCCTCCTTTTAAGAAAGGGTGTGTTCCAACTACAGAGGAATCATACTCCTCACCCTACCTGGTAAGGTCTATTCAGAGGTGCTGGAGAGGAGGGTCTGTCAGGTTGTTGAATCTCAGATTCAGAAGTAGCAATATGGTCTTTGTCCTGGCTGTGTAACAATAGAACAGCTCTACACCCTTGGCAGGGTCCTCAAGGGTGCATGAGAGTTTGCCTAACCAGTGTACATGTGTTTTGTGGACTTAAAGAAGACGTTTGACTGTGTCCCTCGCGGAGTTCTAGAGGGGCCGCTTTGTATGAGTATGGGGCAGGGCTGTGGACTCAGTTCGGACTCGGGGACTCTGACTCGGTCGGACTCGGTCATTTTTGCCGGACTCTGACTCAGTGCTGATTTTGACCGAGTCCACCGAGTCCGACAATAAAAAAAAAAAAGAGTCAAGACGCAGCCCGTGAGTGTCACGTTACAGTCAGCGCGGTAGGAGTTGTAAGAAGCAGTAAAAACTCCACCAAACTCGCCGTAATGACCCGTGATATGTTATATCCTTACTATTTTCCAGGTTCTTAGATAGCAAGAATAGGTCGGACAACGACGTGAATGATAACTGCTTTATTCCTTACTCACAGTGCGTTCACAGGGCGTACCACAACAACACAGAATGCGCCCATCCCACTTCCGGGGTTTTTCTACTACGGAATTTGAGTTAGCCCAAAATACACAACATCTTTTCCCCTCTGACAATGAACGTGCTATATGCACCTATAACTTGACATCTTCAAGATCTATCAATAACTACCATTAAACAAATATCATATATGGTCCAGACAATTATGACAATAATATTCCCATGAAACCTTAACTTTGGGTGAGTTTGGACTACGTCAAATTATACCGAATTATAGCGAAAAACCGATGTTGTGCGGCGTGGTACGGCGTCAGCACTATGTTGTTTTCAATAAAAACATGAAGAACTCACGTTTGCGTCAGTCAATTTTAATTTTTATAAAGGATTATTCTCATTTGATGTCTTTAAATTCATCCGCGTTCTGCCATTGAAGCGGGGTGCATTCAAAAACCAGTCGTACAGACGGAAACGTTTTGTGATCAAATCTTTCATAACGAGAATGATTTGAGTGAATTGATTTGAATGAATAATTGAGACAAAATTTCAGTTCTGAAGGCTCCTTTTGTCCCAAGCAAAGTGACAGATGGTGGGGAGGGGGGATAAAAATTGTAAAATTAATTCACTCAAATCATTCTCGTTATGAAAGATTTGATCACAAAACGTGTGTGGCTTTTTCTTAAATGAACACGTTTGACATTGCTATCGTGTCAGCTTTTAATTATATTGCGCTGTCATGTTAAAGCAAATTAATAAATGCAACAATATTAATTTGCTTTGAAAATACCTGAGTAATAAAATAAAATGGATGGATGGATGAATGATAATCACAATTAAGTAGAAAGTCTCCTTTGTAATATATACTCCTTGTAGCCTGTACCCAAAAAGAGGAGTTTCTTTGCCTCGATGTTTATGCAAAGAGCTCACGTAATTATATTGTTGCGTTTTGGTGAAGTGAATGAGTGTTCCGTCTGTACGACTGGTCTTTGAATGCACCCCACTTCAATGGCAGAACGCGGATGGCATCAAATGAGAACAATCCTTTATAAAAATTAAAATTGACTGACGCAAACGTGAGTTCATGTTTTTATTGAAAACATAGTGCTGACGCCGTACGACATGGGTTTTTCGCTTTCCAAATAAGGGGTCGTCACTAATTATTTGTGTTTAGATAAATGTCTGAGCTATAATGGTGTAATTAATGATTAAAACTTGAAAGTATCTGTTTATTGTATTCGTTTATATGTTTAATAAAGACAAAGCCATCACAAAACTGTTGTAATTATTTAGATTTTGATCTAAATTAGCCTTGAATAAAGACTAAGCAGTCACATGAATTAACAGAAAAAATGGACAGCCGGACTCGGACTCATGGCCAAGAGGCCGGACTCGGTGCAAAAATCCGACCGAGTCCACAGCCCTGGTATGGGGTACAAAACTAAAAATAAGGGTAGTTGGGTTAGGGTTAGTTACAGTATAATTCAATTTGGCCAGCATTTCTGGTAATATATCAGATTCATTTCTGGTGAGGATTGTACCCTGCCAAGGCTGCCCTCTCTCTGATTAGGTTCATGACCATTATGGACATAATTTCTAGGTGTACCCAAGGTGTTGAGGGGGTCCGGTTTGGTAGCATCAGTGTTAAATGTCCACTTTTTGCAGATGACTTACTTCAAGCTTCTTCAAGCCGTGATCTTCAACTCTCACTGGAGCGGTTCGCAGCTGAGTGTGAAGCGGTTCGGATTAAAACCGTCACCTCCAAATCTAAGACCATAGTCCTGAGTTGGAAAAGGGTGGAATACCCTCTCTGGTTTGAGAATGAGATCTTGCAGGAGTTAAAGTCTTGTTCACAAGTGAGGGCAGGATTCAACGTGAGATCTTCAGACGCATCAGTGCAGCGTCTGCTGTGATGGGGTCTCTGTACTGGTCCGTTGCGGTGAAGAGAGAGCTGAGCTCAAAGGCGAAGCTCTCGATTTACCGGTCAATCTAGTTTCACCTCACCCTCACAAAGCCTCAGGACAAGCTTGACAAAATGGCTTGGGAAAGAGAAGTCTGGACTTCCTTGCTTAAGTTGCTTCCCTGGCGACGTGACTGCAGAAGATCATGAATGAATCTTACAAAAAAAATCTAACCTTAAATCCAAGTTTTTATTCGGCAGGGGGGAAAAATGCTGCATTATTACATCAAAAATATAATCAAATCATGTGTGCCACAATTAATACTTCTGATGGTAATCATTTATGCAACCTACTTTTTCTAACAAAACAGCACGTGTGCATGCGTGCGTGCATGCGTGCGTGCATGCGTGCGTGCATGCGAGCGACCGAGCAAGTGAGTGACAGAGTGAGATATGTGGAAACATGTTTATTTTTTTTATTAAATCTTCCTGAAATCACATATCTCTTTACCTTTTGTTGTGTTGTTTTAAATTTCACAGGCATTGCCCTGAATCCAGAGCAGTGGAACCAACTGAAGGACCAGATTTCAGAAATTGATGATGCCATTAAGAGTATATAAACAATCCTTGGAACCTTTGGAAAGTTTATTGATTCATTTTGTAAAAAGCCTGTGATTCTTTTGTAACTGACTTGGATGAAATACTTCATTAGTTTATTGTTAGGTCTATGGCATTGTTTTTTTTCTCTACCCATTATAAGCTTATTTAGCTGTGTACCTCTTGAGGTTTTGTAATGATGAGGGTAAATGGGGGTTGCTCATCATAATGCGGCACATTACATTTCATAGCAAAACTAAGACGGTTAATTGCTTCCCTATTAAATTTTTTACAGTTGTATAAATTTGTGTTCATACTTTGACTATCGCATTAATCAAAACGTGTTTTTAAATGTGCTTTAAATTAGGGATGATAGTTGATACTGTGTTAACTGGCTATTATTAAATTGAATTATTGAAAAAAATGTGACTCGTGAGGATAAGTGGTACAGATGATGAATAAATTAATGAGTGAATGAATGACTGTTACTGACTCAACCTGTTAAGAGAGGCACAATAATGGCAAACTATGCAATATGGATTTCAAGCAGTGCAATATTTGTAAGGCAAATGATTATGATTATGCGGTATGAGTAGGAGAATCGAGTATCTGGGTTGTAGTCCTAACAAATTTGCCAAAACTACTGCCTGTCCCCAAATAAATATTTCTTTGCTATTGTGGGGGTGAGCCTTGTCATCTTGAAGGGAAACGTTTCATTTGGACCCAGACTGTGGAGATGTGTGATTGCCACTGCATGAAGAATCTCATTTCAACATCTCCACATTGCCTCTGATGGAGCCAAGCCCCATTTTGAGTGAAATGGGGACCCACGCCATGAACCCTGCCTTCCAGTAAAATTCGTGTTTGTCAACTCAACATATCGTTCTTATTGCCAGTTAATATCAAGTTTTTTTTAAAGTTAGACTTGAAGTTTGAAAGTGCAACTAGCACTATCTACCACTATGATTATAAATTTAGAAAACGCAGCCAAGGCAGACACTAAAGAGTTCATTAGATACTGACGCACAGTGCATAAAACCCAACCTGCACCTCACAGGAGCTGGCACGTCATCTGGTGAGCTGGATTTCTCTGGATCTTATAATCCTACTCATTTATAATATTTTGCTAACATTGTTTCCTGCCTGACAATCTTATAAAATATGTAATTATTGTTTCACATTTCATGATTGTATATTGTATTAATTATGCATTCTTTACCTGTTCTGGTCTAGGGTAGGAATTTTGAATGTTGACGTCTGTTGAAGCCTCCTCAGATTTTACTTATTTGCCAAAATATCTATCTGTGCATTTGTACCAGTTGAATTTCTCTTTTGTGTTATGTTTAATCATAATCATATTATAAAAAGCAACAACAAAAAGTTAACAGAAGTATAAATGAACAGAATAACTGTTAAACCTGTCTTTGTTTGCATATGCACATAGCAAATCACTTGTTTAAATTTTCATTGAGCTGATGGGCAAGTAAACAACTGTTTTCAGGATATAAAGTAGTAACTCACATTTCAGTTAAGTACATAGTGTTACAAATATAGTACACTTTAAGTATCTGTAAGGTAGGTGTTTATTAACCCCAGAGGTGGCCGACCACTGGCATGCTTCACTCGCAACATTGCTACCTGTAAGAGATTCACTACCACACATGCGATGGGGAAAGTGCCATCCACAGACCCATGAGTTGTTGGTTAGGGTAAAATCTTGACACTTGGAAAGGGGTGGGAGAATAATTCAAGATTTAAGTGGCTCTAAACAATTTGAAGTGCAGAACCTAAGTTGCTGCATTATTACCGATATCAACGATTATCTTTCTTCATTTCGTTGATGGATCAGTTCCTTCAATCTATGGAAAAGACGGGCACAATAAAGTGGTAAATTTGAGATGACACAAAAATAATAAACTGTATTTCACTGATTTTGGAGCTGTGGGCTCTGTTTTCACTTCTTGTGAGTGTATTTTGAGTAGTGTTGAATTTGGTTCACAATTTGGGAAGCATGTTATGACACAAATGACATAGTGTCTGTATAGCAATTGCATTTATTGGCCCGAATAACAAAACATATATACAATAACAAAATCATATTCACACTAACAACATTGACATTTTTTAATTTTATAGTGGTACACTAAGTAAAAAAAGACAAAAGAAATACGGCCATCGGTGCAGCATTTGAAGAAGAAAAAAAGCGCTCCTTCGGTCCTCTTCTTGCAGGGTACGTTGGTACCTTTATTTGCCACAGACACGTGCATGTCATGCACTTAGCTTCGTAAGGATTACGACCCTGGCGAAACCGCGGGAATTGCATTTTCGTTTTGGCATTGCTCTAAACCAGGGGTGCTCAATACGTCGATCGCGATCGACCAGTCGATCGCCAAGCCACTATTGGTCGATCGCGTGATATTCATTTTTTTTGTTGTTTTTTTCGTGAGTTCCCTCCAATTGTCAGAACCCTGTTTTTTCCCCTCAACTTAGGAAAGAGTATAAAATTGAGTGGGGCAGCTGGCTATAGTAAGAAGTATCACTTTCATAGGGAATGGGAATAGGACTTTTTTTTTACGATGACACATATATATATATATATATATTAGGGATGTAAATCGCGGGTTTTGTCACGATACGATATCATATCGATACAAAGAACTACGATACGATATTTGCCGATATCTTAAAGCCTGCTGCGATTCATTCACGATATATCGCGATATAGTGCTCTACGATCGATTTTTTTTTTTTTTTTTAATAAAAAATATAGAACAATATCCTGATTTATAACAATTCATACGCAAAATCAACAAGGTACTGCAAACTCTTTATTTGGGAAATTACAAGAGTATTGTAGTATACAAAGTGCTTATTTTATCACTGAACTTTGATGTCGTGTTTTTTCTTTAAATGTGCGGCGAGATTTGTGGTCCCTGAATATTTGATCACCGCATGGCAGGATTTACAAACTGCACGTGTCTTGTCCGTTGAGCCATCTTTTCTTTGGAATCCAAAGTGCTTCCAAACGAATGACTTGAAGCCTAAAGGGGAGCAAATTTCCTCGTCTTTTTGGACACTAGCCATAGCACCAGCCCAGGAGCCGTGTACTAGTTGTCGACTCCCCTTTCACGTGCCTGCTCTGCTCACAACACAACAACGCCGCGCACTGCTCCCGGAAAGAGGAAGCAAGCAACAATGAACTGGATTTCAAAATAAAGTCGCGTCTAATGTCCAAGGGCAAACACGGCGATATAAATCGATGTTTACGTTTAGCATCGATGCCAATAAATCGTAGAGCATTATATCCATTAATCGATGTGTATCGATGAATCGTTACACCCCTAATATATATATATATATATATATATATACATCCATCCATTTTCTGTACCGCTTAGTCCCCACGGGGGTCGCGGGCGTGCTGGAGCCTATCCCAGCCGTCATCGGGCAGTAGGCGGGGGACACGCTGAACCGGTTGCCAGCCAATCGCAGGGCACACAGAGACAAACAACCATACGCACTCGCACTCACACCTAGGGACAATGTGGAGTGCTCAATCGGCCAACCAAGCATGTTTTTGGGTTGTGGGAGGAAACCGGAGTGCCCGGAGAAAACCCACGCGGGCCCGGGGAGAACATGCAAACTCCACACAGGGAGGGCCGGAGGTGGGATCGAACCCGCACCCTCCCAACTGTGAGGCGGATGTGAGCCGCCTATATGTATACAGTGCCTTGCGAACGTATTCGGCCCCCTTGAACCTTTCAACATTTCGCCACATTTCAAGCTTCAAACATAGATATAATATTTTAATTTTTTGTCAAGAATCAACAAGTGGGACACAATCGTGAAGTGGAACGAAATCTATTGGGTAATTTAAACTTTAACAAATAAAAAACTGAAAAGTGGGCCGTGCAATATTATTCGGCCCCTTTACTGTCAGTGCAGCAAACTCACTCCAGAAGTTCTATTAGTGCCGAATTTCGAGTGTCGGCTGTGACGTCAATATTCTCGTAATTCACGCGCTGAGTTTTCAGATACAGTTTTACGCTAATGCCACCCACAAACCTTCCCCTGGAATCCTTCCATTAAAATGAGTGGCCCGAAGAAAAGAGTGGACAACTTGGCTCGACCTACGTGTGTGAGAAGACGTTCAGCCACATGAACGTCAACAATACCCGTCACAGATCTAGGTTAACGGACCGACACCTCGGCTGTATCCTAAGAATTACCACAACACATTTTACTCCAGACTATGATGTACGAGCAAAAAAGGGAAACCAACAATACTATTGATTTCTTTATTACTTTATTTTGATGTATTCTTTCACTGATTCTTCAAGATGATGAATTTGGTCAGGATGTTTGCCGTTGGATGTGATTTCAAAAGTCAAAAAGTCAAAGTCTGCTTTATTGTCAATTTCTTCACATGCCAAGACACACAAAGAAATCGAAATAACGTTCGCACTATCCCACGGTGAGTACACAATATACATACAAGTAAACACCACACAAAAAATAAATAAAAAATAACAAGAAGGCACAAACAATGAATAAATAAGAGTGATGAATAAATAATAAATAAACAAATAACACAATAAATAAGAGGAGCAAAAATGGAGCAAGTGTGCATACAGCAGACAGTCAGAATATAGCGCAAAAGTACAGGACGCTACGCAGAAGGGGGGAGAGAGTTCAGAATCCTAACAGCCTGGAGAATGAAGCTGTTGGTGAGTCTGGTGGTGCGGGAGCGCAGGCTCCTGTACCTCTTCCCAGAGGGCAGAAGATCGAACAAAGCGTGAGCGGGGTGACTCATCACTCACAATCGTGGTCGCCTTGCGGGTGAGATGGGAGGTGATAATGTCCTTCAGGGAGGGGAGTGAAGCACCAATAACCTTACCAGCCCTGTTCACTATGCGCTGGAGGGCCTTCACGTTGTATTCAGTGCAGCTCCCACCCCAGACAGCGATACAACTGGAGAGGACGCTCTCAGTGGTGCCACGGTAGAATGTAGTCATGACGGCCGGAGGAGCACTTGCTCGCCTGAGTTTCCGCAGGAAGTACAGGCGGCGCTGAGCTTTCTTGGCCAGTGATGCGGTGTTGGCGGACCAGGAGAGGTCCTCACTGATGTGCACCCACAGGAATCTGGTGCTGATCACTCTCTCCACCACAGCACCATCGATGGTCAGCGGCACGTGTTGGGTGTGACCCTTCCGGAAGTCAACAACAATTTCCTTGGTCTTGTTGACGTTCAGCAGGAGGTTGTTGTCCCTGCACCACGCGGTCAGAAGGTCAACCTCCAACCTGTACTGAGTCTCGTCGCCCTTGGTGATGAGACCCACCAGAGTTGTGTCGTCAGCAAACTTCACTATGCGGTTGTCGCTGTAGGTTGCAGTGCAGTCATGCGTCAGCTGGGTGAAGAGCAGCGGACTGAGGATGCAGCCTTGGGGGGCCCCTGTGCTCAGCGTGATGCTGGCGGAGATTTTGTCGCCAACACGTACCACCTGAGGCCTCTGACAGAGGAAGTCCAGTAGCCAGTTGCAGAGGTAGGTACTGAGGCCCAGCTTGGCGAGTTTGCAGATGAGTCATTGTGGCACAATGGTGTTGAAGGCAGAACTGAAGTCCACAAACAGCAATCTCACGCACGAGTCCCTACTCTCCAGGTGGGTGAGGGCCGAGAGGAGGGCAGAGCAGATGGCACCCTCAAAGGACCGTTTGGCTCGGTACGCAAACTGGGAGGGGTCTATGGTGGGGGGTAGAATGGATCTGATGTGCTCCATGACAAGCCGCTCAAAGCACTTCATGATGATGGGCGTCAGTGCCACGGGGCGGTAGTCATTGGAGCAGGATGGAGCAGGTTTCTTCGGCACAGGTACGATGGTGGCAGCCTTGAAACACGAAGGGACGATGGCCTGCTGCAGGGAAATGTTAAAGATGTCCGTGAAGACACCGTTCAGCGCTCAACCTGGGATGTTGTCAGGGCCCGCCGCCTTACGGATGTTGATAGCGGCAAGCGCCCTCCTCACGCTGTCGGCAGAGAGAAACAGGGGCTGCTCGTGTGAAGGGGGACTGGCCTTCAGCGGGCAAGTGCTGTTCTGAGCGTCGAAGCGAGCAAAGAAGCTGTTAAGATCATTGCGCAGACGGACGATGCCCCGGGACAGGTCAGCCCTCGCTGTCCTCAAGCCAGCCTCATCCCCCGCTCTGAAGGCTTTGTCCCTGGCCCTCAGCAGCCTGAGGACAGCCCCTGTCAGCCATGGTTTCCAGTTAGCCCGAGTGACGATGGATTTCGAGTGAGTCACATCATCAATGCACTTCGTGATGTAAGAGGAAACAGTCAGTATACTCCTCTATGCCTTTCCGATCGTCGCAAGTGGCTGCCCGCCTAAACATGTCCCAGTCAGTAGTGCCAAAGCAGTCACGAAGCGCATCAGAGGCACCCTCAGGCCACACCCGTACCCGCTTGCGAACCGGCCTAGATGCTTTCACCATTTGTCTGTATGCGGGCAAAAGCATAACAGTGAGATGGTCAGAAAGTCCAATATGGGGGAGGGGCGGCTTTGAAAGCTCCTTTATGTGTGGAGTAGACCAGGTCCAGGAAGCTGTCACCACGTGTTGGAAAATTAACATGGCGGTAAAGCCTCGGAAAAACAGACTGCAGGTTAGCATGATTAAAGTCCCCAGCGAAGATGGTGAAACCGTCAGGGTGCGCCGTCTGTTGTTCGCTGACAGCCTGGTACAGTTCATTAAGAGCCGCGATCCTGTCGCCTTCAATGTTGGAAGGCGGGATGTATACCGCGACTAGCAGAATCACAGTAAATTCCCTCGGCAGGTAAAAAGGACGGCACTTAATGATCACAAACTCCGCCAGTGGCGAGCAGTGCTTGCATACCACCACTGAGTCCCGGCTCCATTCGTCACGGATGTAGATGCATATTCCACCTCCTCGCGATTTTCCCCCTCTTACAATGGCCCGGTCCGCCCGATAGCACGCTAGCCACTCCAGATGCACAGCAGAGTCAGTCAGCCAAGTCTCAGTGAACAGGAGCACACAGCAGTTACGCACTGTCCGGTTCGTAGATCTCAACAGGCGAATGTAATCCATTTTGTTGTCCAGCGATCGAACATTCGCCAGAAGAATGGAAGGCACGGCCGGGCGAGCTGGGTTAGCCGCCAGCCTTGTCCGGACGCCTCCGCGCTTGCACCTCTTCTGCCTCCTCGCACACCGCTTCCGACGCTTTCCATTCGGGGGAGGAATAGCAGGCGAGTCCGGCGACGTTTCAGGACGGAGCAGTCCGAGCTCCTTTAATGTCTCCGCATCAAAGTCCAGAACGCCACAAAACCCACTTTCGCCGATGTCGAGCAGAACCTGCCTGCTGTACTTGTAGCACGACTTGGTACGACGAGACAAACACACAAAACTGTCGGACAAACACTCATTAGACGAACAAAACACCGTACGGGCGGGACAGATAGAAGTTGCTGCGTGTGCACGCGCCGCCATCTTGAACTATATATATATATTTTTTTGTGTTTACTTGTATGTATATTGTGTACTATGTCTTGTTCCCCGTTCTGCGTGGCGTCCTGTACTTTTACTGTCTGTATGCACACTGGCTCTTATTTGTTGTGTTATCTGTTTATTTATTATTTATTATTACTCTTATTATTTATTGTTTGTGCCTTCTTGTTTTTTATATTGCGTCGTTTACTTGTATGTCTATCGTGTACTTTGTCTTATCACCGTGGAATAGAGAAAACGGAATTTCGATCTCTTTGTGTGTCTCGGCATGTGAAAAAGTTGACAATAAAGCAGACTTTGACTTTTGTCACCGTGGGATAGTGGGAACGTTATTTCGATTTCTTTGTGTGTCTTGGCATGTGAAGAAATTGACAATAAAGCTGACTTTAACTTTGACTTTTTTGACTTTGAGCAGTGGGGAGAGGACGCACCCCTGGGGGGCGCCAGTATTGGTGGTCCAGGTGTCGGACGTGATAGTGCCCAGCCTCACATGCTGCCTCCTGTTGGTCAGGAAGCTGGTGATCCACTGACAGGTGGAGTCAAGCACCGCAAACTGGATGAGCTTCTGGTGGAGGATGTCAGGAGCGATGGTATTGTACACCGAGCTGAAGTCCACAAACAAGATCCTGGTGTACGTCTCTGGGGTGTCCAGGTGGTGCAGGATGTAGTGCAGCCCCATGTTGACCGCATCTTCCACTTACCTGTTTGCCCGGTAGGCAAACTGCAGGGGGTCGAGCAGGGGGCCCTTGATGACCTTCAGGTGGTTCAACACTAACCTCTCAAAGGATTTCATGACCACAGATGTCAGGGCGACAGGTCTATAGTCATTCAAACGTGATGGCGGGCTTCTTGGCCACCGGTACGATGATGGAGCTCTTGAAACACGAGCGGACCTCACACAGCTCTAGGGAAAGGTTGAAGAGCTGTGCAAAGATGGGTGCCCGTTGGGAGGGAGGGAGGGAGGGGGGGGGGTCGGGGGAGGGGGAGAGAGAATTTTTCGGACTACAGGTCGCTCGGAATATAGGTCGCATTACCCATAAAATGCGCAATAACGTGAAAAAAAAACATATATAAATCACTCCGGAGTATAAGTCGCATTTTGGGGGAAATTTATTCAACAAAATCCAACACCAAGAACAGACATGAACGAGCAACAACAGGCGAAACGATAGGTATGCTAATGTGACATAAACCCAAACGACGAGCTGAGAACGGGCCTGATGCAACATTCAGTTATTCAAATAACTATTTCATAAATGACACGTTTATTAAACCATCTGTCACTCCAATTCATTAAATCCACCGATCGTCCTTTATGTCAACAATGCATGCGCGCCGCTGACGGCACTTGCACTTCAAAATATTCCACAGGCCCATATAACGGTATATGAATTACCGTTTTTTTCCATGTATAGTGCGCCCCCATGTATAGTACGCACCCCTAACAATGGCATGCTGATGCTGGAAAAAAGCTTGTACCCATGTATAATACGCACCCAATTTTTATGAATTTTTTTAAAAAAAAAATTTAATTTTTTTTTTTTTTTTTTTTTTTTTAAGTCCCAAAGATCGTCACACACGCAGGGAGGCAATGGGTCCCATTTTTAAAGTCTTTGGTATGGTCTTAACTAGGCTGGATGTCATTTTTTTGTTGGCGTTGATTTCTCCGACTGCCCCTAAACGCACCACCGCGCTCCGTGCGCACACGGCGGCTCTGTATGGGAGAGACGTTGAAGAGGAATAAAAACACCCTTGGAAACCAAAACTTGCCCCTCGTCGTGACTCGGAGCCGCAACAAATGTTTCGGATTTGTGTAGGGTACATTGTGACAGACGGCAAACTAGCAGGTGATCGAGCGAGCGTCTGATACAAGAGCATTGCGGTCGTATGGAGCGTGTTTGAAATGAACAGCAGAGACGAAAGGAACAAGGCAAAGTGTTGTGAAATAAAATATTACCTGTAATACGCATTTTGTTATTTGCTGATTGAAACTGCTAATTAAACTGTGAATTGAAACTAATAGGTGGAGAACTGAACTCTCGCTCTTTATATAGCTGACGTGTCTTGCGCAACCGTTCTGCGCATCTGTAATGGCGGCCTCCGTATGACGTCCGGTCCGCGATGGAGATTAAAAAACAAACAATATTTGACAATAACACACCATCGATTGCACCATCGCATCAAACGATGTGTCGTCAATTATGAATTTTACTAAGTGTGTTGGGCAGGATGGCTGAATGCGATGCGCGATTGACAACAAACAAGAAGAAAGGTGAGTTTTATTTCGGGGGAGATTTGTCATGTCTCGTCCCCAGTTTTGCTATGTGTCTAGGTTGCCATAGTTTCTGTTCGTGTCACCCCGCTCTTCCTGTGTCACCTCAATCGATGTAACGTGTTTTGTATTTAAGTCCTGTCTGCCCCTCGCTCACCGTTGGATCATTGCATGTGTTACTGTCATTCTGTTCCTGTCTTTGGTAATGTCACCCTGTCTTTTTGTTCCACGACTTTGTCGGTCAGTCCTGTTGTTGGTTTTGTTGTACCATGACTTTATTTAAAAAAAAAAAAAAATAATAATAATAATAATTTAAAAAAAAAAAATTAAAAAATTTTTTCTTTGTACCCATGTATAATACGCACCCCAGATTTTAGGACAATAAATTAGTAAAATATTGCGCACTATACACGGAAAAAAACGGTATATATCAAATAACTATTATATAAGCTATAATCCTCGTCCTTTGTCAACAAGGCTGCGCGTGCGCCCTGACGTCAGCCTCGTCGTTATTCCACAGATCTAGTATATAACTATATTGTAGCGTTAACTAAGTACAAGGAAAGACAAGTTGCTACACGAAATAAAATATATCAAATAACTATAACTTAAATAGTTCACCATCACACGGCCCCAAGCACCGCTGTGGACTTCCAGGCGTGTGGCGGCGTGGACTTCCATCCCCGTAGGTGGCACTTCCAGCCACGGAGGTGGAAGAGAGCTCCATAGAATAGGACCGGGCGTGCGTAAAAGCCATGTCCGAGCCCCATCCACCATCCCCGGACAGCCACCTGGCCGAGCCCCGGCCCCCGACTTCCATCCCCGGAGGCGAAAGAGAGCTCCGTAGAGTAGGACCAGGCGTGCCATAATAGTTTTTCAAACCTTCTGTCTCACTCCAAATCATTAAATCCTTCAAACTCTTTGTCCTCCGTGTCACTTACAAACAAAGCCGCTAATGATGCCGGTAGTGCATGGGGCCATTCGTCATCTTCGTCATCCCGTGATCGAATCTTTGTCCTTTATGTAAACAACCGCCGCGCCGCGCTGCTGACATCACTTGAAATTCAAATTACAGTAATCCCTTGCTACATCGCGGTTCCACTTTTTTTTTTTTTATTTTGAAAATCCATGAAAAAATTCGCACATAAGTCGCTCCTCAGTATAAGTCGTCCCCCTACCCAAACTAGGAAAAAACGCGATTTATAGTCCGAAAAAAATAAATACATATATGTATATATATAATATATATATATAAATAATTTCTAAAATAAAAAAATTAATGAGGGTGCACCTTATAATCCAATGCGCCTTATAGTGCAAAAAATACGGTTGGTTGCACAAACCATGAAATGCATAATAAAGAAGATAAATACTTATGTAAGTCGCACCGGGGTATAAGTCGGATTTTGCAGGGAAATTTATTTTATAAAATCCCAACACCAAGAACCGACTTGTCATCTTGAAAGGGAATTTAAATTGAAATCATGATAAACAACAACAGGCTAAACCAGGGGTGGGCAAACTACGGCCCGCGGGCCACATCCGGCCCACGGGACCGTTTAATCCGGCCCGCCGACCCTGAACAAATTGTATTATTAAACTTTTTTTTTTTTGGTCATTTTGCCTGCAATGACTGCGTTTCCCCAGTAGATGGCGAAGCGCTCGCCTGCGCATTTACTACCGGAAGCCGTGTCAGAAAGCTTGGTGCACACTCACAAGTGCGTGTACGTACTCAGTAGTACGGACATGGCGCACTCTCGCTCTATTCGTATCAGTCCCGAATTTAGATCGTGGGCTGTGACATCTGCATTCTTGTAATTCGCGCGCTGAGCTTTCAGATGCAGTTTTGCGCTAAAGCCGCCCACAAACCTTCCCCTGGAATCCTTCCATTAAAATGAGTCGCCCAAGGAAAAGCAGTGCCGAGCGTTTAAAAGAGAGTGGCCAATTTGGCTCGACGTACGCGACGTGACGTTCAGCCACATCAACATCAACCCATCACAGATCGAGGTAAACGGACCAACACCTCGGATCTCTCCTAAGAATTGCCACAACAAATTTTACTCCAGACTATGACGCACTAGCAAAAAAGGGAGACCAACAACACTGTTCCCACTGAAAATGAACGGGAGGCTCTCAAGTTTATTGTAAAAAAATGCATTTTGAGTATGATTTGTACACATAGCAGGGATTGAAACTAGCGACCATTCTCATTTTCAAACAATGCAGGATGCTCAAGGACATTGATGCACCACCTATTTGCGACTAATCTTAACCTGTAAAGTTCTTAAGGCTTACTTTAAGGAAGTGTTTCCCGTTTCCTCACCTCTGTTACCAGGTGTTTGTGAGTTAAAACTCTGCTCTGATTTTCAGATACCCCTCACCGTGTTGCTGTTTTGATTACTTTATTTGGATGTATGCTTTCACCGATTCTTCAAGATGATATATTTGGTCAGAATGTTTGCCGTTTGATGTGATCTCATAAGATAAACATCTTTCATTAATCTGACCTGCAGGCACTGACGTGATGGAGACTGTTATTCATAATAACAGTGTCGTATTTTATGAGAATCAGCAGTTTTTTAGTGAATTATTATTAAAAACAATTTAATGCTGTTAATAAATGCATTTGTTTTCAAAAAACTTGTTTGGAATATCCATGCTTTACTACCTACTAAAGGCCAAAATCTTTTATGCAATGACCTTTACAGGTCGCTTATATGACTTCACACAAAGCCTACGTCCATCTGCTCCTGGTTCGGCCCTCCGGTCCAAATTTAGAACCCAGTCCGGCCCGCGAGTCAAAAAGTTTGCCCACCCCTGGGCTAAACGGTACGGTTTGATAACGTTACATAAACACATAAACAAGAAACTGAGAACGTGCCTGACGTAACATATTAAGAGTTATTCAAATGAATATCACATAAATAACATGCGAAGAAGTTTATCGAACAATCCGTGTCACTCCAAATCATTAAACTCCGGAAGTACAAGATGCAGCGCTTCCTCTTCTACGTCGTTTACGTCAGACTCATTGTCAGCTGTAGTTCCAATTATTCCACAGGCCTCGAGCGCCCTCTTGCGGTATATAATGATGACATGATTTCACACATAAGTCGCTCCTGAGTATAAGTCACACCCCCAGCCAAACTGAAAAAAACCTGCGACCTATAGTCTGTAAAATACCAACGAAAGGTATATATCGAATTAGAGATACGTTTGAAGCAAGCCACAGACTTTAGACTTCGCTGAAACGTTTCAAGGACTCTTTTTTCCTTTGTAGGACTTGTCGATGTACGTGGTCTTCCGGAATGCTTTTTGGAGACGTTTTGAACAGTTCCATCAGCTTCAAATTTATCTCTAATTTGAGTGATGGTAACTCGTGTTGGTGGTTCTCTGTGAAACATCCTCCTAAATTGTCTTTGCACTTCTACTGCGTTTTCATGCTGCCAGTAACATTTTAGTATGAATTCCCTTTCTTCAAAGTTTAGTCTGGCTGCCATCATTTGGATCGATGGGTTTAATCTGAAAAAGAAAAAAAAAAACCTGCTAAAAAGTGTATGCATCTTTTTGGGGTACCCTGTATATAAGTATGTGATCAATTATTTGCAGCCATAACTACCTTTTGTATACTGTGCATACATTACAAAAAATGTTTATTGAAATTTTCCAGAATAAAATGGACACAAATCTTTACCTGTGAAAAATAAATCCAAGTGGTGCTTTAAGACAGTTACAGTTGTCCTGAGTTATAATACATTGTAAGTGAAACATTTGAAACATTGAAAAGTTAAAAACACAAAATCATTTAATTTCTAAAAGCATTTCCTCACTGACAGCCGTGATGATCTCTCGCCAAAGAGATGTAAGTTTGCGAGAAAGGTTTTGGGGCTGCCGGTGACTAAGGAGTTGACAAGTTTGATCTGATGGAGTCCTCCCGTAATTGGCGGTGCTTCCCAATGGCAGACTCTTCACTGTGTGCTCGACGCTCTATGGTAATCCTGTAATTTTTCCTGCGAAAGAGTAAATCTTATTACAAGACATGTTGCTACAGTCAAATTGTCAAAAAATGTACTTACTTGCTTTTAGGGATTCCCAAGTCTTGTACCTGAACGCGTTTAATGAACACAAGTTTATGAACTCATTCATAGTTTGAACGACTGTGAACGGAAGCAGCGCTTGTTTGTTTTGTAAAATATTTTATGAACGGTCATTCTGGAGCCAATCAATGGTTTTGAAGGGCAGTTCATTCATCATCTGTACCGCTTGTCCCCACGAGGGCCACCGGCGTGCTGGAGCGTATCCCAGCCGTCATCGAGCAGTAGGCGGGGAACAGCCTGAACTGGTTGCCAGCTAATCGCAGGCCACACAAAGACAAACAACCTTCCATACTCACACTCACGGGCAATTTGGAGTGGTCAATCGGGCTACCAAGCATGTTTTTGGAATGCGTGAGGAAACCGGAGTGATTTTCTTTTCTTAAACTTTAAAATAAAACCCACTAAACACAGTGTAAATGAGGCTTAAATAGGTGTGGGGGGTATATTTGGCAACCCTGTTCACAAGTGATAAGAAAGCGTGAAAGGAGGAGCGAAGAAAGCGTAATGGCAGTTCAGTCGATCTAAACTCAGTTGCGCAACTCGCAGCCCGACTCACTCTTTCTTGTCAAATGGTCACGAAAAGGTATCATCCTATGAGAGCATTCAAGAAATTTAAAAGTTGTAGGGCTCTCAATGGCGTTGAACCACAAATTACTCTTAGATTGTTTTTTTGACGTTTTAGTAATTTATTTGGGGTTTGTGTGTGTGTATATACAGTATCTCACAAAAGTGAGTACCCCCCTCTCATTTCTGCAATGTTTTAATTATATCTTGTCATGGGACAACACTGAAGAAATGACACTTTGAGACAATGTTAAGTAGTCACTATAGAGCTTGGATAGCAAAGTGGTTGGTTAGCAAAGTAAATATATTGTTACTTCAAAATACAACAATGAATGTGTAAAATGCTGGCAACAAAAGTGAGTACACCCCAACTGAAAATGTCAAAATTGGACCCAAATGTCAATATTTTGTGTGGCCACCATTATTTTCCAGCACCGTCATAACACTTTTAGGCATGGAGTTCACCAGAGCTTCACAGGACGCCGCTGGAATCCTCTTCCACTCTTCCATGATGACATCACGGAGCTGGTGGATGTTGGAGACCTTGCGCTCTTGCACCTTCCGTTTGAGGATGCCCCACAGATGTTCAATAGGGTTTAGCAGACTAAGGATTATGGGTTACTGGAACCATGTCCTGTGGTCTGATGAGACCAAGATAAACATATTTGGTTCAGATGCTGTCCAGCGTGTGTGGCGGCAACCAGGTGAAGAGTACAAAGACAAGTGTGTCTTACCTACAGTCAAGCATGGTGGTGGGAGCGTCATGGTCTGGGACTGTATGAGTGTTGCTGCCACTGGGGAGCTACAGTTCAGTGAGGAGCCGCCGAGCAGTATTCCAACACGATAATGACCCCAGACACACCTCCAAGACAACCACTGCCTTCCTAAAGAAGGTTAGGGTGAAGGTGATGGACTGGCCAAGCATGTCCCCAGACCTAAACCCTATTGACTGTCGGTGGGGAATCCTCAAACGGAAGGTGGAGGACCGCAATCTACCAGCTTCGTGATGTCATCATGGAAGAGGATTCCAGCGGCGACCTGTGAAGCTCTGGTGAACTCCATGCCTAAAAGTGTTACGGCGGTGCTGTTTAATAATGGTGGCCACACAAAATATTGACATTTGGGTCCAATTTTGACATTTTCAGTTGGGGTGTACTCACTTTTGTTGCCAGCATTTTACATATTCATTGTTGTATTTTGAGTTACTTAGAAGCAACAATCCGTTTACTTTGCTATCCAAGCTCTACAGTGACTACTTAACATTGTCTCAAAGTGTCATTTCTTCAGTGTTGTCCCATGACAAGATATAATTAAAACATTGCAGAAATGAGAGGGGTGTACTCACTTTACCAAAGACTATAAAAATGGGACCCATTGCCTCCCTGCTTGGCACTCAGCATTAAGGGTTGGAATTGGGGGGTTAGATCACCAAATGATTCCCGAGCGCGGCACCGCTGCTGCTCACTGCTCCCCTCTCCCCCAGGGGATGGATCAAAATCACACGGGGATGGGTTAAATGCAGAGGACAAATTTCTCCACACCCAGATGTGTGTGTGACGATCATTGGGACTTTAACTTTTGTGAGATACTGTACAGTCGTATGCAAAAGTTTGGGCACCCCTGATCATTTTCAAGATTTTCCTTTATAAATCTGGTTGTTTGCATCAAGAACTTCAGTTAAATATATCATATAGCAGACAAACAAGTCAAGTCAAGTTTATTTATATAGCCCTAAATCACAAACAATTCTCAAAGGGCTTCCCATATACATAAAACTGACAATTATTCTCAAACATCCCCTCATCTTAAACTCCTAGGAGGGCAAAGAAAAACTAAAAAAAAACCTATCAGGGGAAAAATGAGAAACCTTGAGAAGGGACCACAGATGAGAGTATCCCCCTTCCAGGATGACCAGGCTACAATGGATGCAGAGAGGGCACATAGAAAATATGTAATATAAAAAATCAAAGAAAAAGTGAATGTCCAATTCAAAGTGAAGAGCTGCAGGAGGTGCAGCCAGGATTGTCCTGGCAATGTCTTCGAGGGGGGTAATCCGCTGCAGTTCCCTCATCCTGATTGGTCCACGAGAATCCAGACAGCCGCTGTCAGTTTTGGTGTCACCTAACTACCTCCCCAGCCGGGGAGCGGGGGGGGGGGGGGGGGGACGTTGCGAAAACACAAACTCCAGCAGAATCGGCCACCACAGGTTAATTAAAGGCCATATCATAAAAAGTCGTTTAACGTGTCTTAAATGTTTCTACTGATGTAGCAGTTCTAATATCCATTGGTAGGGTATTCCAAAGCTCTGGACCCCGAATAGAAAATGCTCTAGACCCTGCAGACATTTTTTTGGCCCTCGGGGTCACTAAAAGACTAGCGTTTTGCGAGCAGAGGTTACGGGACGGAACATAAGGAACAACTAAGTCGACGAGATATGAAGGCAGTAAGCCAAGCAATTATTTATAGGTTAATATAAGTTAATATTGAAGTCACACACACTAGAAAACTATAGTAATTGAAATCTTTTGCTTGTCTGTTTTCAGCTATATAGCTACATATCTTTATTTATTTTTCTTTCCCGAATATTATTGTATAAACTGTTTTTCATTTCCAAAATTATCTTCCTCCATTAAATCAAGTTTCTGTACCGCTAAAAAAACTAATCAGCAACCATGTTAAGAATTATGATGTATAAAAGGGGTAGGAAAAAACAAGCAATAGCTTCTTCCTTCACCTTTTCTAAACATGTTGATTTATTTGTCTTCTTGGCATAACATGAAATTACCGTAATTTTCGGACTATAAATCGCGTTTTTCATAGTTTGGGCGGGGGACCGATTTATGTGTTTTTTCTCAAAAATTTTCAAATAAAAATAAATAAATGGGACACCGCGATGTAGCAAGGGATTACTGTAATTTGAATTTCAAGTGACGTCAGCAGCGCGACGCGGCGTGGTGGTTGTTTACAAAACTGACCAAGATTGATCACGGGATGACGAAGATGATGAAGGGCCCCACGTACTACCGGCATCATTAGCGGCTTTGTTTCTAAGTGACACGGAGGACGAAGAGTTTGAAGGATTTAAGGATTTGGAGTGACACAGATGGTTTGAAAAACTATTATGGCTTTTACGCACGGCCGGTCCTACTCTACGGACTCCACCTCCGTGGATAGAAGTCGGGGGCCGCCGCTCGGCCGGGTGGCTGTCCGGGGAAGGTGAATGGGGCTCGGTCATGGCTTTTACGCACGCCCGGTCCTATTCTATGGATCTCTCTTCCACCTCCGTGGCTGGAAGTCCAAGCCGCCACACGCCTGGAAGTTAGTTTTGTTAAATAAAGAGCCGTTTACCAAACCCACGTCTTTCCTTGTACTTTAACGCTGCAATATAGTTATATAGTAGATCTGTGGAATAACGACGAGGCTGACGTCAAAGCGCACGCGCGGCGTTGTTGACAAAGGACGAGGAATTTGATCGATGGATTTAATGATTTAGAG
Organism: Syngnathus typhle; assembly: GCF_033458585.1. Lineage (NCBI taxonomy): Eukaryota > Metazoa > Chordata > Actinopteri > Syngnathiformes > Syngnathidae > Syngnathus > Syngnathus typhle. The sequence continues at coordinate 3,896,233 of NC_083742.1, forward strand.
TGCACAGATGGTTTGATAATATTATTGTTTATATAATAGTTACTTGATATCTAATTTATATATCGTTATATGGGCCTGTGGAATATTTTGAAGTGCAAGCGCCGTCAGCGGCGCGCACCCATTGTTGACAAAGGACGATCGATGTATTTAATGAATTGGAGTGACACAGATGGTTTTATAAACGTGTTATTTATGTAATAGGTTTTTTCAATAACTCTGAATGTTAAGTCAGGCCCGTTCTCAGCTCTTCGTTTGTGTTTATGTCACGTTAGCATACCTATCGTTTAGCCTGTTGTTCCTCGTTCATGTCTGTTCTTGGTGTTGGATTTTGTCAAATAAATTTCCCCCCAAAATGCGACTTGTGCTCCGGAGCGACTTCTATATGTTTTTTTTCACGTTATTGGGCATTTTATGGCTAATGCAACCTATGTTCCAGAGCGACTTTTAGTCCGAAAATTACGGTATGTGAAAATGTGAAAAAATGATTTTGTGTTTGGTTGATCTCATGTTCAAAAATAAACTTCAACTTCAAAATCTTAAATGCATGTAAGCCAATGTAAGTGGGCTAATATTGGGGTAATGTGATAAAATTTTCTTTTCCTTGCAGCAGCATTTTGTACTAACTGTAGACTTTTAATACTGGACTTGGGAAGACCAGAGAATAATGCGTTACAGTAGTCCAGGCGCGATGTAATAAACGCATGTATAATAGTTTCCGCATCACCGCTCGAGAGAATCAGATGAATCCTAGCAATATTACAGAGGTGAAAAAACACAATTCTAGTTATGTTCTTAATATGCTTTTGAAAGGAAAGCGCCCCTCCATGAGTCGTCACCTTATCGTGGTGGAGGGGTTTGCGTGCCCCTATGATCCTAGGAGCCATGTTGTCTGGGGCTTCATGCTTCTGGTAGGGTCACCCATGGCAAACGGGTCCTAGGTGAGGGGCCAGACAAAGCACGGCTCAAAAAGCCCCTTATGATGAAAAATATATATGGAAACAGATTTCCCTCCCCCGGACGCGGGTCACCGGGGCCCCCCTCTGGAGCCAGGCCTGGAGGCGGGGCTCGAAGGCGAGCGTCTGGTGGCCGGGCCTTCGCCCATGGGGCCCGGCCGGGCAAAGCCCGAAAAGGAAATGTGGGTCCCCCTTCCCATGGGCTCACCACCTGTGGGAGGGGCCAAAGGGGTCGGGTGCAGTGCGAGCTGGGCGGCGGCCAAAGGCAGGGACCTTGGCGGTCTGATCCCCGGCTGCAGAAGCTGGCTCTTGGGACATGGAATGTCACCTCTCTGGCTGGAAAGGAGCCCGAGCTGGTGTGCGAGGCAGAAAAGTTCCGACTAGATATAGTCGGACTTGCCTCCACGCACAGTTTGGGTTCCGGTTCAAGCCCACTCGAGAGGGGCTGGACTCTCTTCCACTCAGGAGTTGCCCACGGTGAGAGGCGTCGAGCAGGTGTGGGTATACCTATTGCCCCCCGGCTGGCCGCCTGCACATTGGGGTTCACCCCGGTGAACGAGAGTGTAGCCTCCCTCCGCCTTCGGGTGGGGGGACGGGTCCTGACTGTTGTTTGTGTCTATGCACCAAACGGCAGCTCAGAGTACCCACCCTTCTTGGCGTCCCTGGAGGAAGTGCTGGAGAGCGCTCCTTCTGGGGACTCCATCGTTCTACTGGGTGACTTCAATGCTCAAGTGGGCAATGACAGTGAGACCTGGAAGGGCGTGATTGGGAGGAACGGCCCCCCCGATCTGAACCCGAGCGGTGTTCTATTGTTGGACTTCTGTGCTCGACACGGATTTTCTATAATGAACACCATGTTCAAACATAAGGGTGTCCATGTGTGCACTTGGCACCAGGACACCCTAGGCCGCAGTTCGATGATCGACTTTGTAGTCGTGTCATCGGATTTGCGGCCGCATGTTTTGGACACTCGGGCGAAGAGAGGGGCGGAGCTGTCAACTGATCACCACCTGGTGGTGGGTTGGCTTCGATGGTGGGGGAAGATGCCGGTCCGACCTGGCAGACCCAAACGCTCTGTGAGGGTCTGCTGGGAACGTCTGGTGGAATCCCCTGTCAGGAAGAGCTTCAACTCCCACCTCCGGCAGAGCTATTCACACGTCCCGGGGGAGGCGGGGGACATTGAGTCCGAGTGGACCTCGTTCCGCGCCTCCATTGTTGAGGAGGCCGACCGGAGCTGTGGCCGTAAGGTCATTGGTGCCTGTCGTGGCGGCAATCCCCGAACCCGCTGGTGGACACCGGCGGTAAGGGATGCCGTCAAGCTGAAGAAGGAGTCCTATCGGGCCGTTTTGGCGTGCGGGACTCCGGAGGCAGTTGACAGGTACCGGATGGCCAAGCGGAACGCGGCTTCGGCGGTTGCTGAGGCAAAAACCCGGACGTGGGAGGAGTTTGGCGAGGCCATGGAGAATGACTTCCGGACGGCTTCGAGGAAGTTCTGGTCCACCATCCGGCGTCTCAGGAGGGGGAAGCAGTGCAACTTCAACACTGTTTACAGTGGAGATGGCGTGCTGCTGACCTCGACTCGGGACGTCGTGTGTCGGTGGGGAGAATACTTCGAAGACCTCCTCAATTCCACCGACACGCCTTCCATTGTGGAAGCGGGGCCTGGGGACTCTGAGGCGGACTCTCCAATCTCTTGGGTCAAAGTCACCGAGGTAGTTAAAAAACTCCTTGGTGGCAGGGCCCCGGGGGTGGATGAGATCCGCCCGGATTTCTTAAGGGCTCTGGATGTTGTGGGGCTGTCATGGCTGACACGTCTCTACAACATCGCGTAGACATCGGGGACAGTGCCTCTGGATTGGCAGACTGGGGTGGTGGTTCCCCTCTTTAAGAAGGGGGACCGGAGGGTGTGTTCCAATTACAGGGGGAATTACACTCCTCAGCCTCCCTGGTAAGGTCTATTCAGGGGTGCTGGAGAGGAGGGTCCGTCGGGAGGTCGAACCTCGGATTCAGGAGGAACAGTGTGGCTTTCGTCCTGGCCGTGGAACAGTGGACCAGCTCTTCACCCTCAGCAGGATCCTCGAGGGTGCATGGGAGTTCGCCCAACCAGTCCACATGTGTTTTGTGGACTTGGAGAAGGTGTTCGACCGTGTCCCTCGGGAGGTTCTGTGGGGGGTGCTTCGGGAGTACGGGGTACCGAGCCAACTGATAAGGGCGGTTCGGTCCCTGTATCACCAATGCCAGAGTTTGGTCCGCATTTCCGGCAGTAAGTCGGATTCGTTCTCAGTGAGGGTTGGACTCCGCCAAGGCTGCCCTTTGTCACCGATTCTGTTCATAGTTTTTATGGACAGAATTTCTAGGCGCAGCCGAGGCGTTGAGGGTTTGGGGACCTCAGCATCGCGTCTCTGCTTTTTGCAGACAACGTGGTGCTGTTGGCTTCTTCAGGCCGTGATCTCCAGCTCTCACTGGAGCGGTTCGCAGCCGAGTGTGAAGCGGTCGGGATGAGGGTCAGCACCTCCAAATCCGAGTCCATGGTCCTCGATCGGAAAAGGGTGGAATGCCCTCTCCAGATCGGGGATGAGATCCTCCCCCAAGTGGAGGAGTTTAAGTATCTTGGGGTCTTGTTCACGAGTGAGGGGAGGATCGAAGGCGCGAGATCGACAGGCGGATCGGCGCAGCGTCGGCAGTAATGCGGACTTTGTACCGGTCCGTCGTGGTAAAGAGAGAGCTGAGCCAAAAGGCAAAGCTCTCAATTTACCGGTCGATTTACGCTCCTACCCTCACCTATGGTCACGAGCTATGGGTCGTGACCGAAAGAACGAGATCCCGGATACAAGCGGCCGAAATGAGTTTTCTCCGCAGGATGTCCGGGCTCTCCCTTAGAGATAGGGTGAGAAGTTCGGTCATCCGGGAGAGACTCGGAGTAGAGTCGCTGCTCCTCCACGTTGAGAGGAGCCAGATGAGGTGGCTCGGGCATCTCATCAGGATGCCTCCTGGACGCCTCCCTGGGGACGTGTTCCGGGCATGTCCCACCGGTAGGAGACCCCGGGGACGACCCAGGACGCGCTGGAGACTATGTCTCTCAGCTGGCCTGGGAACGCCTTGGGATCCCCCGGGATGAGCTAGATGAAGTGGCTGGGGAGAGGGAAGTCTGGGAGTCCCTCCTGAAGCTGCTGCCCCCGCGACCCGACCCCGGATAAGCGGAAGAAGATGGATGGATGGAAAGGAGAGCGTTTGGTCAAATATTACTCCGAGATTAGCTACAGTATTCCTCTGTGTGATAGTACAGTTATCCATAGTTATAATGGTTTCCTTAAGTAAGTGCTGATAACGAGCTGGACCAATTATCAACATCTCAGTTTTATCTGGGTTAAGACGGAGGAAATTGAGTGACATCCAGTGCTTGATTGGCACACCAAGATTACAGCAATCCCGCGGATTTGTCATCGATAACGGCATATATAATTGAGTGTCATCCGCGTAACATTGAAAACTAATGTTATATTTACGTATTATGTCCCTAAGCGGAATCATATAAATATTAAATAGAATTGGTCCGAGTACCGATCCCTGCGGGACACCACATGTAACGTTATAGAGCTCAGAGGTCGCATTACCATGGACTACTCCAGGGGTGGCCAACCAGTCAGAGACTAAGAGCCACATTTTTTTACTGTGTACCGCAAAGAGCCGAATAATTAGTTTTTGCTAAAATAAGCGCATCTTTGTATTTCAGGAGGCTGTCACGCCATGCCTGATGGAAAACCTCAAGGTTGGTTAAACACCATTTGCACTCAGGCTTTCTATATAATTGCTTAAGCGTACGTGTTTCATCTGTGAACCATGGAGTAGGCTTTCTACGGTGAGTTTTCAGAGTTTTCCGTAGTGGCGCTACCGAGTCGATGGCATTTAACAATGTTGCATTGAATTCATTTGTAAGATTATCAATAGAGCCAATACATGCAGGAAATATGGCAGTTGCCGGCGGCAGTAACTCAGACAGCGCACTCACAGTTACGGAATTAATATTACGACTGCTGTAATTTTGATTGCGCTCTTGTCTTTGACAGGGAGCTAAAATTTCAAATTATATTAAGTAGTGATCAGACATAACAGTAGTGTATGGCAGTACTGTTATATTTGAGGTTGCCAGTCCTCGGGATAATACCAGATCTAAGGTATTTCCATTTTTGTGTGTTGCTGCCTGTATGGCTTGCGTAAAACCAAACGTATCAATTAAAGTCTGAAACGCCAAAGTAACTGGCTCGGACGGTAAATTCATGTGGATATTGAAATCCCCCATAATTATTATATTATCCGCATTTGTCAGTAGATCAGCCACGAATTCTGAAAATTCATCCAGGCAACCAGAGTAAGCCCCAGGTGGACGGTAAATAACAGCAAGATAAAATGACGGTAGCGGGGTGGATCGGACAATGAGAACTTCAAATGTTTTAAGTACGTTAATCGAACGAGGCCTAAATATAAGATTGGAATTAGAGATAAGGGCGACACTCCCACCCTTTTTACGAGGGCGCGCCACATGCAAGCTCACAAAATTTGGAGGCGAGGCCTCATTAAGCGGCAGCTCATTAGGTTTTAACCAGGTCTTGCAAAAACCAAAAATGTTTAGATTATGTTCCATGAAGAGGTCATTAACGAGTACTGCTTTCGTATGAAGTGATCTAATATTCATAAAACCGAGTTTGAGTCTAATTGGTAGATCAGGGTTCGTATGTATCGGAGGATTTTTCAAACGAAATACGAGTAAGATTGTGTTCCCTAGGCCCGACATTACCTCTAAAATGTCTATTAGCGCGGCGGGACGATACGAACATAGGAATTTGATAGTTAATATTCGGCAAACATGTAATATTATTTGGAACAGGCACCGTTCCATCAGCGATACCGATCAGGGTGGAGTGATTGGATTTGTCGACTACCTCTGTAGAAAGTGTGTAAATATGTACTGAGGCACTATTCAAACTGTGACGCTCTAGTCTACACAAGGAGCTACTATGTGCATGCTGGGAATCTAGCCTAGCGCTAGTTAACTTTAACTTAACAGACTCCAAACCCATCCTAACAGGTGGCCTTGACATCTGTGACCCGGCCTGCTCTAAAGTGACCTGTCATGAATGGCTCAAACAGTAATCTATATTCCTTGAAACAGTGAAGGCGCCTTTACGTTTAGGATGAAGGCCGTCCTTCCTCAGCAGCTCGGGGCGGCCCCATAAGGAGGACCAGTTATCTATAAAATACAGTCCCTGCTTCTTACAGAAACCTGCCATCCATCGATTAAGGGAGACTAATCTACTAAAACTCTCATCAGTGCCTCCCAGGCAGGAGGCCAGAGAAAAATACTCGATGGCGACTCATCTTTCTGGCCAGATAACAAGTCCTCGCTATGTTTTTTTTTGTGATCTCTGATTGCCTCATCCTAACATCATTGGAGCCAATGTGTATCACTATATCCGAGTAGCTAGTGTTATTGGAGCTACGCTGTTGACTAGACCTATTGCGAGCCAGCTCCCAAGGATTAGCTTCTATGTCGGGTGCTCTGGCTCCAGGGATACACATTACTGTGGCTGGATTTTTAAGCATGATGTTTCGGGTAATGGAGTCACCTATGACCAAGGTGCGAGAGCCAGTAGACCGAGATGACTTGAGACTAGGGGTGTAACGATTCATCGATACACATCGATTAATCGATATAATGCTCTACGATTTATTGGCATCGAAGCTAAACGTAAGTATCGATTTATATCGCCGTGTTTGACCTCGGACATTAGACGCGACTTTATTTTGAAATCCAGTTCATTGTTGCTCGCTTCCTCTTTCCGGGAGCAGTGCGCGCAGCGTTGTTGTGTTGTCAGCAGAGCAGGCACATGAAAGGGGAGTCGACTAGTACGCGGCTCCTGGGCTGGTGCTATGGCTAGTGTCCAAAAAGATGAGGAAATTTGCTCCCCTTTAGGCTTCAAGTCATTCGTTTGGAAGCACTTTGGATTCCAAAGAAAAGATGGCTCAACGGACAAGACACGTGCAGTTTGTAAATCCTGCCATGCGGTGATCAAATATTCAGGGACCACAAATCTCTCCGCACATTTAAAGAAAAAACACGACATCAAAGTTCTGTGTTAAAATAAGCACTTTGTATACTACAATACTCTTGTAATTTCCTAAATAAAGAGTTTGCAGTACCTTGTTGACTTTGCGTATGAATTGTTATAAATCAGGATAGTTCTATATTTTTTATTTAAAGAAAAATATCGATCGTAGAGCACTATATCGCGATATATCGTGAATGAATCGCAGCAGGCTTTAAGATATCGGCAAATATCGTATTGTAGTTCTTTGAATCGATATGATATCGTATCGTGACAAAACCCGCGATTTACACCCCTACTTGAGACGACTATGCATCTTAACTGGCTCATCACGGTTAGCAAGCCGCTTGGGGCTAATGCTAACTGGGCTAGCAAGCTGACTACAGTCCGCATCTGTGTCCGCCACATCTACTGTTATCGCACTATTCTGCTCTAGCTGGCAGACACGTCCCATGGATAACCATTCTAAGAGGAGGGTGGAGTTGGTGCACGAAGCCGAACAAACATCTTTATCCGCAGCCATACTTACATGTCCGATGAGCGACGGTAGACAAACAGCCACGAAGCCTCCGCTGAGAGCCAAACAGTGATGTGGTCGAAATGGCAGGGATTGACGGTCCGCGACTTGGTAACAATAGTAAACTCCCAAAAGTGGAGTAAAAAAACGTAAAAAGCGAGGAAAAACTAGTAAAAAATATAAAAAGTAGGAATGTAGATCTTCTCTCTAGTGACGCTGCAGCGCTCTACATGGCAAACCGGAAGTGTGTTTCTCAGCGCAGCTGTGTTAGAACAGAACACAATGATATTTGAGAAGTGAAACGAAGTTTATAAGGCAGCTCGGTAGAGCACTGGGTAGCACTTCCGCCTCACAGTTAGGAGGGTGCGGGTTCGATTCCACCTCCGGCCTTCCCTGTGTGGAGTTTGCATATTCTCCCAGGGCCCGCGTGGGATTTCTCTGGGCACTCCGGTTTCCTCCCACATCCCGAAAACATGCTTGGTAGGCCGATTGAGCACTCCGAATTGTCCCTAGGTGTGAGTGCGAGTGCGAATGTTTGTTTGTCTCTGTGTGCCCTGCGATTGGCTGGCAACTGGTTCAGGGTGTCTCCCGCCTACTGCCCGATGACGGCTGGGATAGGCTCCAGCACACCCGCGACCACCGTAGGGAGTGAGCGGGACAGAAAATGGATGGATGGATGAAGTTTATAAGATTTATAGAAAGTGTGTCATCATTACTTGAACAAAAGTTGCATACATTTGGGCAACCCAACAGAGAAAATCCTCCTTTTGCAGAAATAACAGCCTCTAAATGCTTCCTATAGCTTCCAATGAGAGTCTGAAATCTGGTTGAAGGCGAAGGATGGTGAGAACAGTCAAAGTCAAACCACAGAGCAGCTCCAAAGACCGACAACATGATCTTCATCCAGATGGTGATACTGTGCATCGTTGAACTATTCAGTGCACTTTGTACAAGGGAATGCTGTATGGGAGAATAATGGAGAAGACTTTTCTATTGGGGTGCCCAAATTTATTTATATGCACTTGCCTATCTTTGTTCAAGTAATGATTGCACACTTTCTGTAAATCTTATAAACTTCATTTCACTTCTCAAATATCACTGTGTTTGTCTGCCATCTGATATATTTAACTGGAATTGCTGATCCGAACAACCAATGATTTATAAAGGAAAATCTGGAAAATGATCAGGGGTGCCCAAACATTTGCATACGACTGTATATATGTCAAATAAATAAATATTTATATATATATATATACTGTGGATAGATAGATGGATAGATGGATAGATGGATAGATGGATGGATAGATGATAGATGGATAGATGGATAGATGGATGGATGGATGGATGGATGGATGGATGGATGGATGGATGGATGGATGGATGGATGGATGGATGGATGGATGGATGGATGGATGGATGGATAGATGGATAGATGGATAGATGGATAGATGGATAGATGGATAGATGGATAGATGGATAGATGGATAGATAGATAGATAGATAGATAGATAGATAGATAGATAGATAGATAGATAGATAGATAGATAGATAGATAGATAGATAGATAGATAGATAGATAGATAGATAGGCAATCCCCGCCCCCTTTTCTTGTCTTCCGGGTTAGATAGATAGATAGATAGATAGATAGATAGATAGATAGATAGATAGATAGATAGATAGATAGATAGATAGATAGATAGATAGATAGATAGATAGATAGATAGATAGATAGATAGATAGATAGATAGATAGGCAATCCCCGCCCCCTTTTCTTGTCTTCCGGGTTAGAGCAACGCTGGCGTCTGGACTGTTGACTGGCGCTTCTACCCCGAACCGTGTCCGCTATTTGTTTGTCCCCTGTCTGTTTTGTGTTTCCCGTTTTAATGTGCCCGTTTTTTCTTTTATTTTCTCGCCTTTTCTCCTGCCCACCGCGTATCTCTGGAGCTCTGCTCGCACCTCTCCGATCCCGCTCCCTCTGACTACGAGCTACGCTAGCCAGCTAGCCAACCCACCACCGGACCCTCCTACCTCCCGGCTCTGAGCCTGTAGCTGCTTGCTCTTGGCTCGGCAAACGGCTCCAACCCAACTTGCTGGCCACTTGGCCGGCGTCCTCGGGGGGAGCACCCGCTCGCTGCGAGCTCGCCAGTCGTGGCTCGGCTGTGTGCCGCCATGACACACTGGGGCGTGCCGTTTGCACGGGTACAGTCGGGATTGACCAACACCACCACCCACTCCACCAACATCACGACTCGGTCCACTGCTGCTTCCATGCATTTCACTACCAACTTCTAGTTAACCAGCTACTAGCCATTTCTACCATTTTATGTGGATTATTCCCTGCTGCTGTCACGTCTCATCTCCTGCATGAACTATCACTTCTGCTACTCCGGGCTTCCATTCCACTAACTTCTCGTCCATTTGTCTACACTGCTGCTGATCTTCATCATTTCAACAATAATCACCGTCTCCCTGCTGCTGCTGCCTCAGCTGCCAGCAAGGCTGGGATCCTCCGCCGTCGCCGCTACATCCACCGTAGCTCCGGACTATCTTTTAAACGACATTTCCCTGATGGCTCGCCCATCCCCTCTTTCTGGACTAACTCTCGCCCCCCGTCACCCCCACCTTCCGTACTGTCAACTTCAACAATCTCCGTTCCCCCACCCCCGCTCCTTCATCCATCTCCCTCGCACTGCTGAACTGTCGCTCCCTCTCCAACAAATCACTAGTTATTTTCGAACTAATATTGGACAATAATTTGGATCTGCTCCTTCTCTGTGAAAGATGGCAACAGCCCCTGGACTATTTTTCTCTCAACCAAGCCACTCCGTCTAACTACAGCTACATCGCCAAACCCCGCCTCTCTGGGCGAGGAGGTGGTATTGCTGTCTTCCATAAGCGGTCCCTATCAATCACTGAATTGGACCTCAAACTCCCATCTATTTCATCCTTTGAATATCTCGCTTTTTCCCTCCCCAACTCTACTACTGCTGTTCTTATCTACCGCCCCCCCCAAGTCACATCCGTCTTTTCTCTCTGAACTCTCTGAACTTCTCACCATCGTATCCTCAGTCTCCTATCGCCTCCTACTAATCGGTGACTTCAACATCCACATCGACCAACCAAGTGCTCCACTGACGTCTGACTTCATCTCCGTTCTGGACTGCTTTCATTTCAGCCAGCACATCAACTTCCCCACCCACGCCAAAGGCCACACCCTGGATATAGTATGCTCCTCTTTTCCACTCACATCCAACCCCCATCCTCTCACCTTTCCACTGTCAGATCATCTCTGCATCCTCTTCTCCGCCCCTCTACCCTCGCCTCATAAATCCACAAAGCGCACCATCTCCTACCGCAACATCAAGACTGTAAACCCAATCACGCTTTGCCAGCTCTTATCCTCTGCTCTTCCTTCCGACCCCACTTCTTCCTCCCCTGATGACCTTGCCACCACGCTCAATAACATCCTTTCTGACTCCCTTGATTCCATAGCCCCCTGGAAAACTTCCTCTGTTACATTCACTAACTCTGCCCCTTGGTACACACCGGAACTCCGCACCATGAAACAAACTGGCCGTCAACTCGAACGCCTCTACAAAAGAACCCGCCTCACCGTCCATGCCGAAACATTTAAACAACACATCTCCTCCTATCGTGATGCTCTTCTTGCTGCCAAATCTGCTTACTTCTCATCTCTCATTAATAACACCAACCGAAACCCCCGCATACTGTTCTCCACCCTCAACAAATTGCTCCAGCCACCGGTCACCAAGCCACCCTCCTCACCTGCCCTCTGTAACTCCTTCCTTGTCAACTTTAACAACAAAATCGCCCAATTCAACAGTTCTCTGACCGACACCATCGATAACTCCTCCTCCCCCACCTCCCCTGCCCTCCTGCCCCCCTTCCTGACTGCCCGCCCTTTCCCTCTCTCACTGCCTTCTCCCTTGTTGACTCCTCCACTATCATAGACATCATTACCTCATCCAAGACAACCACCTGCTCTAACCCTCTTCCAATGACCTTAACTAAGGCCTGCCTCCCTGTCCTCCTTCCCTACCTCACCACCCTTTTTAATCAGTCTTTATCCCTTGGCCACTTTCCCACTGTCTATAAACTTGCAGCCATCACCCCCATCCTCAAAAAGCCCACCTTGGACCCACTCAATCTCTCCAACTACCGTCCCATCTCCAACCTTTCATTCCTTTCCAAAACCCTTGAACGCATTGTGTCCGCCCAACTCCACACCCATCTCCAGTCCAACAACCTCTATGAACCCTTCCAGTCCGGATTCCGCCCACTTCACAGCACTGAAACAGCTCTAGTTAAAGTCACCAACGATCTCCTCATTTCTGCAGACTCTGGTGCCCTCAACATCCTACTACTACGTGACCTTAGCGCAGCCTTTGACACTGTGAACCATTCCATCCTCCTCCAAAGGCTGCGCCAACTAGGTGTTGAGGGCACTGCACTCGACTGGCTCACCTCCTACCTCACCAACAGAAACCAGTTCATCTCTCTCTCCGGTCACACATCCATCCTCTCCCCAGTTACACAAGGGGTCCCCCAAGGCTCAGTTCTTGGCCCCCTCCTATTCATCTGTTACCTCTTTCCCCTTGGTACTGTCATCCGCAAACTCAATCTGGACTTCCACTGCCACGCTGATGACACCCAGATCTATATACATACGACACAAACCCGTAACCTTTCCCTCACCCATTTTGAAACCTGCATCTCTACAATAAAAGCATGGCTGACCCACAACTTTCTCAAACTCAACAGTGACAAAACAGAGCTCCTCCTCATTGGCACTAAATCCTCCCTTAATAAAACTGGATCCATCACACTCACCATTGACTCCTCAAACATCACTCCCTCCCCTCTGGCACGCAATCTTGGCGTTATTTTTGACCCCACACTGTCCTTTCAACCTCATGTTAGCTCAGTTGTCAAGACCTCCTACTTCCACCTCCGACGCATCGCTAAAATCCGGCACTGCCTTTCTCTCCCTGCCGCTGAATCTCTCATCCACGCCTTCATCTCATCCCGGCTTGACTACTGCAACTCCCTTCTCACTGGAATCACTGCTCACTCACTCTATAGACTTCAACTAGTCCAAAACTCTGCTGCTCGCCTCCTTACCCACACCCGGTCCCGTGAACAGATCACTCCTGTTCTCCACTCTCTTCACTGGCTCCCCATGAAGGAGCGTATCATCTTCAAGATACTCCTCCTCACCTTCAAAGCCCTTCACCACCTGGCTCCCACTTACCTATCCGACCTCCTTGTCACATACTGCCCCAACCGTCCCCTCCGATCCTCCAATACTTCACGTCTGACAGTCACAAAATCCAAACTCAAATCCTTCGGTGACAGAGCCTTCTCCTGCACATCACCCAGACTCTGGAACTCTCTCCCCCAGTCTGTCTGTGACTCATCCACACTCCCCATATTTAAGTCCCGTCTAAAAATTTACCTCTTCTCCCAAGCTCATGACCTCCCCTACCCATAACTGGTTTCCTCTTCTTAAGTTTATCCAATTGTTTCCTCCCCGTACCCCCCCCCCCCCGCCCCCCTCATGTATGTCTTTGCCTTGTTCCCTGTAAGCGTCTTTGGGTTCTTGAAAAGCGCTATACAAATTTAATGAATTATTATTATTATGGATAGATGGATGGATGGATGGATGGATGGATGGATGGATGGATGGATGGATGGATGGATGGATGGATGGATGGATGGATGGATGGATGGATGGATACCGTATTGGCCCGAGTATAAGACGACCTTGATTATAAGACGACCCCCTCTTTTTCAAGACTCAAATTTGAAAAAAGACTTTTTGAACATCAAATTTAATTTTTATACAGAAAATGATTACATCTGAAACAAGTGATTATAACAATACATTCGAGAGAAAATGCATGTTATTTTATACAAAACAGCAAATACACATTGAGCTCTGCATTTGTAGAAGGTGCAGCTGCGCTTCAGGTGAAGCTTAATTACTGTATTGGCCCAAATATAAGACAACCCTGATTATAATATATTATATTTTGAACGCCAAATTTAATTTTTATACAGAAAATATTTACGGTAAATCTGAAACAAATGTTTATAACAATATATTCGAGAGAAAAAGCATGTTATTTTGCCTCATTCAAATCATGCAAAAACTGTCTTTCACATATTAATATCTGAACATTTAAATATATAAACTAAAGTGCAATCACATTTGTAAATGAATGGCTTCTGGTTTTTGAAATGTAAATAAACCAATCTACTGTGATAAAACAACAAAATTCTAATCACTGCATTAACCTTCAAAGTGAAGTCTAACTGTAACTGTAGTCTTGAAACAAATCTGAATAAGGAAAAACATTGCAATAAAAAAATGCAATAATGCTGCTATTGTTGGGAAGCCTGAGGACTGTATAGGGGGTTGGCTTGGATGGTTATGCTCTTTTCGCCCCCCCGATGTCGGTCAGAACACAGGAGGGAAGACGTGGTTCAGTTTTGATTGCTTTACTGAATTATTGGCAAAAAAGTAACAGGCACATAGGGGCAGCTAGGCAAACTGGCAAAAGGGTATAGGCACATAATTGGTCGTAAGGATGTGAGAGCAGGTGTTTGTAGTGTACTTGGGTGAGTCTTTGGGTTTGTGAATGTGATTCTTGTGTGTGTGATTATTGCATGAAGCGTGTGAAGGGTGTGTGGGGTGTGCGTGTGTGTGGTGCGTGTGTGGTGTGTGTGTGGTTCTGCAACAGACAGAAATACGGCACGTAAGTCAACGCTCAACTTCTGACGTCACACAACACTAGTAGACGGCACACATTACATAACTAACTGCGCGTAACGGTTCCGCTATACTAAATAACCATAAATGAAATACTCTCGGCAACACACCAAACATAAGTCATCGAGACAACAAAATATATTTGCTGGTGACCGTTAGTCGCCGTGTCGCTCCGTAACGGCAGTTGTGATGAGTGTACGCTGCTCGTATGATGCGAGGCAAACTTAAAGGAGCGCGCCGGAGCTGTCAATCAAACGGCACACACACAAAGCAAACCGCGATCGGACAAATGGCACAATAGTGGTCAGTAGTAACAATGAAATGTATATACTCACTTTGTGTCAAAGACGCACATGATCACAGCAACATAGTCGATACCAGCGACCTTTAATTTACCGCTGCGCACAAGTGGTATAATATCTAAACTCCGAATGTAAGACGACCCCCACTTTTTCAGTCTTATTTCAATGCAAAAAACATCATCTTATATTCAGCCAATACGCTATTGTACTGGCACAAGCTTCATTTTGACTATATGGGAATTTAGTACAGTAACCTGCACCATGGTGGGCGTTCTAGCATACTGAGGGTGTTCCTATGACAAGTGCCAGTGTGCACCTAACATTTTGGTGGAAAGGAGACTAAACTTTACATCTGCTAGAACCATGTCTAACTATTGTCAGAAGTACTGTAACACAAGTTTGGTGACTTTGATTATACTAGCACTGGTAGATAGATTCTGCGCTCTTCACTTTATATTCTTGATTATACTTTCAAAATCACCCCCTTGGCCAAGGCACAACTATGAAGGTTTGAAGGTGGTCATACACAGACACATATAATCGGGATGGAAGGTGCAGAGGCAAGCATCATCAGTGTCATATTTCCATGCCAAATGAAAAGCTACCATCATTGATTTCAGTGCTTCTATCAGGCCGGCAATTGCCAGTCAAAGAATACAAAAAAGTAAAAGGTAAATGGAGTGCACTAAACATCAGTATATCTTCCGACATCATATGGTGGAGCCCTAAACACACATACACTCGCATACATTTTACTAACTCGTTAGCCTGCCCACTACTTCTTGTTAACGTTCCACGCACACACGTATAATATTTATGTTTTCAATATTTATACAAAATGTTCTGTATGTTATTTATACTATTAATGTATTATTTACATGTTTGAAACAATTATTTAATGTTCTAATAATATAATATACACTTAAATGGTTTCATATACATTTAATGACACAAAAAATGTACAGATGAGAGGGTGACCGGACTGTACTTCGTGGATTTCACTTATCGCGGGTGGTTTTTGGAACCAATTATCCGGGATAAATGAAGCATTACTGTACTCACTATGTGTACAACATACTCAGTCGATACCACCAACCTTTCACTAATCGCTACGCACAAGTGAATGGGTATAATGTCTAGACCCCGAATGTAAAATGCCCCCCACTTTTTCAGTCTTATTTCAATGCAAAATCATCGCCTTATATTCAGGCCAATACGGTGTGTGTGTGTGTGTGTGTGTGCGCGTGTGTGCGTGTGTGCGTATGTATATATATATATATATTTTTTTTAAAAAAACAGTCCGGATGGTCCGCTTCCTCTTTGGTCGACGTCTAGTGTTTCCAAAAACAATTTGAAAAGTGGACTCATCAGACCACAAAACACTTTTTCATTGTGCATCGTCCATTTTAAATCTTTTATGCAATGACCTTTACAGGTCGCTTATATTACTTCACACAAACACTACGTCCATCTGCTCCTGGTTCGGCCCTCCGGTCCAAATTTAGAACCCAGTTCGGCCCGCGAGTCAAAAAGTTTGCCCACCCCTAGTCTATACATTTCATTGTTACTATTGTCCACTGTTGTGCCGTTTGTCCGATCGCGGTTTGCTTCGTGTGCGCTTCGTGTGTGCGCCGTTTGATTGACAGCACCGGCACGTTTAAGTTTACCTCGCATTGTACGAGCAGCGTACATGCATGACTACAGCTGTTACGCAACGGCACGGCGACTAACGGTCGACAGCAAATGTTTTTTGTTGTCTCGATCACTTATGTTTGGTGTGTTGCCGAGAGTATTTCATTTATGTTTATTTATATAGCGGAACCGTTACGCGCAGTTAGTTATGTAATGTGTGCCGTCTACTAGTGTTGTGTGACGTCAGAAATTGAGCGTTGACTTATGTGCTGTATTTGTCTGTTGCAAAACAACGCGCATACACACCACACACACACACCCCACACACCCTTCACACGCTTCATACAATAATCACACACACAAGAATCACATTCACACACCCAAAGACTCACCCATGTACACTACACACAGCTGCTCTCACATTCTTCCGACCAATTATGTGCCGATACCCTTTTGCAAGTTTGCCTGTATGACACTATGAGCCACAGTGCCTGTTACTTTTTTGCCAATAATTCAGTAAAGCAATCAAAACTGAACCACGTCTTCCCTCCTGTGTTCTGACCGACACCCGGGGGCGAAAAGAGCATGACATCCGAGCCAACCCGCGCTACAGTCCTCAGGCTCCCCAACAATAGCGGTAGCAGTTTGCATTATTTTATTGCAATGTTTTTCCTTATTCAGATTTGTTTCAAGACGACAGTTAGACTTCACTTTGATGGTTAATGCAGTTTATTGCAATTTTGTTGTTTTATCACAGTAGATTGGTTTATTTACATTTCAAAAACCAGAAGCCATACATTTACAAATGTGATTGCACTTTAGTTTACATATTTAAATGTTCAGATATTAAGGTGTGATAGGCAGTTTTTGCATGGTTTGAATGAGGCAAAATAACATGCTTTTTCTCTCAAATATATTGTTATACCCCTCCGTGAGTCGTCACCTTATCGTGGTGGAGGGGTTTGCGATCCTAGGAGTCATGTTGGCTGGGGCTTCATGCCCCTGGTAGGGTCACCCATGGCAAACGGGTCCTAGGTGAGGAGCCAGACAAAGCACGGCTCACACTAGGCCCTTATGATGAATAAAATAAATGGATTTTGTTTTCCCTCGCCCGGACGCGGGTCACCGGGGCCCCCCTCTGGAGCCAGGCCTGGAGGCGGGGCTCGAAGGCGAGTGTCTGGTGGCCGGCCGGGCCTTTGCCCATGGGGCCCGGCCGGGCCCAGCCCGAAAAGGAAATGTGGGTCCCCCTTCCCATGGGCTCACCACCTGTGGGAGGGGCCAAAGGGGTCAGGTGCAGTGTAAGCTGGGCGGCGGCCAAAGGCAGGGACCTTGGCGGTCTGATCCCCGGCTGCAGAAGCTGGCTCTTGGGACATGGAATGTCACCTCTCTGGCTGGAAAGAAGCCCGAGCTGGTGTGCGAGGCAGAAAAGTTCCGACTAGATATAGTCGGACTTGCCTCCACGCACAGTTTAGGTCCCGGTACAAGCCCTCTCGAGAGGGGCTGGACTCTTCCACTCTGGAGTTGCCCACGGTGAGAGGCGTCGAGCAGGTGTGGGTATACTTATTGCCCCCCGGCTGGGCACCTGCACATTGGGGTTCACCCCGGTGAATGAGAGGGTAGCCTCCCTCCGCCTTCGGGTGGGGGGACGGGTCCTGACTGTTGTTTGTGTCTATGCACCAAACGGCAGCTCAGAGTACCCACCCTTCTTGGAGTCCCTGGAGGAAGTGCTGGAGAGCGCTCCTTCTGGGGACTCCATCGTTCTACTGGGTGACTTTAATGCTCATGTGGGCAATGACAGTGAGACCTGGAAGGGCGTGATTGATCGGGGGGAACGGCCCCCCCGATCTGAACCCGAGCGGTGTTCTATTATTGGACTTCTGTGCTCGACACAGATTTTCTATAATGAACACCATGTTCAAACATAAGGGTGTCCATGTGTGCACTTGGCACCAGGACACCCTAGGCCGGAGTTCGATGATCGACTTTGTGGTCATGTCATCGGATTTGCGGCCGCATGTTTTGGACACTCGGGCGAAGAGAGCGGCGGAGCTGTCAATTGATCACCACCTGGTGGTGGATTGGCTCCGATGGTGGGCGAAGATGCCCGTCCGACCTGGCAGACCCAAACGCTCTGTGAGGGTCTGCTGGGAACGTCTGGCAGAATCCCCTGTCAGGAAGAGCTTCAACTCCCACCTCCTGCAGAGCCTTTCCCACGTCCCGGGGGAGGCGGGGGACATTGAGTCTGAGTGGACCTTGTTCCGCGCCTCCATTGTTGAGGCGGCCGACCGGAGCTGTGGCCGTGTGTCGTGGCGGCAATACCCGGACCCGGTGGTGGTCACCGGCGGTAAGGGATGCCGTCAAGCTGAAGGAGTCCTGTCGGGCCGTTTTGGCCTGCGGAACTCTGGGGGCAGCCAAGTGGAACGCGGCTTCGGCGGTTGCTGAGGCAAAATCCCGGGCGTGCGAGGAGTTTGGCGAGGCCATGGAGAATGACTTCCGGACGGCTTCGAGGAAATTCTGGTCCACCATCCGGCGTCTCAGGAGGGGGAAGCAGTGCAACGTCAACACTGTTTACAGTGGGGATGGCGTGCTGCTGACCTCGACTCGGGACGTCGTGTGTCGGTGGGGAGAATACTTCGAAGACCTCCTCAATTCCACCAACACGCTTCCATTGTGGAAGCAGGGCCTGGGGACTCTGAGGCGGACTCTCCAATCTCTGGGGTCGAAGTCACTGAGTTAGTTAAAAAACTCCTCGGTGGCAAGGCCCCGGGGGTGGATGAGGTCCGCCTGGAGTTCTTAAGGGCTCTGGTTGTTGTGGGGATGTCATGGCTGACACACCTCTACAACATCGCGTGGACATCGGGGACAGTGCCTCTGGATTGGCAGACTGGGGTGGTGGTTCCCCTCTTTAAGAAGGGGGACCGGAGGGTGTGTTCCAATTACAGGGGAATTACACTCCTCAGCCTCCCTGGTAAGGTCTATTCAGGGGTGCTGGAGAGGAGGGTCCGTCGGGAGGTCAAACCTCGGATTCAGGAGAAGCAGTGTGTCTTTCGTCCTGGCCGTGGAACAGTGAACCAGCTCTTCACCCTCAGCAGGATTCTCGAGGGTGCATGGAAGTTCGCCCAACCAGTCCACATGTGTTTTGTGGACTTGGAGAAGGCGTTCGACCATGTCCCTCGGGAGGTTCTGTGGGGGGTGCTTCGGGAGTACAGGGTACCGAGCCAACTGATAAGGGCGGTTCGGTCCCTGTATCACCGATGCCAGAGTTTGGTCCGCATTTCCGGCAGTAAGTCGGATTCGTTCCCAGTGAGGGTTGGACTCCGCCAAGGCTGCCCTTTGTCACCAATTCTGTTTATAATTTTTATGGACAGAATTTCTAGGCGCAGCCGAGGTGTTGAGGGGGTCCGGTTTGGGGACCTCAGCATCGCGTCTCTGCTTTTTGCAGACGGAGTAGAGTCGCTACTCCTCCACGTTGAGAGGAGCCAGATGAGGTGGCTCGGGCATCTCATCAGGATGCCTCCTAGACGCCTCCCTGGGGAGGTGTTCCGGGCATGTCCCACCGGTAGGAGACCCTGTGGACGACCCAGGACGCGCTGGAGAGACTGTCTCTCAGCTGGCCTGGGAACGCCTTGGGTTAGATCTGGGATGGGTTAGATCTGGGATGAGCTGGATGAAGTGGCTGGGGAGAGGGAAGTCTGGTAGTCCTTTCTGAAGCTGCTGCCCCCGCGACCCAACCCCAGATAAGCGGAAGAAGATGGATGGATGGATGGATGGACGGATGGATGGATGATAGTTATAATCATTTGTTTCAGATTTACTGAAATTGTTTTCTGTATAAAAATTTTGCGTTCAAAAAGTCTTATTTCAAACTTGAGTCTTGAAAAAGAGGGTCGTCTTATAATCAGGGTCGTCTTATATTTGGGCCAATACAGTAATTGAGCTGCACCAATTGTTTTGCTGAAGCGCACCTGCACCTTCTACAAATACAGAGCTCAATGTGTTTTAGTTGTTCTTTTAAGGTGCAGACATATAATCTGCTGTTTTGTTTTAACCTGTTATCAACAAACACCGGTTTGCTGATTATTTACATAGCTTTATTTGCTAAATGATGATTTATACATGATGGTTGTGTTGTTTATTTTAATAAGAATTGAAGCTGTTATTTAACATTTTTGTAAGGACCTCAGCACATTTGATTAAGTAACACTACATTTTTACCAATGTTTACCTGAAAAAATAGAATGCTGATAGCATCGCAGTTCCCAGAACAGCTCCCACTATGACTCCAGTCAAAGCTGACACTCCAAGTCCACCTTGTTATAAGAACAATAATTGAACACAGCACGTAATATACATATAAATTGACAAAAGCATTGCACTGTGGTAGTGATTCTTTACATGATGTGTCTGATATCTCCGTATGTTTTATCTGTAATCCTTGCAGAGTAAAGTGGTCATAGTTGAAAGTGGGCAGCAGCTCAAAGCTTCCATTCACACCAAAATAATTAGCAACAACCTGCAATGATAAAATGAAAATTTTACAGGGATACATAAAAGATTTCAAACATGAAAAAATGTTGATGTCATTTGATTCTGCATCTTACCTCATACGTTCCTGCATTAACATCGGTCATTGCCATTACCGAGAAATCTCCGTTTCTGTCACCATTGACATCCATGGACACCTGGCCAGCGATTCCTGTGCACCACAATCAAAAGCATTCTCCATCTGAGGTTGATGGCTATTCATATCTAGAGATATTGCAGCTGATCTCTAAATCATTTTCTGTAAAATTCTCAAGGAATTTGATAGCTTTTCTCGCAAGAATATGGTTTATAAAATCAGTACAAGCCCCAAATGCTAATGAAATGTCATTATGGTGTCACGTTCCAGCATCACCTGCCGCTCGGCCACGCCCCAATCGTCTGAATCACCCACACCTGTCAGGCTCTCTATTTGAACCCTGTCATCCAGTCACTCCCTTGTCAGTTCATTCCTGTATGCTACCCGTTGCTCCCTGTGCGTTTAAGCCTATCAGCCTGTGCCTTTTCTCTGTTGCCAATCGTTTCGGTAAACTGACCAACCACGCTCCGATCGCCGCCTGCCCCGACTAATAGCTCGTCCCTGACCACGCTCCGATCGCCGCATACCCCGACTACTTGCTCGCCCTGACCACGACTATGCGCTGCGCTCTTCAGCACAGCTATGCCAGCCAGATCGGGAGTCCAGCATCCCACTTCCCTTTTCCTCTTTTCAATAAAGGATCGTGCTGCATTTGGTCACCCTGTCTCACTCCTTGACATATGGCATGGTAAGAAAAAAAAAAAATTCGTTGAGACCACTAAATTCTGTTTTTCAAAAAAATACTCTTTCATGATAATGTTACCAACAGATAAAGCAGCATCTTCAACAAAATTACAAGATTCAACCCTTGCACATGAACAATTATTTAAACTTGTGTGTCATGACTGCAAAGATCCATATTAGCTGGAATTACTTCAGATCACTTCATAGCAGCCTGAGGTTTCAAATCCACATCCAGAAAGTCGAAACCCAGTTTGGCAGAACCTGTGGCTGAAGCCAAATTGAGGCAGGGTTATTACTGTCTAGGCCAGTGCTTCTCAAATAGTGGGGCGCGCCCCCCAAGCTATACCTGGGGGGGCGCGTGTGACCCTGGGGAACAGGCTTTTTTTTTGGCAGTACTAGAATAAAGTGTAATTGCGCATCTACTACAGTAGGCGGCAGTGGCACTCTCATTGTTACTTCTGTCACGTTTGCGACAGTGCAACATTTTACGACTTACAAGACAACAGGTTTGCCTTGGTTAGCAGTGTTGAGTCAACAGAAAGCTCCGACTGCGTCCCGTCTATAGCCTCCGTTATTCAACATAACAACCACCAACATGAAAAAGCTTTTAACAGGGATGAAAAGAAAAGCGGAGAGAAACAAAGATAATGAAACAAAAGAAAGTCAGCCGAAAGCTAAGACGAGGAAATACGACGAAGCGTATTTAGCGCTTGACTTAACTGTGAGTAAGGATGAAATGTTATGCAGAGATGGATAGTCACGGTGGGGAGTGGGGGGCGCGAATAGTTTTCTTCTTGCTAGGGGGGGGGGCGTAACAGAAAATAATTGAGAAGCACTGGTCTAGGCCAAGATTTGACACCTCCGATTCCAGCACTAATTTTGACAAGAGATTTACCTTACATTTTTAGCTTTTTTTTTTCTATTGTTCTTTTTTTTGTTTTTTATGTGTGTCTAGCTCAGACATGGGCAAACTATTTCGGCCCGCCAAACCTGAATAAATTGTATTATTAATTTTTGGGGGGTCATTTTCCCTGCAATTACTATGTTTCCCCAGTAGATGGGGAACCGCTCGCCCGCGTATTTACTCCCGGGAGCCGTGTCAGAAAGCTTGGTGCACACTCCCAAGTGCGTGTGCGTACTCAGTAGTACGTAGTAATTTCATCTATCAGTGCCGAATTTCGAGTGTAGGCTGTGACGTCAATATTCACGTAATTCGCGCGCTGAGTTTTCAGATACAGTTTTACGCTAATGCCACCCACAAACCTTCCCCTAGAATCATTCCATTAAAATGTGGCCCGAAGAAAAGAAAGGTGGACACTGAGTGTCGAATGTTAAAAAAGAGAGGACAATTTGGCTCGACCTACGTGTGTGAGAAGACGTTCAGCCACATGAACGTCAACAAAGCCCGTCACAGATCTAGGTTAACGGACCAACACCTCGGCTCTGTCCTAAGAATTACCACAACAAATTTTACTCCAGACTATGATGCACTAGCAAAAAAGGTAAACCAACAATACTATTGATTCCTTTATTACTTTATTTAGATGTATTTTTTCACTGATTCTTCAAGATGATGTATTTGGTCAGAATGTTTGCCGTTGGATGTGATTTCGCCTCATTAGATAAACATATTTCATAAATCTGACCTGCAGGCGCTGAAGTGATGGAAAATGTTATTCATCATAAGTGTTTTTTGGTGAAATATTTTTTTAATGCTGTTAATAAATGGGCGGCTCGGTGGGGCACTGGGTAGCATGTCCGCCTCACAGTTAGGAGGGTGCGGGTTCGATTCCACCTCCGGCCCTCCCTGTGCGGAGTTTGCATGTTCTCCCCGGGCTCGCGTGTTTTCTCCGGGCACTCTGGTTTCCTCCCACATCCCAAAAACATGCTTGGTAGGCCGATTGAAGACTCCAAATTGTCCCTAGGTGTGTGTGCGAGTGCAAATGGTTGTTTGTCTGTGTGCCCGGCGATTGGCTGGCAACCGGTTCAGGGTGTCCCCCGCCTACTGCCTGATGACGGCTGGGATAGGCACCAGCACGCCCGCGACCCCCGCAGGGACTAAGCGGTTCAGAAAATGGATGGATGGATGTTAATAAATGCATTTGTTTTCGAAAAGCTTTTTTTAATACCCATGCTTTAGTATCTACTAAAAGTAAAAACCTTTTATGCAATGACCTCATTTATATTACTTCACACAAACACTACATCCATCTGCTCCTGGCCCCCCGGTCAAAATTTAGAACCCAATTCGGCCGTAAGTCAAAAGGTTTGCCCACCCCTGGTCTTGCTCATTACAGACATTGAAATGAAAACTGAAAGCAACTTTGTCATGTAAGTACATTTTACCTTCAAAGGTTCTATTCCACATTTGTGATGTGATTTGTGATCCATTTTTCTTATTGTATCCACTTTTCTTGGCTTCATTCAAAGCAAGAGCGTAAAGCAGCAAGGCATCATGGAATCCCTCAACAAACATGTTGACCTAAAATGGTAGAGTAGGAAGAACGCAAAATAACATATTTAAATGTTGTATTTCTCATTTATTGTTTAGTTTGTCAGTAGGGTCCACGAGGACACAAATATACCATTGAGTTTTAGGAGGTAGTGCAAATGTTATATCAGAGGGATGTCCAACGCTGCGTGTTCGTTTCGCTTCGGGTGGGGGGGGTGGTGTTGGTAATGGGACGTCCAACGCTGCGTGTTCGTTTAGGGGGGGGGGGTTAATGGCACGTCCAACGCTGCGTGTTCACGTCGCTTCGGGGGGGGGGGGGGGGGTGGGGGGTCGGGTGATGGGATGTCGGCTGTTTATGCGCTGGATAGATTTCTTGTGCGCTGAGAACGTGCGGGGAGTGCGCGATTGCGCACGCGCGCAGTTTAGAGGGAACATTGCTTATGACGACTTCAATATATCAAGATTGACTCTCCATGGTTGATTTAGGAGAAATGAGCAGCCTCTCTGTAGCCACAGTGCCTATTTCCTTTCAGCAGCCAACACTTGCAAACACGTCGCATTCTGAGAGGCTTTATGTAAGCTGAATACGTAGTTCATACCTCGTGACATTTTACATTAAGAGCCATATTATGCTTTGTTTTGGCTTTTCTATCGCCAGCTCGCTGTTAATTATTGTGGCACAACATACTAAATATACGCTCTGAGTGAGAAAAAGGGTGCGGGTTAGTTAACTGCAAGTTAACTACCCGCAAGCAGAGTCCTTTTTTTCTTTTTGTGATATCTCCGATTGGCAGTACAAGGCCAGCAGAAAGGAAATCAAAACAATGGTATATAAGGTTGTACTAATTAGCTTATTTTAAGAATCAAATTAAAATAAACTAGGAGACGGTGTCTGGACCAAAGTAATTTAAAGCTAATCGTAATTTAAAGATTTGTTGTAATGAGTAATGACATACAGCAGACATGTTTGCGTTAGGATTTATTTCAGCCGTAAATCACGTCAATGTCGCAAAAACACATTAGACAGGATCGGGCCGATCCTGTAACTAAATCTGATTCTGTCCGATATTCACAAAAGGGTAGTGACTGGGTGCTGATACCAAAATAGAATTTTAAATTGGGACGTCTCTAATTCTAAGTCAAAAGATTCAAAGTGGCTTCTAGTAATGAAAAAATTCTGTGGTGTACATGTGTCTACCGTGGAAAAACAGTGGATACAAAGAAATCAAATGATGTCAAATGCATAACACTTTATATTTGATCTTGAATTACCGTTTTTTTCCGTGTATAGTGCGCAAAATTTAACTAATTTATTGTCCTAAAATCTGGGGTGCGTATTATACATGGGTACAAAAAAAAAAATTTTAATTTTTTTTTTTTTTTTTTTTTTTAAAGAAAGTCATGGTACAACAAAACCAACAACAGGACTGACCGACAAAGTCGTGGAACAAAAAGACAGGGTGACATTACCAAAGACAGGAACAGAATGACAGTAACACATGCAATGATCCAACGGTGAGCGAGGGGCAGACAGGACTTAAATACAAAACACGTTACATCGATTGAGGTGACACAGGAAGAGAGGGGCGACGCGAACAGAAACTATGGCAACCTAGACACATAGCAAAACTGGGGACGAGACATGACAAATCTCCCCCGAAATAAAACTCACCTTTCTTCTTGTTTGTTGTCAATCGCGCATCGCATTCAGCCATCCTGCCCAACACACTTAGTCAAAAAAATCCATAATTGACGACACATCGTTTGATGCGATGGTGCAATCCTTGATGGTGTGTTATTGTCAAATATTGTTTGTTTTTAATCTCCATCGCAGACCGGACGTCATACGGAGGCCGCCATTACAGATGCGCAGAACGTATGCGCAAGACACGTCAGCTATATTAAGAGCGAGATATGTTATCTTCCTATTAGTTTCAATTCACAGTTTAATTAGCAGTTTAATCAGCAAATAACAAAATGCGTATTACAGGTAATATTTTATTTCACAACACTTTGCCTTGTTCCTTTCGTCTCTGCTGTTCATTTCAAACACGCTCCATACGACCGCAATGCTCTTGTATCAGACGCTCGCTCGATCACCTGCTAGTTTGCTGTCTGTCACAATGTACCCTACACAAATCCGAAACATTTGTTGCGGCTCCGAGTCACGACGAGGGGCAAGTTTTGGTTTCCAAGGGTGTTTTTATTCCTCTTCAACGTCTCTCCCATACAGAGCCGCCTCTTTCCCGTGCGCGCACGGAGCGCGGTGGTGCGTTTACGGGCAGTCGGAGAAATCAACGCCAACAAAAAAAATTACATCCAGCCTAGTTAAGACCATATCAAAGACTATAAAAATGGGACCCATTGCCTCCCTGCGTGTGTGACGATCATTGGGACTTAAAAAAAATAAAAAAATAAAAAAAAAAAATTTAAATTTTTTTTTTTTTTAAATTCATAAAAATTGGGTGCGTATTATACATGGGTACAAGCTTTTTTCCAGCATCAGCATGCCATTCTTAGGGTGCGTACTATACATGGGGGCGCACTATACACGGAAAAAAACGGTACTACATTATAGGTGCATGGAGTTGAGATCATGGGATGTTGTTAATATATGTCAACTGTGGGCTCCTGAAGCGCTTTTAGACTCTTTTGTGGTTAAGGGCTGTAAAACTACATTTGAATTAACTTGACATACTCCATTAAAACTGGAGTTTTAAACCAGTGAGTCATAGTCCAGTCCAACGAAAACATGAAGTATTTGTTACATGTATATAATAGTGTAATTGTTGACATGCATTTTAGAAGTGTGTGGGTTGTTTCAGATATGTATTTTGTTTTTTAAATGGATGCACTACATGAGAAATAGGAACACTAACCTGATTTTTACTGTGTACTTAAAAGTTCAAAAGCTTGAATACTAAATAGACTTAGACTTAGATTACATTTTGTAAACACTCGGTGCACACAAAACAAAATTTCGTTGCATACGGCTCTCAACAAAGGAATGATATTTCGGCTGGATAAACAGGCGAGAAGGAGAAGGGGAAAAGGGTATCAAAGCATACAGTATCAGCAAACACTAATACAATTCAATTGATATACTGTACAGTCCATTACAACTTTGTTTTATTACTTAAATGTTGATATACTTACATTTCCACAGTCTTGGCAGTTGTTCAGTCCCATACTTTCGCCGGCCTTTTTAATTTCCATTGAGAAGTTTTCAAACTCTGGCTTGACTGTTCGAAGCAGTGTCACAGTGTTCAAATATGCATAGGCTTGCTTTGCTTCATTGTCAAATTTGTCTCCACTCCTCCATGACCCATTGCCTGAAAAGCATGTTCATAACATTTACAAAATTATGGGGATGTATGCTAAATATCCCAGAAACAGGGTCTCAAAAATTATGTACACTAGTTAAACACTATGTTGTTATATAGGCTTTACCATAGGAGGATGCATTGAAGAGTTCAATATTGAAGAACATGTGAGTTCCACTGGTCAATCGATGCCTATGTGCAGCAAGCATAATTTCTCGAATTTTTCTGGCGTCCATACACAAGATTACAACTGCAAGACAATAGACAAAGACTACGTTCACATGCAGTCCATATTCGGGTTAAGGTCAAAATTCAGGTTTCTGAAACATTCAGAATAACCTTACAGACATGAATCGACATCTACATGTACATTCAAATACCCTGATTGAAACGGTGACACACACATACATCATGACGAAAGCTGACGTCGTTTTTGTTTGTTACTTTCTACTGTCAATAAAACACATGACTGTATATTAACGTCAGTCACCGCAGAAATAAAGCAGTAGTTTCCTCCTCACTCTAAAAGTGCGTCTCTGAGCTCCGCCATGACCGTTTACCTCGGTGTGTGGATTTCTAGCAAGTTGCAATTCTGACTTATGGACTTGTATACAGTACATTTATCCACTCTATCCATTAAAGTGCTTTTTTTTTGCAACTTGTCTTAGTTATTAATCATTTGGGGTTCAGAAAAGCTCTATTAAAATGTGTTATTCGAATATAAATATTCATTCATTCATTTATTCTCTTCTGCTTATCCAAGGTCTGGTAGTGAGGGCAGCAATTTAAGCAAGCCTCTCCTGTCCAGCTCATCCTGGGGGATCCCGAGGCGTTCCCAAGCCAGCTGAGAGACATACCGTTTTTTTCCATGTATAATGCGCCCCCATGTATAATACGCACCCTAAAAATGGCATGTTGATGCTGGAAAAAAGCCTGTACCCATGTATAATACGCACCCAAATTTTGACTCCTACTTAAGTCCGTAAACGTAAATTGTTTTCAGAAAAAAGATCATATTTGGGAACAACTGGATGTTATTCTGTCGGTCAGTATCACTGCGCATGCGCTAGCAAACTCGATAGCGAAGAAATGTTTCGGATTTGTGTAGGGTACATTGTGACAGCAAACGAGCAGGTGATCGAGCAAGCGTCTGATACGAGAGCATTGCGTTCGTATGGAGCGTGTTTGTTTGAAGTGAACAGCAGAGAAGAAAGCGCATCTGTAATGGCGGCCTCCGTATGATATCCAGATTTTTTAAAAAAAAAAATTTTTTTTTTTTTTGTACCCATGTATAATGCGCACCCCAGATTTTAGGACAATAAATTAGTTAAATTTTGCGCATTATACATGGAAAAAAACGGTACGTAGTCTCTCCAGCATATCCAGGGTCGTTCCTGGGGCTTCGTTCCAGTAGGACAGTGCTTCTCAATTATTTTCTGTTACGCCCCCCCCTACCAAAAAGAAAACTATTCGCGCCCCCCCCTCCCCACCGTGACTATCCTAACTTGTCTTGTAAGTCGTAAAATGTTGCACTGTCGCAAACGTCACAGAAGTAACAATGAGAGCGCCACTGCCCCCTGCTGTGAAAATGCGCAATTACACTTTATTCTAGTACTGCCAAAAAAAAAGCCTGTTCCCCAGGGTCACACGCGCCCCCCCCCCAGGTATAGCACCGCGCCCCACTATTTGAGAAGCACTGCAGTAGGACATGCCTGGAACACCTCACCAAGGGAGGTGTCCAGGAGGATCTTTATAAGATGCCCAAGCCACCTCATCTAGAGCCCCTCAACGCGGAGGAGCAGTGGCTCGACTCAGAGACCCTCCCGGATGGCCAAGCTTTTCACCTTATCTCTAAGGGAGAGCCGGGACACCCTGCGGAGGAAAGTCATTTCAGCCACTTGTATCCAGAATCTTGTTCTTTCAGTCACGACACACAGCTCGTGACCATAGGTGAGGGTAGGAACGTAGACGGATCAGTAAATCAAGGGCTTTGCCTTTCGGCTCAGCTCCTTCTTCACCATGACAGACCGGTACGGAGTGCACATCACAGCAGAAGCTGCACTGATCCGCCTGTCGATCTTCTGCTCAGTCATCATTGTCATTTTATTTGTTTTCATTAACTACTACTACTACTACTACTACTACTACTACTACTACTACTAATAATAATAATAATAATAATACAGTCAAACCTCGGTTTTCGACCACAATCCATTCCAGAAGACAGTTCGAGAAGTGAATTTGTCGAATTCCCAATCTATTTTTCCCATTACAAATAAAGGAAACATTTTTAATCCGTTCCAAGACTAAATAAAACGCTTTTTTTAAGCGACGTTTCATTTGCGCATTTTTGTCCGATCGCGCAACTGCAGCGCACCGCCGAACGCGCAACCGTAGCTCGCCGCCGACCGCACAACAGCACCGCACTGGACGCATTATAGCAGTGCCTCTCAATTATTTTCTGTTACGCCCCCCCCCCCCCCCCTAGCAAGAAGAAAACTATTCGCGCCACCCACTCCCCACCGTGACTATCCATCTCTGCATAACATTTTATCCTTATTATATATATATATATATATATATATATATATATATATATATATATATATATATATATATATATATATATATATATATATATATATATATATATATATATATATATATATATATATATATATATATATATATATATATACTCACAGTGAAGCCAAGCGCTAAATACGCTTCGTCGTATTCCCTCGTCTTAGCTTTCGGCTGACTTTCTTTTGTTTCATTATCTTTGTTTCTCTCCGCTTTTCTTTTCGTCCCTGTTAAAAGCTTTTTTATATTGGTGGTTGTTATGTTGAATAACGGAGGCTGTAGACGGGACGCAGTCGGAGCTTTCTGTTGACTCAACACTGCTAACCAAGGCAAACCTGTTGTCTTGTAAGTCGTAAAATGTTGCACTGTCCCAAACGTGACAGAAGTAACAATGAGAGCGCCACTGCCGCCTACTGTAGTAGATGCGCAATTACACTTTATTCTAGTACTGCCAAAAAAAAGCCTGTTCCCCAGGGTCACACACGCCCCCCCAGGTATAGCACCGCGCAGGGGGGCGCGCCCCACTATTTGAGAAGCACTGCATTATAGTGACAGAGCCGTCGCTGAAATTTAGAAAATATTTTTAAAGTCCTGATGTACTTTCCAAAATTTAAGTGGACCTCAGTGCGCAGGGAGCTTAATTTGGTCCGATCGCGCAACCGCAGCGCGCCGGGCGCTCACTGTTGCATTGCTTTAAGAGCGTCTTTGTGTTTTAGGATGGCTTTACTACTCCCACTTGCTTTATTTGGAGGCATGATTAGGGCTTAATACAATCCTCAAAGTAACGAAAATACAATAACGAACGGAGTCAGTCGGCATCCGGGCCGCGGTCGGGTTTTCTCGGGTCCTTTCGGCTCATCTCGCGAGGTTCGACCTCCGAATTTTTGTTCAACAACCGAAGCAAAATAATCTTGAATTTTTTCGTTCGAATTCCGATTTGTTCGAGAACCGGGACGTTTGAAAACCGAAGTTTGACTGTAATAATAATCATAATAAATTATATTTATAATGCACTTTATATTTAAAAAAAATCTCAAAGTGCTACAGAAAATGCCTTTTTAAAAAGAAATGTCTTAAGACCGTTTTTAAAAATGTCAACCGACTGCGGTGCTCTCAGGTGGACAGGTAGGGCATTTCACAATGTGGGTGAGTGTCACGTCTCGTCCACAGCCGTGTTACTATGTGTCTAGGTTGTCATGGTTTCCAAAGTTAAAGTTAAAGTCCCAATGATCGTCACACACACATCTGGGTGTGGTGAAATTTGTCCTCTGCATTTAACCCATCCCCGTGTGATTTTGATCCATCCCCTGGGGGAGAGGGGAGCAGTGAGCAGCAGCGGTGCCGCGCTCGGGAATCATTTGGCGATCTAACCCCCCAATTCCAACCCTTAATGCTGAGTGCCAAGCAGGGAAGCAATGGGTCCCAATTTTTATAGTCTTTGGTATGCCCCGGCCGGGGTTTGAACCCACAAACTTCCAGTCTCAGGGCAGACACTCCACCACTAGGCCACTGAGCTGGTAAACCAGGCCACTGAGCTGGTAAACTGTCTGTCTGTGTACTCGCCTCTCCCTTCCTGTGTCAACTCACAAACCATGTACTAATCACAGTCACCTGCCTCTCGTTACCTGTCTCGTATTTAAGTCCTGTCTACGTGTCACTCCCCGTCGGATCATTGTGTTGTTGTTGTCGTACTGTCTTGCTGTCGTCATGTCCGGCTATCTTTCAGTCACTCAAGTTATTGTTTGTTAAGTCATGTCAGTTTGCCTTTTGAGTTCCCTTCAATGAACCCTGGTCCAAGCTGCATTTGGTCGCCCTGCTCCATCCGTTCCCTGACAGTGAGACAGAGCAGAAAGCCCCATCTCCCTTGGAACGGAGGTTAGTTTTGGGGGTTTTGAGGAGGTAGGTGTTAGATGAGCGGAGTTTCCGCGTGGAAGACTGGAGAGTGATTACCGTTTTTTTCCATGTATAATGCGCAAAATTTAACTAATTTATTGTCCTCAAATCTGGGGTGCGCATTATACATGGGTACAAAAAAAAATAATAATAATTATCTTTATTTTTAAATCCGGATATGATACGGAGGCCGCCACTACAGATGCGCTTTCTTCTCTGCTGTTCACTTAAACACGCTCCATACGAACACAATGCTCTCATATCAGACGCTTGCTCGATCACCTGCTTGTTTGCTGTCACAATGTACCCTACACAAATCCGAAACATTTCTTCGCTATTGAGGTTGCTAGCGCATGCGCAGTGATACTGACCGGCAGAATAACATCCGGTTGTTCCCAAAGATGATCTTTTTTCTGAAATAATTTTACGTTCACGGACTTAAGTAGGAGTCAAAATTTGGGTGCGTATTATACATGGGTACAGGCTTTTTTCCAGCATCAACATGCCATTTTTAGGGTGCGTATTATACATGGGGGCGCATTATACATGGAAAAAAACAGTAGTTCCTTAAGGTAAGGGCGTGCGTTGCCATGGATGCATTGATGGGTCAAGCAGGGAGATTTTATATTCGGTCCGAGAGGAAATGGGAAGCCAGTGTAGTGATTGGAGGATAGGTGTGATGTAGGTGTGATGTGGTCGTATTTGGGCACTCTCATCAGGATCCTGCCGGCGCTGTTTTGGATATATTGGAGCTTTCGAAGGCTAGTATTACTACTAGTATTACTACTACTACTACTACTACTACTACTACTACTACTACTACTACTACTACTACCACTACTACTACCATGACTACGACTGCGACTACGACTCCGACTACTAAGGGTGATAGAGCCTTTTGAGTTAAAGCTCCAAGACTCTGAAACATTCAGACTCCCAAATCATTTTAGAAATGCAGGGTCTTTAACGTCATTTAAATCTTTTAAAAAGTTTTTTAGGCTTGCTTTTGCTGATTTCATTATTAAAATTATTTTATTGTATTAGTGTAAATGCATTTAAATCTCTTTTAAAGTTTTTAAGCTTGCATTTGCAGATTTTATTGTTTAAATTATTTTATTGTATTAGTTCAGGGGTGGCCAACCAGTCAGAGACTAAGAGCCACATTTTTTACTGTGTGATCGCAAAGAGCCACATCATACACATGAGCACACATGAACACCCCCCCCCCCCACACACACACACACACAAACACGCACACACACGCACACACACACGCACACACACACACACCCCTCTGCTCAGCTAAATTTATTGTGTGACATTATGTCACGCACCAACATGATAATGACAAATTGACTCCTACAGTACTAAAACCACAGACCAAAGACCACATTTTCAACAATGAACATTGTGTGCAATCTGTGCATTGTCTCACACAGACAAACTCTCAGTTCAACAAATTCCACAAACAAAAACATAAGTTTTTTCACTTACTCTGTGTGGCGGGACAGACCATTCGTTTTAGTTTGTCGTTTTCAGGAGACAAGAGTTCAATAACGTCACTGAGGCATATTTTAACGAACTCCACTTCATTGTATGGCTTTTTAGCCCGTGCAATGTTCCAAGCCAGTTGAAACAATGCAAGTTGTTGCATATGCTTTTTGAAAGTATTTTTTAAATTTATTTATTTTATCCTATTTGGTGTTCTTTTTGATTGATTGATTGATTGATTGATTGAACATTTATTGATCCCGGGGGTGGGGAAATTCAGGCCCCAGCAGTATTCATACCACAGAGCGGGTATATAAAAGACACACAGATGGCAACGGCGCCACAAAGAAAGCCAGTAAGTGCTAAAGTTGAAAGCCATCAAAGCAAAGCAACAAGACAAAAGAAAAAAAAAAGTAACAGCGGCCAACCAGCCCCCCTCAATACTAAAAAAAAAAAACTAAAACACACAAAATAGCCTCCACGGGGTCCATAAAAAGGTGTAAGGGCAGTCAAGTTCAACCGTGCCCAATGGATCGTGGTCGGGAATCGGTAAAACATCACAAAACAGGCAAACGTGTGAGCAGCGTCCTGGGTACCCAGTCGGGGCACGTGCAGATGATCATCATGGGGCTGGCACGGCGAAGGTCGACGAGCACGAGGGAGTGGAATCCCCACTGGGGTTGTGGCTGCGAGGCCAAGGCAAAGGACCCGGTCAGCACCAGCCGGATGAGCAGGAAGCCGTCGTAGAGTTACACCGGTCCCGACCGATGTGCGCAGCCATCCTGGTCCCAGGGAAAAAAAACATCTGATCCGAAGCAATCTGCACACGCCGAGGTGCGGTAGAAAGCACCAACATCGCCAAATAGAAAGAAAGACAAAAGAGAAAAGAAGGAAATAAAGAGGAAAGAGAGAACACTGCTGGGAGGCTGCCACTCACAGCGGCGCCATACCCCAAAAAAATAGGTTTAATTCCCTAATTTTCCCATGTCTGTTTGATAGCTTTTATGTATATGTATTTTGATTTATTATATAGCACATTGTGCTGAATTGCTTAAAAGGTGCTATCCAACTAAATGTATTATTGTTTTATTTTTTACAGATAGTAGAATTTGTCAAACCAAACTGCAAAGCAAGATCACAAACACGAACATCATTTTCCTATGTTCGGTATTTCCTTCTTTTTTGAAAGTCGCACATTAAGGCTTCCAAAAAACACTATAGCTAGCAGTTACCGCTATCTTTGGCGCCACCCACAGGCCTAATTTAGAGCAAAAAACAAAAATTAAAGATACATGCAATGGTATCAGCGTGACCGCAATCAAATTATTACTGGTTATTATAGTGTTTTGGTTAGGAGACAGAGAAGTGGAAGCCAAATGTGTTGGATTAGGAGTTAAACATTAAATGTAAGTAGAACGGTGGCCGAAGTGATATGTCGATGTTTTGTGTGTGCGGGTTGTTGGGTTCAAACTGTTTTATCACCCTCTGGATAGAAGGAGGAATGCCGTAGGGGTGATTCTGACAGAAGACTATGCAAAGAAAGGTGAAATGAAACTCAGAGAGGGTGTTGATTATAAAGCTGGAAATTGATCAAGTCAAAGTATAAAAAAAGTCAAAGTCTGCTTTATTGTCAATCTCTTCACATGCCAAGACACAAAGAAATCGAAATTACGTTTCCACTATCCTACGGTGACAAGACATAGTACACGACCTACATACAAGCAAACAACACAAAATAAAAACAAGAAGGCACAAACAATGAATAATAAGAGTGATGAATAAATAATAAATAAACAATAACACAATAAATAAGAGGAGTAAAACGGAGCAAGTGTGCATACAGCAGACAGTCAGAATATAGCGCAAAAGTACACGACGCTACGCAGAAAGGGGGAGAGAGTTCAGGACCCTAACAGCCTGGAGTATGAAGCTGTTGGTGAGTCTGGTGGTGCGGGAGCGCAGGCTCAACCTCCAACCTGTACTGAGTCTCGTCGCCCTTGGTGATGAGACCCATCAGAGTCGCGTCGTCAGCAAATTTCACCATGCGGTTGGTGCTGTAGCTCGCAGCGCAGTCATGCGTCAGCAGGGTGAAGAGCAGCGGACTGAGCACGCAGCCTTGGGGGGCCCCGTGCTCAGCGTGATCCTGGCGGAGATCTTGTCGCCAACACGTACCACCTGAGGTCTCTGACTGACGAAGTCTAGTAGCCAGTTGCAGAGGTAGGTACTGAGGCCCAGCTTGGCGAGTTTGCAGATGAGTCGTTGTGGCACAATGGTGTTGAAGGCAGAACTGAAGTCCACAAACACCAATCTCACATACGAGTCCCTACTCTCCACGTGGGTGAGGGCCGAGTGGAGGGCAGAGCAGATGGCATCCTCAGAGGACCGTTTGGCTCGGTACGCAAACTGGAAGGGGTCTATGGTGGGGAGTAGAATGGATCTGATGTGCTCCATGACAAGCCGCTCAAAGCACTTCATGATGATGGGCGTCAGTGCCACGGGGCGGTAGTCATTGAAGCAGGACGGGGCAGATTTCCTCGGCACAGGTACGATGGTGGCGGCCTTGAAACACGAAGGGACGACGGCTTGCTGCAGGGAAATGTTGAAGATGTCTGTGAAGACATCCGTCAGCTCCCCAGCGCAGTCCTTCAGCGCTCGACCCGGGATGTTGTCAGGGCCCACCGCCTTACGAGTGTTGATAGTGGCAAGCGCCCTGCTCACGCTATCAGCAGAGAGGCACAGGGGCTGCTCTTGTGGAGGAGGAGGGGCCTTCAGCGGGCAAGTGCTGTTCTGAGCGTCGAAGTGAGCAAAGAAGCGATTGAGATCGTTGAGCAGACGGATGTCGCCCTCACAGCTCTGCGGCGCGGGCTTGTAGTCCGTGATGGTCTGAATGTCCTGCCAAAGGCTCCGTGCGTCCTTGCTGTCCTTGAAGTGGGCGGTAATCCTGCAAGAGAATGCCCTTTTCGCCTGAGGACAGGCCCAGTCAGCCACGGCTTCCAGTTAGCCCGAGTGACGATGTATTTCGAGTGGGTCACTTCATCAATGCACTTGATCGTGTAATCATGAATGCTGTCAGTGGTCATGCCGCACGGGTGGGACAAGGAGAGGTTTCTGGGTGAGTTGGATCAGGAGGTAGGGAGTAATCATCCAGGACAGATTGGAGACCTCATTGCACAGGTTGGTGAATGGTACAGAGGTTATGAGGACGCGGTGGGTAGGTTTTGTGTGAAGGAAAGAAAGTCGGACAGAAAGATGGTGGTGGATTTTGCTAGAAGAAATAATTAGTTTTGGTGAACACTAATTTTCAAAAGCAAAGCAAGACCTGTTAGTTACAAGAATGGAGTCAGGTGCACAGAGGTGAAAAAGATGTAGAAAACCTATCAAGAGAGACTGGAGATTGAAAGGTGGTGGCAGGAGAGCATATAATAAAGGAGAAATCTGTGATGACAGTGGGCCGGTCGTACATATGCTCGGCTATGCATGTTTGCAACTCTCTCTGTAACTGAAAAGTCATTATTTGTCATATCATACTCAGTCAGGGTTTAAATGCACATGTATGCAGAACCGTACTCAACATACTTATAATACAAGCAGGACCAAGGCCTTAGACTTGAAAAGCATTTTGCTGAAGGTTATTTTATATATAATGCCATTTGATTTGCCATCATATTGCTTATAGACAGGACGGACTGAGGACTGACAAAAGTCCCTCCCTGTTATCATCTCTATCCGGGTTATGAGCCATCCGATGAACCGTTTACATTATGTTTTGCGAGTGTAATCTGTACATTGAGAACAAATGTGAATGTTAAATGTCAAATTTCTTTCAAATGAAAGTCCATCAAGTGGTGTTCAGTAGCGTATTATAAGTACCTTTTTTTTTCCATGTATAATGCGCAAAATTTAACAAATTTACTGTCCTAAAATCTGGGGTGCGCATTATACATGGGTACAAAAAAAAAGTTTTTTTTTTTTTTTTTTTTTTTAAATCCGGATATCATACGGAGGCCACCATTACAGATGCGCTTTCTTCTCTGCTGTTCACTTCAAACACGCTCCATACGAACACAATGCTCTCGTATCAGACGCTTGCTAGATCACCTGCTCGTTTGCTGTCACAATGTACCCTACACAAATCCGAAACATTTCTTCGCTATTGAGTATGCTAGCGCATGCGCAGTGATACTGACCGGCAGAATAACATCCGGTTGTTCCCAAAGATGATATTTTTTCTGAAATAATTTTACGTTCACGGACTTAAGTAGGAGTCAAAATTTGTGTGCGTATTATACATGGGTACAGGCTTTTTTCCACATCAACATGCCATTTTTAGGGTGCGTATTATACATGGGGGCGCATTATACATGGAAAAAAATGGTAACTGGGCTGCAGCTATCGATTATTTTTGTATTCGAGTAATCTAGCGATTAATCGAGTAATCGGACAAAAGGTGCTTTTGTCATTTTTTTATAAAATTAAGACATTACTCAAGATTTTAAACTCTTGTATGTATTCTTTACTGCACAGCCAACATTGTAACATTGTAAAAGCTCTTTACATGACTATTAATAGTGCAAACATAAAATACCTGAGTAAATTAAAACTTATGCTGTATGTAAACAAAAAGTGCTCTGTGTTGCAAATGTGTTGAACTCAGGTTCAGCCTAAAATAAATAAATAAGTGCATTTGTGGTGTGCATATTAACATACTCTCACAACATAATGCTAGCACAGTATAAAAACTTCAGTCTCAACAATCTTTCCCATTCTAAAGCACAGAGGCGTAGCCAAGCTCGGACTCCCTGCGCCCCGGTTGAAAAAAATCGAGCTTTTTCGATTCTTCATTTTCATACCGCTTTTTTCTTTCGGTCTTGCGCGAATGTGCTTGCGCTATTCTATGTGCGCGATGTTATCCATTCACCGTTTGCCTCCCTGACCCGGATGTTGTTTTAGCGCTCAGCGAACGGCGAGGGTGATGTTGGATTTTTTTCCTGTGGGCGTGCGCCCCTACTGGAAAAATTCCTGGCTACGCCTCTGCTAAAGCAGGTCACTATTGCTGTGCAGAAATGTAAGAATATCCACATGCTCTGAACTCAGACAGGCCCTGCACTTTGAGACTATGATACCTGGTGAAGAAAATAAGCGCTTAGATGGTGTGGACGTAGCAGGAATAGATAGAAACCTCTTTGCTAGCAAAGACAAAGTGGGATATTGAGTTTGATTTGTTTTCCATCAAGTTAGAGGACATTCCTTTTTTGAAAGTGGGTGCTCACAAAAATACATCAATACTACACTGTGTCACTACCTCTTCTGAATCTTCTTAATCACTATTGCTAGACTCAGAAGAGGACCCCGGCACTTTTTCCAAGAAGGATGCTTGCTTGTTTGGAGGAGTGCTCGTGCTTGCTGTTGCTGCTTCTGGATTAGCAATATCGTTCAACAGTAACTTCTTAGCCTTAATTGCCATCGTTTGCACTGTGCTTTGCACTTAGAGTCCTCATGAGACAAAAAATTCCGTCTCCTGAATCTCAGGTCAAGAGGGGCTGGTAGGAGGGCTCTGTTAGGGTGTTCTGTGTCAAACACAAACACCTCACTCCATCTTGATTGTATTTCTTGCATCATTTGTGTCTGCAAGCTTTAACTGAAGTATTTTCAAAGGCTAAACCCTTCATGCTTTTCTTTAGGTTGTACACAAGCTGTGGAATTGCTGATAGTGTAACATTTTGTTGGCCACTAAGAAAGACTGTCGCACTCTCAAATGGAGCAAGAACCTGCTTTATCTTCTCCATGAGATCCCACTGTTTAGGTTTAGGTACTGTTAACCACTCCTACTGTGAAGTCAGTTTTAGTCTCACTGTAGCAATCATTTCACCGTTGCAAAAGGGAAAGAGGGGATAAAAACTCGACATGTGAGTGGATGATAAAGTACAGGCTCTCCTCTGCATTACCCCTTCCCCTACTTGACCCATCAGTACAATTCGAATAAACTACCTCGCCCAATGTTGCTCAGTGTGTGAATGCAAACTAGTGGGCCACACAAGTTCCTGCTATCAGGAACTCTTGCTACAAGGAACTCAATGTTCCTGGACTGTTTAATCTGAGAGGGGCTAATGATCCACAGAGAGTGGGTCATTAGGACAGTGTTGATTAAGTCCACACAATTATCCAGAAATTCAGGTAAGTCAAAGTACAGTTCAAAAAGAAAAAGCTCCTGGGTCTGAGCACTATACCGGCCCCCAAGTAGATGGTGCCACGGCTCGCAGGCGGGGTGACGGCCAAGGGGAGCCTCAACTACAGCTTTCATTTAAGTGAATGGGACTGTGCGCTCATGAAAAATGTCACTCTAAGTTTAAATATTAATAATAAATATTGTTTTCAGAGTCGAGAAAACTACGCCCGGTTAGACATTAGTGTATTTGGTACGGGTTTCAATATCAGCCTAAATATCAAACATTTTGACATTGTCTGATTCATGATAAACGCCCTAGTTTTCCCAGTATTGACTGATAAATTATCGGTCCGATAAATATCGGGCATCCCCTGTTCTCAAGCTCAATTTATTTGGAGACCCCTGGAAATAGAGTGTTGGTGTGTCTGGGATGCATCAAATATTTCATGAAAAAGAGGTAAAATTGTCTATTGAAATAAAACTAATCCAATAATAATCATTTCTTCATTAAAAAAGTTCGGAGCATTCATCTTCTTCAGAAATAAAGACTGTTGAGCCAGTCCTCTCTTTCATTTCCCCAAAACTTTGCATCCTCCTCAACATGTCTAAAGTTAAGTTAAAGTCCTAATGATCATCACACACACTTTGCATCTTCCTCAGCATGTCTAAAGTTAAGTTAAAGTCCTAATGATCGTCACACACACATCTGGGTGTGGTGAAATTTGTCCTCTGCATTTAACCCATCCCCGTGTGTCTACCTGAGAACATAATGCTGATTTCTTCAGCACTGCAACTTTATCTGTGCATTCAAGACACTGTGGGGTACCCCTGCTTGTGCTCTACAAAAACATATGTTGTCTTCTGTTTTCTCGTGAAATTGGCTATTCTCATTTTTCTTGGACAATAAAACTTTCTTTGCGCCAGAAAAGACATGACTGGGACTAGGTGATGGGATATATTTTTCTTCCACTTGGTGTCACTTCCGAATTACATTTTACACTATGGTCACCCATAATTGAGATAGAAAACAAAAACAAGCAAGCAAAAGAAACCATAATGCCCAGAGCAACGAACAACAGGAAATAATGTGGGGTCCAGACTAACATTAAACTTTGATGTCGAGTATGGAACCAGATGTCAATCTCATCCTGAGGGCTGCAAATTGCCCATGGGCTGGACGTTTGTGAACGAACCCTGGTTCAAAGCAATGGGGATTTATGAAGAAGAGGGTACAGGTCGTATGGAGCAAATTTAGGAATGGTTCAAGAGTAATTGTGACAGAAGAGCAACAGGTATAATGGAAGTAGCAATGACTAGAGGACAGAAGGGAAGGCTGCGCATGGCAGAATTGGATGTTTTAAGGTTCTCTTTTGAAGGGACCAGGATGGACAGGATCAGATGTGAGCTTATCATAATGACAGAAAAAAGCTAGAATCTTTGGAAACAAAGCTAGAGGGGCCAGAGTGAGATAATTTGGCAGAGGACGGACAATGTATGCTGGAATTAGAGTTACAATGTAGAAAGAAGAGGGCGACTAAAGAGTAGACTTATACATGTAGTGAGGGAGGCTGATAACATGAGTTAGAGCAAAAGATGCAGAGGACAGAGGGAGATCCAAAAGATTCACTCAGGTGGCCATTGTTAAACATTCCGGACTCTGCTGTACATCTGGAGCGGCTAGCGTGCTATCGGGCGGACCGGGCCATTGTACAAGGGGGAAAATTTCGAGGAGGTGGGATATGCGTCTACATCCGTGACGAATGGTGCCGGGACTCTGTAGTGGTATGCAAGCACTGCTCGCCACTGGCGGAGTTTGTGATCATTAAGTGCCGTCCTTTTTACCTGCCAAGGGAATTTACTGCGATTCTGCTGGTCGCGGTTTACATCCCGCCTTCCAACATCGAAGGCGACAGGATCGCGGCTCTTAGTGAACTGTACCAGGCTGTCAGTGAACAGACAGCGCACCCTGACGGTTTCACCATCTTCGCTGGGGATTTTAATCATGCTAACCTGAAGTCTGTTTTTACGAGGCTTCACCAGCATGTTAATTTTCCGACAGCTTCCTAGACCTGGTCTACTCTTCGCATAAAGGAGCCTTCAAAGCCGCCCCCCTCCCCCATCTTGGACTTTCTGACCATATCACTGTTATGCTTTTGCCCGCATACAGACAAATGGTGAGAGCATCCAGACCGGTTCGCAAGCATGTACGGGTGTGGCCTGAGGGTGCCTCTGATGCACTTTGTGACTGCTTTGGCACTACTGACTGGGACATGTTTAGGAGGGCTGCCACTTGCGACGATCGAACAGACATTGAGGAGTATACTGACTCTGTTTCCTCCTACATCACGAAGTGCATTGATGATCTGACTCACTTAAAATCCATCGTTACTCGGGCAAACCGGAAGCCATGGCTGACAGGGGCTGTCTTCAGGCTGCTGAGGGCCAGGGACAAAGCCTTTAGAGCGGGAGATGAGGCTGGCTTGAGGACTGCGAGGGCTGACCTGTCCCCGGGGCATCAAGGAAGCGAAGACGGCGTTCTCTTGCAAAATTACCGCCCACTTCAAAGACAGCAGGGACGCATGGAGCCTTTGGCAGGGCATTCAGACCATCACAGACTACAAGCCCGCGCCGCAGAGCTGTGAAGGCGACATCTGTCTGCTCAATGACCTTAACCGCTTCTTTGCTCGCTTCGACGCTCAGAACAGCACTTGCCCGCTGAAGGCCACTCCCCCTTCACACGAGCTGCCCCTGTGCCTCTCTGCCGACAGCGTGAGGAGGGCGCTTGCCGCTATCAACATCCGCAAGGCGGGATCTGACAACATCCCAGGTCGAGCGCTGAAGGACTGCGCTGGGGAGCTGACGGGTGTCTTCCCTGCAGCAGGCCGTCGTCCCGTCGTGTTTCAAGGCTGCCACCATCGTACCTGAGCCAAAGAAACCTGCTCCGTCCTGCTTCAATGACTAACGCCCATCGTCATGAAGCGGCTTGTCATAGAGCACATCAGATCCATTCTACCCCCCACCATAGACCCCTCCCAGTTTGCGTACCGAGCCAAACGGTCCTCTGAGGATGCCATCTGCTCTGCCCTCCACTCGGCCCTCACCCACCTGGAGAGAAGGGACTCGTATGTGAGATTGCTGTTTGTGGACTTCAGTTCTGCCTTCAAAACCATTGTGGCACAATGTCTCATCAGCAAACTCGACAAGCTGGGCCTCAATACCCACCTCTGCAACTGGCTACTGGACTTCCTTTGTCAGAGGCCACAGGTGGTACGTGTTGGCGACGAAATCTCCGCTAGCATCACGCTGAGCACAGCGGCCCCCCATGGCTGCGTGCTCAGTCCGCTGCTCTTCACCCTGCTGACGCATGACTGGACTGCAACCCACAGCGACAACCGCATTGTGAAGTTTGCTGACGACACGACTCTGGTGGGTCTCATCACCAAGGGCGACGAGACTCATTACAGGTTGGAGGTTGACCTTCCGACCACGTGGTGCAGGGACAACAACCTCCTGCTGAACGTCGACAAGACCAAGGAGATATTTGGGGTCACACCCAACACCTGCCGCTGACCATCGACGGTGCTGTGGTGGAGAGAGTGAGCAGCGCCAGGTTCCTGGGGGTGCACATCAGTGAGA
Source organism: Syngnathus typhle (assembly GCF_033458585.1). NCBI lineage: Eukaryota > Metazoa > Chordata > Actinopteri > Syngnathiformes > Syngnathidae > Syngnathus > Syngnathus typhle. The sequence continues at coordinate 3,939,383 of NC_083742.1, forward strand.
CACTCTCTCCTAGTCCACCAACACCGCGTCACTGGCGAAGAAAGCTCAGCGCCCCCTGTACTTCCTGCGGAAACTCAGGCGAGCGAGCACTCCTCCGGCCGTCAGGACTACATTTTACCGTGGCCCCATTGAGAGCGTCCTCTCCAGCTGTATTGCTGTTTGGGGTGGCAGCTGCACTGACTACAACTTGAAGGCCCTGCAGCGCATAGTGAGCACGGCTGGTAAGATCATTGGTGCTTCACTCCCCTCCTTGAAAGACATTTACATCTCCCATCTCACCCGCAAGGCGACCACGATTGTGAGTGATGTGAGTCACCCCGCTCACTCTTTGTTTGAGGTACAGGGGCCTGCGCTCCCGTACCACCAGACTCACCAACAGCTTCATACTCCAGGCTGTTAGGATTCTGAACTCTCTCCCCCTTTCTGCGTAGCGTCCTGTACTTTGCGCTATGCTTACTGTCTGCTGTATGCACACTGGCTCAGTTTTGCTCCTCTTATTTATTGTGTTATTTGTTTATTATTTATTCATCACTCATATTATTTATTTATTATTTATTGTTTGTGCCTTCTTGTTTTTATTTTGTGTCGTCTACTTGTATGTCTATCGTGTACTATGTCTCGTTACCGTGGGATAGAGGAAACGGAATTTCGGTTTCTTTGTGTGTCTTGACATATGAAGGGATTGACAATAAAGCAGACTTTGACTTTGACTTTAAACAGAAAAGAAAAGAAAAATATTGTCTATTTTTTTCAGAACAAAAGAATTATCGTATTTTTCGGACTATAAGTCACGTTTTTTTTCATAGTTTGGGTGGGGGGATATGCTCGGGAGCGACTTATATGTGAAATTATTCACAAATCTTTACTTGATCATTAACATATTACTTACTTACTAGTATAGTTGATCACTTCACATGTCATTTTCACTCTAAACCGCATGAGTACGCACTATGGCTGTGGAATAATTGGAGCCTCACTGGCAATGATTTCCATTCACTGACTTCCGGAGTCAGGAGATTTAATGATTTGGAGTGACACAGATGGTTCGATAAACTTGTTATGTTATAGTTATCTGACATATACCGTATTTTCCGCACTATTAGGCGCACTTAAAAGTTTAAATGTTACTAAAAAAAAACACAGTGTGCCTTCTAATGCAGAGTGCCTTATATATGGATCAATTGATGAATTTGTTGATCCATACTGGTTGTACACAGCGCTCTGCCAAAATGTTTCAGTAAGTTTTAGTACGACTAGTAAATTACAAGGTCACATCGATTCCCAGCATTACGGCAACCGTGGTCAGGGGGCGTCACTGAATAGCTGTTGTACCCGCGAGGTTATTTCATTTCAGAATAGGCTGTTCCGTTAATGTTTTCCAGTACGTTTACGGATCAATACCAAACGGAATCATAAATAAGCAGCACCAATGTGTTAAATCAGTCTTTAGTCGGTTCCGATCACTTTTATGGGAGAGAGTTTGAGAAACGTGATTGTTTACAGGGGGCTGCCATGACACTTTGCTGAGGCTCATGGGAGTCTGCGAGCTGAGGCTCATGGGAGTTTGCGGGTGGCTAATGCTGCAACTTCCCCCGACTGGAGCCTCTTCTGCTCCGAGGACTCTCACCTCAACCCCGCCGCCTGCTACTCTCCTCCAAAACCCCCCAGCCCACTCTCAACTCCACCGAACCCACCAACCACCCCCCCTGCAACAAGCATGGTGCTCTCCACAGCCCAGGTGGAGAGAGGACTGGCCAGGCTCAAGGTGAAGAAGGCGACGGGTCCAGATGGCATCACCTCCAGGCTGCTCAGATCCTGCTCCAGGCAACTGTGCAGGATCGTGGAGCACGTATTCAACATGAGCCTGAGGCTGCACAGGGTACCACAGCTGTGGAAGACATCCCGCGTGGTATCGGTGCCCAAGTCATCTCGCCCCAGCGACTTCAACCACTACCGGCCGGTGGCCCTGACATCCCACCTGGCGAAGACCCTGGAGAGGCTGGTCCTCCACCACCTGCGCCCCCTGGTGAGCTCCTCCGCCGACCCCCTGCAGTTCGCCTACCGGCCGAGTATCGGGGTTGAGGACGCCGTCATCTTCCTCATGCAGAGGTCCCTGGCCCACCTGGAGCGGGCTGGAAGCACTGTTTATTTATTTTATTTATTTTTTTATTTTTTGAAGAAAATCATGGTACAACAATTTTTGAAGAAAATCTTGTCACGGATGTAGTGTGGAAAGGAGCAGGGCGACCAAGTGCAGCTTGGACCAGGGTTCATTGGAGGAACTCAAAACACAGACTTGGTAAACTAACATAACTCCCTAACAAAACCAACAACAGGACTGACCGACAAAGACGTGGAACAAAAAGACAGGGTGACATTACCAAAGACAGGAACAGAAACCTGTGTTATTGTCAAATATTGTTTGTTTTTTAATCTCCATCGCGGACTGGACGTCATACGGAGGCAGTATCACTGCGCATGCCCACTATGGATCCGATGCGAATAGTCCTCTTCTCTTCTTGACTGACAATGAATGTGAAAGTTTAATACAATCAGCAAATAACAAAATGCGTATTACAGGTAATATTTTATTTCACAACACTTTGCCTTGTTCCTTTCTTCTCTGCTGTTCACTTCAAACACACTCCATACGAACGCAATTCTCTCGTATCAGACGCTTGCTCGATCACCTGCTCGTTTGCTGTCACAATGTACCCTACACAAATCCGAAACATTTGTTGCGGCTCCGAGTCACGACGAGGGGCAAGTTTTGGTTTCCAAGGGTGTTTTTATTCCTCTTCAACTTCTCTCCCATACAGAGCCGCCTTTTTCACATGTCCGCACGTCACTTTCCTCTCTTCATTTTAACCTAACTGATCGCGGTGGTGCCTTTACGGGCACTCGGAGAAATCAACGCCAACAAAAAAAATACATCCAGCCTAGTTAAGACCATACCAAAGACTATAAAAATGCCATTGCCTCCCTGCTTGGCACTCAGCATTAAGGGTTGGAATTGGGGGTTAGATCACCAAATGATTCCCGAGCGCGGCGCCGCTGCTGCTCACTGCTCCCCTCTCCCCCAGGGGATGGATCAGAATCACACGGGGATGGGTCAAATGCAGAGGACAAATTTCACCACACCCAGATGCGTCTGTGACGATCATTGGGACTTAAAAAAAAAAATAAATTGCGGTTGCGGGTTCGGCGGTGCGCTGCAGTTGCGCGATCGGACAAAAATGCGCAAATGAAAAAATACTTAAAACAGGCGTTTATTTAGTCTTGGAACAGATTACATTTTATTCCATTATTTGTAATGGGAAAACTAGATTTAGAATTCGAACAATTCACTTCTCGAACCGCCTTCTGGAACGGATTGTGGTGGAAAACCGAGGTTTGACTGTATCTAGTCTGACGTCAGCGCCGCACGTAGTGCCAGTGTCAACAGCTGTGTTTTTCTTTTTTTTATCAAGTGACACAAGAAAAAGATTAAGATGGATTTAATGATTTGGAGTGACACAGATGGTTCGATAAAATTGTTGTTTATATTACATTTATTTGATATATCTAGTCTGACGTCAGCGGCGCACCTCATTCCGGAGTTAACAGCTGTGTTTTTTTCTTAAGTGACACAAGACGAAGATTACGATGGATTTAATGATTTGGAGTGACGCGGATGGTTCAATAAAATTGTTGTTTTTATTATTATTATTTAATATATATTTTATATATTGTTATATGGGCCTGTGGAATAATTTGAACTGCAACTGACGACGAGTCCGACGTCATCGGCGCGCCGCGTTGTTTACAGAAAGGACGACGAATTCGATCGATTTAATGATTTGGTGTGACACAGATGGTTTGATAAACGTGATATTTATGTTATAGTTATTTGGATAACTGTTAATGTTACGTCAGGCCCCTTCTCAGCTCCTTGTTTGTGTTTATGTCACGTTAGCATACCGTATCGTTTAGCCTGTTGCTGGTTCATGTCTGTTCTTGGTGTTGGATTTTGTCAAATAAATTTCCCCCAAAATGCGACTTAAACTCCGGTGCGACTTATACATGTTTTTTTTTCCTCTTTATTGTGCATTTTATGGCTGATGCGACTTGTACTCCGGAGCGACTTTTAGTCCGAAAAATACGATACGGCTGTAAGTCCATCCATTTTTTTCAGAACAAAACAGAACAAAAGAATTGATGACATTTTGGAATAAGGCTGTAAGGTATCAAAATGTAGAAAAAAGGAAACCCTGTGGATGAATTTCAATTCAATGTATTTCTTCTAATTCTCTAGTTCACTTGGATTCAAATAACACTATCTTCTCTAGCTTCCTATCTTGATAAGTAAATACCTTGAAATAAAATTGGCCTGTTGATACCTTGTCTCGTGTCTTTCAATATCGAACGAATGTAAGTCCAAATGGTAGTCTATTCCAAAATTCAAGACCCCAAATCCAATGATTTATTGGATTGCTATTAGGGTTAGGCGATATGGCCTAAAATTCATATGGTGTTATCATCACTATTGTGGTTTATGTGGTGGTGTATAGATTTCATGATATTTTTTTATATGTACGCTGATAGAAAAGAAACATCCTAATTTAAAGACAAATAACTCATCAATGCTACTTTTTAGGATTTATTTGGGAAAATTGTAATTATAGAGAAAGACAGAAAATCTTGCAACTTACAAGCAGTGTGAAACATGAGAATGCAATGTCATCCATCTATCTGTCCAATACATCCATCCACCCATTTATCCACCATTTATCCACCCATTTATCCACCCATTTATCCATCCATCCATCCATCCATCCATCCATCCATCCACCCATCCACCCATACCTCTCTCTCTCTCTCTCTCTCTCTCTCTCTCTCTCTCTCTCTCTCTCTCTCTCTCTCTCTCTCTCTCTCTCTCTCTCTCTCTCTCTCTCCAGCCAGAATCGAATCCACCACCTTTGCACTGCGAGGCCACCGAGAGTGCAATGTCAAATTTTAAAATATTATTGTAGTGTTGTACACTACTTTGCCCACTCTTTTCTTTAAAAAAGATGAAATATTAATAAACATAGATATAAGTAATACAAAATTGAAATGAAATATAAATAAACATAGATCTAAGTAATACAAAACAGGTGTCTTCTTAGTAACAAAAAAAATACCAATGATAAATAAATGAATCATTTAAAGTAAATCAACGCTGAATTACAGTGATCCCTAGCTACTTTGCGTTTCATTTATCGCGGATTCACTACATTGCGGATTTTTTTTCCACATTAAAAAACATTTACAAGTCAAAATATAACTTCTAAATTGAAGAAACATGTGTCTAAGCTTTAGGACAATGTAGTATTGCTCCAAATGTTCGTTTACATTCCTTTAGAAGTCCGTTTTTGCGCGTTAACACGATCGCGAATTAGCGTCTTTCCGCTGACTCGTTAGCCTGCCCAGTACTTCTTGCTGGTGACCGTACTTCACGGATTTGACTTATCGCGGGTAGTTTTTGGAACCAATTATCCGCGATAAACGAGGGATTACTGTACTCCGAAACACAAAACACAATCAACATTAATTATGCATAAAAAAAAAAAAAAGCGGCGAACGTCATCATCTGTATAGTTAAGACTAGAAAGGAGTAAAGTGCCTTTGCTTTGACAACCTGATCTGGTTTCTTCAGTTGAAAATAATCTGCGGTGTTTTGGATAAGGACATTTGTTTCGGACATTAGATTCTATTTTCGTTCTGAGCACCAGTCTGGTGCAAAGCGCAGTCTGTGTGCATGGGTGGAATTTTCTTTCTTTTGATATTTTGGTAGACTGCGCTGGTGCAATTGGGCATAATGGGGGCATTTGTGCCTTGGTGCGCCATTGCGGGATGGAAGACTTTTTGCCATATGTGCGCCAGTCTGAAATGTCGTCACCACATTGCGACCGTTTTGAGATACGGCTGATCGATCACTCATAACATTACAGTCAATAGAGCAAGAACTCAACATAATTCAGAGGCGTAGCCAAGCCGGGGCGAGCCGGGGCGGCGCCCCGGTTAGGACTCCCTGCGCCCCGGTTGAAAAAAAATCTAGCTTTTTCGATTCTTCATTTTCATGCCGTTTTTTTCTTTCGGTCTTGCGCGAATGTGCTTGCGCTATTCTATGTGCGCGATGTTATCCATTCACCGTTCGCCTCCCGGACCCGGATGTTGTTTTAGCGATCAGTGAACAGCGTGGGTGATGTTCGTTTTTTTTTCCCTGTGGGCGCGCGCCCCTACTGGAAAGATTCCTGGCTACGCCTCTGACATAACTGATTTTCAAACGACAGGTTTTGTTGGTAAATGTCAGAGATGTACTGACACTAAGAATTATTCGACATTTTTTAATGCAATTAAGCATTCAATATGACTCATACCCACATTACTAAGGTTTGTAATAAACAAATTTGTTTGTAAATCTTTCAATAATTCAGTAGCTCACGAGTATTTAATTGAGGAAATCATCCAACTTACCAATGACTACTGCACAGCGCAACAGAGCAGTCCCCTGTTCTAAGATGGCCAACCAATGGCGACACTGCCAACGCCGCCTTAAAAAAATGAAAATATATATTTTTAGCGCGCGTGAAAGCTCTCGTTGATGAAGCCATCCTCCACAAAATGTCCCTGAGACAGGACAATTAACGTTCAGAAATGCTTAGAAGTTTCTCCCAAAATAAATTGTAGCACCCTATTCCTCAACTCTTCTCAAGTTGGTAGCTAATGCAAAGTTTTATCATCGCACAAAACCCTAGGTGTATTGTCAACACTCAAACATTTTTCCTGAGTTGAGCGGGAGTGCACAACTTCAAAGTAGGCAGGGTTTAAAACAGCCATGTCCAGCTCCGGTCTTTGAGGTCCTTCCTGTTTTACATGCCTCCCTCGTCCAACACACCTGTGTGCTGTGAATGGGACCTGACCATTTGAATCACGTGTGTTGGACGAGGGAGGGATGTAAAACAGGAAGGACCGGGTTTGGCCATCTTTGATCTAAAATAGGCGGCACTGTTTCCTCCGGGTTCTCAGGTTTCCTCCCACATTCCAAAAACATGCATGGTAAGCCGATTGAACACTCCAAATTGCCCATAAGTGTGAGTGTGTATGGTTGTATGTCTATGTGTGCCTTGTGATTGACTGCCAATCAATTCAGGGTTAGGGTCCCCTGCTTCCTGCCCAAAGTCACCTGGAATAAGCTCCAGCATACCCTCGACCTTAGTTAGGAAAAGTGGTTCAGAAAATCGATGGATGATCTGAAATATTAACGGCTATATCGAAATCAAATCAACTTGTTTTTGCAGACCTTTGTATTTCAAAGGCTATTGCACGGCAAACTGCATAAATGTCAAAGTAAACCCAAGTCACAGACTCAATTAGACTTTTGTTATGCATAAAACAGTGCAAAACATTTTGACTTTTAAATGACAAACACATTTTCATAAAATATGAAATGTAAATATATTTTGGGGTATATACCTTTTATTTGTTGTGCCAAATAAATAAATAAATAAATAAATAAATAAATAAATAAACAAACAAACAGGTTAGCACGACCGCCTCACAGTTAGGAGGGTGCGGGTTCGATTCCACTTCCGGCCATCCCTGTGTGGAGTTTGCATGTTCTCCCCGGGCCCGCGTGGGTTTTTTCCAGGCACTTCGGTTTTCTCCCACATCTCAAAAACATGCTTGGTAGGCCGATTGAGCACTCCAAATTGTCAAAAGTGTGAGTGCGAATGGTTGTTCGTCTCTGCGTTTGGCTGGCAATCAGTTCAGGGTGTCCCCCACCTACTGCCCGATGACTGCTGGGATAGGCCCCAGCACGTCCCCGACCCCCGATGGATGGATGGATGGATGGATGGATGGATGGATGGATGGATGGATGGATGGATGGATGGATGGATGGATGGATGGATGGATAGATCTGACAGACAGACGGGCGGACGGACGGACGGGCGGACGGGCGGACGCCCGTCTGCCTGTCTGCCTGTCTGTCTGTCAGATCTATCCATCTATCCATCTATCCATCCATCCATCCATCCATCCATCCATCCATCCATCCATCGGGGGTCGGGGACGTGCTGGGGCCTATCTTCAACTATAGATAGATAGATAGATAGATAGATAGATAGATAGATAGATAGATAGATAGATAGATAGATAGATAGATAGATAGATAGATAGATAGATAGATAGATAGATAGATAGATAGATAGATAGATAGATAGATAGATAGATAGATAGATAGATAGATAGATAGATAGATAGATAGATAGATAGATAGATAGATCAATACTGACACCCTCCGCATTAATAAGGAAAATTCAGATCTGTCTGGAACATTCCTCACAACTCTGTCACTTAAACACACCTCCTGCAATATGCCTTGAGCCAGTGGGACAAACTTCACCTCAGTCCTGCCAGCACTACAGCACTTTTAATTACTCTGAGCTCTCCACACACTGCTCGCCCTGTGTATGCTGTGTAAGCTATTTTGTGGGCCAATTCTAGCAACTAGCAATAATTCAGAACTTTTAGATTATTTTCTACAGGAGCACTAATACTAGTTTTTCACTGGAGCACTACTACTAGTTAGAAACTATCAGAGGGTTGCACATGGTGCAATTGACCGTGAATGAGAATTTTCAAGTTTCCTGTTGGCTAAGAACTTGTAACACAAGAGTTTCTGGATATAAAGGACTGTTGTACCAATTTGTAATATCGTTCGTCCCAAAACAAGGATGTACAGTGTGTTGCTGGATTCCTTATGAGCAGGGTACAGAAAAGACATTTAAGCGGTGCAAACCTATTTAAATTATTCCGTCTTAGTTAGTGTTGACCGAATGACTGCTGGGTAAGTTGACTGATGCATTTCCTGTTTATCGTTACTGTATGTGCAGAATGATATAGCTGTCTTTGCCCTTCTAGGCAGTACCATGCAATGTTTGGAATTTACCATAAAGTAAACTACTGGATTTACCTTTGCATAAACCCAAGAGAGTTCTCTAAAAATACAAAGATTTCAAATACAAAGTATGTTGCAGTGCAGGTTTTGGACTTTTGACATCAGAAGGGAGTTTGACACTGCGTTTGCAACATACCTTACTTTTACCCATCCACCCATAATTCGAACCACTTATGCTCACGAGTGGTGTGGGTGTGCTGGAGCCCATTTAAGTAATTGTTAATACAACTGTAATTGGGAAGCTTTACTTAGAAGACAATAACAAAAATTGACAATTATTTAATTAAATTCCAGTGTTCAACGGGAATTTTCGCATGAATTATTCTGTTTTACTTCTAAAATGTGAGGAAGCAGCCAGTTAATAAATTGACCGAGGAATGTCATGTGTCTACCAGAATCACTCGTTAAGAAGTCCTACTATTTTCAATACTGTGAACCCTACTTAAAAAAACTCAGGTAAGTCATTGCCTCAAAATTTCCAAGTAATGGCTATCATTCGCCAATTACTGATTTAACCAAAACTGGATACGCAGACTAGTTCTACTACTCATTTAACTCAGTTTGCCAAGTACATGTAAACCCTAGAATATAAATATACCATTTTGAAGTTTCGTTTTCCTTGTTGCAGTTTAAGTACCGTAATTTTCGGACTATAAGTCGCGTTTTTTTTCTTCATAGTTTGGGTGGGGGGGCGACTTATACTCAGGAGCGACTTATATACATATATATGGTTTTTTTCACTTTTTTGGGCATTTTATGGCTGGTGCGACTTATACTCCGGTGCGACTTATAGTCCGAAAATTACGGTACACATTCCATTACCAGTGTTGCACTAAAGTAAGCTCAGTTTTGAAAAGTGACCATTTATTGCATGTTTTTAATCCAGCACTCAAGTAACCAAACTGCTTTAAATCTCACTAAAAGGTATTGTGTGAAACGCGTGTGCTTCTACATACAAGTAACGGCCATATTGCAGAGAGAAGTGTACTTTATGACCATATAAGCAATTGCAATCAACCACCTAGTATACTGGCAATGGTAATAAAGCCAATTGTAATTCTGAGTCTGAAAAACAATGAGCCAACTAACCCTGTGTATGAAGTGGTTATTAATGAAACAACAGCTTACCTCCGTCATTAAACCTCCGTGCTCAAGGGTGTCCGAAAAAGGCGTGCACTGAGTGGACTACCCAGCCAGAGCCACCGGCCTCCCCTCATGGAGCTCCACTCTTTGCAACTTTTTCTCCTTTTTCAACTTTTGCATCTTCATTCCGTGCACTCTCTCTTGTGAGCTTGTCCGATGTCACCGCTTTAAACTGGCTACAGTTACATAAAAATTACAGACAAGGTGGTATTGATTTGTGAAAAAAAAATTAATTTGACCATATTTAGTCATAAGACGTTTTCCACTGAACAGCGGCAATATGCTTACTACAGGAGAGATTTTAAATATAACTTTAGTATTGGTAAATGAGGGGGAAAGAATTGTTGGATTAGTCGCTACCCCAAAATGAGCTTTTTTTTTCAGAATAACTGTAATGCATACTACTTTGAGTTAACTGAATTCTCTCAAGTAAAGAATTTATCCAGGGTTTACATGTACATAATAGCAACCTAAGTAAAATGAGTTCTACAATAAATTGAGTCTATTTGTCCAGTTTTGGCAAAATAAAAAAATTTGGTTGAAAATTTGTCCTTGAGTTTTTGCAAAAATGAGTGAAGCATTCAGGTTGTCAATATTGTATGAGAAAATAATTTGTTTCTTTCCAAACCCATGCCTTTGTATCACAATCTCCTCCTGTAGTTCACATATTCACTTGAGCGCATTCCTCTTAAGCCATCTCACATTATTATGTAGGTCACCATGCTCAGTGGACGCGTTACCAAGTAGTTTATGAAACTATCTGTATTGAAGACTGGAAGATGATCTGAGAAAATTGGTAAAGTCTGTATGTCACAAGGTTTGTGCACATTGCGAATGTTTTTTGTCAGCGTTCGTTGAATGTAGCAAACAGTGGCAAAGACATTCGTAAACAGGTTTAATGATTGCAAACACGTTCAAAATTTCCTTGACCACGTGACCACACTATGACAATGCACCAACTCATAATGCACATAATGCACAGAACGTGACTGATCCTGGCTGAGAAATACATTGCCGTGCAGGAGAAACCTCCCCTACTCATCCGACGTGGCCTTATGTGTTATTTGTTTTACTCTCAAGCTTAAGAACGAGAGGATCAAAAACGTTTTGTAAATATAGATAACATCAATTGGGCCACGTAGGCTAAGAGCTGCGATGGACCCCAGAACAATTCTTCCAAGAGAAGGCGTGGCAGAAAGGCCTGGGCACGTGCATAAGTGTTCCTTCAGGACTAATTTGAAGTGGAAAACTTGTTTGCATTTGAAAATTAACTTTATCCTGGAACTTACCGATGCATCTCCCTGGCATGATGACTTTGCCATCTGCCACAGCAGTCGCTTCTTCAAGCCAACAATTTTTATCCTTGGGGATTCAACCATTCTAATGTGTCAGGTTGTTAACAATACTCTTAACTCAACTCTAATGTGTGCCTTGAGATACCTTGAGCTGTTCTGTTGAGTTATATGTAAAATATTGATTTGACTTGCCCATAGCATAATACTTGGCATCACATGGTTAGGTGAACTCAATAGGTAAACTACTTGTTGCACTTGTAAAATACAATTGTAAAAACAGTTTTTGAACTTTTTGTTCTACCCATCATTTCCCTTGTTGAGGTCATTGTTGTAGTTAATAAGTTAAAGTCCCAATGATCGTCACACACACATCTGGGTGTGGTGAAATTTGTCCCCTGCATTTAACCCATCCCCATGTGATTTTAATCCATCCCCTGGGGGAGAGGGGAGCAGTGAGCAGCAGCGGTGCCGCGCTCGGCAATCAGTTGGTGATATAACCCCCCAATTCCAACCCTTAATGCTGAGTGCCAAGCAGGGAGGCAATGGGTCCCATTTTTATAGTCTTTGGTATGACCCGGCCGGGGTTTGAAACCACAACCTTCCAGTCTCAGGGCGGACACTCTACCATTAGGCCACTGAGCTGGTGGCTACGCCAATTAAAATCAAATGCACTTTTGTCATATATATACACACACACACACGCGCACACACTCATACACACACACACAGATTTTCTGTACCGCAGTCATCGGGCAGTAGGCGGGGGACACCCTGAACCGGTTGCCAGCCAACAGCAGGGCACACAGAGACGAACAACCATCCGCACTCACACTTTTGGACAATTTGGAGTGCTCCATCGGCTAGAGTACCCACAGAAAATTCATGCAGGTACGCAACACAAACTCCACACTGGGAGGGGCCAGAGGTAGCATCGAACCCGCCTCCTCTGAGTCTATTTGATTGTTAGTTTTTTAATCTCCATTGCAGACCGGATATCATACGGAGGGCGCCATGACAGTATGCGCAGAACGGATGCGCAAGACACGTCAGCTATATAAAGAGCGAGAGTTCAGTTCTCTACCTATTAGTTTCAATTCAGTTTAATTAGCAGTTTCAATCTGCAAATAACAAAATGCGTATTACAGGTAATATTTTATTTCACAACACTTTGCCTTGTTCCTTTTTTAATCTCCATCGCAGACCGGATATCATACGGAGGCCGCCATTACAGATGCGCAGAACGGATGCGCAAGACACATCAGCTATATAGAGAGCGAGAGTTCTGTTCTCTACCTATTAGTTTCAATTCACAGTTTAATTAGCAGTTTCAATCAGCAAATAACAAAATGCGTATTACAGGTAATATTTTACTTCACAACACTTTGCCTTGTTCCTTTCTTCTCTGCTGTTCACTTCAAACACGCTCCATACGAACACAATGCTCTCGTATCAGACGCTTGCTCGATCACCTGCTCGTTTGCTGTCACAATGTACCCTACACAAATCCGAAAAATGTCTTCGCTATCGAGTTTGCTAGCGCATGCGCAGTGATACTGACTGTCAGAATAACATCCGGTTGTTCCCAAAGATGAATTTTTTCTGAAATAATTTTACGTTTACGGACTTAAGTAAGAGTCAAAATTTGGGTGCGTATTATACATGGGTACAGGCTTTTTTTCCAGCATTGACATGCCATTTTTAGGGTGCGTATTATGCACGGGGGCGTATTTTGCATGGAAAATCACGGTACATATAAATTCGTGATGACACATATCTGAACTGGTCTTGCAAAGGCAACAGCGGAAGCCATAGTGATTTACAGGTATATAATTTGTTCATGCATTGTGTTGGTTTTGTTCATTGAATAAGGTGATGTCCATGCATGGCTCATTTTGTCCACCCGTAAAAAACATCTATGTCTTGAATTTGAAAAAACAGTCACAAAAACAGGCATTCAAAAAAATTCTATTGCTACGACTTGTAGACTTATTCAATGCTGTAATTACCGTGATTTTCAGACTAAAAGTCGCTCCGGAATATAGGTTGCATTCGCCATAAAATGCACAATAACGTGAAAAAAAACATATATAAGTCGCTCCAGAGCATAAGTCGCATTTTGGGGGGAAATTTATTCGACAAAATCCAACACCAGGAACAGACATGAACGATCAACAACAGGCTAAACGATAGGTATGCTAACGTGACAAACACAAATGAAGACCTGAGAACGGGCCTGATTTAACATTCAGAGTTATTTAAAAAAACCTATTACATAATTAACACGTTTATAAAACCATCTGTGTCACTCCAATTCATTAAATTCATCGATCGTCCTTTGTCAACAATGGATGCGCGCCGCTGACGGCGCTTGCAGTTCAAAATATTCCACAGGCCCATATAACAATATATAAATTAGATATCAAATAACTATTATATAAGCAATAATATTATCAAACCATCTGTGCACTCTAAATCATTAAATCCATCGATCAAATTCCTCGTCCTTTGTCAACAACACCGCGCGTGCGCCCTGACGTCAGCCTCGTCGTTATTCCATAGATCTAGTATATAACTATATTGTAGCGTTAACAAAGTACAAGGAAAGATGTGGGTTTGGTAAACGGCTCTTTATTTAACAAATAAACTTAATAAACTCAAATAAACTAAACGTGACTTCCAGCCACGGAGGTGGAAGAGAGATCAATAGAATAGGACCGGGCGTGCGTAAAAGCCATGACCGAGCCCCATCCACCGTCCCCGGACAGCCACCGGGCCGAGCGCCGGCCCCCGACTTCTATCCACGGAGGTGAAAGAGAGCTCCGTAGAGTAGGACCGGGCGTGCGTAAAAGCCATAATAGTTTTTCAAACCTTCTGTGTCACTCCAAATCCTTAAATGCTTCAAACTCTTCGTCCTCCGTGTCACTTAGAAACAAAGCCGCTAATGATGCCGGTAGTACGTGGGGCCCTTCGTCATCTTCGTCATCCCGTGATCAATCTTTGTCCTTTTTGTAAACAACTGCCGCGCCACGCCGAGTCACACTGGTGACTTGACTTGAAATTCAAATTACAGTAATCCCTTGCTACATCGCGGTTTGTTTATCGCAGTGTCACCTTTTTTTTTTGAAAAATTTTGAAAAAACCCACAAGTCGCTCCTTATTATAAGTCGCGACTTATAGTCCAAAAATTACGGTATATCATATAAAATATTTTGTTTTAATACATATATACATCATAATCTTTTATGATAGCATAATATACAGGACTGTCTCAGAAAATATTGTGATAAAGTTTATTTTCTGTAATCCAATTAAAAAAAAGAACATACATTCTGGATTCATTACAAATCAACTGAAATATTGCAAGCCTTTTATTATTTTAATATTGCTGAGTATGGCTTACAGCTTAAGAAAACCCCAAAATCCTATCTCAAAAAATATATTTCTATTTCCTCAGACCACGTACAAACAAAGATTTAAAACAGCTCAACAAAATCAAACGTCCATTAATGCACTCAGTACTTGGTTGGGAATCCTTTTGCACGGATTACCGCATCAATGCGGCGTGGCATGGAGGCAATCGGCCTGTGGCATTGCTGAGGTGTTATGGATGCGCAGGATGCTTCAATAGCAGCCTTTAGCTCATTTGCATCGTTGGGTCTGATGGGTTTCAGCTTCTTCTTCACAATACCCCACAAATTCTCTATGGGGTTCAGGTCAGGGGAATTGGCAGGCCAATCGAGTACAGTAATGCCAGTGGTCAGTACACCATTTACTGGTGGTTTTGGCACTGTGGGCAGGTGCCAGATCATGCTGGAAAATGAAATCATCTCCATAGAGGTTTTCAGCAGACAGAAGCATGTAGTGCTCTAAAATCTCTTGATACACAGCTGCATTTACTCTAGACTTGATGAAACACAGTGGACCAACACCAGCAGCTGACATTGCTCCCCAAACCATCGCTGACTGTGGGAACTTCACACTGGATTTCAAGCAGCCTGGATTTTGCTTCTCTCCAGCCTTTCTCCAGACTCTGGCGCTTTGACTTCCAAATGAAATACAAAACTTGCTTTCGTCTGAAAAGAGGACTTTAGACCACTCTGGAACTGTCCAGTGCTTCTTTTCCATAGCCCAAGTCAGACGCTTCTTCCGTTGTCTTGAGTTCAAAAGTGGCTTGACCATGGGAATATAGCTATTGTAGCGCATTTCTGGGACGCGTCTGTGAACAATGGCTTTTGATACCTGGACTCCAGCCTCAGTCCACTGTCTTTGAAGCTTCCCCAAATTCTGGAAGTGACTCTTCTTCACAATGCTGTTAAGGCTGCGGTCATCTCCCTTGGTTGTGCAGCGTTTCCTGCCACATTTCCCCCTTCCAACAGACTTTTTGTGCATGTGCTCTGAAACTGCACTCTGTGAACAGCTTGCTCTTCGAGAAATTTCTTTTTGTGTCTTACCCTCCTGATTGAGAGTGTCAATGATGGTCTTCTGGACAGCAGTTAGATCAGCAGTCTTCCCCATACTTGTGATTTAGTGTACTGAACCAAGCTGAGTGTTTTTCAAGGCTCAGGAAACCCTTGCTGGTGTTTCGAGTTAATTAGACCATTCAAGTGTCAATCTACCAATGGATATTAGGACTGCTACCTCAGTAGAAACATTTAAGACACGTTTAAAGACACATTTCTATGACATGGCCTTTAACTAACCTGTAGTGGCCGATTCGGCTGGAGTTTGTTTTCTCTCCCTCTCCACCCCCTCCCTCCCCCCTCCCCGGCCGGGGAGGTGGTTAGGTGGCACCCATGCTGACAGCGGCTATCTGGATTCTCGTGGGCCAATTCAGGATGGGGGAACTGGAGCTCAACCTCGTCAAAGACACTGCCAGGACAATTGAGGGCTCCTTCGGCAGCCCTCTGCTATGACATGGACATCCACTTTTTATTTAATTGATTTTTAAGTAGTATCATTTGTGCCCTCTCTGCATCGATTTCAACCTGGTGATCCTGAAAGGGGGATCCTTCCATCTGTGGTCCCTTCTCAAGGTTTCTCATTTTCCCCCGGTAGGGGTTTTTAAGTTTTTCCTTGCCCTTTTGGGAGCTTAAGATCAGGGGATGCTTTGAGAATAATTGTCAATTTCTGTCTATGTGAAGCCCTTTGAGACTGCTTGTGATTTAGGGCTATACAAATAAACTTGACTTGACTTGACAAGTGATTAGTTGAATACCCTACTAGTAAACTTTAGGATATTTGAGTTTTCTTAAGCTGTATGCCATAATCAGCAATATTAAAATAATAAAAGGCTTGCAATATTTCAGTTGGGTTGTAATGAATCCAGAATGTATGACATTTTTGTTATTTTAATTGCATTACAGATTATAAAGAACTTTATCACAATATTCTAATTTTCTGAGACAGGCCTGTATATCCATCCATCCATCCATCCATCCATCCATCCATCCATCCATTCATGATTTAAACTTTTTATGCTAGCATAATGTATATCCGTCCGCCCGCCCATCCATCCATC
This sequence comes from Syngnathus typhle, assembly GCF_033458585.1. Classification (NCBI taxonomy): domain Eukaryota; kingdom Metazoa; phylum Chordata; class Actinopteri; order Syngnathiformes; family Syngnathidae; genus Syngnathus; species Syngnathus typhle. The sequence goes on from NC_083742.1 coordinate 3,956,322, forward strand.
CATCCATCCATCCATCCATCCATCCATCCATCCATCCATTCATGATTTAAACTTTTTATGCTAGCATAATGTATATCCGTCCGCCCGCCCGCCCGCCCATCCATCCATCCATCCATCCATCCATCCATCCATCCATCCATCCATGATTTAAACTTTTTATGCTAGCATAATGTATATCCGTCCGCCCGCCCGCCCGCCCATCCATCCATCCATCCATCCATCCATCCATCCATCCATCCATCCATCCATCCATCCATGATTTAAACTTTTTATGCTAGCATAATGTATATCCACCCGCCCGCCCGCCCGCCCGCCCGTCCCATCCATCCATCCATCCATCCATCCATCCATCCATCCATCCATCCATCCATCCATCCATCCATCCACCCATCCACCCATCCACCCATCTACCTATCTACCTATCTACCTATCTATCTATCTATCTATCTATCTATCTATCTATCTATCTATCTATCTATCTATCTATCTATCTATCTATCTGATTCAAATTTATTTTTAATCTGATGTACGTTAAAATATCCAATTCCAATGGGCCATTTTCCCAACATGCCAGTACTCGAACATGGCAAGTGCTGCAACGGCCCTTTCTAGCGATTTACAGCTCAAGTTATGAATATAATTTGAACATGAACCTCCTGAAGACTTTTCCTTTCCAAGAGCTACCTAAACAGGCTTCAATAATACAACGTACGTTGTTTCGCAAAAATAGGTGAGACTGGCAGATGTTTTTTTTAAATATAAATATCGAAACTCACCAGTGAAAAATAATCCCCGACTGTAAATAAACAAATGTATTAATATACTCAAATTAATTTACAATCAAGGGAAAGATGTGTTTACGGTATATTGCCAATATGTTCCTATTATTTTTTTGTATTGAAGGGACAGACCGACAGACAGACAGACAGACAGACCAAGAGAGAGAGAGGTAGATAGATAGAGAGTTAGATAGATGGAGAGGTAGATGGACGGACACACAGACAGACAGACAGACAAACAGACAGAGGGAGCAAGAGAGAGAGAGAGGTAGATAGAGAGGTAGATAGACGGATAGGTAGACGGACGGACAGACGGACGGACAGAGAGCATGTTAAATCAAATATGTTTAGGTGATTTATACGTTCAGTATATGTATTCATTTTTGCTGCGTGACTGATACAGACAAGTAAGGCATTCTGTTTGTTGTAATTCTATCAGTAAATAACTATTGCATTGCTTTATTATTTGTAATTAGTGATTTATTTATTGCATTACTTTTGTAACACGCTACCGCCAACATTGATTGATCATAATTTAGGTATGAATAAATGGTAAATGGACTGCACTTATATAGCACTTTTATCTACACCACATGCCATGGTGCCCAAAGTCCTTTACAATGCCTCACATTCACCCATTCACACACACATTCATACATTCGTGCTGCTGCCATGCAAATGGTAAATAGACTGCACTTATATAGCACTTTATCTACACCATATGGTGCCCAAAGCTCTTTACAATGCCTTACATTTACTCATTTATATACCAATGGGAGGCTGCTGCCATGCAAGGCGGTGCCAGGTCCACACTGGGAGCAAATTGGGGTTCAGTGTCTTGCTCAAGAAACATGGTTCGACATGGTTACCAGGGTTAAGCATCGATCCCACAACAAACACTCTACCACTTAGCCATGCTGCCCAACAATAATGGCTATTGAAGAAAAGGCACCAATAAAGGAAAAAATATTAGCATCATTCACTGTCATCCATAAATTATGTCCTTCCACTAAAACAGTGCTTCTCAAATAGTGGGGCGCGCCCCCCTTGGGGGGCGTGGTGCTATTCCTGGGGGGGCGCGTGTGACCCTGGGGAACAGGCTTTTTTTTTGGCAGTACTAGAATAAAGTGTAATTGCGCGTTTACTACAGCAGGGGGCAGTGGCGCTCTCATTGTTACTTCTGTCACGTTTGCGACAGTGCAACATTTTACGACTTACAAGACAAGTTAGGATAGTCACGGTGGGGAGGGGGGGCGCGAATAGTTTTCTTCTTGCTAGGGGGGGGCGTAACAGAAAATAATTGAGAAGCACTGCACTAAAAGCATGTTTACTGCGTGTTGTGGTCCAAAATAGGTGATTTGGATGAAACCATTACTAAACATTGGTTGCAAATAGAATAAGGTTGAAGCAAACTTCATTGCGTGATGAAAAAAAAGTTCAGTCTTTTATTTAATAATAATAGTTATTTTTTTTTAATGTTGTTTTTTGTCAAATAATTGACTATTTGTCATTTTCTTTTCTTTTTGCTGATCCAAAAAGAACAACCTGACGTGTGACATGTTATGTGATTGAAAATGTGAAGTTTACAGGAGCATCTCCCCAACAAAAGACAATTCAATTCTCGATACATGGGGAGCGTTATGATTAAAGACAGCTTTGATTTTAAAGTCAACTAGATTAGATTCTATGGAATTACAACTTTTTACAATTGTCATTTTAAATGCACATGAATGAACTTCTCAGTGCTGTAAATATGGCATTTCCTTTAAAGATGGATCTTTTCAACACAAGATGATTATATAAGTAAATCTCAATATATTTTAAAGTGGAACAAATTGGTTCGGTTCCATTTGATGCACTTGCATTGATTTCAGGAGACCTATATTCTTGAATACAACACCAGAGCTTTATCAAAACTTTTGAGTTTTAGGAGTTTCTCATGTCCATCATAACGAGACTAATACCAAAGATATTATTTTGAATTATATTTTGGTGGCCTGCATCGCTTTGTAAGCGTGTTATTGTAATGTGCATAGTATGAATGAAAGTTGTAGAGGCTGGCTTGACTTCTCAAGTGAAAACTGGCTTGACTGCAGTCAGAAAAACATTCGTATTCAGATTGGAATCAATTTGTATTTTGGTGTTAGTTTGTTTTTTGCTTCACTCTGTCTACCGCCAACTTGGGTTTGTTTACATGTTTCTTTTTAAATATAATTCTGGTTCTACATAGTGGAAAAAAATGGCTAAGGATAGAGTAATATTTTAGACAGACTGATTGATTGATTGATTGATTGATTGATTGATTGATTGATTTTTCCATAACAAATTGAAGTATTACCTTGAGTGTCAAAGATGCTTTGGATGATGTCGTCAGTGTCCAGCGGGTCATCATGAGAAAAAGTAAATGTTTTAATGGTTAGGTCAGTCATTAGATGATATATTCCCTCTACAGTGAAGTAACAGTTTCGCTCCTCTTTGTCGTCTTCATAGATCAAGGCGGCGGTCTTCCACGTGAAGTGCTTGAACATTGCACTGAATGTATCTGCCATTTTTACATAAGATGGTGCGATGCGCGTAAGGTGGGAGAATTCGGTATCCTTATTGCTAAAACCTGCGGCCAGGGCACCTGCTGAGATCACCGGAATATTCCAGTGGGACGCCAGTCTCACCACCGCTGCCGCCTCGTACTCGCATACTGGCCCCAAAATCAGATCAGGCTTCTTCACGCAAGACCTGTCCACCAAGTGGAAGAGGGCATCATTCACACAATTGGAGTTCTCAAAGTGGATGTTGAAATGGAGGTCGGAGTAGGGGGATCCTGTAGTCTTCAGCTTCAGCTGCGCATAACGAATCGCCGGTGCGACCCTCGCATATGAAAAAAGATAAGTGTCATTTTGGGGCAAAAATACCACAACATCTATCTCATCAGTCAAGGTGTGTACGGTAACAGCTTGGTTACAGAAAATAAAGAAGTACACCCACGGCGAACTGAAAAGTAACATGCTGCAACTTGCGTGTTGAAGTCGCAAGTCTGTAAAACAAAAAATGTTGGACGAGAGGCTCAACCGCTTCCCCCCACCCCCTGGCCGTTTTGTAGTCGCAAAGTGAAAGATTCACCGAGACTAAATACAGTTAGTCAGTGATAAACTATATGACTAAAAAAATACTTCAAAAGTCCGTGTTTTATTTGGAATTGAGATGTCCCTCGAGGAGTCCTCAATTTGTCGCCAGTTATCTGCTCAACTGTTTGCCTGCTCGATAAATCTCTGCCAGTGGTCACCGTGCACACACGCTGACTGACTGTCGCCTGGAGTTTTGAAGCATCTTTTTGGGCTCTGTCGTGCGTCATTGGAACGCTCCCCACCTCCTTCTTAAAGCTACAAGACTGTACCTGAATCACACTGAGAGTTTATTAAACGCCCAATTACCCGGTTTTCACTATTGTCACTACAGTTAGGACCAGACATTTGGGGATTTTGCCGTTCATAATGCATTTGGAGGCAAACATTCAAGATTTGGTGGAAGTTTCCAAAAGTATGGCGTTTACAATTCAAATAAATAAAATAAATAAAAAAATAAAAATAAATAAAAAATAAGTTGACATAGTAAGTTGCTAATGCTGCAGGCTGACACTGACTCGTGTGTAGGATCAATTCTCGCTCAGTGACGGTGTGCATGTGGATGGAGAAACCCTACTACAGTCAAACCTCGGTTTTCGAACGTCTTGGTTCTCGAACAAATCGGAATTCGAACGAAAAATTCGTTCGAAGATTTTTTGCTTCGGTTGTCGAACAAATTTCGGAGGTCGAACCTCGCGAGATAAGCCGAGAGGACCCGAGAAAACCTGACCGCGCGGCCCGGATGCCGACTGACTCCGTTGTTACTGTATTTTCGTTACTTTGAGGATTGTATTAACCCCTAATCATGCCTCCAAAGAAAGCAAGTGGGAGCAGTAAAGCCATTCGAAAACACAAAGACGCTCTTAAAGCAATGCGACATTGGAAATACAGTCGCATCCACAAGCTGTGTGCATTCGAGAATAAGCTGGAGGTCTTTGTAACTACTAAGTTACAATATAAATATATACCGTTTTGGCCCGAATATAAGACGATAGTTTTTGCATTGAAATAAGACTGAGAAAGTGGGGGTCGTCTTTTATTCGGGCCCTAGACATTCACAACGCTAGAGGGCGCCAGATATCTTCAAAGTGAATGCTGAACTTGACTTCCCAGGCCCATGCGAACCCGTTGCAAAGAAGAAAAAGAAAATAAATACTTAAAATAGCGCAAGCACGAAGAAAAATAGAATAAGTAAATATAGCGGTAGCACGAAGACGAAAAATAAAAAATAGCGGTAAGAAAGAAAACGGGAAATGGAGAAACGTAGCGACAATCTGGAGAAAAGTGCGTCGAAGGTTGACCGGCAGCTGAGGAGAAGTTATGATGCAAACTTCAAGATGACAGTGATAAATGAGTCTTCAAACAATTGCCAAGCGGCTGTGAAATATGGTGTCACAGAGTGCAATGTACGGAGATGAAGAGCTAAAAATGATCGCTTAAAAAATGCTCACAGTCAGAGAAAAGCTTTCCGTGGTCCTCAGAGCGGGCACTTTCAAGAGTTCGACAGGAGGGTGTGCAAGAAACGAAAGGACGGGATGACCATCAGCAGAGCTGTCTTTCAGCTTAAGGGCATGGAAATAGCCAAAAAACATATCAAATGCCCTGGACGGCAGTGAGGATGACGTGCTATGGGAGGAGCCAGCGGAACCATAGGATGCGAGTGAGGACAGTGACACTGAGCACAGCGAGGCAGAGGATTGTGAGGAGTAATGTTCTGACATGACAGATCTCAGCTACTCTTAAGTTTAAACCAGTTTGCATTATTCTATTGCAATGTTTTTTTCTTATTCAGATTGTCATTTGTTTCAGATATACTGTAAATATTTTCTGTATAAAAATTAAATTTGGCGTTCAAAATTATTATTTTTAATCAAACTTCAGTCTTGAAAAATTATATTCGGGCCAATACGGTACATACTTTTTATGTAGGACATATCAAATACCGTGTTTTTCCATGCAAAATGCGCCCTCGTGCATAATACGCACCCTAAAAATGGCATGTCGATGCTGGAAAAAAGCCTGTACCCATGTATAATACGCACCCAAATTTTGAGTCTTACTTAAGTCCGTAAACGTAAAATTATTTCAGAAAAAAGATCATCTTTGGGAACAACCGGATGCCATTGCGGTCCTTGTTCCATCATTCATGGCCTCCTATCATTGCGCATGCACTAGCAAACTCGATAGCGAAGAAATGTTTCGGATTTGTGTAGGGTACATTGTGACAGCAAACGAGCAGGTGATCGAGCAAGCGTCTGATACGAGAGCATTGTGTTCGTATGGAGCGTGTTTGAAGTGAACAGCGGAGAAGAAAGGAACAAGGCAAAGTGTTGTGAAATAAAATATTACCTGTAATACGCATTTTGTTATTTGCTGATTGAAACTGCTAATTAAACTGTGAAATGAAACTAATAGGTAGAGAACTGAACTCTCGCTCTTTATATAGCTGACGTGTCTTGCGCATCCGTTCTGCGCATACTGTCATGGCGGCCTCCGTATGATATCCGGTCTGCGATGGAGATTAAAAAACAAACAATATTTGACAATAACACACCATCCAGGATTGCACCATCGCATCAAACGATGTGTCGTCAATTATGAATTTTACTGACTAAGTGTGTTCGGCAGGATGGCTGAATGCGATGCGCGATTGACAACAAACAAGAAGAAAGGTGTGATTTCAAGTTTTATTTTGAGGGAGATTTTCTCCAAAAATTGTTGTACCTATGCATAATACGCACTCCAGATTTTAGGACAATAAATTAGTTACATTTTGCGCATTATGCATGGAAAAACACGGTAAACAGAACAGCCAGCTCGCCAAAACACAAGGGGGGAACAAAATAAACATCACTCTCTTGTGGGGTTTTGATAGCCCCGTTGCTTCTCAGCGCTGGAGCCTGTTTTAATTTTAAAGCCATTGCGGTCCTTGTTCCATCATTCATGGCCTCTGTGCGTGTCGCAAACCGCATCTACAAAGATGAACTCGATCGGGCACCACCCATTGTAGACATTGATATTACTCTGTAAAAGAAATACGAATATGGGAAAAAAAAACCTACCTGTAAAATAGTTTTTCCTCGATGTGTCATGTCAGTCGCACATTTCAAACATAAAGCAATCGCACAGGAATGAGCAGATTTTTTTTATTTATTTACCAACGCTATCAGAGCAGTCTTCTTGTGCGTCCTATTTGCACGTGTTTTACCACCACGCATATTGTCATTTTAGTCAAAAAAAAAAATTCAACATTGAGAGCAGCCACCACATTGTAAGCCTTCACTGTTGTCTTTTCTAATCTACAGTACAGATGTCAAACTAATCATACTTATCCATGGTCTTGGAAACATGCAGGTTTTCAAATCAGCCCCTCCCAACACAAGACTGATTTGCAATCTGTATACAAGGAATTATGAACAGTGTCTCAGAAGAGTGGAATTAAGAGTAGATAAAATTGAATTGAGGACATTTGGTCTTGTAAATCAAGCAAAAAAATAACAGAAAAGTCAGTAACTTTGACAGTACAGCAATTAAACCAAACGGAACCCTACAGGTTCCTTTTGTAAGCTATGAAGAGTGAAGGAGGGGACCACAACATCCAAAATTTTGACTAACCAATTCCATGCTTAATCATTTTGTCATTCATTATTGCATCCTGTTTGTCATTTACTGTATTTCCTTGAACTTCATGTCAAAGGTCTCCGGATCAGTCATGGGCAACCGTCCACTCTCCGCGTCACATTATGAGAGTTGCGGCTCCACAGCCCAGGGATTGCCAGAAGGGTCTCCATGATCACCTTCAGAAACTCTGAGAATAAAGAGAAATAGAAATAAAATATCGTATTGACCCGAATATAAGAAGACCCTGATTATATGACAACCACCTCTTTTTCAAGACTCAAGTTTGAAAAAAGACTTTTTGAACGCCAAATTAGATTTTTATACAGAAAATTGTTACAGAAAATCTGAAACTAATTATTATAACAATATGTTCAAGAGAAAAAGCATGTCATTTTGCCTCATTCAAATCATGCAAAAACTGTCTATCACGTCTAAATATCTGAACATTTAAATATGTAAACTAAAGTGCAATCAACCGGCGGTAAGGGATGCCGTCAAGCTGAAGAAGGAGTCCTATCGGGCCGTTTTGGCCTGCCGGACTCCGGAGGCAGCTGACAGGTACCGGATGGCCAAGCGGAACGCGGCTTTGGCGGTTGCTGAGGCAAAAACCCGGGCGTGGTAGGAGTTTGGCGAGGCCATGGAGAATGACTTCTGGATGGCTTGGAGGAAATTCTGGTCCACCATCCGGCGTCTTAGGAGGGGGAAGCAGTGCAACGTCAACACTGTTTACAGTGTGGATGGCGTGCTGCTGACTCGAAGACCTCCTCAATTCCACCTACACGCCTTCCATTGTGGAAGCAGGTCCTGGGGACTCTGAGGCGGACTCTCCAATCTCCGGGGTCGAAGTCACTGAGGTAGTTAAAAAACTCCTCGGTGGCAAGGCCCCGGGGGTGGATGAGATCCGCCCGGATTTCTTAAGGGCTCTGGATGTTGTGGGGCTGTCATGGCTGACACGTCTCTACAACGTCGCGTGGACATCGGGGACAGTGCCTCTGGATTGGCAGACTGGGGTGGTGGTTCCCCTCTTTAAGAAGGGGGACCGGAGGGTGTGTTCCAATTACAGGGGAATTACACTCCTCAGCCTCCCTGGTAAGGTCTATTCAGGAGTGCTGGAGAGGAGGGTCCGTCGGGAGGTCGAACCTCGGATTCAGGAGGAACAGTGTGGCTTTCGTCCTGGCCGTGGAACAGTGGACCAGCTCTTCACCCTCAGCAGGATCCTCGAGGGTGCATAGGAGTTCGCCCAACCAGTCCACATGTGTTTTGTGGACTTGGAGAAGGCGTTCGACCGTGTCCCTCGGGAGGTTCTGTGGGGGGTGCTTCGGGAGTACGGGGTACCGAGCCAACTGATAAGGGCGGTTCGGTCTCTGTATCACCGATGCCAGAGTTTGGTCCGCATTTCCGGCAGTAAATCGGATTCGTTCCCAGTGAAGGTTGGACTCCGCCAAGGCTGCCCTTTGTCACAGATTCTGTTCATAGTTTTTATGGACAGAATTTCCGGGCGACGCCGAGGCGTTGAGGGGGTCCGGTTTGGGGACCTCAGCATCGCGTCTCTGCTTTTTGCAGACGACGTGGTGCTGTTGGCTTCTTCAGGCCGTGATCTCCAGCTCTCACTGGAGCGGTTCGCAGCCGAGTGTGAAGCGGTTGGGTCAGCACCTCCAAATCCGAGTCCATGGTCCTTGATTGGAAAAGGGTGGAATGCCCTCTCCGGATCGGGGATGAGATCCTGCCCCAAGTGGAGGAGTTTAAGTATCTTGGGGTCTTGTTCAAGAGTGAGGGGAGGATGGAGCGCAAGATCGCGGATCGGTGCAGCGTCGGCAGTAATGCGGACTCTGTACCGGTCCGTCGTGGTAAAGAGAGAGCTGAGCCAAAAGGCAAAGCTCTCAATTTACCGGTCGATTTACGCTCCTACCCTCACCTATGGTCACGAGCTATGGGTCCTGACCGAAAGAACGAGATCCCGGATACAAGCGGCCGAAATGAGTTTTCTCCGCAGGATGTCCGGGCTCTCCCTTAGAGATACGGTGAGGAGTTTGGTCATCCGGGAGAGACTCGGAGTAGAGTCGCTACTCCTCCACGTTGAGAGGAGCCAGATGAGGTGGCTCGGGCATCTCACCAGGATGCCTCCTGGACGCCTCCCTGGGGAGGTTTTCCGGGCATGTCCCACCGGTAGGAGACCCCAGGGACGACCCAGGACGCGCTGGAGAGACTATGTCTCTCAGCTGGCCTGGGAACGCCTTGGTATCCCCCGGGATGAGCTAGATGAAGTGGTTGGGGAGAGGGAAGTCTGGGAGTCCCTCCTGAAGCTGCTGCCCCCCCAACCCGACCCCGGAGAAGCGGAAGAAGATGGATGGATGGAAGGTGTGATTTCAAGTTTTATTTCAAGGGAGATTTTCTTCAAAAATTGTTGTACCCATGCATAATGCGCACCCCAGATTTTAGGACAATAAATTAGTTAAATTTTGCGCATTATGCATGGCAAAACACGGTATGTGAAAATGACAAATTCACTCACTCTGTAACTGACATGACGCTTATCATGTAGCCAAAGTAGCACCAAAAGCTAACGGACAGACACAGATTGTGATACTATCAATGTGGAGGCTCCTGTTACAGATCTGACCGACACACTTCCCTGGATATGTCCTAACACTACTGAACTAGTGGTAGAAACTCCTAGGATGTTTTCTGATGTCGTCCGCAACCCTGGATTAGCTGCAGAAGCTCCGACGACAACCGCTTCCTGGCATCGCAATGGAGACAGGCCAAAAACATCAACACCAGCTGTCAGCCGGAGAGGCAAACCGGACAAGAGATTAGATATGAAAGCATCAACACTCACTCCTACACCTGAACTCCCACTACATAACAGGTATGAACTATTGGCAAGGGATGAAATGTTGGATAATAACTGTAATGAAGCCGCAGATACTAATCACACTGCTAGCGCTAAGGCTAATCACAACCCCAGGAACAGCCCCCAAGCCACTGACAGGCCGAGGGCCAGAAGAAACTTTGCTAACTCCAGAACTGAACCACACACTCTCTTGATTGGAGACTCAGTAACTAAATTTGTTAAAATGCCAAAGACTGAAAACATAAGCATGGATAACACGTCTGTATCTGAAATCGCAGAGCTGATTCCAGTTATCTTAAATACACGCCCAAGAAATATGAGAATCATTATCCACACCGGGTCTTTTGACATTCTACAAAAGAAAACTGAGTCTGAGATTCTGAAAAAAGACTTGACCCTGTTGCTAAACATACTGGATGACCATCAGTCACAGTGTGTGTCCATCTCTGGCCCCATTCCAACCTTAAACAAAGGAACGGAATCTTTCAGTAGACTTCTTGGCCTAAATACATGGCTGACATCGGAGTGCTTCAAACGTGGAATACAGTTCATTGGCAATTTCAATATCTTTTTGAATTGTAAAGACCGCTTCCAGCCGGATGGGATACATCCAAACATCTACGGATCCAGGCTACTCAGTGCCAACATTTGTCACACCGTTGGGACACCATCACATCTCACCTCACTTAGAGATGCACCGATCCGACTTTTTCAGTTTCGATACCGATACCGAAGCAGTGGCTTTGCGTATCGGTCGATGCCCGATACCGATCCAATATTATGGTTGACTTAACAAGCTACATACCTCTACATGTGGAACAGAAAAGACTAAAGGCAATGGCATCAGGCATGACTACACAGTTCTTTGCTCTAAATGCTCATTTAAGCAGCAATGAGAAGTGCTCCCTGAAAACAAGCTTTGCTTAGTCGAACACAAAAAAAAAAAAAACGTTCAAAATTATTTCTAAATACTGAAAGTGCAGAGTGGAATCAAAAATAAAATATAGCTTCGGGACAAGAGAATACAAGTGACTTGGTCAAATACAATAATCAAGCATGTAAACATGTCTCTATTTAGTGCAATCGCACCGTTCATGGCCTGGTGCTCTGAAACTTGTGCGATGGCAAATTGTACCGTGTCTCCAGGTGCTCAAGTAAACGTCGGAAGCCCTCATTTTCAACAACACTCATCGGTTGTCCATCCAAAACCATGAATTCCAGTAATTCTCATAGCTTTTGCGCTTTTGCCTGGGAATTTCTCCCGTCTTTGCAGTGCATCTGCTAACGTTAACTGCTGTGTAGGTCCACCTCCCGCTCCCTTTGATCTGCTCAACTGCTGGAACTCCTGGTGCTCCGTTGCGTGGTGTTTCTGGAGATGCTTAATTAAATTGGTAGTACTATAACTGGCAGTAAGTACTACCACCACCCCTGGCAACATTAGCTTTGAAGACATTACAAACTGCCGTTGAGCCAGTTGGCGTGTTCGGTTTAAAGTACCTCCACACAGCTGACTCTTTCGTTCGCTCCATGTTTGCGTTTGTTTAGAAAACTTGAAGGAATGTGGTCGAAATACAAAAAGTCCTGCCTAGCTACAAAAACAGATATGCTCAAACCTCATTGAATAAAGTACATAAACAGAAAAGTATATTCACATATTAAATCAATAAAAGAAACATTTTAAGCATATAATTATACTTGCACACCAAATAAATAAAGTAGACGTAACTAGACATTTTTGATAGGTGGTAATGACAAAGGTTTTTAGAACTTTATGATCTGACATATATTTTTGAGCACTTTGAAAGAACAAATGTTTTTTGATATATTGCCTGAATAGCTTAATGACCCTTAAGGAACTGTGTAATGCATGCCTGATGTTTTTTCTCAAAATCATGGACACGGCCACAGTCGTCTTGACCGTTCAGTACTTGATTATATCTTGTGTTTTGACTAAACGTCATATGTCGCCTAAATGCGAGACACCAGCTTTCCGATTACTACTGAACGCTCTGCACACAGGGAAGTATTTTGCCTAACAAAGAAAATATACGGTTGGAAGCATGATTAAACTAAGAATGTAATGATGTAAGCAAAGACATGGAGTATCAAAACCACAAACTTTGCATAGTCAGAGAACATTAATAAATTGATGATGTCACAGCCAAAAGCTCTCATAATTCCGTACAAAAGGACAACATTGAAATAATTCCGTACAAAATGACAAAATTGAAAGAATGACGAATGGATGAGGTGCGACAGTGTAAGAATGGAGCAGAATGTTTACAGGAAAGTCACTTGGAGATAAAACCAGCAGGTGCCAGAGGGAGACTCGGCCAAAGATGATTGCCAAGGCCGAAAGACGGGATGGCACCCACTTCCATGGAATCAAACTCTACTGCGAACTTGCCCCACCCCAGACTCATCACCCATCAAACTCGGCCCACACCGGCATGTGCAACTGAATATAAGCTGACCAAAGAACCTTGAACGTTGCCTTTTCTGAGTGGAGACTTTCTTCTCTTGAAGGGCCCAGCGCTGTATTGTACTTTCCTGAAAACAGAGCTTTCTTAACAAGAATTGTGATTGAACTCAACCAACCTGTGTAAGTCTAATTTCTGCTTCAGTGTCTTAGCATTTTCTTAAATCTGAAGAAATCAAACGAGCATGCAGTGAGTAAATTGGATAACAGGTGATTGGCAATGGCTTTTGCCGTGAGGCGCAGATAGCGCGCTCCCTAAATTATGGACCAAACCCAACAAACTCTCGTGGCATGTGGCACACGTGCTGCTGACGTATGACGTAGCCCGCGTCCAAATAGATTAAGGAAAGGATCGGCTCACAGATCGGCTGCATTGTCCGATACCCGATCCATCTATTTTGTTGATATCGGATCGGTGCATCTCTAACCTCACCAGACCCACTGCTCCAGATCACCCAAGGCACTCGAAGGATGTCTCTGTGCCTATCGAGGACCCAACGATCCACCTGCCCACGTCCCCCTTGATCACAACACCCCCACCCCCACCCCCACCACGATCACACATTAAGGAACTGGTTAAAGCTGCCGGTCAAACTGATGGACTACTAAACAGTAGCAACAACAGACGGTCAGGTATAAGACAAAGGTGAGACAGACCCCATGCCACCTCTTTAAACATCCCTGTAATATTAAACAGCCGGTGGTATGGTCAAACACATCGTAGTAACCATAGACCATCTGGTACTCGTCTCAGTAACCTTACATGTCTTAATGTCCAGCCAAATCCAGTCCCTGTTACTGAAACACAACAACTGAAATTAGCTCTTTTGAATGTTAGATCTTTGGCTAACAAATCTTTATTGGTAAATGATATGATCATTGAAAGGAATCTGCACTGTATACTATGTTTGGTTGAGACCTGGCTAAACAATAACAATGGTGTAGCAACACTGATGGAAGCTTGTCTTCCAAACTACAAGTTCCATCAGTCTGTCAGACATGAAAAAAGGGGCGGGGGAATAGCAGCTATTTTCTCTACACAGTTTGTGGGTAATAACGTTGACCTTGGTGAATTCTCATCATTTGAATATCTCGCTCTTGAACTTAAAACAAAGTTACCAGTACTCATTATCACATTATATCGGCCACCAAAATACTCATCACTATTTCTACAGGAATTCTCAGAGCTGATTTCACTTGGAATCACTAACTATGACAGATTAATCCTGAATGGAGACCTAAATATTCATGTTAATAAAAAGAACGACTCCAAAGCTATAGAACTAGTAAACCTACTAAACAGTTCTAATCTTACCCAACACATTAATGAAGCCACTCACTAGCATGGTAACACTTTGGACTTAGTAATAACAACAGGACTAGACATTGATAATGTCTCTGTATGTGAATTGCCTATCTCTGACCATCACTGTGTATCTTATAATGTAAAGCTAACCTTAACACAGACTAAAAGGGAAATTCTAGTTCAAAAGAGATTCCTAGATGAGCAGGCTGAAGCAGAGTTTTCTGATATTATGAGGTCATTTGAGCCATACAACTATGACTGCTCTTTAAATGACATAGTTGAACATTTCAATGGTATCTTGTTGTCTGCTCTGAATACTGTTGCACCGCTAAAGGTTAAAAGGAAAAGTACTGACAGAATCTCCCCATGGTTAAACAATAGCAATGTTAGGCAAACCAAGAGAGTCTGTCGGGCAGCTGAAAGAAAATGGAGGAAAACAGGACTCACAGTTCATCGTGATATATACAGAGACGCCATGACTGCTTATAATAAAATAATATGTCTGGCAAGAAAGGATTACTTTTCTAAAATTATTACAGAGAACACTGGAAACTCTAGAATATTATTCTCCACTATTGATCAACTACTCAACATTGCCCCGACACCCCCACAGTTCTCTGCATCAAAATGTGAAGAACTCACATTATTTTTCACTTGTAAAATAACTTCAATCAGAGCCAGTATTGTTGCTGATATAAACATAGATGATCTCAGTAAATCATATAAAAGTTGTGTAACCATGGGAAAATTCACCTGTACTACATTGAATGAGCTTTGCAAGACTGTCACTGAGTGTAACTCCTCCACTTCATGTACTGACCCTGTACCAACAGCATTCTTTAAGCGGGTATTCAACAGTGTCTCAAGTCATGTTCTGAACATTATAAACACATCTCTTCAAACAGGCATTTTCCCAGATGCCTTTAAAACAGCTGTGGTAAAACCCTTACTAAAGAAGCCCAACATAGATGGAAATGTACTGACCAGCTATAGGCCGATATCCAACCTTCCTTTCATTAGTAAAATACTTGAAAAGATAGTTTCAGTGCAAATAAACTCTTTTCTGAAAGAAAACAATATCCTGGAGGAATTTCAGTCAGGCTTTAGAACATACCACAGCTCTGAAACTGCTCTTACTAAAATAATCAGCGACCTCAGACTAAACTCTGATGAAAACAAGGTATCAATTCTTATCCTCTTAGACCTAAGTGCAGCGTTTGATACCATTGAGCATGATATCCTAATCAATCGTCTTGAAAGGTTATTCGGTCTTTCGGACTGTGTGTTAAACTGGTTCAGAACATATATCAAAGGGAAACCGCTATGGGGTTGTAGCTCCCACGGTCCACTATTATTCTCACTTAACATGCTGCCACTTGGTGACATCATCAAAAAGCACAATGTATATTTCCATAGTTATGCGGATGACACACAATTGTACATATCTGCAGAACCCAATGATGCTACACTATAAGCTCCATCACCAACTGTCTTCCGGCTATAAATAAACGGATGAGCAACAATTTCTTAAAGTTAAACGAGGATAAAACTGAAATCTTGCTAATCAGCCCTAAAACAAAAAGAGAAATGATGTTTAATAATTTGGGGGAATTAACTTCCTGGATTAAATCCGAGGTTACAAGTCTTGGTGTTATCTTAGATTCAGATCTAAGCTTCAGGTCCCACATTAACAAGGTGACAAAAACATAATTCTTCCACCATAGAAATATAGCAAAAGTAAGAGCGTTCATAAATCAAAATGATGCTGAGAAACTGATTCATGCCTTTATTCCAAGCCGGCTTGACTACTGTAATGCACTCTTTACTGGTTTCCCGAAAAAAAAACACTGATAGACTTCAGCTCATCCAAGAAGAGAGAGCACATTAGACCAGTTCTAGCTGCTCTGCGCTGGCTTCCTGTAACATTTAGAATTGATTTTAAAGTCCTTCTCCTTCTATACAAAGCACTCAATGGGCAGGGACCAAGCTACATTGCTAACTCTCTTGTTAGCTACATACCTCCAAGAACCCTGCGATCATCTGCTGCTGGTTTATTGGAGGCTCCCAGCAACAGCAGAAAGAAGATCTGTGATGCAGCCTTTGTTAATTACGCCCTCAAACTATGGAACACACTGCCTATAGATATCAGGGAAGCCAGCTCGCTAGATATTTTCAAGACAAAATTTAAAACTCATTTCTTTACCCAAGCATTTAACTAATTACATTTTTTAAATTTCATTTTAAGCCTAATTTTATCTTTATTTTTTATCTTTTCTTAAAGCTTTATTCTTCATTTTATTAAAGCTTGCTCCTATTTTAAGCTCACTCTATTAATTGTGTATGCATACATTAATATTTTGGTTTTATGTGTTCATGTTTTTCTTTCTTTGTTGTAAAGCGCTTTGAGCTGCATTTCTTGTATGAAAGGTGCTACACAAATAAAGTTTATTATTATTATTATTATTATTATTTCATTTATGGTTATTTATTGTAGCAGAACCATTACACGCAGTTACGTATGTAATGTGTGCCGTCTACTAGTGTTGTGTGACGTCAGAAGTTGAGCGTTGACCTCAAAGTCAAAAGTCAAAGTCTGCTTTATTGTCCATTTCTTCACATGCCAAGACACACAAAGAAATCGAAATAACGTTCCCACTATCCCATGGCGACAAGACATCCATCCATCCATTTTCTGTACCGCTTAGTCCCCACGGGGGTCGCGGGCGTGCTGGAGCCTAACCCAGCCGTCATCGGGCAGTAGGCTGGGGACACCCTGAACCGGTTGCCAGCCAATCGCAGGGCACACAGAGACAAACAACCATACGCACTCGCACTCACACCTAGGGACAATTTGGAGTGCTCAATCGACCTACCAAGCATGTTTTTGGGTTGTGGGAGGAAACCGGAGTGCCCGGAGAAAACCCACGCGGCCCCGGGGAGAACATGCAAACTCCACACAGGGAGGGCCGGAGGTGGAATCGAACCCGCACCCTCCTAACTGTGAGGCGGACGTGCTACCCAGTGCGACACCGAGCCGCCGCGACAAGACATAGTACACAATATACATACAAGTAAACAACACAAAAAAAATAAAAAGAAGGCACGTGCTGTATTTCTGTCTGTTGCAGAACCACACACGCCACACACACACACCCTACACCAGTGGTCACCAACACGGTGCCCGCGGGCACCAGGTCGCCCGTGAGGACCGCATGAGTCGCCCGCAGGACTGTTCTAAAATTAGCTCAAATAGCGGCACATAGCGGCACTTGTCAGTGAGCTGCATCTATTTATTTTACAGTCAAACCTCGGTTTTGACAAACAAATCGGAATTCGAACAAAAAATTCGAAATATTTTTGCTTCGGTTGTTGAACAAAATTTGGAGGTCGAAACTCGCGAGATGAGCCGGGAGGACCCGAGAAAGCCCGACCGCGCGGCCCGGATGCCGACTGACTCCGTACTTATTGTATTTTTGTTACTTTGAGGATTGTATTGACCCCTAATCATGCCTCCAAAGAAAGCAAGTGGGAGCAGTAAAGTCCTCCTAAACACAAAAACGCTCTTAAAGCAATGCGACAATGAGCGCCCAGCGCGCTGCGGTTGCGCGATCGGACCAGATTAAGCTCCCTGCGCAGAGGTGCACTTAAATTTTGGAAAGTACATCAGGACTTTAAGAATATTATCTAAATTTCAGCGACGGCTCTGTCACAATAATGCGACCAGCGCGGTGCAGTTGCGCGGTCGGCGACGCGCTACTGTTGCACGTTCGGCGGTGCGCTGCAGTTGCGCGATCGCACAAACTTAAGTTCCCTGCGCACTTAGATCCACTTAAATTCTGGAAAGTACATCAGGACTTTAAAAATATTTTCTAAATTTCAGCGACGGCTTTGTCACAATAATGTGACCAGCGCGGTGCGGTTGCGCGTTCAGCGGTGTGCTGCAGTTGCGCGATCGGACAAAATTAAACTCCCTGCGCACTTAGATCCACTTATATTCTGGAAACTACATCAGGACTTTTAAAATATTTTCTAAAATTCAGCGACGGCTCTGTCACAATAATGCGACCAGCGGGGTGCAGTTGCAACTGCTGCATGGTCGCCACAGAGCTGGGCTCCAGCGGCGTGAGACACATGGCCGCCCCCCGACACAGTTCCAATGGTGCGGATGCTGCAGCCTCCACCAGTTCCGGCGGCGTGGATCCAGCGGCCGTCACCCAGTCGGCCTTTGGCGGCGTGTGACTAGTGGCCGCCACCCAACCCAGTTCCAGCGACGCAAAATGCACGGTTGTAATTGCCGTCACCTGCCTCTCGTTACCTGTCTTGTATTTAAGTCCTGTCTGCGTGTCACTCCCCGTCGGATTGTTCTCGTCTCATGTCCTCTTGTTTCTAGTTTCCAGTCTGCTCTGTTCTAGTCTTGTCCCTAGTCGAGCCTTTAGTCTGTCTTTCCAGTTCTTCAATAAACCCTGGTCCAAGCTGCATTTGGTCGCCCAGCTCCATTCAGAATAGAATAGATCTTTATTTGTCATTGTCACACGTACAATGAAATAAATAAATAAAAAGTGCCAACCAATCAGCGGATGAGATAAAAAATGAATAGAATAAATAGAATAAAAATATAAAAAAATACAAGCTAAAAACTCACATAAGACCATACACAGACATAATCATTTACGTTTAGCGGCATTCAATGCAACTACCGTTGTAGGTAAAAACTGTTGGCGAATCTGCTAGTCCTTGACCTAATTAACCAAGAGCGTCTGCCTAATGGCAACAGTTCGAAAATGGAGTGGCCAGGGTGGGAAGTGTCCTTCAGAATGTTCTGTGTTTTTTTGAGACAGCGGGTTCTGTGTAGGTCTTCCAGTGTGGGGAGAGGGCAGCCAATGATCTTCTGTGCTGTGTTGATGACCCCTTGGAGCTTTTTCCTCTGAGCAGCAGTGCAGCTGGAGTACCAAACACATATGCAGTACGTTAAAGTGCTTTCTATGGAGCAGCAATAGAAGGACACCAGCAGTCTTCACTTCATGATATAGACTTTGATGGTTAATGCAGTTACCGTTTTTTTCCATGTATAGTGCGCCCCCTAAAAATGGCATGCTGATGCTGGAAAAAAGCTTGTACCCATGTATAATACGCACCCAATTTTTATGAATTTTTAAAAAAAATTTTTTTAATTATTATTATTATTTTTTTTTTAAGTCCCAATGATTGTCACACACGCAGGGAGGCAATGGGTCCCATTTTTATAGTCTTTGGTATGGTCTTAACTAGGCTGGATGTAATTTTTTTTGTTGGCGTTGATTTCTCCGACTGCCCGTAAACGCACCACCGCGCTCGTGCGCGCACGGGACAGCAAACGAGCAGGTGATCGAGCAAGCCTTGTCTGATACGAGAGCATTGCGGTCGCATGGAGCGTGTTTGAAGTGAACAGCAGAGACGAAAGGAACAAGGCAAAGTGTTGTGAAATAAAATATTACCTGTAATACGGATTTAGGTAGAGAACTGAACTCTCACTCTTTATATAGCTGACGTGTCTTGCGCATCCGTTCTGCGCATCTGTAATGGCGGCCTCCGTATGATATCCGGTTTGCGTGTGTGCGCGTGTGTGCGAGAGCGAGAGAGAGAGCGCGAGAGAGAACGCTCAACCGTAGCACGCCGCCGACCGCCCAACTGCACCGCGCTGGTAGCATTATTGTGACAGAGCCGTCGCTGAAATTTAGAAGATATTTTTAAAGTCCTGATGTACTTTCTAAAATTTAAGTGGATCTCAGTGCGCACTGCGCAGGGAGCTTAATTTGGTGCGGTCGCGCAACCGCAGCGCGCCGGGCGCTCACTGTCGCATTGCTTAAAGAGCGCCTTTGTGTTTTAGGATGAACAGCAGAGACCAAAGGAACAAGGCAAAGTGTTGTGAAATAAAATTTTACCTGTAATACGCATTTCTTTAAAAAAAAAAAAAAATAAAAAAAAAAAATTAAAAAAAAAAAAAATTAAATTTTTTTTTCTTTGTACCCATGTATAATACGCACCCCAGATTTTAGGACAATAAATTAGGTAAATTTTGCGCACTATACACGGAAAAAAACGGTATTGCAATTTTGTTTTATCACAGTAGATTGGTTTATTTACATTTCAAAAACCAGAAGCCATTCATTTACATATGCGATTGCATTTTAATTTACATATATAAATGCTCAGATATTAAGATGTGATAGACATTTTTTGCATGATTTGAATGAGGCAAAATAACATGCTTTTTCTCTTGAATATATTGTTATAATGATTTGAATGACGCAAAATAACATGCTTTTTCTCTCGAATATAGTTATAATTATTTGTTTCAGATGTAATCATTTTCTGTATAAAATTAAATTTGGTGTTAAAGTCTTTTTTCACACTTGAGTCTTGAAAAAGAGGGGGTCGTCTTATATTCGGGCCAATACGGTACTTCTACATTAAGAATAAGTCAAAAATCAATCTGTACATGGTGGAGTCAGGTCAGTTTTTAATATAGATGCTCCTCTTTTCTTCAGGCTTGGAGAATAACATGTCTGATTTGACAATTTTCCTATTAACCGCTGTTAATATGTCTATTAACCGCTGTTGCCCCCAACTATGGGTTAAATAGTACCACTGCCCAGTGGGCTCCTCGGGAGAGGAATGGGCTAAGGGAGTCAACCCCTACAGAAAGTCAACTTCCCCTTGGGTTGGTGTCAGGAAGGGCATCCGGCTGTAAAAAAGTTTTGCTCCAAAAATTTTCTTGGTATAGGACTCTCAACCACGAGATGGCCATGGACTGTCCCCGGTGGAAGAAAGCCATACTGAGAATCGAGTCCAACCCAGCGGCGCCTGGAACACGGACTTTAAACCGATGATGATGATGATGATTAACCGCTGTTAATTGCTTGACACAACACAATTTTAACTTTTGAAGTGATTTGCCTTAAGAGTTCCAAGCCCTGTTGAGCGTAAAACAAAATTAGGTACACATTTTAATGACATCAAAGATAAAAACCTACCTTTCCACATACCACTCCTTGAGCTAAATCTGGAGTCACCAATCACAACACGGGTAAAAAGGGAAATTACGTCTTTGCCATGCCATCAAATCTCAAATTTGTGATCTATACTTACTGGTTGATCTTGTTTTTTTTACGGTGGCGCACAATTTATGCACGTTGCTGCCTCAAGCGGAAATTTTTGAACGAAACAATACAACGTTCCTACATCCACCCATCCGTTTTCTGTACCGCTTTATCCCCACGGGGGTCGCGGGCATGCTGGAGCCTATCCCAGTGGTCATCAGGCAGTAGGCGGGGGACACCCTGAACCGGTTGCCAGCCGATCGCAGGGCACACAGAGACAAACGCATTCCTACATTGTTCATAGAAATTACAGCTGGTTTAGGGTTCAATATTTAATATTTGATTAATTTAATTTAGGCATCTATAGGAGTTCTATGGAATAACCTACTATAGACTTGTATATCAGGTTACTGTCATTGTTTTAGTGATTGTTCTGACCCACATGCAGAAAAACAATTCGGAAGTCTAGAATGAGTAAGGAGTCTTTAATGGAGGTGGTACGGTGGAGGGTGAGCGGGAGGAGCTGAGCCAGGAGCACGGAGCGGGAGCAGCGATGTCGGAGCGTGAGGAGTTCGGCCAGAGCGGGGTCGATCTTGCCGATGGTCCGTGGAGGAAATCTAAGAGTGTGAAACACACAATATTTGGTCAGAGAATTCAATGGCGAGATCAAGGAGCTAGAGCAGGGGTGGGCAAACTTTTTGACTCGCGGGCCGAACTGGGTTCTAAATTTGGACCGGAGGGCCGGACCAGGAGCAGATGGACGTAGGCGTTGTGTGAAGTCATATAAGCGACCTGTAAAGGTCATTGCATAAAAGATCTTGGCCTTTAGTAGGTAGTAAAGCATGGATATTCCAAACAAGTTTTTTGAAAACAAATGCATTTATTAACAGCATTAAAAAAAATAATAATTCACTAAAAAACTGCTATCAGTGATTCTCATAAAATACGACACTGTTATTATGAATAACAATCTCCATCACTTCAATGCCTGCAGGTCAGATTAATGAAAGATGTTTATCTTATGAGATCACATCAAACGGCAAACATTCTGACCAAATATATCCTCTTGAAGAATCGGTGAAAGCATACATCCAAATAAAGTAATCAAAACAGCAACACGGTGAGGGGTATCTGAAAATCAGAGCAGAGTTTTAACTCGCAAACACCTGGTAACAGAGGTGAGGAAACGGGAAACACTTCCTTAAAGTAAGCCTTAAGAATTTTACAGGTTAAGATTAGTCGCAAATAGGTGGTGCATCAATGTCCTTGAGCATCCTGCATTGTTTGAAAATGAGAATGGTCGCTAGTTTCAATCCCTGCTATGTGTACAAATCATATTCAAAATGCATTTTTTTACAATAAACTTGAGAGCCTCCCGTTCATTTTCAGTGGGAACAGTGTTGTTGGTGTCCGTTTTTTGCTAGTGCGTCATAGTCTGGAGTAAAATTTGTTGTGGCAATTCTTAGGCGAGATCCGAGGTGTTGGTCCGTTTACCTTGATCTGTGACGGGTTGATGTTGACGTTCATGTGGCTGAACGTCACGTCGCGTACGTCGAGCCAAATTGGCCACTCTTTTTTAACATTCGGTACTCACTTCTTTTTTTCGGGCCACTCATTTTAATGGAAGGATTCCAGGGGAAGGTTTGTGGATGGCTGTAGCGCAAAACTGCATCTGAAAGCTCAGCGCGCAAATTATAAGAATGCTGTTGTCAAAGCCCACGCTCTAAATTCGGGACTGATACGAATAGAGCGAGAGTGCGCCAAGTCCGTACTACTGAGTACGTACACGCACTTGTGAGTGTGCACCGAGCTTTCTGACACGGCTTCCGGTAGTAAATGCGCAGGCGAGCGCTTCGCCATCTACTGGGAAAACGCAGTCATTGCAGGCAAAATGACCAAAAAAAAAAATGTTTAATACAATTTGTTCAGGGTTGGCGGGCCGGATTAAACGGTCCCGTGGGCCGGATGTGGCCCGCGGGCCGTAGTTTGCCCACCCCTGAGCTAGAGGCACAACCGTGGAGGAGATCACATAGGCAGACACTCAGGCGACGAGCCGCTGGCAGCACGCTCCTTAAAAGCCTTCCCCTAACGAGCCTGATGAGCCGCACCTGAGTCCTCCACCACTCTGCTAACGGCTGCCACTTGTGGACCTGAAAAGAACACCTCCCTGGACCCTGACAACCCACCCCGCCCCCCCCCCCCCCCATCAACGGCCGCCTCCCGGTGGCCCTGAAGAGGAAGACGGGAGCGAAGACCAGTAGTCAGAGACAAGGGAGGGATCGCAGATGTAGGAACGGGGAACCCACGACCGGTCCTCGGGACCGTAGGCCTCCCTGTCAACGAGGTACTGCCACCCACGGCCCCGCCGACGGGAGTCCATGATCTGTCGGACCGGGTAGACCGGGTCCCCATCAAGATCCCGGGCAGGAGACGCGGCCACGGCCGGAGGAAGGAGCACGCTGGACTAGACCGGCTTAATCTGGGAGACATGGAAGGTGGGATGAATCCGGAGGCCCGGAGGGAAACGGAGAAGGACCGCTGAGGGACTGATCCCTGCCAGAATCTCATATGGTCCAATGAAGCTCGGCACGCCAAAACCAGCAGACACAGAGACAGCTTCTTCCCCCAGGCTGTTGCTCTGATGAACTCAGAGTCTCAGAGTCATTGCTGTGCAATAACATCCTGCTCTTCACACCTTTTGAATTTGTCTACACTGTTTTTGCCATTATTCACACGTCCTGAGTGTTGTTAGTCACCTAAATGTTGAACAGAGGGTGTGTTTTTACCGAAGTCAAATTCCTTGTTTGGCACGCTCAAACATGGCGAATAAAAACTCTTGAATCTTGAATCTGAATGAAGCGGGGGCCAGTTTCCGCGACACGGACTTGAGGGGAACGTCCCGAGACGAAAGCCTTGACCTGGGGAATAAAACGGGGCAGGCATGCGTCGTCGCTCGGCATACTTGCGGTTCTGCTCGACGGAGCAGTGAAGGGCCTTAACAGCTAACCCAGATGTTCTTGCAGCGTCGTATGTGGTGACGAACCGAAGTGCCGGAAACAGCAGCGGTTGATAACCTAGGGTGACTTCAAACGGAGAGAGTCCTGTGGCAGCAGAGACATGAGAATTGTGTGCATACTCCACCCATGGAAGATACTTGTTCCACTCAGCCGGGTTATCGAAGGTAAGGCATCGGAGTGCGGCCTCGAGCTCCTGGTTCATGCGTTTGGTCTGCCTGTTCGTCTGGGGATGGTAGCCCGATGTCAGGGAGACCCTCGCATCGAGGGCTGAGCAGAACTGTTTCCACACTTGGGATATGAACTAGGGACTTCGATCGGACAGGATCTCCTGCGGGATGCCATGGAGACGAAATACGTGTTTGACGAGAAGCTGAGCTGTCTGGAACGCCGAGGGGAGCTTTCTGAGCGGTACAAGAGGGGATGACTTGGAGAAGCGGTCGACGACGGTGAGGATGGTGGTCGTTCCCTGTGATACGGGCAGGCCTGTCACAAAATCTAACGCAATATGGGACCAGGGGCGTTTGGGTATGGCAAGAGGCTGTAAAAGTCCAGCGGGGGGAGGACTTGTTGCGAGCGCAGATGGGACAGGCGAGAACGTATTCCCTGACGTCCTTGTGGACGGATGGCCACCAGAAGCGTCGGGCGATCAACGCGATGATGCGGCTGGTCCCAGGATGGGCAGAGAACTTGGCAGAGTGAAACCAGTGAATCAGGCGAAAGCGGACTGTGGAAGGGACGTAGGTCTTTCCCCGTAGGCCCGTGCCTGGATCGGGTTCCCGAAGTTGAGCCTGAGCAACAAGCCCCTCGACATCCCAGGAGAGGGAGCCTACAATGCAACTGGGGGGAAGAATGGGAGCTGGTTCCCCCACTAACTCGTCGGAAGTGAATTGTCGGGACAAGGCGTCTGGTTTCGTGTTCTGGGAGCCTGGGCGTTAAGAGATGGACCTATTGAATCGAGAGAAAAACAAGGACCAGCGAGACTGTCGGGAATTCAGGCGTTTCACGGACTGTAGATAGGGTAGGTTCTTATGGTCTGTCCAGACCAACACGGGTTGTTCGGTGCCCTCTAACCAATGGCGCCACTCTCCGAGCGCAAGCTTGATGGCCAGAAGTTCTCGGTCCCCTACGTCGTAGTTCCTCTCCGGTGGAGATAAACGTCGGGAGAAGAATGCACAGGGGCGAAGATATTCGTCAGTGTCCGATTGTTGGGACAGAACAGCCCCTGTTCCGTTATTGGACGCGTCCACCTCTAGGGGGAATTGTCTCTTGGGATCCGGATGTACAAATATAGGCGCCTGAGAAAACTTGTCTTTAAGAGTAATGAACGCGGCTTGTGCTTCTTGATTCCAGGTGGACTTTGTCTTGGTTGATACCCTTCTGTGATCTTGACTGTGATGAGGTTGAGGCCACGGTAGTCGATGCAAGGTCTTAGTCTTATCCTTCTTTCCCACGAAGAACCCTGCCCCCAGGGGTGAGGAGGAAGGGCAAATGATGCCAGTGGCCAGTGATTCGTTAATGTATGTTTCCATAGCTTGTCTTTCTGTGCGTGAGATGTTGTAGAGCCTACTGGACGGTAGCGGGGCTCTGGGAAGAAGCTCTATGGCGCAATCGTAGGGGCGATGAGGTGGTAAGGACGAAGCCTTCCTCTTGTTGAAAACCCGTCTTAGGTCATGGTATTCTCCGGGAACATGTGAAAGATCGATCGAAGCCGGTTCCTCGGGTGTCACTAGGGGCGGGTGAGATGGCACGGCAGTCTGAAGACAAGAGGATAAGCACTTTGTGGACCACGACTCGATGTGGCGCTCTGACCAGTTGATCTGGGGGTTATGTCTCTGGAGCCAGGGGAACCCAAGGACAAGGGTTGAATGTGATGGTTGCCAGAAATGAGCAGCTCCACGGGTTTGGTGCGTTGGGTGATGCTAGAGAGTCCCCTCCCATCCAGGGCAGAGACAGAGAGAGGAATTGAGAGAGGTTCCGTCTCGATCTGAGCTCGGAGACGAATTCCTGGTCGATCAGGTTTCTTTCACACCCCGAGTCGACCAGCACGGATAGCTTGTAGCTATGGTTGTGGACAGAAATCATGGCAGGTAGGGAGAGGCGAGGAGACTTGATACTCGGAGGATGGTCAGGTGGTCCTCCCCTCACGACCGTCGGACCCTCTCTTTTGGCCGAATCGGACATTTGGCGACGAAATGATCCGGGGAGCCGCAGTACAGACATTGCTAGGAGATAGTTGAGCCCGGCCAATCTGCATGGCCTCGGGCTCTGGATCGCCCCGGAGGACTGGACCTGGCTAAAAAGGACCATGATCTTCCTTCCGTTCGCTCCCATCAGGAGCTTCTCCGTCTCTCCCTAATCCGATTGTCCAAAAAAATGGCCAGGGAAATTAGGCCGTCCAAAGTGTCTGGTTCTTCCAGGACTGCCAATTCGTCCTTTAAGGACTCATCCAAGGCTTGAAAGAACGCTGTTTTCAAGGCTACAGGGCCCCACCCGGATGCGGCTCCTAACGTACGAAACTCAATGGAAAAATCTATTCCGGGGTAGTTCCCTTGCCTAAGCCCCCATAACCGGCTGATCGGTCTCAGTCGATAAGGTCTGCTTAAATTCCCTCAAAAATTCTTCGTAAGAACAGCCAAAATGCCTGTAGTCAGTAAATTGGGCTTCTGCCCATCTTAGCGCCTTGCCAGCAACGAGTCTCAAAATAAATGAGATCTTTGCTCCGTCATGGGAAAAAGACTTGGGAGAGCAATTAAAAACTAGTGAACATTGCAGGAGGAAACCTCCGCAACTACCACCCTCTCCGGAGAATTTCTCTGGATGAGGGGAACGAACCTCGCCAAAGTGCAGACTCTTCTGCAAGACTGATGTGCCCGTGGCGCTAGCTGGCGGCGAGGGGGTTTCTCTGACCTGGGTATCTTGAAGCAATCTGGTCACTTGTTCCAGATGAAGGTTGGTCCGTTGCTGCTGCTCCAGGAGGGCTTCAGAGTGTGTTATGCTTTTCCTACTATGCGTTTGCTATATGCATTTGTTATATGCTTTTCCTACTGCGCATGTGCGGACGCGTTGTATGTCGGGAGTCAAGAAAATGATTCAGGTGTTGTAATGGAGTCACGTTGTTAAAGTGTACAAGTAAAGTCTAGTGAGATGCACAGTTGTTATTATCATTGTTATTCAACTTCACATGGTAGCAGAGGATGACCGCTGGTAATTATAAAGTTCCGCCAGCGTTTGATGAGAAGAAGTCTTATGAAAATTGGAAAAACGAAGTCGAAATATGGAGGCTTGTTACGGACTTGGATAAAAAGAAGCAGGCTTTGGCGGTTGCCTTGTCGCTAATGGGAAGAGCGAGAGACACCGCACTGGAAGTATCCGCAGGGGATTTGAATACAGATGATGGAATGACTACACTTTAGGGAAAACTGGACTCTGTGTTTTTGCAAGAAGAAAAGGACCGCTAATACGAGGCATATACGGAGTTCAACCGGAAAACAAAAGACACGGGCATTTCAATGGCGGACTACATTGTCCAAATTTGAACGGCGGTACAACAGAATTCGCCAGTTCAAAATGGAGTTACCAGATACGGTGTTAGCTTTGAAGCTGCTAGACACTGCGGGACTTTATATTAAAGACAAACAGTTGGCACTTCCCGCTTGTCCAAGCCTCACGTTTGAAAACATGAAGGCTGCTTTGAAGAGGATATTTAGTGACAATACGCCACAAGGCGGAGTCGGTGCACTGCAGGTGAGCGGAGACGCAACTGACGATGCCTACTACACAAGGTTTTCCGGCAGGAGAGAAAGTAGGTCAAATCCGCGACAACAAGCAGCTGTTCAAGCTACCAATCCATTTGACAGATATGGTAGAAGAACGAGATGTGCAGTCTGCCAAAGTTTATATCACTGGGCAAAAGTGAACATGCTAAACTAACAGAAGAAGAACGACAAACGGAGGTTGATGAATGCAACATTTTTTTTTTCTTGGTATGGCGCCGTGAGTGGCTGCCTCCCAGCAGTGTTCTCTCTTTTCCTCTTTATTTCCTTCTTTTCTCCTTTTTCTTTGTCTTTTTGTCCATTCGGCGATGCTGGTGCCTTCTACCGCACCCCGGTATCTCTTCGGATCGGATATTTTATTTTATTTTTTCTTCCTGGGACCGGGATCATCGGTTGAGCTGGTGTAACTCTACGACGGCTTCCTGCTTATCCGGCCAGTGATGACCGGGTCCCTCGCCTTGGTCCCGCAGCCGCAACCCCTCCCCGCTCCCTCGTGCTCGTCGGTACCAACGACATTCGCCATGCTAGCCCCGTGGTGACCATCTGCACGTGCCCCGGCTGGGTGCCCGGGACACTGCTCACACGTTTGCCTGCTTTGTGATGTTTTCACCGATTCACGACCACGGTCCATTGGGCACCGTTGAAATGGACTGCCCTTACACCTGTCGATGGACCCCGTGGAGGCTAATTTGTGTGTTCTGGGGTGTTCTCTTGTATCGGGGGTGCTGGTTGGCCGCTGTTACTTTTTTTCCTTTGTCTTTTAGCTTTGATTTGCTTTGATGGCTTTTATCTTGAGCACTTTCTGACTTTCTTTGTGGCGCCGTTGTGTGGCAGCCTTATGAGAGTTATTGAGTTGCGCTCATGGCATCTGTGTCTTTTGTATACCCACTCTGTGGTGTGGATACTGCTGGGGCCTGAATTTCCCCACCCCTGGGGATCAATAAATACAGTTTTTTTCCGTGTATAGTGCGCCCCCATGTATAGTACGCACCCCTAAAAATGGCATGCTGATGCTGGAAAAAAGCTTGTACCCATGTATAATACGCACCCAATTTTTATGAATTTTTTTTAATAAAAAATTTAATTTTTTTTTTTTTTTTTTTTAAGTCCCAATGATCGTCACACACGCAGGGAGGCAATGGGTCCCATTTTTATAGTCTTTGGTATGGTCTTAACTAGGCTGGATGTAATTTTTTTGTTGGCGTTGATTTCTCCGACTGCCCGTAAACGCACCACCGCGCTCCGTGCGCATGGCGCGTGTTTGAAGTGAACAGCAGAGAAGAAAGGAACAAGGCAAAGTGTTGTGAAATAAAATATTACCTGTAATACGGATTTAGGTAGAGAACTGAACTCTCGCTCTTTATATAGCTGACGTGTCTTGCTCATCCGTTCTGCGCATCTGTAATGGCGGCCTCCGTATGATATCCGGTTTGCGTGTGTGCGAGAGAGAGAGAGCGCGCGAGAGAACGCTCAACCGTAGCGCGCCGCCGACCGCCCAACTGCACCGGGCTGGTCGATTATTGTGACAGAGCCGTCGCTGAAATTTAGAAGATATTTTTAAAGTCCTGATGTACTTTCTAAAATTTAAGTGGACCTCGGTGCGCACTGCGCAGGGAGCTTAATTTGGTGCGGTCGCGCAACCGCAGCGCGCCGGGCGCTCACTGTCGCATTGCTTAAAGAGCGCCTTTGTGTTTTAGGATGAACAGCAGAGACCAAAGGAACAAGGCAAAGTGTTGTGAAATAAAATATTACCTGTAATACGCATTCTGTTATTTGCTGATTGAAACTGCTAATTAAACTGTGAATTGAAACTAATAGGAAGAAAACAACTCTCGCTCTTTATATAGCTGACGTGTCTTGCGCATCCGTTCTGTGCATTTTATTTCACAACACTTTGCCTTTCTTCTCTGCTGTTCACTTCAAACACGCTCCATGCGACCGCAATGCTCTCGTATCAGACGCTTGCTCGATCACCTGCTCGTTTGCTGTCCCGTGCGCGCACGAAGCGCGGTGGTGCGTTTACGGGCAGTCGGAGAAATCAACGCCAACAAAAAAAATTACATCCAGCCTAGTTAAGACCATACCAAAGACTATAAAAATGGGACCCATTGCCTCCCTGCGTGTGTGACGATCATTGGGACTTAAAAAAATAAATAAATAAATAAATAAATATATATAATTTTTTTTTTTTTTTTTTGTACCCATGTATAATGCGCACCCCAGATTTTAGGACAATAAATTAGTTAAATTTTGCGCACTATACACGGAAAAAAACGGTAATCAATCAATGAATCAATCAATCAATACCTTAATGTCTAACACAGAGATTTTCATGGTGGAGTCTCTAGGATCTGCTGTAATTGATACAGCTTGCACCAGAACAGTGTGTGGTGAAAAATAGCTTGGTCATTATGTTAGTCAACTAACACAGGATGTGTTGTTGAAAATGGAAGATGTGAAAAGTGCAACACCATTCAAGTTTGGTGATGGGAAAATTGTCCATTCTACAAAGAAAGTGAAAATCCCAGCTGTGATAGCACAAACTAAATGCAAAATTGAGACAGAAGTTGTCCCAGCTGATATCCCTTTGCTGTTAAGCAAGACTTCACTGAAGAGAGCTGGTGCTGTTTTGGACATTGAGAATGACGAGGCCATAATGTTCAAGCAACCAGTGAAACTTGAATTAAGATCATCAGGACATTATTATGTGAACTTGAGGGACAAAAATACCCCAGATGGAAGTAACATCCTAAATGAAAACGACATTCTTATTGTGACAGAACATATGACAAAACAAGAGAAACAAAAGGTGCTATTGAAATTGCACAAACAGTTTGGACATGCCTCATTTGACAGACTGAAAAAACTACTGACCTGCTCAGGTAATACTGATGAGGAGTGCATTACAATCCTGCATGAAATTGTAAAGAACTGTGAGACATGCATCTGGTATAGTAAACCTAAGCAAAAGCCAGCAGTAGGTCTACCCATGGCCTCAGTCTACAATGAAACTGTAGCTATGTACTTACATGAGCTAGAGCAGGGGTGGGCAAACTTTTTGACTCGCGGGCCGAACTGGGTTCTAAATTTGGACCGGAGGGCCGGACCAGGAGCAGATGGACGTAGGCGTTGTGTGAAGTCATATAAGCGACCTGTAAAGGTCATTGCATAAAAGATCTTGGCCTTTAGTAGGTAGTAAAGCATGGATATTCCAAACAAGTTTTTTGAAAACAAATGCATTTATTAACAGCATTAAAAAAAATAATAATTCACTAAAAAACTGCTATCAGTGATTCTCATAAAATACGACACTGTTATTATGAATAACAATCTCCATCACTTCAATGCCTGCAGGTCAGATTAATGAAAGATGTTTATCTTATGAGATCACATCAAACGGCAAACATTCTGACCAAATATATCCTCTTGAAGAATCGGTGAAAGCATACATCCAAATAAAGTAATCAAAACAGCAACACGGTGAGGGGTATCTGAAAATCAGAGCAGAGTTTTAACTCGCAAACACCTGGTAACAGAGGTGAGGAAACGGGAAACACTTCCTTAAAGTAAGCCTTAAGAATTTTACAGGTTAAGATTAGTCGCAAATAGGTGGTGCATCAATGTCCTTGAGCATCCTGCATTGTTTGAAAATGAGAATGGTCGCTAGTTTCAATCCCTGCTATGTGTACAAATCATATTCAAAATGCATTTTTTTACAATAAACTTGAGAGCCTCCCGTTCATTTTCAGTGGGAACAGTGTTGTTGGTGTCCGTTTTTTGCTAGTGCGTCATAGTCTGGAGTAAAATTTGTTGTGGCAATTCTTAGGCGAGATCCGAGGTGTTGGTCCGTTTACCTTGATCTGTGACGGGTTGATGTTGACGTTCATGTGGCTGAACGTCACGTCGCGTACGTCGAGCCAAATTGGCCACTCTTTTTTAACATTCGGTACTCACTTCTTTTTTTCGGGCCACTCATTTTAATGGAAGGATTCCAGGGGAAGGTTTGTGGATGGCTGTAGCGCAAAACTGCATCTGAAAGCTCAGCGCGCGAATTATAAGAATGCTGTTGTCAAAGCCCACGCTCTAAATTCGGGACTGATACGAATAGAGCGAGAGTGCGCCAAGTCCGTACTACTGAGTACGTACACGCACTTGTGAGTGTGCACCGAGCTTTCTGACACGGCTTCCGGTAGTAAATGCGCAGGCGAGCGCTTCGCCATCTACTGGGAAAACGCAGTCATTGCAGGCAAAATGACCAAAAAAAAAAATGTTTAATACAATTTGTTCAGGGTTGGCGGGCCGGATTAAACGGTCCCGTGGGCCGGATGTGGCCCGCGGGCCGTAGTTTGCCCACCCCTGAGCTAGAGCCAGGGGTGTGGTATTTGCATGCCATTGACCACTTCACAAGATTCAATGCAGGGAGCATTATTACCACAAAGAAACCCAAAGAAATTGTGAAGCACTTTATTCACTGCTGGATAAGTGTTCGTGGCCCGCCACGCAGACTGTTCACTGACAATGGGGGTGAATCTTATAATGAAGAAATGAAGGACTTGTCTGAAAACTTTAACATGAAAGTGAAAACAACTGCAGCGTATATAGCCCATGGAGCAATGGCCCCTTAGAAAGGCATAATCAAACCCTCACTGAAATCCTGTTGAAAATAAAGAGAGACAATAGATGTGATTGGAAGACAGGCCTTGACTGGGCCCTGATGGCAAAAAACTATGCATAATGTGCATGGCTACAGTCCTTACCAACTTGTGTTTGAGCAGAACCCAAATCTGCCGTCAGTTCTCACTGATAAGCCGCCAGCTCTGGAAGGGACTAGCATGTCTACTTGGATAGCTCAGCACATCTCACCATTGCATGCCACAAGGAAAGCGTTCACAGAAGCAGAATGCTCTGAGCGGATCCGAAGAGCCCTTCGTAATCAACAACGACCCACTGATGACCTATATGACACGGGGGAACTTATGTCCGTGTGCATCAATCCAGACTTCAAAGGGTTGATTGCTGTGGGTTGAGTGAAAGAGATGAGCCATTAATGAGAACTGAAAATGCCTCCTTACCAGAAACAGGACTTTTTGAAAATAACACTGTAGATGAAAGTGAAAAAGAGGCACCCTCAAACAATGAAGATGCTGAGGATAACAATGAGCCCCCTCACACATCAGCACGTTCAAATACTATTATTGAAGGACTAAAGCTGAAAACTGGACAGGTGGTCACATATACAGACAGTGTAAGTGGCCAAGCACAAACCGGAAAAATCCTCAGCCAGGCAGGAAAGTCCACTGGAACATACAAAAACTGGTACCACTTACAGTATACAGAACCTGAGGAAATTGCTGGCACAACTGGATCAGTGGACTTAGGATAAGTGGACAATCTTCAGCTGGGTCCAACTGAGCATGCTGACTAATGTACAGACTGCCAGGTAGAGGACATACTGATTGTGAATGATCATGCCTTCATTTCTGCCAAACACGCTGACCTCATCAAGAGGAAACAGAACAATGTCTTTGAAGAGGTCAAAGATGAAGGTCAGAAATGCATCTCCACAAGGTGGGTGTGCACACTCAACGAAACACCACAGGGGGTCGTACCTAAAGCCAGGTTAGTTGCAAGAGGCTTTGAGGAAATGAACACAGACGAGCTCCCAAAAGACTCACTCACATGTGCCTCAGAGTCTTTAAAAAATATTATGGCTGTTATATCTCAAAAGAAATGGCAGCTGAACTCCATGGACATTAAAGGAGCCTTTTTGCAAGGTAAAGAGTTAACCAGAAATGTCTCCATTTTCCTACTGCGCATGTGCAGACGCGTTGTATGTCGGGAGTCAAGGAAAGGATTCAGTTGTTGTAATGAAGTCCCGTTGTTGAAGTGTACAAATAAAGTCTAGTGAGACGCACAGTTGTTATCGTCGTTATTCAACTTCACAGAGTGGACTCGTGGGACTGGAGTTGATGTTGCTGGTCTGCGAGGGCTCGTCTAAGTGGCTCTGCTGGGTCTGATTGGCCTGAGTCTTCTGTCATTGCTTTAACGATTGTTCTGACCCACATGCAGAAAACCAACTTGGAAGTCTAGAATGAGTAAGGACTCTTTAATGGAGGTGATACCGTGGAGGGTGAGCGGGAGGAGCTGAGCCAGGAGCACGGAGCAGGAGCAGCGATGACGGAGCGGGAGGAGTTCGGCCAGAGCGGGGTGGATCTTGGTGATGGTCTGTGGAGGAAATCTAAGAGCATGGAACACGCAATATTTGGTCAGAGAATTCAATGGCAAGAACGAGGAGCGAGATCAAGGGGCTAGAGGCACAAGCGTGGAGGAGATCACATAGGCAGACACTCGGGCGACGAGCCGCTGGCAGCACGCTCCTTAAAAGCCTTCCCCTAACAAGCCTGATGAGCTGCACCTGAGTCCTCCGCCACTCTGCTAACGGCCGCCTCCTGTGGACCTGAAAAGAACACCTCCCTGGACCCTGACAGTTACAGAAATAACCACACTTCATACGGATCAATGGTTGTTTAAAATAAAACAATACAACTTCTATACATTATTTATGCAACTTATAGCTGGTTTACGGTTTAATATTTCATATTTGATGGTGGTGACAAGCGGTACAGAAAATTGATGGATGGGTGGATTTAATTTTATCCTTTATGAAAAATGAAAATCCGCAATGCACTGAATCTATCCACAATAAGTGTTTCAAAAAATATCCGCGATGGACCGAGCCCGCGATTGCCAGGAATGAGTGGAGGAGGGCGACCAAATGCAGCTTGGACGAGGGTTTATTGAAGGGAAGGGAGGGGGGCAAACAAAGACACAAGCGGGACAGAGACTCACGGACAGCAGACAGGATACAGAAGTCCACTTGGACACGGAACAGATTCTGACCAGGAGCCTCCACACGAGACCGGGGTGAAATGGACGAGCAGGACTGGAACACTAGGCCCGGACACGGACGGAAAGCAACAGTAGACACCGACAGGAAGAAACACA
Organism: Syngnathus typhle; assembly: GCF_033458585.1. Classification (NCBI taxonomy): domain Eukaryota; kingdom Metazoa; phylum Chordata; class Actinopteri; order Syngnathiformes; family Syngnathidae; genus Syngnathus; species Syngnathus typhle. The sequence continues at coordinate 3,991,354 of NC_083742.1, forward strand.
CGGACAGGGCTTAAATACATCAGATAACAAGAGGGAGCAGGTGACAGACATTACGGTAATGAAGGCTGAGGGAAGTTGCCGGCCGAGCGTCCTCTGGCATGGATGGGACAGCGAAAGGTGAACCGCGAAGTAGCGAGGGATTACTGTTCAGTAATTACTAATTACTTCTGTCTCAGTGCCTTTAGTTAGTTGCCTATTTGGTCCGTCCATCCACAAGAAAATGTGAGGGGAAAAGTCACTGATCATGAGTCACGGTCTCTGTTGTAGTTCATTTCAAAAGTGTTTGATGGGTTTGAGATTGAGACATCAAAACCATTTGTCCATGACTGTAGGGGCCTTGCTTTGCACACTTGTTGGTCAGAACGAACTAAAAGTCAGAAATTTCCACCCAAATGGTTTCTACAAAGTTGTAATTATCTAATAATATTCTTGGTGTGCTGAAGAAAGAACATTCGAGCAGTTAATAACGAGTTCAGCCCAACCTCTTAATGTACCAAGTTTTTAGATGTTTTAGAGCAATGGCTATCAAATTTTTTACACAGTCCTACCTTATCATGAGTAACATTAAAATACAGTGGTGTTGTGGTGTAGTTCATGAATGGGTATGTAGGAGAAAAAAATTGTTTAAACAATGATTCAATTAAATGTATTGCACTTAAAATGTGTACATATACAAATGTTTCAAAACAAACTCGTCTAAAGGAACAATATATTTTACTTAAAAATGAACAACTACTGAACTACAAATATTGAGATTGGAGATTGTTGTTGACTTCCGGACGGGTCACACCCAACACCTGCCGCTGACCATCGACGGTGCTGTGGTGGAGAGTGTGAGCAGCGCCAGGTTCCTGGGGGTGCACATCAGTGAGGATCTCTCCTGGTCCACCAACACCGTATCACTGGCGAAGAAGGCCCAGCGCCGCCTGTACTTCCTGCGGAAACTCAGGCGAGCGAGCGCTCCTCCGGCCGTCAGGACTACATTTTCCCGTGGCACCATTGAGAGCGTCCTCTCCAGCTGTATTGCTGTTTGGGGTGGCAGCTGCACTGACTACAACTTGAAGGCCCTGCAGCACATAGTGAGCACGGCTGGTAAGATTATTGGTGCTTTACTCCCCTCCTTGAAAGACATTTACATCTCCCATCTCACCCGCAAGGCGACCACGATTGTGAGTGATGTGAGTCACCCCGCTCACTCTTTGTTTGAGCTTCTGCCCTCTGGGAAGAGGTACAGGAGCCTGCGCTCCCGCACCACCAGACTCACCAACAGCTTCATACTCCAGGCTGTTAGGATCCTGAACTCTCTCCCCCTTTCTGCGCAGCGTCCTGTACTTTGCGCTATGCTTACTGTCTGCTGTTTGCACACTGGCTTAGTTTTGCTCCTCTTATTTATTGTGTTATTTGTTTATTATTTATTCATCACTCATATTATTTATTTATTATTTATTATTTATTGTTTGTGCCGTCTTGTTTTTATTTTGTGTCGTCTACTTGTATGTCTATCGTGTACTATGTCTCGTCACCGTGGGATAGAGGAAACGGAATTTCGGTTTCTTTGTGTGTCTTGACATATGAAGGGATTGACAATAAAGCAGCAGACTTTGACTTTGACTTTGATATACTGTAATGGGTTTACAAAAATGTTGAAGTCTATGTAACATTGAATGTTTAATTCATTCATTACTTTCTTTACCAGTAGAGAAATCCCATTTACAAATTACGCACCTTTTTTCAAATACTACATAGATACAGATTCAAACACAAATGCTTTGTTATGTCTTGCATTAAAAAAATATGGTGGTATATATCCCTCTCCAGGCAGGTGTTGCAGATTTGCAACAACTAAAATTTAACCCCTTAATTATTCCACAATATTTTTTTTAGCCTGTTTTTACTCAGAAGTATCACTGCAGAATTGCATTGTGCATTAATAACAGTTGCCCACCAGCTCACTAGATCGAGTGCTGTCAGGTACGAGGCAGAACAACCAAGTGCGACAGGAACACAAGTTTATTGGTCAAAAGAAAGGAAAAGGGAAATGGGGAGAATGTGGATCCATCCGGGCAGGGTGGCAGCAGTGGAATACTTTGGGCTGGGAGGGGAGGAGAATCCAGGCGGAGCAATGGCACTGGAGTAGATGGGGTCGAGTGGCGGTAGGTGCTGGAACACGGCTGGGCGCTAACGGGCTGAAGGCAGGCAGGGAGGGGATATCTGGGCAGGAGAGTCAGTGTCGTCAGGTCAGGCAAGGCTCAGCAAAATTGTCGTGAGGTCGGGCAACATGCTTTTTCACGTTCAATATGTCTGCCTTTTGTTCGAAGATTTTATTCAGTCAAGGCAGCCACTGAAATTGTTTGCCTTCCTGATGGGGCTTTATCTGATACAAATTCAAAGGAAGTTGGTGATCCAGATTTTGAGGAAACTCTTGAAGCATGAGTTTGAGCTGACCCTTCATTCCAATCGCCTGCATTATCACTTCCACCAGAAAAAATACCCAAACTGAATTTGTGTTTGAACTAATTTCTTACCAATCTAACCTGTATTCTATTATGAAGAATGGCCCAGAAAGAAAAACATTTCCTAAAATGGAGCAATTCATTGGTTTACACCAGGGGTGGGCAAGCTTTTTGACTTGCGGGCCGAATTGGGTTCTAAATTTTGACCGGGGGGGCGAACCATGAGCAGATGGATGTAGTGTTTGTGTGAAGTAATATAAATGACATGTAAAGGTTATTGCATAAGAGGTTTTTACTTTTAGTAGATACTAAAGCATGGATATTAAAAAAAAAGCTTACAGCATTAAAAAAATATTTCACCCAAAAACTATCAGTGATTCTTATTAAATACGACACTGTTATGATGAATAACATTTTCCATCACTTCAGCGCCTGCAGGTCAGATTTATGAAATATGTTTATCTAATGAGGCTTCTCTCTCTACACCAGGGGTGTCCAAACTACGGCCCGCGGGCCAACTGCGGCCCGCGGTCCAGTGTTTATTGGCCCGCAGCAAATTCTGCAAACATAATTGAATATGGCCCGCACAAGAAGGTTGAGCTCAAGCTTGCACTTCTCAGTTTCCACACTAGATGGAGCCCGCCACACAAAGCGTGTGACGTCCCATTAGCCCCCACCTGAACCCCCCAACCCCCGGAAAAAAAGCGATCGCGCAGCGTTTGAGGTCCAATTAGCACCCCCCTCCCCCCCAGAAGAGAAGCGAACGCGCAGCGTTTGACGTCCGATTACCACCCCCCGGAAGAGAAGCGAAAGCGTGGTCCACTGGTGCAGCCAAAACCACCTGGAGCTGAACCCGCTCAAGACCGTGGAGATGACAGTGGACTTCAGGAGAGACCCTTCACCACTTCCACCCCTCACTATCCACAGTAATACTATTCTCTCGACAGACGCCTTCAAGTTCCTGGGATCCACACTCTCTCGAGACCTGAAATGAACCAGCCACATAGACTCTGTCCGGAAGAAGGCCCAGCAGAGGCTGTACTTTCTGAGACAGCTCAGGAAGTTCAACCTGCCACAGGAGCTGCTGAAGACCTTCTATACTGCCATCATCCAGTCTATCCTCTGCACCTCCATCACTGTCTGGTTTGGATCTGCCACCAAACAAGACAAGCACAGACTGCAACGGACAAGCAGGACTGCAGAAAAGATCATTGGGACCAACCTCCCATCTATCCAGGACTCGTACCCGTCCAGGACCAGGAAACGGGCACGTAACATCTCTACAGACCCTTCTCACCCAGGTTGCAGTCTGTTCGAACTACTCCCCTCCGGACGGCGTTACAGAGCACTGTACGTCAAAACCAGCAGACAGAGACACAGCTTCTTCCCCCAGACTGCCACTCTGATGAACTCACACCACTCATAGAATCTCAGAGTCATTACTGTGCAATAACATCCTGCTCTCAATGCTTTATCTTTGGATTGTCCATATTACGTGTACTATGTGTCCTCTCTGCATCCATTGCAGCCTGGTCATCCTGGAAGAGGGATCCTCCTGGGAGTTTAACATCAGGGGATGTTTGAGAATAATTGTCAATTTTTGCACATGTTGTCCTGAATGTAGTTAGCTAGCTAAATGTTGTACAGAGGCCGAGATGTACCGGAGTCAAATTCCTTGTTTGGCATGTACAAACTTGGCAAATAAAGATTTATTTGATTGATTTGATTTGATTATTTCATAAATAGGGTGCACCGGATTAAAAGGCGCGTAGAATAGAAGCTATACTGCATCAAACTGAGGTTGACTAGGGTTGCACTATGCATCCAATAACCAATGAGCCCTCAGTAAACAATCGCGTTTCTCAAACTATTGTCACGTACCGGCGCCACCTGTGACAGGACCACGCCCCCCTATCAGCGGAATCGCCGCCACCTGCCACAGCCTCATTGACAGCGCTATATCAACGGCGCCAGCGCAGACCCGAGTGTCCGTCTGTCCCGTGATATTGCTTCGCTCTCCGGTCCACGACAAACTGACGTCCTTGAAGAATCGAAGATACAGCAGAACAGCTTGTTTTTCCCAGCCTGATCGCCGATCCAGCGCCAGCTCCAGCTACACCCACCTTACCTCCCGCCCGCAATAAAGTCTCTATCGCTACGCACTTGGCTGTACTGTCCAATCCCTTACAGTACAGACGGACCAACGCTATGCAGCCAGCGAACAAAGAGACGGCATTCACCCGACTGGAGCGAGCCGAGACCGCCATTAGCAGCCTATCCGCCGACATCCGGAATCTGATCGAGGTGGGCCAACGGCAACAGCAACAGCAGCAGGAGATGGCTCAAGCCCTCCAGAGTTTGTCGGTGGCTGCGCCCCCGGCTGTCACGGCACCCCCGCCCCGCCCCGCCCGTCGACCGAGGCCAGGAGGCTCGTGGACGTTCCGGAGCCCCCCCTCGGCAACATCGAAAAATTCAGCGGAGATCCCAAACACGTGAGGGCGTTCGTGACTAACTGCCGTATAATGTTTGGTCTCCAGCCCGTCACGTTTGCATCGGAGGCCGCCAGAGTCGGGTTCGCCCTAACCCACCTCACGGACAAGGCGCGGCTGTGGGGGCTGGCCGAATACGAGAGGGGGGCCCCGGCTTGTGATACGTTCGACGCATTCGCGGAGGAATTGCTCTGCCTGTTCGACCTGGGCTCTGCCGCCGAAGATGCCGCCGAGGAACTGGCGACGCTGCGTCAAGGTAGCCGATCGGGCGCAGATTATGCCCTCAAGTTCCAGACCATGGCCGGCAGCAGCGGGTGGAACGAGCCGGCGCTCGTCAGCACATTCCTCAACGGTCATGCAGAGTACATGAAGGACGAACAGGTGTCCTACGGTCGCCCGCAAAACCTGTGGGGCGCGATGGACTTGGCGGCCCGAGTAGACCGGCGGATCCAGACACGGCGGCGCGATCGGGAGCGGAAGTCCCTGCGAGACCCGCGTGATCGCCCTCCTCCGCCGGCTGGAGGCCCGCCAACCACACCACCCGCCGAGCCCATGGATCTGGGAGAGCCGCGGATCCCCTCAGAGGAGCACCGTCGACGCCTCTCATCGGGCTTGTGCTTTTCCTGTGGGGAGGGTGGTCATCGAGCGGCAGGCGACCAGAACGTGGCTGCCCTGGTGGACTCCGGGCCGGTGTAAACTAGGGGTGTAAATCGCGGGTTTTGTCACGATACGATATCATATAGATACAAAGAAGCACGATACGATATTTGCCGATATCTTAAAGCCTGCTGTGATTCATTCACGATACATCACGATATAGTGCTCTACGATCGTTTTTTTTTTTTTTATTTTTTTTTTTTAATAAAAAATATAGAACAATATCCTGATTTATAATAATTCATACGCAAAATCAACAAGGTATTGCAAACTCTTTATTTAGGAAATTACAAGAGTATTGTAGTATACAAAGTGCTTATTTTAACACTGAACTTTGATGTCGTGTTTTTTCTTTAAATGTGCGGCGAGATTTGTGGTCCCTGAATATTTGTTCACCGCGTGGCAGGATTTACAAACTGCACGTGTCTTGTCCGTTGAGCCATCTTTTCTTTGGAATCCAAAGTGCTTCCAAAGGAATGACTCGAAGCCTAAAGGGGAGCAAATTTCCTCGTCTTTTTGGACACTAGCCATAGCACCAGCCCAGGAGCCGGGTACTAGTTGTCGACTCCCCTTTCACATGCCTGCTCTGCTCATAACGCAACACGCCGCGCACTGCGGCCGAGGAAGCAAGGCACAATGAACTGGATTTCAAAATAAAGTTGCGTCTAATGTCCGAGGTCAAACACGGCGATATAATTCGATGTTTACGTTTAGCATCGATGCCAATAAATCGTACAGCATTATATCGATTCATCGATGTGTATCGATGAATCGTTACACCCCTAATAAATACCTCTGTGGCTTGGACCAGTTTAGGCCCGAGACAGACCACAAGCCAGTTGTCAACAGCCGAAGCTGAGACAATGTTCCTGTGAGGTGCCAGCGCTTAGTGATGAGACTCCTGAGTCTCGCAGCCCTCAAATACAGGTAATGAATGAAGCGGACACACACGGAGATGTGGCCTGCTACGTAGCCGCAGTGCTGCGTGGAGTCCCAGCATCGCCTGCAAAGATAGAGAGCATCAGAATGGCAACAGCAACTGACAGTGAACTACAGGAGGTCGCTAAATCCATCAGGTCAGGCTGGCCGGAGTACGACAGCAAACATCAACTAGATATTAAAAACTATGGAAAAGTGAAAAACGAGCTATCAGAAGCTGGAGGTTGACCTTCTGACCGCGTGGTGCAGGGACAACAACCTGCTGAACGTCAACAAGACCAAATAGATTGTTGTTGACCTCCGAAAGGGTCACACCCAACACCTGCCGCTGACCATCGACGGTGCTGTGAGCAGCACCAGATTCCTGGGGGTGCACATCAGTGAGGATCTCTCCTGGTCCACCAACAACGCATCACTGGCGAAGAAAGGAAACTCAGGCGAGCAAGTGCTCCTCCGGCCGTCATGACTACATTCTACCGTGGCACCATTGAGAGCGTCCTCTCCAGTTGTATCGCTGTTTGGGGTGGTAGCTGCACTGAATACAACATGAAGGCCCTGCAGCGCATAGTGAACACGGCTGGTAAGATTATTGGTGCTTCACTCCCCTCCCTGAAGGACATTTACACCTACCTCCCATTTCACCCGCAAGGCGACCGCAATTGTGAGCGATGTGAGTCACCCCGCTCACTCTTTGTTTGATCTTCTGCCCTCTGGGAAGAGGTACAGGAGCCTGCGCTGTTAGGATCCTGAACTCTCTCCCCCCTCCTCCCTCGGCTGCATAATGTCCTGTACTTTTGCGCTATATTCTGACTGTCTACTGTATGCACACTGTATGCTCCTCTTATTAGTGTGAAGGTGAAGACCTTCACACTATTGTTATTCCTGTCCTTTATTATTCAACATCTTCCGCTCACTTTTTTGTCCATTAACTACTTCCACATACTTCAACCGATTCACTCCATTCCACTTTTCACTTATTCCAAAAATTCATGGCATGGGTGCTCACATTTTTCTCGTTCCAAAAATTTTCCGTTTTCGCATAATTCACAAATTTATGGCGATTTTTGCCCCATTCATTCTTAATGGCAGATTCAACATTTCACATTTACGTTGTTCCAGTTTCAAATTCACATAATTCAACACATTCAAATCACATTGGGGACATTCCCAAACTTGCCAAATTCAACATTTTCACGTTTCCATCTTTTATTTTGAAATTCACACCCAATTCCTTTTTCCCTTCTCATTTCTACATTTTTCAACCGATTCAACCCATTCCAACTTTCAACTGTTCATCATTTTTCTACCTATTCCACAACTTCCCACTTACCAAAAACTTCACATCTTTTATTTTGAAATTCACTCCCAATTCCTAATTCCCTTCTCATTTCTACATTTTTCAACCGATTCAACCCATTCCAACTTTCAACTGTTCATCATTTTTCTACCTATTCCACAACTTCCCATTTACCAAAAACTTCACATCTTTTATTTTGAAATTCACACCCACTTCCTTTTTCCCTTCTCATTTCTACATTTTTCAACCGATTCAACCCATTTCAACTTTCAACTGTTCATCATTTCTTTACCTATTCCACAACTTAACAATAACTTCACATCTTTTATTTTGAAATTCACACCCAGTTCCTTTTTCCCTTCTCATTTCTACATTTTTCAACCGATTCAACTCGTTTCAACATCATTCTGCAACATTCCTTAAATATTTATTCAACTTCTTCACCTTCACACGCAATTCCTTCAGGAATTGCAAATTCTAGTTTATTATGTTATTTGTTTATTTATTCATCACTCTTATTGATTCATTGTTTGTGCCTTTTTTTACCACACTGGGTAGCACGTCCGTCACACAATTAGGAGGGTGCGGGTTCGATTCCACCCCCGGCCCTCCCTGTGTGGAGTTTGCATGTACTCCCCGGGCCCACGTGGGTTTTCTCCGGGCACTCCGGTCTCCTCCCACATCCCAAAAACATGCTTGGTAGGCCGATTGAAGGCTCCAAATTGTCCCTAGGTGTGAGTGCCAGTGCAAATGGTTGTTTGTCTCTGTGTGCTCTGCGATTGGCTGGCAACCGGTTCAGGGTGTCCCCCGCCTACTGCCCGATGACGGCTGGGATAGGCTCCAGCATACCCGCGACCCCCGTGGGACTAAGCGGTTCAGAAAATGAATGGATGTCTTGTCACCGTGGGTTAGTGGGAACGTAATTTTGATTTCTTTGTGTCTTGGCATGTGAAGAAATTGACAATAAAGCAGACTTTGACTTTGATGGACTGTTAATAAGAGGAACAAGGATTTTAGTTCTAATGACAATGCGTGCGGAGATCTTACGGATACATGAAGGATATCAGGGGCTAACAAAGTGCAGAGATAGGGCCAAAGCATCAGTGTGGTGGCCCGGACTCTCTGTGGAGCTCAAAAGTATCGTCGAGTCATGCCAGACATGTCTGGAGAGGAAACGAAGCCAAAACAAGGAGCCACTTATTTCTACAGTGCTGCCAAGTTGTCCATGGAAAAGGATTGGTCTCGAGCTCTGCGAGTACAACACAAGAAGCTACCTTGTGGTCTTCGACTACTATTCCCGGTTTCTGGAGATACTGCACCTGCCAACGACGACAACCGCACAGATCATACACAGACTGAAAGCTACCTTTGCTCGATTTGGCATCCCGGACGAGGTAGTCAGTGACAATGGACCTCAATTTTTACAGTATGGAATTTTGACTGCTGGCTGAGCGGCTCGACTTCGTCCACATCACGTCCAGTCCTCACCACCCCCAAGGTAATAGCCATGCGGAGAGGGATGTCCAGACTGGAAAGAGGATTCTTAAGCAGGATGACCCGTTATTGGCACTCATGTCCTATTGGTCGACTCTGTGCACCTCCACAAGGGTCAGCCCTGCGGAACTGCTAATGGGTAGGAAAATAAGAACGACGCTACTACCTACGCTGGAGGAAAAACCTGCAACCTAAATGGCCCGACAGGTTGGCTGTCAAACAGAAGGACGCCATGGAGAAGGCTAGACAATATTTTACTACAATTGACGACATAGTCTGGGTGTCCCTCCTAAAGCTGCTGCCTCTGCGACTGCGACTGATAAGCGTTAGAGGATGGATGGATGGATGGATGGATGGATGGATGGATGGATGGATGGATGGATGGATGGATGGATGGATGGATGGATGGATGGATGGGTGGATGGATGGATGGATGGATGGATGGATGGATGGATGGATGGATGGATGGATGGATGGATCTGATCTGTCATAACAGTAGAAGGAAATACCATGTTTTTGTAGGAGCAGCAAATACAATGAAAACAGCAAGGGCTCTGAAATATAACCCTGTGCAACACCATTCAACAGATGGGCAGAGCGGGACTCAAAGTAACCTAAGGTAACAAAAAAGGTCCTGCCAGCTAAATAATAGCTTAACCACTGTATGCGTGCTACCAGGAATGCCAACCTGATGCTGCAAACGACCCAACAAAATACTGTGGTCCACTGTATTGAACGCTGCAGTTCAATCCAACAAAACCAGACACACAGTCTCCAGTGTTTTTTTTGCCGGAAGGATATCATTAAAAACATGTCACAGGGCTTACTATGTACTATGCATCATCTTGACATCTGATTGGATTGCCTCCATGACATTATGTTCATCCGAGAACAATTTTAACCATGTGTGCGCCACTTTTCCAGAATTTTAGAAATTAAAAGCAACTTGGAAATTGGTCTAAAATTTGACTGCACAGCATGGTGCTCAAAGTGCTTAACAGTCTCATCCACCGATTCGCACACCCATTATTAACCACAATGTGTTTTGCCACAGCTCGAGCTTGAACATTTTCCATCCGCACTGTCTTTCTGTCTGGACCACGCTGTGTGCACTGTTATTGGTGCACTCCGAACAACAGTAACATTTTGTTCGGAATTCAAAACATTTTATTCAAATTGAGTCAATCAGGTGAGGTGTATAGTCTGGACAATATGGCGTGTGTGTGTGTGTGTTTGTGTGTGTGCGTGCGTGTGTGTGTATATACGGTATATACGTATATGCATATACACATTTATACCGTATTGGCCCAAATATAAGACGACCCTGATTATAAGACGACCCCCAAGACTCAAGTTTTGAAAAATACTTTTTGAACACAAAATTTAATTTTTATACAGAAAATAATTACATTACATCTGAAACAAATTATTATAATAACAATATATTCGAGAGAAAAAGCATGTTATTTTGCCTCATTCAAGTCATGCAAAAACTGTCTATCACATCTTAATATCTGAATATGTAAACTGAAATGCAATTACATTTGTAAATGAATGCCCTCTGGTTCTTGAAATGTAAAGAAACCAATCTACTGTGATAAAACAACAAAATTGCAATGACTCCATTAACCATAGAAGTCTAACTGTAACCGTAGTCTTGAAACAAATCTGAATAAGGAAAATAATTGCAATAAAATAATGCAAACTGCTACCATCATCATCATCATCGGTTTAAAGTCCGTGTTCCAGGTGCCGCTGGGTTGGACTGGATTCTTAGTATGGCTTTCCTCCCGGCGCCATTGGCTCCGCGACCGTCATCGGACTTCACACCCGCGACACCAGACCCGCGGCCGCCATCGGAGTTCCTCCTAGCGCCATCAGGACTCGCGGCCGCCATCGGGCTCCACCCCAGCGTCGCAGGACCCGCAGGCGTCGCCAGACTTCAAGCCAGCTGCGCCGGACCCGCGACCGTCGCTAGACTTCAAGCCAGCTGCGCCGGACCCGCGACCGTCGGCAGACTTTGATCCAGCGGCGCACAGCCCCGCGTTCCAAATGCCGCTGAGCGCGGTCCGGACTTCCAAACGGCGCCGATTGCGGCTCTGACTTTTCGGATGCCGCCGATTGCGGTTCGTTTCCCTGGAGTTGCCGCCGATTGCGGTTCGTGTCCCTGGAGTTGCCGCCGATTGCGGTTTGTGTCCCTAGAGTTGCCGCCGATTAAGGTTTGTGTTCCAGAGTTGCCGCAGATTGCGGTTCATGTTCCAGAGTTGCCGCCGATTGCGGTTCGTGTTCCAGAGTTACCGCCGATTGCGGTTCGTGTTCCAGAGTTGCCGCCGATTGCGGTTCGTGTTCCAGAGTTGCCACCGATTGCGGTTCGTGTTCCAGAGTTGCCGCCGATTGCGGTTCATGTTCCAGAGTTGCCGCCGATTGCGGTTCATGTTCCAGAGTTGCCGCCGATTGCGGTTCGTGTTCCAGAGTTGCCGCCGATTGCGGTTCGTGTCCCTAGAGCTGCCGCCGATTGCGGTTCGTGTCCCTAGAGCTGCCGCCGATTGCGGTTCGTGTCCCTAGAGCTGCCGCCGATTGCGGTTCGTGGCCCTAGAGCTGCCGCCGATTGCGGTTCGTGGCCCTAGAGCTGCCGCCGATTGCGGTTCGTGTCCCTAAAGCTGCCGCCGATTGCGGTTCGTGTCCCTAGAGCTGCCGCCGATTGCGGTTCGTGTACCTAGAGCTGCCGCCGATTGCGGTTTGTGTCCCTAGAGCTGCCTGCCGATTGCGGTTCGTGGCCCTAGAGCTGCCGCCGATTGCGGTTCGTGTCCCTAGAGCTGCCGCCGATTGCGGTTCGTGTCCCTAGAGTTGCCGCCGATTGCGGTTCGTGTCCCTAGAGTTGCCGCAGATTGCGGTTCGTGTCCCTAGTGCTGCCGCCAATTGCGGTTCATGTCCCCAGAGTCGCCGCCGATTGCGGGTCATGTCCCCAGAGTTGCCACCGGCCGCGGTTAGGACTTTGCCATGGCTGGTGAGGCCATTTGGACTGGACTGGTAATGAACGTTGGTGTACTGATGTCACGGTGTTGAAAAAGTTTTGCAGCCCTCTCTTAGTAGAAATACTTTTCATAAACTGCCGGCCGTTCTATTCACCACGGGAGTTCTCCTCATTCGTCATGGCGGCTGTTTACATTCCACCACACACACGTGCGAGTGAAGCCACGCAGATACTGGCTGACCAGGTAACAGACATGGAGAAACTTCTACCAAATTCACTAATCATTGTTCTGGGTGATCTTAACAGGGCGAACCTCGCACACGAACTCCCCAGATACAGACAGCACGTAACGTGTCCCACCAGAGGGGCACAGACTCTGGACCACTGCTACACCGTGATCAAGGATGCATACCACTCTTCGGCTCGTGCAGCTTTAGGACTCTCGGACCACTGTCTAGTTCATCTGATCCCGGCCTACAGGCAGAAACTAAAAACTTCTAAGCCTGTGGTGAGGACTGTGAGGAAGTGGACAGTGGAGTCAAGGCAGGACCTCCAAGCCTGCTTTGACTGCACCGATTGGGGAGTTTTCGAGGCTGCAAATTCAGACTTGCATGAACTCACTGACACTGTTACATCATACATCAGTTTTTGTGAGGATCTGTGTGTGCAGACTAAGACCTTCTGCACGTACAACAACGACAAACCTTGGTTTACACCGAACCTCAGGAGGCTGCGCAAAGTCAAGGAGGAGGCCTACAGGAGCGGCGACCGCGACCTGTTCAAGCAGACCAGAAATGCACTGAACCGAGAGGTCAGGAAAGCCAGGAGGTGTTACGGGGAGAACCCGAAGAGACACCTCTCTGCCAATCCTGATCCCTCAACAGTGTGGAAAGGTCTGCAGAGCATCACGGGGTACAAGAAACGAACCCCCCGTCCTGTGGCGAGCCCAAGGCTTGCTAACCAGCTAAACAGGTTCTCCTGCAGGTTTGATCGGTCCTCCCACACAACGGGACTTCCTGCAGCACAATCTACATACTCACCTCTCCCCACAACTACTCTGTCCACACAGTGGCGTAGCCAAGCCGAGGCGGCGCCCCGGTTAGGACTCTCTGCGTCCCGGTTGAAAAACATCGAGCTTTTTTGATTCTTCATTTTCATGCCGTTTTTTTCTTTCGGTCTTGCACGAATGTGCTTGCGCTATTCTATGTGCGCGATGTTATCCATTCACCGTTTGCCTCCCGGACCCGGATGTTGTTTTAGCGATCAGCGAACGGCGTGGGTGATGTTCGATTTTTTTTTTTTTCCTGTGGCCGTGCGCCCCTACTGGAAAAATTCCTGGCTACGCCACTGTGTCCACACCTCTATCATCGTTGTCACCCACTCTCTCTCTTGCAGAGGCCGCGCCCGCACTTCAGATCCGCGAGGAGCAAGTGCGCCAGATGTTACGGAGACAAAAGACCAGGAAGGCACCGGGCCCAGACGGCGTGTCACCTTCCTGCTTGAAAGTCTGCACTGAGCAGCTGGCGCCCACCTTTGCACGGATCTTCAACCGTTCTCTGGAGGTGTGTGAGGTTCCCTCGTGCTTCAAGAGCTCCACCATCGTTCCAGTGGCCAAGAAGCCCGCCATCACAGGTTTGAATGACTACAGACCTGTCGCACTGACATCTGTGGTCATGAAATCTTTCGAGAGGTTAGTGCTGAACCACCTGAAGGATGTCACGGGCCCCCTGCTTGACCCCCTCCAGTTTGCCTACCGGGCAAACAGGTCGGTGGATGATGCGGTCAACATGAGACTGCACTACATCCTGCACCACCTGGACACCCCAAGAACGTACGCCAGGATCCTGTTCGTGGACTTCAGCTCGGCGTTCAACACCATCGCTCCTGACATCCTCCAGCAGAAGCTCATCCAGCTTGCGGTGCCTGCCTCCACCTGTCAGTGGATCACCAGCTTCCTGACCAACAGGAGACAGGGTGTGAGGCTGGGGGGCATCACATCTCACACCCGGATCACCAATACTGGAGCCCCTCAGGGGTGCGTCCTCTCCCCACTGCTCTTCTCTCTCTACACCAATGATTTCTCCTCAGGTAACTCTCCTGTGAAGCTCCTGAAGTATGCAGACGACACCACTCTCATCGGACTGATCCAGGACGGTGATGAGACTGCGTACAGACAAGAGGTGGAGCGGCTGGTCCACTGGTGCAGCCAAAACGACCTGGAGCTGAACCCGCTCAAGACCGTGGAGATGACAGTGGACTTCAGGCGAGACCCTTCACCACTTTTACCCCTCACTATCCGCAGTAATACTATTCTCTCCACAGACTCCTTCAAGTTCCTGGGAACCACAATCTCTCGGGACTTGAAATGGACCGGCCACATAGACTCTGTCCGGAAGAAGGCCCAGCAGAGGCTGTACTTCCTGAGCCAGCTCAAGAAGTTCAACCTGCCACGAGAGCTTCTGAAGACCTTCTACACTGCCATCATCCAGTCTGTCCTCTGCACCTCCATCACTGTCTGGTTTGGATCGGCCTCCAAACAAGACAAGCACAGACTGCAACGGACAATCAGGACTGCAGAAAAGATCATTGGAATCAACCTCCCATCTATCCAAGACTTGTACCTGTCCAGGACCAGGAAACGTGCAACGAACATCTCTACAGACCCTTCTCACCCAAGTTGCAGTCTGTTTGAACTACTCCCCTCCGGACGGCGTTATAGAGCTCGGTACGCCAAAACCAGCAGACACAGAGACAGCTTCTTCCCCCAGGCTGTTGCTCTGAACTCACACCACTCTTAGAGTCTCAGTCATTACTGTGCAATAACATCCTGCTCTTCACACCTTTTTGGAATTTGTCTATACTGTTTTTGCCATTTTCACATGTCCTGAGTGTTGTTAGTCACCTAAATGTTGAACAGAGGGTGTGTTTTACCGAAGTCAAATTCCTTGTTTGGCACGCTCAAACATGGCGAATAAAAAAACTCTTGAATCTCTTGAATAAAACCTTGGTCCAAGCTGCATTTGGTCGCCCTGCTCCATCCGATCCGTGACACACACACACATACTGTGCCCCTGCCCTTTGAGTATATCGATAAGAGACTGGACTACTAGCATAAAGATATCAGTTGGTCAAAACAAGGCGCATGCCGGTGACTATTTTATCATCTGTTGTTGTGATTGGTCAAAACACAGGTTTGTTAGGCATGCACAAATTGCCACATCGCGCAAAGTCGTGTATTATGTCTCAGCTTTCCTGATGACATCATAGTGGAGCAGTCCCAGATTGATACTGTGTAGAACTCCTTTGAGTGATTCGTGTATAAATCTGGCTCTTGCCAGGTTAGGTGCTATTTTTACTGTTTGTAATTTCCTGAGAACCCAGTGTGTTTTCGTTGTTTTGAGGCTTTATAAAACAGATGTTAAGGTTTTTAATAAGGAAGTTTGAAACTGTGGTATCCACATTTAGGCTGAAAGGTGAGGCCATGTTTATTTTGCCATAAAAACTACGGCGGAATTTCACAACTGCGAATAATTTCGATTTTTAATACTTTGAACAATATTGATAGCTAATGTAACTTATACACCACAGGGCAAATGTATTTAAAATAGGGTCTTATCCATTTAACTGCAAAAGAAATGCGGTGGCACCACTAAGCATATGACTCCCTTAAATGTCATGTTCAAGTTGCTGGTTCTTACCTATACGAGACCTCCATGAACATAGTGTTCATTTGGGCCAAATCACAAAACACCGACAACCCTGCGACACAATGAGTGCAAGGAGAGGAAGGAAGAGAGGCAGAAGTGAGTTCAACTACATCACTTAATAAGTGCATGGCACAATCCAGCAACCAATTTGGCAGAATTGGCAAGGTGCCATGCCAGAGCAGGGAGGAGACAGCCCTCCGGTCACACATTAGTTTGACTGGAATGAATGCATTACTGAAGGAGTCACTCAGTGTAAGCCTCAACAATGAAACCTCATATCAGTCATTACCCTGTAACTTAATTAGAAAGTTGTTTGTTGAATGCTGATTTGGACAGTATCCATTTGGCCACCATCTGTTGATTTGAATGACGTCAAAAATATTTAATCAGATAGCATGGTCACACTCGACATGGCCAAGCTGACAATCTGCAACCACTGGAATGCATTCCCTTTCAGCAATGGAAGAAATAGCTTCCTTCCTTCTTTACTTTATACTTCCTCTCATTAGTTTGTTTGACTTTATTTGCAGCACACTATGTTACTTGCAGTGTTTTGTTGTATTTGAACCACCTTAAATGTATCATCTCATTTCATTTTGTTAGATGTTTAGTGTTTTAGAAGTAATTTAATTTGTAAAATATGAGATAGACTACATTGCTACATAAATTGCTTTTTGCAAAAAAATTCACAGTATTTATCTCCATTCCACGTTTGTGCCAGGAATGCCGGTTTTCGGGAGGAAAAAAAACCCAAGTAATTTTTAAGACAAATCCATAACTTAAAACGTTTAAAACAATTTAAATAGGACATGAACTTTTCACCAAATGAAGTTACTGCATCTGTGATGGTATTCAATTGTTTCCTGCCTCTGTGTTACAGCGGGAATTAAGTGAACATTTTCTGTAAGGGTCTGCTGTTTTTTGGAGGAGCATATGGTTGTGATCGCTGCTTTTGACTACAGCTTTGGCCATTGGCTCTCGTTGTATTGTCTGGCATGCTGTCCTTTCAGGTGACTGAACAAGTTCGTAGAATTACTTTTACTTCCATATTACAGACAATGAATTTCTCTTGTGAACAAACTCGCTTTTATCTATCTATCTATCTATCTATCTATCTATCTATCTATCTATCTATCTATCTATCTATCTATCTATCTATCTATCTATCTATCTATCTATCTATCTATCTATCTATCTATCTATCTATCTATCTCTCTCTCTCTCTCTCTCTCTCTCTCTCTCTCTCTCTCTCTCTCTCTCTCTCTCTCTCTCTCTCTCTCTCTCTCTCTCTCTCTCTCTCTCTCTCTCTCTCTCTCTCTCTCTCTCTCTCTCTCTCTCTCTAGGACATTCTCTAATGTAGGACATGGCAATCTTATCAGTTGCCGCATGAGATAAATACGGGTTTTTCAACAAGCAGTGAATGGAGGTATTAAAAAATATTTATTTTAAACAGAAAAAAACCATAAGTTGTCTCAGGTCTCAGAATTTATACAAATTGTTGCATTCGGTGGGATCTCCCATTAACTATTAAGTTGCTCACTTTCATATGAAATGTTTTTTTCTTAAGATATTGTTGAAAAGTGATTTAAGGGTGAAAATCAAACTCTTTTCCCATATTAAATCAAATAATCAAGTACTGGCTAAAATTGGCTTCAAGGCACATTGATTCTTCTGAAAATACTGATCATGAATGGAAATACGTATGCTCATTATACGATCAGTTTAAAGACATTTTTCATATGAGAATTGCAGTTACAGTGGTCTCCACACCAACAGTTACCTAGGGAACAGTGCGGTTTACTCAGTAGGTTCGCTCTTTCCTATTGACTTGTTACTTTGGCAACAGGAATGTCATTTAGCAATGGTCTGAAAAGAAACTTTTACAGCCTTGGAGCAATAATCTGAGCTGCTATAGGTTAAATCAATACCAGTTGCTAAAATTACATGGTTTCCAAATAACAATGCAGTGCCATTTACAATTCTGTAGTCCAATTTGACACTATAACGCACAGGTGTCAAACTCAAGGCCCGGGGACCAGATACGGCCCGCCACATCATTTTATGTGGCCCGCAAAGACAAATCGTGCATCAAATTCATGTGTCATTACTAGAATTGCAAATTGTCTTCACTTTTAAGAATATCTTTTTTTTAAAATATTTGACCAGTTTTTACTCGTCTGATTTGAAAACGAGTTATTTGTCAGTTTGTTTTGTAGCTTTTACTGTATACCGTTTTTTTCCGTGTATAGTGCGCCCCCATGTATAGTACGCACCCCTAAAAATGGCATGCTGATGCTGGAAAAAAGCTTGTACCCATGTATAATACGCACCCAATTTTTATGAATTTCTTTAAAAAAAAATTTATTTATTTATTTTATTTTTTTTTTAAGTCCCAATGATCGTCACACACGCAGGGAGGCAATGGGTCCCATTTTTATAGTCTTTGGTATGGTCTTAACTAGGCTGGATGTAATTTTTTTTGTTGGCGTTGATTTCTCCGACTGCCCGTAAACGCACCACCGCGCTCCGTGCGCATGGAGCGTGTTTGAAGTGAACAGCAGAGAAGAAAGGAACAAGGCAAAGTGTTGTGAAATAAAATATTACCTGTAATACGGATTTAGGTAGAGAACTGAACTCTCGCTCTTTATATAGCTGACGTGTCTTGCTCATCCGTTCTGCGCATCTGTAATGGCGGCCTCCGTATGATATCCGGTTTGCGTGTGTGCGAGAGAGAGCGAGAGAGAGAGCGTGCGAGAGAACGCTCAACCGTAGCGCGCCGCCGACCGCCCAACTGCACCGGGCTGGTCGATTATTGTGACAGAGCCGTCGCTGAAATTTAGAAGATATTTTTAAAGTCCTGATGTACTTTCTAAAATTTAAGTGGACCTCAGTGCGCACTGCGCAGGGAGCTTAATTTGGTGCGGTCGCGCAACCGCAGCGCGCCGGGCGCTCACTGTCGCATTGCTTAAAGAGCGCCTTTGTGTTTTAGGATGAACAGCAGAGACCAAAGGAACAAGGCAAAGTGTTGTGAAATAAAATATTACCTGTAATACGCATTTTGTTATTTGCTGATTGAAACTGCTAATTAAACTGTGAATTGAAACTAATAGGAAGAAAACAACTCTCGCTCTTTATATAGCTGACGTGTCTTGCGCATCCGTTCTGTGCATTTTATTTCACAACACTTTGCCTTTCTTCTCTGCTGTTCACTTCAAACACGCTCCATGCGACCGCAATGCTCTCGTATCAGACGCTTGCTCGATCACCTGCTCGTTTGCTGTCCCGTGCGTGCACGAAGCGCGGTGGTGCGTTTACGGGCAGTCGGAGAAATCAACGCCAACAAAAAAAATTACATCCAGCCTAGTTAAGACCATACCAAAGACTATAAAAATGGGACCCATTGCCTCCCTGCGTGTGTGACGATCATTGGGACTTAAAAAAAATAATAATAATAATTAATGTATAATGCGCACCCCAGATTTTAGGACAATAAATTAGTTAAATTTTGCGCACTATACACGGAAAAAAACGGTATAATATGAGGTGCTCATACCTTTATTTGGGTTGACAGTCATAATGGCCCTCCGAAAGAAGCTATGACTACAATGTAGCCCGTGAAAAAAATGAGTTTGACAGCCCTGCTATAACATGCTTCCCCAGTCAGTCATTCATTTTCTACTGACTATCCTGTTCAGTACTGTGGGTGAGCGGGAGTCAATCACAGCAAGGCACGTATATACAAACAACCACTCACACGAGGGCATAGGCAGGCTTGTGCATGAAGGCACAAATTGTTACTGACAATTACTTTTGAACACATCTAGCACTGTTACATGGTGAAAGTTAAGGACAGGCAATGGGAGAACACCAGAGTGTGTCAAAATGAAAAGCAATGCTGGTGTGTGGCAAATCATACTTTATCCCATTGGTTCTCAAACTTTTTCTGAAGCGTATCTTTTGGAGATGAAACAACTTGGAGGCATGCACCCACTACCCATATATTTGGAAGCAGGGTTGACTACTTCAAGCGGACTTGCTCTTTGACGGGAAAATAAATTCCGGGGTCATCAAACAATCCTGACCGACAGTGGTTAAGTTGGCTGCTAAAAGATATCTTTGTTAAATACCCACCCATCCATCCATTTTCTGAACCGCGTATCCTCACGAGGGTTGTTGGAGCCTATCCAAGCAGTCATCGGGCAGTAGACAGGGGACACCCTGAACTAGTTGCCAGCCAATCACAGGGCACACATACACTGACAACATTTCACACTCACATTCACACCTAGGGACACTTAGAAGAGGTCAATTGGGCTTCCATGCAAGTTTTTGGAATGTGGTACGAAACCGTAGCATCCGGAGGAAACCCATTCAGGCACGGGGAGAACATGCAAACGCCACACAAGAAGGCTAAATCTAACCTGATAGTTTTGCCCACTCTACCTTTTATGCAAGAACCACACATGAGACAGTGTGGCCATTTTACGCTTGCAAGCGGAGAAAGCCATCAGCACCCTGTGTGGTACAGAGGTGCTTGAAAGCAGATTCCAGCAAGAATTATATCTATACGGCTCCGGCCAGATGTGATCGTTTCTGATTCCACCAGGCAATTGATCATTCTGGAACTCACAACACCCTGGGAAGAACGCATGGAGGAGGCAAATGAGAGGAAGCGAGCCGAGTACCAGGAGCTGGTACAGGAGTGTATGAGCCAAGGCTGGAAGACCTATTGTTAAACCCTTGAGGTGGGATGCTGGGGACTTGCAGGGCGCTCACTCTGCAAGGTCCTCACAATGCCGGGCCTCACCAGTGAGGCAAAGAGAAAGGCCATCAGGTCTGCAACTGAAGCCACAGAAAGCCGCAAGATGGCTGTGGATCAAGAGGGCTGAGCTGTGGACGAATGCTGGCCCGGTCGGGTCGCCTGGGTGACGGTGTCTGATGTTGGAAGACCCGAAACACCCAGTGATCCCAGGTTACATCAGTGATGATGTATCCCAGCGCATCAGCAAGACGTATGCTTCGCACAAACAGTTGTAAACAATTCAGTCGACTCATGAGATACTCCAACTTCCTTGCTCCCAGTTTTTCAAGCCTGTGTGTATGCGTGTGTGTGCGTGTGTGCGTGTGTGTCTGTGTATGTATGTGTGTGTGCCTGCTCCTTTTTCTGTCTCAGTCCTAACCAGGAGAGGAAGATGGCTTAGTCGTGGGCCTCAAAGTCCCAAAGACTCTAATAATTTTGTTGTACAGTTTCTTTTTTAAGTTACCACACAATGTGTGTGTGTGAGTGTGTGTATGCGTGTGTGTGTGTGTGTGTGCGTGTGTGTGTGAGTGTGATGATGATGATGATGATGATGATGATGATGATGATGATGATGATGATGATGATGATGATGATGATGATAGAACTTTATTCATCCCACAGGGGGGAAATTTACTTGTCACAGCAGGGGAAATTTACTTGTCACAGCAGCGTACAAGAGTGAAAGAATACAAGTGCTAAATTTAAAAAAGGATAAATAACAGACAAGGACAAAGACAAGTACCACTAGTAGCAGTAGAGACGAAACACAATTTTATCAGGCGGATGTTGTAGAGTCTGACAGCAGTGGGAATGAAGGATCTGCGGAATCTTTTCTTCCTGCACCATGGGTTCAATAGTCTGCTGCTAAAGGAGCTGCTCAGGGACCGCACAAGGTCATGGAGGGTGTGAGAGGTGTTGTCCATGATGGATTTCAGCTTAATTAACGTCCTCCTCTCTCCCACAACCTCAATGGAGTCCAGGGGACAGCCCAGGACAGAGCTCGCTCTCCTGACCGGCTTATTTAGTCTCCCCCTGTCCCGCTCCGTACTGCCCCCACCCCAGCAGACCACAGCGTAGAGGATGGCTGAGGCCACCACAGAGTCATTGAAAGGTCCTGAAGAGAGCCTTTCACACACCGAAGGACCTCAGTCTCCTTAGCAGGTGGAGGCGACTCTGGCCCTTCTTGTACAGGGCATGGGTGTGATCAGTCCAGTCCAGTTTGTTGTTAAGGCGAACACCCAGGAATTTGTAGTCCTCCACTACCTCAATGTCTGATCCCTAGATGTTCACTGGAGTGAACTGGGGTGCTGTCCTCCCAAAGCGCACATCTCCTTCGTTCAGCCTCCAAAACATATCCAACAATGGCCGTGTTGTCTGAGAACTTCTGGATGTGGCAGTGTGCGGTGTCGTGGGTAAAGTCCGAAGTGTACAGGGTGAAAAGGAAAGGAGAGAGCAGCGTACCCTGGGGGACACCTGTGCTGCAGCGCACCACGTCAGACTCACAGCGATGTAACCTCACATACTGCAGCCTGTCGGTGAGGAAGTCTGTTGTCCATGAAGCCAGGCGCTGGTCCATACTCGCCTTCTCCATTTTCACCCTGATTAGTGATGGCTGGATGGTGTTAAAAGCGCTGGAGAAATCGAAGAACATGTTCCTCCCAGTGCTCCCGATGTCCATTAAGACGCATCTGCAGAAACAGGTTGAAAACTTTGAAACAAGGAAACCAAGAAAAATGCATTAATACTATATACAGGTTCTTCACCTTCCTGGGACTTTATCAATCACATGAACTTAAAGTTTCAAATACACAAGTGAAAACACCTAAATAGTCTTTTAAATGTAGAGTCATACATATAAGACTGTCTAAAAACTCGAAATCCACACTGAATTCACCTTCTTCTTTCGTGTAAAGTCAAATGTCCAACTCGGTGTCGCGTAGCCATGCCCGCATCTCTGGTCCTAGGTCGAAGAGGCTGGCTTCCGAGGGTGGTCCATATAAGGGGCAGATGTTGATTATATGGTCGGCGGTCTGCTCAGGGTCACCACACTCGCATGCCGCACAGTCCGCCAAGCCCCACGTCTTCATTGATGACCCAAAGCGACCGACCCCAGTCCGTAGGCGGTTCAGCATGGTCCATTGCCGGCGTGGTAGGTCGGCTCCTCCGATGGCGACATCTCCTGGGTCCCAAATGTAGCGGTGGACTCGGGAGGGCCCGGCCGACTCCCCCTCCTGCTTCCAAGCTGCTGCCAACCATGCATCTCTGGAGATGTCCTCGGAGGTGGAGTTGAGCATTTCTTGTGCTGTCTTGTTGTAGGGGTGGCGCGACTTGAGTCTGCTTGGAGGTGCTGGTGTTATTGTGGTGTTGTGCAAGATGTGCCAGTCATATTTTTGTACCTTCCTGGCCAGGGTGAGGGTGGCAGCCTCCCGTCGGAGGCCGTCCGGTGCTATTCCCGCGAAGACCGGCAAGAGGGACACAGGAGTAGGTTTCAAGCATCCAGTTATTATCCGGAGGGAGGTATTAATAGCCACGTCGACCTTTCTCGCATGCAGGCTTCTGCTCCAGACTGGGCTGCAGTATTCTGCTGCAGAGAAGACCAGGGCTTGGGTGGATATTCGCAGCGTCTTAGCGGAGGCTCCCCACGTTGTTCCAGCGAGGCAGCGGATCAGCGCGGCTCTGGATGTCACCTTGGCCTTGACTTCTTCCAGGTGTTGTTTGAAGGATAATGTCCGATCCAGGCGCACTCCAAGGTACTTCGGGGCTTGCTGGACCTCCAGACATTTGTTGTCTACGCGCACCTCAAGTTCCCTCCTGGCTTCTCTGGTGCTAAGATGTTATGCCGCTGCGACTGTCTTTCCGACGCTGAGCTGTAGACGCCACCTCCGAAGGTATGCTACCAGTGTGCCCATGTCTTCATTAAGACCTTCTTCCATCGCCTTCCATGTTGGTCGGCTCAGCATGATGGCAAGGTCGTCTGCAGGGCTGTGGACTCGGTTCGGACTCGGGGACTCGGACTCGGTCGGACTCGGGCATTTTTGCCGGACTCGGACTCAGTGCTGATTTTGACCGAGTCCACCGAGTCCGACAATAAAAAAAAGAGGCAAGACGCAGCCAGAGAGTGTCAGACGACTCGTCTGCGTAGCCATACTTTCTTGATGTTGTATCAGGTAGGTCGTGGATGTAAACATTGAACAACATCGGCGAGAGGACAGACCCCTGCGGCGAGAGCAGCGAGATTGGTCTGTATGACTTAGGATCTTCTGCAGGTTTATTTGGCTTCGGCAGAGCTATGACAGAGGCACGGCGCCAAGTCTTTGGGAGCTTTAATCTCCGGTAGCATGATGGAAAGAAAGCACAGAGCCAACCAGATGTTTTTGTGCTCTGGTGGATGACAAACTCTGGGTGGATGTTGTCACGGCCAGGGGATTTGCCTGGCTTGAGCTTGCTCAAGGCCTCACTGAGTTCCTCTGCTGTGAATTCTCCCGAGAGGTTGGAATCGACACTAGCCGCTCCCGAGAGGCCAGACACCTCACACGATATCAGTCAGGCAAAAACTTTGTCAGCATCCGGGAAGCGGCCGTTCTTCAGGAGATGGGATGCAATGGCATTTGCTGTGACTGGGCAGCTGTGGGGTGTTGTATTTCTGCCTGTAAGCTGGTTGATGGTCTGCCACGCCTTACGACTAGATAGAATGGGTGAAGTCGATTGATTCGACGACTTCTGTCCATCTGGCCCTACGGGTGATATCCAGCTTCTGGAGTAGTGCTGCTGCAGTCATGTCCACCTCTTCTCTGGAGATAGCCCTCTGGTGATCACACAGAAGGCGGCTGCATTCCTTGTCCCAACCCGGGATGTAGTTCCTGTTATAGCCCCGTGGGATGGTCTTCTTTGCCGCACCCAGGAGGACCTGGCAGTAGGCTGCATAGGCCGCATCCAGATCGGCTGTGTCTGGGTCTGGCAGGCCAGCTGACCTTCTTTCAGTCTCCTCAGCATACGACTCCCAGTTGGCCTTTCGGAAGTTCCATTGCTTGACGGGTTTCCCTGGTACCGGTTCCACCAGTGCTGGGACTTTAATGATGGATGGCCGGTGATG
This sequence comes from Syngnathus typhle, assembly GCF_033458585.1. Taxonomy (NCBI): domain Eukaryota; kingdom Metazoa; phylum Chordata; class Actinopteri; order Syngnathiformes; family Syngnathidae; genus Syngnathus; species Syngnathus typhle. Next base: position 4,016,258 of record NC_083742.1, read on the forward strand.
TGATCGGGGAAACCTATCCAAGATGCGTCTCTCCGGTTTCGGGTCGTTACTGTGGCAGATGGCGAAGGCCAGGTCCGGGTTGGTGGAGCTGTTCCAGCGTGCAGAGAAGAACGTTGGAGGCTCCTTGGGGTCGTACAGCAGCAGAGCATCAGTGTTGGAGGCCCATTCATTCAGCGTCACTCCATTAGGTGTTGTGTGGTTGTACCCCCAGTCTGTGTGCTGACAGTTGAAGTCACCTGCATAGATGGCAGGTGCAGTTGTTGATGGGAGTGATGTCACGGACAGCTCCGATGGTGGGGGTTTGTATACGTTGAGGACTGATGTTTCCTGGATTTTTGTAACCAGCCACTCGATGTTAGAGCCTGGTGGGGATTGGCTGCTGGCTGACCAGCTTAATTCAGTCCTGACGAACGTTGCCACACCGTGTTGCTTGCTGTAGATGGACCCAGCAAGATGGAACCCAAGGATCTTGAGGATGTTGTCGGATGTGCAGTGTGTCTCCTGCAGAAGCAGAACCGCTGCCTCGTTGGAGTCAGCCAGGTGACGCAGGACTTCGAGTTTGGCGGTTATTAGGCCCTCGACATTGAGTTGAAGCACTGACAGGCCTCGGTTTTCGACGTTCGGGATGACTGCCCGTCCACCGGTCCTGAGCCTGCCAGCTCGAGCTCGACGAGCTCGACGTTTGGTTGACGACATTCGTTTCACAAGTTGGTCTTGCACCATTTCTTGCTACTTGCAGAGGAGGCCACGTGGAGGCTGTCGTCTTCTCCTCCAATGAATTCACCTGTGAATGAAATTGAGTTTTTTAAGCAATTCTACGCTACACACCAGTACATGTCTGCCTTTCTCATGCACCGACAGTGTCAACCAGTGCACCTGGTTGCTCAATTTCTACCTGAGGGAAGCTGCCACGTGGAGCCTGGTGCACCTGGTTGGCCTAATTAATGCCCACAGAACCCAGTCGATGCCACCTCTCGTGTCCAAATGATAGCGGTCACTGAGAGTTAAATAACGAGTAAGGGAGTGAGAGGTCCGTCGTGGTAAAGAGAGAGCTGAGCCAAAAGGCAAAGCTCTCAATTCACCGGTCGATTTACGCTCCTACCCTCACCTATGGTCACAAGCTATGTGTCGTGACCGAAAGAACGAGATCCTGGATACAAGCGGCCGAAATGAGTTTTCTCCGCAGGATATCCGGGGTCTCCCTTAGAGATAAGTGAGAAGTTCGGTCATCCGGGAGAGACTCGGAGTAGAGTCGCTACTCCTCCACGTTGAGAGGAGCCAGATGAGGTGGCTCGGGCATCTCATCAGGATGCCTCCTGGCCGCCTCCCTGGGGAGGTGTTCCGGGCATGTCCCACTGGTAGGAGACCCCGGGGACGACCCAGGACGCGCTGGAGAGACTATGTCTCTCAGCTGGCCTGGGAACGCCTTGGGATCCCCCGGGATGAGCTAGATGAAGTGGCTGGGGAGAGGGAAGTCTGGGAGTCCCTCCTGAAGCTGCTGCCCCCGCGACCCGACCCCGGATAAGCGGAAGAAGATGGATGGATGGATGGGAGTGAGAGGGTCAGGTGAAAGGCCAAAATTGCTTTTGACTCATTAAATGTGTTAACTGGCAATGGTTTTCCAAAGAGTCTTTGAACCCACGTGGCAACATGCTTTACACAACGATGCAAAGGCCAAAGGCATTCAATGTTGTTTTTTCCGGTCTTGCTACATATGTGCAGCGATTTATTCAGATTCTCTGATTTCTATGATGATATAGACTGTATATGATGAAATATTACATGCAGTTGTATATTGGGAAATGTTCTTAAACTATATATGTATATACTACAGTTTTTTTCCATGTATAATACGCACCCTAAAAATTGCATGTCGATGCTGGAAAAAAGCCTGTACCCATGTATAATACGCACCCAAATTTTGACTCCTACTTAAGTCAGTAAACGTAAAATTATTTCAGAAAAAAGATCATCTTTGGGAACAACCGGATGTTATTCTGCCGGTCAGTATCACTGCGCATGCGCTAACAAACTCGATAGCGAAGAAATGTTTCGGATTTGTGTAGGGTACATTGTGACAGCAAACGAGCAGGTGATCGAGCAAGCTTCGGATACGAGAGCATTGTGTTCGTATGAAGCGTGTTTGAAGTGAACAGCAGAGAAGAAAGGAACAAGGCAAAGTGTTGTGAAATAAAATATTACCTGTAATACGCATTTAGGTAGAGAACTGAACTCTCGCTCTTTATATAGCTGCTGTGTCTTGCGCATCCGTTCTGCGCATCTGTAATGGCGGCTTCCGTATGATATCCGGTTTGCGATGGAGATTAAAAAACAAACAATATTTGACAATAACACACCATCAAGGATTGCATCATCGCATCAAACGATGTGTCGTCAATTATGAATTTTACTGACTAAGTGTGTTGGGCAGGATGGCTGAATGCGATGCGCGATTGAGGTTTGACAAACAAGAAGAAAGGTGATTTCAAGTTTTATTTCGGGGGAGATTTTCTTCAAAAAAATAAATAAATAAATTGTACCCATCTATAATGCACACCCCAGATTTTAGGACAATAAATTAGTTAAATTTTGCCCATTATACATGGAAAAAAACGGTATATATATATATATATATATATATATATATATATATATATATATATATATATATATATATATATATATATATATATATATATATATATATATATATATATATATATCGTGAAAATGCCATGTTTGTGTATCATATTGAAAACAGACTAAAAACACTGAATCTAATGGTGACTAAAATTTTACACGGTAATGTGTATTGTGAAAATGTCATGTTTGTGTATCATATGTCCTGGGGGCCAAGCCCCACCTGTCCATGAAACTTAATGATGCCCTTGTGTCAATGGCTCTTTCCAATACATTTGTTCACAAGAAAAGGATGGATTAAAACAAAAGGTGCAGTCTTTCTTCTTGGTTGTTTAACAAGTCCAGTTGCAAACAGCAAGAAATAAAACCTGTTGATCTTGTCTCATATTTATTGTTTTGATTTCAAGCCCAATGTTTTCTGCCTACAGCAAAAAACAAAAAAAGGAATTTAGACTTCCTAATTAGCCGTAAAACATGCATGCGCACTTCCTCATCCTGTCAGTTGGAACTGTTTTCCCTTGCTGCACCCTCAGAAAGTCAGCTTGGATCGGCAAAGGAGAACATCGTTCTCCAAACAAGATACACCACGGATAATCCACACATACATGTACAATGGCATCTACTATGTCTGGACTGAGATTTATTAAGGACAAAGTCGAACTACAAAAGTTCCTGTGTTTTTTCTTTGATGTTTATCGCGGGCATGTTGTGGCCAACTGATGAAATGAGTTGTCAGTTGCTGAGAAACAATCATTTCAATGACATGAAATGAACATTCAATTCTTGCTACCTAGGACAAAGTAACCCAAGTATTGCTACGTGCAACACTGCTTCTGTATTTCGACTGCTGAGTGACGAGTGGGCAGTGAGTAGGGTAAACATAGAACAGACCTCTTTTTGGTATTATTACCTTTCATGGAAACCATGAAAACTCAATCGAACCCTCGGGGTTCAGTGAGTCGGTCTCAAGGGTTCAGCAGGGGTTCGGCAGAGCCTCCACTGCGGAGGTCCGAACACACCTGATTTATTGTGTAAATTCGTGACGACGCATTTTATTTGTCCTTAATAAATCTAAGTCCAGACATAGTAGATGCCATTGTACATGTATGTGTGTTCATATCTGAACTGGTCTCGCAAAGGCAACAGCAGAAGTCACACTGATTTGCAGGTATGTAATTTGTTTTGAGTTCATGCATTGTGATGGTTTTGTTCTTTGAACAAGGGGATGTTCATACACAGCTCATTTTGTGCATCAGTAATAAACATTGATGTCTTGAATTTGAAAGAAAAAAAAATCACTAAAGAGTGAATGAAACTGGTGGGGTCCGGTACCTCCAATAAGGTTAAGATCCACTGCATTATACTCAGTTGTGAGGCCATTGCTTTCCTCAGGTCGGTTAGTGTTTTCTTGTTCTGGGTCCTGTACTCTTTCTTGTGAACGTACTGACACTGCTCTATCAGGCATCGTAAGAAACGCAGCTTTAGGTGTCATCTTCTTATGAGTTTCACCATACCACCGTTTTGTCAAGCACCCCTCTTTTTGTACAGCAAATTTTGTTACTTGCCTGTCACGTTTGAAAAAACACATCCACATTTCTTCTATTTTGATTCATTGCAGCATGTCGTTTTACACATGCAAAGGCTACGATGAAATAGTATTTCGATTAATCTGACCTTATTATTGCATTAATGAACTGTTACATGGCACTCTACTGTAGTTTCTCATTGTGCGTGTCTTCCTGTAAATATTGAATCATATTTACAAATCCAATAATAAACTTTGTTGACCATAAGAAATTCTTGTTAATAACCAGATTTGTTACTTTTTAATCAAACAACCATAGCAAATATTCTTCTAGTCAGACAAATACAATAGCCCAATACAAGATTTTTGTGCCACTGCTTTTTATTTTAGGGTTCTAGCTTGTAGCTCAGTATAACAGGTGCCACGATCAATAAATATGAGTAGAGAAGTGAACATTAAAGGCATGTTCTTTCTCAGCTTCACATTGTGGTGTGACTGCCTGTTGCAAAGTGCACACAACAGTAAGAGCCTGGGAAATGTCAACAATGTTGCCTCGTACTCTCTTGACAGGACCAGTAAATAGTAAATTATATTCAAACAGTTACTAGCTCACTTTTCTTCACAGCAAGCATCAAGAAGACGTGAACTTTACTCAGCGCCATTCGGTTTTCACAGAATGGTCTTTTTATTTAACAGTTTCTGGGAAATGTGTGTTGCTTTGTTTTTTTTTTATGTGACTTTTCTCTTTTTCTAATGTTAAATGACTTAAAAGTAAAACATATCAAGAAAAGTATTTTCAATTGCTAGAGCACAAGCAATCATTCATGGTAAGTTTGTATAGCTCTCATTAGTACTTATTCAAAATAACTTGCTAAATAATTAAATCCATTGATTACTTCATGTTTTTCTAAGTTTTTTCCTAACATAATGGTGAAAATGTCTCTCACCATAATATACTAGACTACTCCTCACACTTCTTCGGAAAGAACCAAACTATGCAAATCAGTCATTACCAAACAAACCAGAAGGAAGAGTCTGTCAGCACATCATCAACACCACAGTGACATCCATCGGCAGTTGTCAAACACCAGTCTACTCTCTGCCTCTGTACTCTCTCATGTTGATTCCCTTTCTTCCTTTGTTCACCATGTTGTTTGTGCAATGGGTAAATTCTTCTACCCCCACATGTTTGTGTATAGAGCAAGTAAAAACAAAATAAAAATGACATAAAGGATCGCTTCTTGGGTTGGACGAGCATGTTACTGCAGTTACTGTACATCTTAAAAATATCTATGCCCATATGCAAAGATGCTGCGGATGCTATCCCAAATGACATCAGGGAAAGGCAGAGTACGCCCTGAACTTTATTCATTAATTTCTTTATTTATAGCACTTTCCCAACAGGTTTTTTATTTCTTAAGAGCTGTCCCTTTGTATGGGACAGTTTGTTTTTGTGACGTTTTCAACTGCGTTTTATGATGGTATGAGCTTAAAGATGGATTTAAGAGGTTTGTGACTAACCAATCTGTTTGAAAATCGCTCGAGAATTTAATGAGTCTTAATTAACAATGGCGAACATGGTTAGCACGTCTGCCTCACTGCAGAGGTTGTGGGCTCGATTCCGGCTCCAGCCTTCCTGTGTGGGGTTTGCATGTTCTCCCCGTGCTTGCGTGGGTTTCTTCCGGGAATTCCAGTTTCCTCTCACATCCAAAAAACATGCATGGTAAGCCGATTGAACTGCCCGTAGGTATGAGTGTGAGTGGTCGGTCATCACTGTGTGATCTGTGATTGCCTGGCAACCGATTCAGGGTGTCCCCCACCTACTGCCCGAAGTCAGCTGGGATGGGCTCCAGCACGCCTGCCACCCTCATGATTAAAAACGGTTCAGAAAATGAATGGATGGACATATTTAAATCACTGCCTTCAATCGAAACCTCCTTCACCACAAATCCCAAGATTGATGATTTGATTCTCAAACCTTGTTACCAAAAAGAGAAGAGCATGAAGTATATGTAAGTGAAAGCCCATTTACAATTCTGTATCGTAGAAATGAGTAAAATTCTAAGAATATAGATTATGGCAAATGTAGCTTGAATGAAGTGATCAAATGCAAGTACAACTTACTCACATTTACTGAAAAGACAGCATTTCTTTCCCAGTAAATATAGCTCCGATTTTTTTCTCAGTGTACAAGCACTGTGAATGGTGCCAGGTCATAGGGATGGATAGCTGTGTCACATTAAGACCTTGTCGTCCTCGTCATATTTCCAAGAGATCATCCAAATTTTTTCATTTATGACACACATACGTCTGTATGACAGGCGGATCGGTGCAGTGTCTGCAGTAATGCGGAGTCTGTACCGGTCCGTCGTGGTAAAGTGAGAGCTGAGCGAAAAGGTAAAGCTCTCGATTTACCGGTCGATCTATGCTCCTATGCTATGGGTTGTGACCGAAAGAACGAGATCCCGGATACAAGCGGCCGAAATGAGTTTCCTCCGCAGGGTGTCTGGGCTCTCCCTTAGACATAGGTGAGAAGCTCGGTCATCCGGGAGAGACTCGGAGTAGAGCCGCTGCTCCTCCACGTTGAGAGGAGCCTGATGAGGTGGCTCGGGCATCTTATCAGGTTGTCTCCTGGACGCCTCCCTGGGGAGGTGTTCCGGGCATGTCCACCGGTAGGCGACCGCGGGGACGACCCAGGACGCCCTGGAGAGACTATGTCTCTCAGCTGGCCTGATAACACCTTGGGATCCCCCGGGATGAGCTGGATGAAGTGGCTGAGGAGAGGGAAGTCTGGGAGTCCCTCCTGAAGCTGCTGCCCCCGCGACCCGACCCCGGATAAGCGGATGAAGATGGATGGATGGACATACGTCTGTTTATTTAACTCATAAAAATACCCTGTGATAGAGATGCATATCTCCTATGTCATTCCATATATCATTCATTGCTTATGTAAATTTAATTATTTTTTTCAGATCTATCGGTCAGTCCACATGTGGGTATCATTTTAATAAAATGTGTTGAAAATGGCTTCCTGGTTGACCAAACATGCCGTTCTTAGGGTCTCCTGAAAAGTGATGTTCTTCAAGACACAGAATTTCACCCGAGGCCAGTGCTATACAGCCAAGTATGTTCCCAGTTTGAATGTATGTTTCAGATTCTCTGACTGTTAACTGGGCTGTGGAACCAAGACCACGAACCCGCCCTGCCCCGACTTTGAATTTGGGAAACACAGGTGAGTTTCAATCTAAAAAGGTGCACCGCTCCCCTCTGCTGGCAGTTTTTCTCATTTCCACTCATCAACCGCTCATCCATAATAATCCCTCACCAATGTAATTTTAGTGCTAAGTAGGTAGGTAGGTAGGTTGGTAGGTAGGTAGGTGGGTAGGTAGGTAGGCATTTACAATACAGTACAATACAAATCTATTGAAAAGAGTAAATTGAAATACAAATTAATAAACAGTAAAAAGAACAACAGTAACAGTCGAAAGTCATTCAAAGGCCAAATAATAAAAATGGGTCTTCAAATGAGTTTTAAATATGGACATGCAGTCTTTGATCTCCTCTTGACAGGGCTAAAATGTTCTTAAAGGTGGAAGTCAACCCAACAATTGTCTTTACAATCATATGTTGTATGTGCCCCCACTCTTCCCGTCAGAGGAGCTACATTAGATTCACCTTCCGCTTTCTGGACGAATCGAGTTAAGGGCTTGTTTGTTCCTCAGGCCATCAGGTTGCATAACGCAGTATGACCTCCTAATATTATAATAGTGCCCGAACCTTTGTCGTTTGCATTGGATTTTATGTTATTTATTGTTTATTTATCGGTCTTTTCCTACTTTTTAATGTGTGACTGTTTTGTGTGAATGCCGGTGCATATTTTCCCTCCATAAAGTATCTTTCTATCCATCCATCGGTCCGTCAGTCCGACCCCCCACCCCACCCCACCGTGGTCAAATTCTTCATTAATAGTGGGCATTGGTTATTTCATTATTTCTTCAAAAGGAATGGATAAAATAAAGGAATGATAACTTTTTTCATTTTCCTGATACAAAATACATAAACTTAAGCTAGTAAGTGAAAATTTTAACTTCATGGATTTTGTGTCACTTTAATAAAACTACAAGTAATTTGATGCTGGAACATAATATACATATAACACAAAATAGTGCTGTGGTGTATTGTGATTGTATATTGTACTGCAATATTAAATTGTCTACTGTTAGTGTTAATTTAGTGTGTGGGGTATTAGGTTAGTCCAGTGCTTCTCAAATAGTGGGGCGCGCCCCCCTTGGGGGGCGCGGTGCTATTCCTGGGGGGGCGCGTGTGACCCTGGGGAACAGGCTTTTTTTTTTGGCAGTACTAGAATAAAGTGTAATTGCGCGTTTACTACAGCAGGGGGCAGTGGCGCTCTCATTGTTACTTCTGTCACGTTTGCGACAGTGCAACATTTTACGATTTACAAGACAAGTTAGGATAGTCACGGTGGGGAGGGGGGGCGCGAATAGTTTTCTTCTTGCTAGGGGGGGGCGTAACAGAAAATAATTGAGAAGCACTGGGTTAGTCTAACATTATGCTTACTTTAACCAGGATCCTGCTCTGCATAAATAGAATAAAATCCAAGTCGGTTATTGCAGTGTCGTACAAAATATTATCCAGCAGCAATCCTAACGACATTGCTCTCCACTTAAATTATGTGCATTTGATGTTTTCTTCCCACTTCCCTTTCAGGGATCTTCGTGTTTGTGAATTGGCTCATGTGTGATTTGTTGGACTACGACTCTGACCATGGCTGTTTAGATGGATAATTTTGTTTTAATCTGATCAGTTCGGATTAAAATTATAATCGCATGTACTGTTTTCATGGGCACTAAAATATTGACTAGGACTTGCATGTTCATGCAACAAACTTTCATCTTTTAAACCGCTTCTCCTCACGAAAGTCACAGGCGTGCTAGAGCCCATCCCAGCTGACTTCAAGCAGTAGGCACCCTGAACTGGTCACCAGCCAACGGACGAACACCATAGACGAACAATCATTCACAGTCACACTCACACCTACGGACAACTTGGAGTGCTCAATTGGCCTACCAAGCACGTTTTTAGGATGCGGGAGGAAACCTGAGCACCCAGAAAAATGTGGGGAGAACTCCACACTGGGAGGGCCCGAGTCAAAATCTAAACCACAACCTCTGAACTGTGAGGCAGACATACTAACACGCAGGTGTCAAACTCAAGGCCCGGTGGCCAGATACGGCCCGCCACATCATTTTATGTGGCCCGCGAAAACAAATTGTGCATCAAATTCGTGTCATTACTAGAATTGCAAATTGTCTACACTTTTAATATCTTTTTTTTTTTTTTTTTTTAAATATTTGACAAGTTTTTACTCGTCTGATTTGAAAACGAGTTATTTGTCAGTTTGTTTTGTAGCTTTTACTATATATAATATGAGATTGCTCATACATTTATTTCGGTTGACGGTCATAATGGCCCTCAGAAAGAAGCTATGACTACAATGCGGCCCGTGAAAAAAATGAGTTTGACACCCCTGTGCTAACAATTGTTAGTGCCCCACCGTGCCACCCTCACACTTTCAATCGGAACAAATTATTTTGACGTGTAGATTGACCAAATATTCCAGAAATACTATGAGAAGACGAAGCTGGAACGACTTCCGTGTCAACATCCCACTGTCCATTTCTACTTTAAACGTGAGTTTTATGCTGTTATGTTGAGTTAACACTTCCTAATGGAGATGCAGTGGCAGCTTCTGGCAATAACAGAAATGCGAATACTGATGACACAGACATATGTGGTAAGGGCAATTTGTTTTCAATAGCGATGGTAGTAAAATCTTTATCAGAATGGGCTTGATCCGGTCAGAATATTCCAAATGGAATCTGACAAATCTGACATCGCCAAACCTGCCGCCAAGAAATTCGCCAAGAAAGCCGTGACCAAAGCTACTCCGAAAGAAGAAGCGAAAGGCAAGGAAGTAGAGCTATGCTATCTACTTAGCATAAAATAAAATGACATAAAGGAAATAATGTAGAAAGACACTACAGTGACACAAAGACCCCTAGATCTATTACAAGATTTGGTTGACAGTGTAAGCATTAAAAAGTCGATTGTTCATACATTTTATTCATTTATTTATCTAAAAACAATCCAAAACACCTATTTGATACAGTGGCAAAGCTAACACTACGCCAGCCAACCCTCGATAACTCCTTCCACTCAGCTGACGAGTTCATGAAATTTTCAAGATGACCATTCCGTTTCGTTTCGTTTCGTTTATTCATTTCAAACATGTGAAAAAAAGAATAAGCTTATTGTACACAATAAAAGACATGACAAAATACATGCATATACACATACGGACATACCTACATTCATACATATAGCATATAACCGCAAAAGAACCATAAGTCACATTCACATGTCTGAAAAGGAGTACCGTTTTTTTCCATGTATAATGCGCAAAATTTAACGAATTTATTGTCCTAAAATCTGGGGTGCGCATTATACATGGGTACAAAAAAAAAAAAAAAAAAAATTTATTTTTTTTTTTTAAATCCGGATATGATACGGAGGCCGCCATTACAGATGCGCTTTCTTTTCTGCTGTTCACGTCAAACACGCTCCATACGAACACAATGCTCTCGTATCAGACGCTTGCTCGATCATCTGCTTGTTTGCTGTCACAATGTGCCCCACACAAATCCGAAACATTTCTTCGCTATCGAGTTTGCTAGCGCATGCGCAGTGATACTGACCGGCAGAATAACATCCGCTTGTTCCCAAAGATATTTTTTCTGAAATAATTTTACGTTAATCGACTTAAGTAGGAGTCAAAATTTGGGTGCGTATTATACATGGGTACAGGCTTTTTTCCAGCATCAACATGCCATTTTTAGGGTGCGTATTATACATGGGGGCGCATTATACATGGGAAAAAATGGTAGGAAGAAGTATAATTTATTTAATCCCACCCCCTATTTAATAATCCCTAATTACTCAGCGATAAATCATTTTGCAATTATCCCAACAAAGTACTAAATTACTAAATTATCTCCCACCGGCTGCTCGCTACACACTAAACATGTACCGACACACTATTAATACGTACGTATATTTCACACACAGACACTTAACATACATACATACCTCAAATACAACACAAAATACCTGAATGGTAGAAATAAACAAAAAACAAAAAATAAAAAAATCCTGAACAAAACATGACAAACAGACAAACAAAACCAACAAAGAAACGTAAATCAATAATTACTGAGCACCCCATGGCACTCATACACCCTCATTTCCGTACCTTGTAAAAATAATTTCTTCTTTATATCTTTTTTTAAACTGATAGATGTTAGAACATTCCCTGAGCGTTTCCTCCAAAGTATTCCATACCTTAACTCCACATATTGAAATACAGAATGTTTTTTTGTTGTACGTGCCTTCCTAATCCTGTAATTAAATGTCCCCCTTAATTTATAACCCCCTTCCCTCCTAATGAAAAGATTCTGAATATTAGTTGGCAACAGATTATTTTTTGCTTTGAAAAGTATTTGTGCTGTCCGGAATTCCACTATATCTTTGAGTTTGATGAGTTTTGACTCTAAGAACAATGAATTTGTATGATCCCTGTATCCTGCCCCATGAATGATCCGTATTGCTTTTTTTTGTAAAATAATAAGTGGATATATTGTGCTTATATAATTATTACCCCAGATTTCTACACAATACATGAAATGTGGAAGAACTAGTGTATTATAAAGGATACGAAGTGTTGTATGATCCAGAACCTGTTTTGCTCTATTTAATACTGCGATGCACCTTGAGATTTTAGTTTGTACATGTTTAACTTGTGATTTCCAACTGATCTTATCATCTATTATCACCCTTAAAAATTTAATCTCATTCACTCTTTCAATATTAACCCCATCCAGCTTTATCTCTATTTTCAAATTAGTTCTGTGATTACCAAAAAGTATTACTCTTGTTTTGCTTTGGTTTAAGGATAATTTATTGCTGTCCAACCATACCTTTAATTTGCTTAATTCATTATTTATTATTGTTGTTAAGGTGTGTAAATCACTACCAGAACAAAAAATATTTGTGTCATCTGAAAACAAAACCATCTTCAAAATATGTGATACCTTGCATATATCATTTATATATAATATAAAAAGTTTAGGGCCCAACACTGACCCCTGAGGGACGCCACAACTAATGTCCAAACACGTTGAACAAGTGTCACCCAACTTCACAAACTGCTTCCTTTTTGTTAAATAGCTCTTGATCCATTCTAATGGTTTCCCCCTGATGCCATACCGATGTAATTTATTGAATAATATTTCATGATTTATTGTGTCAAATGCCTTTCTTAGATCAATGAATATCCCAACTGTATATTGTTTTAGGTCTATTGCGTTAGTAATTTCCTCCACTGAGTCAATTAGTGCCAGTGATGTTGCTCTGTTGGATCTAAATCCATATTGACTTTCAGTGAGTACTTTATATTTATCTATAAATTTATCCAGTCGGTTATTGAAAAGTTTTTCCAGTATTTTAGAAAATTGTGATAGTAATGATACAGGTCTGTAGTTTGTGAAGTGGTGTTTGTTCCCGGTTTTATACAAAGGTATGATTTTTGCTATTTTCATTTTATCTGGAAATATACCGGTCTGAAATGATAGGTTACAGATGTATGTTAATGGTTTAGAGATCCCCTCAATCACTCGTTTTACGATACTCATGTCAATGTCATCACAGTCTTTGGATGTCTTGTTTGTGCATTGGGAAACTATCTTTATAATTTCTTTCTCATCCGCTGCTTTGAGGAACATTGAGCTCAGATTCCTATCTATTAAACTATTACATTGCTCCTCAGTTGTTACTGAATCTGGGATTTGTTTGGCCAGATCAGGTCCTGTATTTACAAAGAATGCATTGAAGTTTTCAGCCACTTCTTGCATATCATACTTCTCAGTATTCCTGATAATAAAATATTTAGGATAACTAATTTTTTTAGAGCCATTTTTTATTACAGTATTCATTATATTCCATATTTCTTTGGTGTTGTTTTTATTATCATTTATTATCTTACTATAGTATTCTTTTCTAGCAGCTCTTTTAATATTAGTTAGTTTATTCTTATATTGTTTATACCGTTTTTTTCCGTGTATAGTGCGCAAAATTTAACTAATTTATTGTCCTAAAATCTGGGGTGCGTATTATACATGGGTACAAAAAAAAAAAATTGTAATTTTTTTTTTTTTTTAATTTTTTTTTTTTTTTTTAAAGAAAGTCATGGTACAACAAAACCAACAACAGAACTGACCGACAAAGTCGTGGAACAAAAAGACAGGGTGACATTACCAAAGACAGGAACAGAATGACAGTAACACATGCAACGATCCAACGGTGAGCGAGGGGCAGACAGGACTTAAATACAAAACACGTTACATCGATTGAGGTGACACAGGAAGAGAGGGGCGACGCGAACAGAAACTATGGCAACCTAGACACATAGCAAAACTGGGGACGAGACATGACAAATCTCCCCCGAAATAAAACTCACCTTTCTTCTTGTTTGTTGTCAATCGCGCATCGCATTCAGCCATCCTGCCCAACACACTTAGTCAAAAAAATCCATAATTGACGACACATCGTTTGATGCGATGGTGCAATCCTTGATGGTGTGTTATTGTCAAATATTGTTTGTTTTTGATCTCCATCGCGGACCGGACGTCATACGGAGGCCGCCATTACAGATGCGCAGAACGTATGCGCAAGACACGTCAGCTATATTAAGAGCAAGATATGTTTTCTTCCTATTAGTTTCAATTCACAGTTTAATTAGCAGTTTCAATCAGCAAATAACAAAATGCGTATTACAGGTAATATTTTATTTCACAACACTTTGCCTTGTTCCTTTCGTCTCTGCTGTTCACTTCAAACACGCTCCATACGACCGCAATGCTCTTGTATCAGACGCTCGCTCGATCACCTGCTAGTTTGCTGTCTGTCACAATGTACCCTACACAAATCCGAAACATTTGTTGCGGCTCCGAGTCACGACGAGGGGCAAGTTTTGGTTTCCAAGGGTGTTTTTATTCCTCTTCAACGTCTCTCCCATACAGAGCCGCCTTTTTCACGTCCGCAGCCCATGCGCGCACGGAGCGCGGTGGTGCGTTTAGGGGCAGTCGGAGAAATCAACGCCAACAAAAAAAATTACATCCAGCCTAGTTAAGACCATACCAAAGACTATAAAAATGGGACCCATTGCCTCCCTGCGTGTGTGACGATCATTGGGACTTAAAAAAAAAAAGAAAATTTAAAAAATTTTTTTAAAAAATTCATAAAAATTGGGTGCGTATTATACATGGGTACAAGCTTTTTTCCAGCATCAGCATGCCATTCTTAGGGTGCGTACTATACATGGGGGCGCACTATACACGGAAAAAAACGGTATTTATTTTCTGCCTCTTTAGTTCTTTGTCTCATAAATTCTCTGTAAAGTGTATTTTTCTTTTTACAGGCATTTTGTAAGCCCTTTGTGATCCAGGGATGATCTCCGTACTTTAGTTTCCTATTATATACTTTTACAGGGCAGTATTTGTCATATAACCTTTTGAAAATTTTTAAGAATTCCTCATATGCACAGTTAATATTATTTTCATTGTATATAATATCCCAGTTTTGCGACATTAAACCATTTTTAAATGCGTTTATTGTTTCTTCTGTTTTAATTCTTCTGTATTCCTGTTTTTTGGCCAGTTGGATAATTTTATAGTTGTCATCAAAAACCATAAAAACTGGCAAATGGTCACTGATGTCGCTGACTAATAACCCACTTATGGTGTTGTTTAAAATGTAATTTGTGAATATATTATCAATAAGAGTGGCACAGTGAGAAGTTATTCTGGTTGGTCTAGTGATTTTTGGATACAAGTTCATGCTATATATTGTGTTAACAAAGTGTTCGGTCAGTTTGTGCTTGTTTGGATTGAGTAAATCAATGTTGAAGTCTCCACAGATGAAAATTGTTTTGCAACTGACCTTTGAAAATACCTCCTCCATCCATTCTGTGAACAGTTCAATGCTAGAACCTCGTGTCCGATATATACAGCTGATGATTACATTTTTCTTTTTTTCCTTAAGTATTTCAATTGTTATGCATTCCAATATGTTATTAACTACCATTGACATATCCTGTATCACCCTGACGTTTAATGTCTTTTCCACATAGATCGCAACTCCCCCTCCACCTTTGTTTTGTCGATCTATGTGTATAAAGTCATATCCCTCCAGCTCAAAGTCCGCCCCTTTTACTGTGTTGATCCATGTTTCCGTTATTGCAATAATGTTGAATGGGCGAGTAAACTGATGAAGATAATCCTTAATGTTTGTAAAGTTGGCATACAGACTCCTACTGTTAATATGTATAATAGACAGTCTGCTATCTGTATTGATTTTATTAAATTCTTTATTAGTATAATAACTGCAGTTATTGTTGATTGAGTTAAAGAAGTTGTTATCCGGGTCTATATCATGTTCCATATCCAGTGAACTGTGGTCAGTGTATTGAAATGATTGGAGTTCCAGTTTGTCGTGTTCACTAATCCTCTGAGTTATGTTACTGTTGTCTTCAGATGTAGATGCTTGATTTCTTTCGATGTGTGTCATGGTTGTGAGTAGAGTTTACAGTCCTGCATGATGATCATTGGTATCTATCCAGCTCCTCAAAATAAATAAACGAAAAATAAACGAAACGAATGACCATTCCAATCGCTCAGTCGAGACCGCCGATTACCGGCGCTGACGATCATGCAATAACACTCTCAAATTTTAAAAGCGTGTCCCTTGAAAGGCTTACACAGTTGGTTAGTGCGGCTAAACAAACATGTTTACTCGATTTTTAAAGAATTATTTCAAATTTTAGGACCGTCCGTCTTAAATATAATTAATCTGTCTGTCTCCTCTGGGATAGTGCCAACAGCCTTTAAAAACGCTTTCATTAAACCGTTACTTAAGCGACCAAATCTTGACCCGGACTGTCTCAGTAATTATAGGCCAGTTTCAAACCTCCCATTTATAGCAAAATTTCTTGAAAAAGTAGTAGTGCAGCAGCTTATTGATTACATGGTCGCCAATAATCATTATGAACCTTTTCAGTCTGATTTTACAGCTAATCATTCCACTGAGACAGCATTTGCTAAAGTAACTAATGATCTCTTCATAGTAACTATGGATTTAAACACTTCCTCTGTATTGTTACTACTCGATCTTAGTGCTGCCTTCGACACTGTAGACTTCCATATTTTATTAGAGCGTCGTAAAAGTTGTGTTGGTATTTCAGGGTCAGCATTAGGCTGGTTCTATTCCTATCTATCAGACAGGACGCACCGAGTGGTCCATGGCAATACGTCCTGAGCTCTATAATGTTACGCGTCCCACAGGGATCGGTACTCAGACCAATTCTATTTAATATTTATATGATTCCGCTTGGGGACACAATACGTAAATATAATATTAGTTTTCAATGTTACGCGGATGACACCCAATTATATATGCCGTTATCGATGACAGATCCATGGGACTGTTGTAATCTTGAGGCGTGCCTTGCGGAGATCAAGCAATGGATGTCTCTCAACTTCCTTCGTCTTAACCCAGATAAAACTGAGATGTTGATAATTGGTCCAACTCGTTATCAACACTTATTTAAGGAAACCACTATGACTATAGATGACCCTACTATCACTCAGAGCGATACTGTAACTAATCTCGGGGTAATATTTGACCAAACGCTCTCCTTTCAAAAGCACATTAAGAATATAACCAGAATTGCGTTTTTTCACCTTTGTAATATTGCTAAGATTTGTCCGATCCTCTCGACCGGTGATGCGGAAACTATTATACATGCGTTCATCACGTCACGCCTGGACTACTGTAATGGATTATTCTCTGGTCTTCCTAAATCCAGTATCAAAAGTCTACAGTTAGTACAAAATGCTGCTGCAAGGCTGCTCTCACGGGCAAGAAAATTTGATCATATTACCCCAATATTAGCCAACTTACATTGGCTCCCGGTCCATTTAAGATGTGACTTCAAGGTTCTTCTATTAACACTATAAATCATTGCATGGCTTCGCGCCTTCACATCTCGTCGACCTAGTTGTTCCTTATGTTCCGTCTCGTAACCTTCGTTCGCAAAACGCTAGTCTTTTAGTGACTGTCAGGTTTAATTCGATGACTGAATAACTATTAAGAGAAGAGAAACAGCAAACAGACCACAAGTGAGACAGAATATTAGGTCTTTTCTCACGAGGAGTGCAGTACAGATAGTTTACAACAATCTCACGACACTAAAATATCTGTATGCACTCCCGCTCTTTTTATTTGGATTTGCCCTACCCACAGTGTGAGACATAAGCCACTAAAGGGGAGGAGGAAAGCATGTGGGCTTTGTCTCGTAAGGAAAAAATCACTAGGTGTTTACATACTGATAAGAACATCTGGGAAGAGGAGTTTGAGTGGACTGGATACAGAAGAAAAAACCTTTGACCTCTAGTTAAAGCATAGCAAGGGAAGTTTTACGACATTGTGTAGGATGCAACAAGCTAAGTTATTTATTACTGGTTATATACATTCCAACCTAATCCTACGATAAAGATAGTTAGCAAAAACCCTGACTTTAATGGTCACTTGGAGGTTCATCTGGGGTGCAAGACAGCAATGAGGCATGTTGTCTAACAAAGTGGTCTTTGTTAGAAAAGAGATGTCTTCTCTTTGCTGAGTTGTCACTGAGTTGCCAGCTGCGTCCTGTCTGACCCAGCCATAATTTTCTCTTCTGTGGTACATCATAAAAACAGCAAGGCCAAACAGCAAGTATATATTGCAGTAATATTGCGGTAAAGCATTGATTAGAGAACGCATGATAACATATATATATACATTTTTCTAACAGTGTCACCGAGGGGCAAGAAAATATCTGCAGGGTCTAGAGCAGGTTTTTTTTTACCGGTTTCATACAGAAATCAACGTGTTTTTTTTTTCTTTTTTTTTTCAAACTCCAGTCCTCGGGGGCCGCATTCCTACATGTTTTCCAAGTTTCCCTCGTTAACTGTTGGAAAAATGTATATATATGTTATCATGCGTTCTCTTTTTATTTCTTTATTGCTATATTACGACGAATGCTTTACCGCTATATAACTACGAATATGTGCTTGCTGCTCTGCTTTGCTGTTCTTATATTTTACCGCAGAAAAGGTGTGAGGTTACATCTGGGTCGGCGGGATGCAGCTGCAGAGAAAACAATGCCCTGCAACGGCATTGTGTCTATCAATCATCTTTCTTGGTCGAGTAGCTGTCACCGCCCCCTCACACTCTCAAGCGACGGAGCGCTAGGAGCGCCCCTGGTTTCCTGCCCAAGTGGTTGCTGAACTTGCTGAACTCTTAATGCCTCTTCCTATATTGCCATATAAGTATATCACCTGCCGTTTTTTACGTTTACGAAGCAGAAGCCTTTGCGCTTCCCCTTTCCCTGAGTGGCTTCTGTTTCAGTTTGTGGGTAGGGCAAATCCAAATAAAAAGAGCAAGGATGCAGACAGACATTAGTGTAGTTCGGTCATTGTAAGCTGTCTGTACTGCACTCCTTGCGCAAGCTAAGACTCAATATTCTGCCTCACTTGTGGTCTGTCTGCTGATGCTTTTCTCTTAACAGTTATTCAGTCAGCGAATAAAGCCTGACATTAACCACACCCAATTCAATTATCAGGCCCCTGCAGAACGTGAGGATGAACTGATCATTTGAATCAGGTGTGTTTAACGAGGGAAACTTGGAAAACATGGAGGAATGCGACCCCCGAGGACTGGAGTTTGAGACCCCTGGTCTAGAGCATTTTGTATTCGGGCTCCAGAGCTTTGGAATGCCCTACCAATGGATATTAACTGCTACCTCAGTAGAAACATTTAAGACACGTTTAAAGACACATTTCTATGATATGGCTTTTAATTAACCTGTAGTGGCCGATTCGGCTGGAGTTTGATTTTGCTCCCTCTCCCCATCCCCCCTCCCCGGCTGGAAAGGTGGTTAGGTGGCACCCAAGCTGACAGTGGCTATCTGGATTCTCGTGGACCAATTCAGGATGAGGGAACTGCAGCTTACCCTCCTCGAAGACACTGCCAGGACAATCGAGGGCACCTCCGGCAGCTCTTCGCTTTGACTTGGACATCCACATTTTCCTTCATTTTCATGTTACGTATTTTATGTACCCTCTCTGCATCCATTGCAGCCTGGTGATCCTGAAAGGGGGATCTTTCTATCTGTGGTCCCTTCTCAAGGTTTCTCATTTTTCCCCTGGTAGGTTATTTTTTAGTTTTTCCTTGGTCTTTTGGGAGCTTAAGATCAGGGGATGCTTTGAGAATAATTGTCAATTGTTTGTCTATGTGAAGCCCTTTGAGACTGCTTGTGATTTAGGGCTATACAAATAAACTTGACTTGACTTGATTTATCATCCGAACCGCTTATCCTCACGAAGGTGCGGGCATGCTGGGGCCTATCTCAGTAGTATTTCTGTCAATGTAATCTCTCATAAATACGATTTTATAAAAACAAAAAATCACTTTATTTTACTTCAGTCTGATTTTTTTACCGGTTTCATACAGAAATCAACGTGTTTTTTTTTTCTTTTTAACATTCACACTCTGAACATAAGGATTACAAATGAGACAAAGCGTAAACAGAAACCCCTGTCTTTGGCAGACTTCCTTGTCAGTGTCCCAAAATGGTTCCTTGGACGTGCTGAGAGTTGAGTCAGCACTTGATCCGGAAAGGATGATTAGTAAGTCCTATTTTTTTTCCTATTCTCATCCCTTTACCTTCATCTGCAAAATGGGTGTCTCCCCGGAGCGTTCTGTACCTGGGATGGAATGGCCACCTCTAATAACACAACAGTCACTTTTCTATTACGTCAACATTTGTCAGGACTCATCCCGGGTTGCTTTATGTCTGTTACCATGGTTTCTGTTCGCGTCGCCCCTCCCCTCCTGTGTTACCTCACAATCATTGTAATCTCAGTCACCTGCCTCTTGTTACCTGTCTTGTATATAAGTCCTGTCTGTGTGTCACTCCCTGTCGGATCATTGTTGTCTTGTCAATGTCACTCTGGCTTTTTGTTTCACGTCTCTTTTCGGTTTCTGCTGTTGGTTTTGTTAGTGAGTTATGTCAGTTTACCGAGTCTGTTAGTTTCTGTTGGTCGAATAAACCCTGGTCCAAGCTGCACTTGGTCGCCCTGCTCCATTTCCATTCCGTTTCGTGACAACATTGTACATAACTCAAGGTACGAGTAATCAATTTATGCTCAATCCAAAAAAAAAACTATCAAAAATAGATGTGGGAAATTGTGTCCATAACACACAGCACTCCAAGAAATGTATCATGTTTCTGTTGTGTCCTATGCAGCCTTTGAATTTTTTTTTTTTTTTTTTGGTATGGCGCCGATGTGAGTGACAGCCTCCCAGCAGTGTTCTCTCTTTTCTACTTTCTTTTCTTTTCTCCTTTCTCTTTCTTTCGATTTGTCCATTCGATGATGCCGGTGCCTTCTACCGCACCTCGGCGTGTGCAGATCGGTTCGGATATTTTTTTCCCTGGAAGCCGGGACGGCTGCGCACATCGCTCGGGACCGGCGCGACTCTACGACAGCCATCCTGCTCATCCGGTCGGTGCTGACCGGCTCCCTCGCCTTGGCCTCGCAGCCGCGACCCCTGTGGGAGGTCCGCTCCCCCGTGCTCGTCGGAGCCAATGACCTTGGCCGTGCCTGCCCATTGGTGACCATCCATCCATCCATCAACCATGGTCCATTGGGCACCATTGAACTTGACTGGCCTTAGATGGATTTTGTGTGTTTTTGGGGTGTTCTTATGGTATCGAGGGGGGCTGATTGGCGGGACCATTTACAATATTTAGGCCTCTCACCAGCTGGCCCGCTGTTACTTTTCTTCTTTGTTCTTGTCTTGTTGCTTTGCTTTGATGGCTTTTAACCTTCGCACATATTCGCTTTCTTTGTGGCGCCGTTGTGTGGCAGCCTTTTATAGGAGCCGACTGAGTTGTGCTCATGTCATCTGTGTGTCTTTTATATACCCACTCTCTGGTATGAATGCTGCTGGGAACCTGAATTTCCTCACCCCGGGGATCAATAAAGTTTCAATCAATCAATATAGCACCAGACCTGTTCAACATAACACAGTTAACTTTTTTATTTTTCATTTTAATAAAGGTGATGATGTGCATTTATTGTATGATTTTAAACAAACTCAATTCACATTGAAATAAAATCATATGATTGAAGCGAAACAGACCACACCATGTCCAGACCAAATACAGGTATTATTTTGAAAGCACTTTAAGTCCGCAGTCATCTCAGTCTCTTATTTGGCGATATGGTCCTGGACTAGCTGATACAGTCAGTAACAGGGCTCAGAGGTGAGCCATGCTGTCATACTCTCAGGAGGCTTACTTGACGCAGGTTCCTATCTCTTGGAGGTTCACTTTGGATCTAAAGACAGAATTATTTTTTATGCTTATTTAAGCTTATCTTAAAATAAGCTAGAATTTAAGCCTTGTGATGTCCTTTCATTTAACAATCACAATCTCAAATCAAGTACAGTTTTCACATCTTTCGGTTATTTCTATGAAATAAAAATGTACTTAAATACAACAAAAACATTTAAATTTCAACAGCAAACTACCTAAAAAATCCTTACCTGTTATGAGTCATGTGACTCTTAACCAGATGGCCAGCTGCCAGAGCAGATATGAGTGACAGTTCTCCAGCCAGCACAGTGGCACACACCACTTTGGCAAGCTGCCTGGCATTCTCCCCTGGACAAGCTTCACTGGCCCCCTGTACACCCAGCATCTGACCACAAGCACAAACAAAATTCCTGACTCAGAGATTTTTTGGGGGGAAAAATATGTGGCATTAAAACTTTCCCAAAACAATCCAAAACATAAATTCCAATTATAAAATGGCAATTGTTACTGGTCAAAGTCATACGCTATTGTTCAGTCCGTCAAAAACGCTGGGATTTTTTTTTTTTTTTTTTTATCATCGCACCAAAAGGTGGTTGTAAACATGTCTAATTTCCCCTACGGCTGGGTAGCTTTCTACCACACTGCCACGCCACCGCCTGCCTTCACACATTCAGCGCTCATCCGGGCATGTATTCAACTCTTTGTATGCCAGCGACGAGAATACCCGTCACTGACATTAATGACGTAATATCCTGTCAACAAGTATTCCCGTCAACTTATTTTAATTTGATTAATGGGTCAATAAGACTCCTGGCCACCTCTCCATCTAAAATCAGGTCTATAGAGCATTGTAGTCGTCAACTCCAACCACTTGATGGCAGAGTTGCTCTTGCTGGCTCATAAAGAGCCATCCACATTGCCAGTGTTTTCATTAACGTAAAGTGTAAACCCACCCCAAATGGGAGCACAATGGAGAGTGTAGTTGTGGAGTTATGGAGGAAGAAGTCAGAGAGTGAGAGAAACGGAAGCGATTGGCTTTCAAGTAGCTTACAATTAAACAAACTATTGCTCTTGGTGAGTCCGGTAGAGCAACACGATGGAGCGAATTTAGAGGAGACGGCTGTGAGTATGCGACAGACACAGAAGTCCGCTCCAAAATCCACCCCCGGCTCGGGCATACACATAGTGTGCGTGCTTTGTGCCACAGTTCGGATGAATAGCTGTCATCTGACGAGTATTTTGATGCGCACAAATACATCCCTTTTAAATAGCAAAACACGCACACGCATTGTGAGCAAACATCTCCGTAAATGGCCCAAAATTTCCAAATAGATTGTCAAATGTGAAAATGTTGCTGTTTGAGCACATTATCAAATATGGCAATAAATGTTTTTGCCATCAAAAACACATTTTCATTATTTTTGTTCATGTTTTATAGAAGGGAAGGGCTGTTGAGTTGTCACTAAACTAAAAAGTATTACCGTTTTTTTCCGTGTATAGTGCGCCCCCATGTATAGTACGCACCCCTAAAAGTGGCATGCTGATGCTGGAAAAAAGCTTGTACCCATGTATAATACGCACCCAATTTTTATGAATTTTTTTTAATTTTTTTTTTTTTTTTTTTTTAAGTCCCAATGATCGTCACACACGCAGGCAGGCAATGGGTCCCATTTTTATAGTCTTTGGTATGGTCTTAACTAGGCTGGATGTAATTTTTTTTGTTGGCGTTGATTTCTCCGACTGCCCGTAAACGCACCACCGCGCACGGGAAAGAGGCAGCTCTGTATGGGAGAGACGTTGAAGAGGAATAAAAACACCCTTGGAAACCAAAACTTGCCCCTCGTCGTGACTCGGAGCCGCAACAAATGTTTCGGATTTGTGTAGGGTACATTGTGAGACAGCAAACGAGCAGGTGATCGAGCAAGCCTTGTCTGATACGAGAGCATTGCGGTCGCATGGAGCGTGTTTGAAGTGAACAGCAGAGAAGAAAGGAACAAGGCAAAGTGTTGTGAAATAAAATGCACAGAACGGATGCGCAAGACACGTCAGCTATATAAAGAGCGAGAGTTGTTTTCTTCCTATTAGTTTCAATTTACAGTTTAATTAGCAGTTTCAATCAGCAAATAACAAAATGCGTATTACAGGTAATATTTTATTTCACAACACTTTGCCTTGTTCCTTTGGTGTTAAGACTAAAACACAAAGGCGCTCTTTAAGCAATGCGACAGTGAGCGCCCGGCGCGCTGCGGTTGCGCGACCGCACCAAATTAAGCTCCCTGCGCAGTGCGCACTGAGGTCCACTTAAATTTTAGAAAGTACATCAGGACTTTAAAAATATCTTCTAAATTTCAGCGACGGCTCTGTCACACTAATCGACCAGCGCGGTGCAGTTGGGCGGTCGGCGGCGCGCTACGGTTGAGCGTTCTCTCTCGCGCTCTCTCCCTCGCTCTCTCTCGCTCTCGCACACACGCAAACCGGATATCATACGGAGGCCGCCATTACAGATGCGCAGAACGGATGCGCAAGACACGTCAGCTATATAAAGAGCGAGAGTTCAGTTTTCTACCTAAATCCGTATTACAGGTAATATTTTATTTCACAACACTTTGCCTTGTTCCTTTCTTCTCTGCTGTTCACTTCAAACACGCTCCATGCGACCGCAATGCTCTCGTATCAGACAAGGCTTGCTCGATCACCTGCTCGTTTGCTGTCTCACAATGTACCCTACACAAATCCGAAACATTTGTTGCGGCTCCGAGTCACGACGAGGGGCAAGTTTTGGTTTCCAAGGGTGTTTTTATTCCTCTTCAACGTCTCTCCCATACAGAGCCGCCTCTTTCCCGTGCGCGGTGGTGCGTTTACGGGCAGTCGGAGAAATCAACGCCAACAAAAAAAATTACATCCAGCCTAGTTAAGACCATACCAAAGACTATAAAAATGGGACCCATTGCCTGCCTGCGTGTGTGACGATCATTGGGACTTAAAAAAAAAAAAAAAAAAAAAAAAAATTATAAAATTTTTTTGTACCCATGTATAAT
This sequence comes from Syngnathus typhle, assembly GCF_033458585.1. Classification (NCBI taxonomy): domain Eukaryota; kingdom Metazoa; phylum Chordata; class Actinopteri; order Syngnathiformes; family Syngnathidae; genus Syngnathus; species Syngnathus typhle. Next base: position 4,041,009 of record NC_083742.1, read on the forward strand.
GCGCACCCCAGATTTTAGGACAATAAATTAGTTAAATTTTGCGCACTATACACGGAAAAAAACGGTAGTGTCAAAATCACAGTTGTGCAGAGTTTTGCACAAAAAACAAATTTTCAAACTCATTTTCTCCTCATTTTCTCTGAGATTGCTGATTTGAGTGAAACTAAGCGATTTTCAAGTGGTGATAACTAAAGAACAGTATAAGGTAGAATCATACTTTTTTTCTATGGAAAGAATGGAGTCTAATCTTTCTTTGGTGCCACCCATGTTTACATTAGGGATGGGCGATACCAATGATTTTGGAATCGATCCGATACCAAGTATTTCCTACCCAAAATACCCGATATTCGATCCGATATCGATACCGGAAGTGTAATTTCCCGCCAAAAAAACAATTTAAATGCAGTGGCATTCTTGCTCTTGGAGAGTCATCTATTGAATTTTGTAGAAAAAAGTATTACGTCATGTACATGAATTATTAACCTTTTTAGACATTAGTGCATTAGTGGAAGATGCATATTAATAGTATAACTTTAATAAAAAGGAGCTATTCTTTACTTTTTTCTCTCTCTCTCTCTGTTGTTGGGAAAAAGTTTTGTCTTTTAGTATAATCTAAAAAGAGACATGGTACCAACAGAGATGCAGGGCTTAATCGTCATGAGCAGCAAAACTATCAATTTGTAAAGCCACTGGATACTTACATTTAATATTGTAATACTTTAGTGTTGTTTATAGGAAGTGGAGTTACAAATAAAACGTATGGCGTTCGACCACAAATTGAAAAGGGGAAAACTTTATTTATAAATGACTGACTAAAGCGTAGTAATTATTGCTTCAAATAGCACATCAACCACAAATGCTTACGATTTTTGGTTAGCACCTGATACCTGGATATGTCTTGCCTTTCTGAAACGCTGCTAATAAGGTACTTTGGTACCTTAGCCTGGGTGTGGCTGCAGGGTTTTCCGTCGCTGCCTTAGTGTCTGCGGCACGTTTCAACTGCAGCTCTTCATGAACCGTCGGGTGAATTTTGCTTAAATGTTTTGTCAAGTTTGTGGTGTTGCCACAATATTTAATTGTTTTGTGACATATTTCACATTTTGCCTCGTTGTTATTAAGTAAAATATAATATCCCCAAACCAGACTTCTCTTGCGTTCGGACTGGGCCGCCGCCGTGGCCATGATTGTTTGTGTTTGTTTGGATTGGAACGGGGGGGCGGAGGAGGAGGGCTTGGCTTGTGAGAAAAGGGGGCGGGAGCAGAGCAGAGCAGGACACGCCGGTGCAGCAGGCGGAAGGAAAAGTAGTGCTAGCATGAGTGCAAGTCGTCAAATTGGAGCAGAAAAAAATGAGGAAAAATATAATTAAACAATTGTAAGTATCGATATTTTAGCTAGGGAAATCGATACTCAAAAATGAGCAGCCTGGATCGATATATCGATATTTTGGTATCGATCCGCCCATCCCTAGTTTACATAGCCATAGCAAACAATACTCTGTAGGCCTTGAAAAATGAATGAAAATGCTCGAAATTGTTTGGGATTTTAGGGGTTGTCTTTTCCGAAAACACTTGGCATTTAAAGAGTTACACGCCTGTTTCCCGTCATTCCTTGTCAGTTCGTCCGCGTTGCTACCCGTTCCTGGCTGTCTCTCAAACTGATCTCTGTTACCAAACCCTGCCTGACCCAACAACCATCGGTCTGGACATTGCCTGACCCGACCAACTACCGTTTTTTTCCGTGTATAGTGCGCCCCCATGTATAATACGCACCCTAAAAATGGCATGCTGATGCTGGAAAAAAGCCTGTACCCATGTATAATACGCACCCAATTTTTATGATTTTTTTTTTATGTATTTCTTTTTTTTTTTTTTTTTTTTTTAAGTCCCAATGATCGTCACACACGCAGGGAGGCAATGGGTCCCATTTTTATTGTCTTTGGTATGGTCTTAACTAGGCTGGATGTAATTTTTTTTGTTGGCGTTGATTTCTCCGACTGCCCATAAACGCACCACCGCGCTCCGTGGGCGCACGGGAAAGAGGCGTGCGGACGTGAAAAAGGCGGCTCTGTATGGGAGAGACGTTGAAGAGGAATAAAAACACCCTTGGAAACCAAAACTTGGTGATTTCAAGTTTCATTTCGAGGGACATTTGTCACGTCTCGTCCCCAGTTTTGCGATGTGTCTAGGTTGCCATAGTTTCTGTTCGCGTCGCCCCTCTCTTCCTGTGTCACCTCAATCGATGTAACGTGTTTTGTATTTAAGTCCTGTCTGCCCCTCGCTCACCGTCGGATCATTGCATGTGTTACTGTCTTTGGTAATGTCACCCTGTCTTTTTGTTCCACGACTTTGTCGGTCAGTACTGTTGTTGGTTTTGTTTTCTAAAAAAAAAAAAAAAAAAATTTAAAAAAAAAAAATTACATTTTTTTTGTACCCATGTATAATGCGCACCCCAGATTTTAGGACAATAAATCCGTTAAATTTTGCGCACTATACACGGAAAAAAACGGTATCCCTGTTCTCCTTCCCCGTTATCCTCCACTTGCTTGCCTGTCTGCCTGCCTGCCCACCTACCTGCCTGCTGTTCTGCCCGCCTACTTGCTTGCCTACCTGCAACCCTGTGAAACATCCAGTCGTGTCCCGGCACCTGTCATCACTCAGCCCTGACAATCCCTTGGCTGCCCAACCTGGAACCCCATTCTTCCACTTTCCTTTTTCCCTTTCTCTAAATAAACTGAAGTTTGTGCTGCACCTGGTTGTCCTGTCTTGTACATGACAAAACAAATCAGACATTTTAAAACAATAATACTGAGCTGTCAGTTTTATTGTTATACGTATATAATGGGGATGTCCCTATGCTGTAATTTTTAGCAATGTTATGCATCTGAACTCACTCCAGGTCTTGCCATCTTAGCAGGTTTTCCACCCCCTCTAGTGTCTTTGAGGAAAAATTAAAAATCTTACTTTTGCAATGACACATTCCAATATTTCAACAATGAGACCTTTTTAGGCACAAGAATAATATTAATGTGAATGCACCATTACACTACTTGCACTAATTATTTATGGTCATGCAATGTGAGTATACCTGGAGGCAAGCTTGTTGGGGACGCAGGTTTGTTCCACCCCCTACAGTGCCAAGCTCTATTGAGGGCATGGTGCAGCTGATGTAAAGGTCTTCACCTGTAGGGCCTGACACCTCCATCAGGGTGATGCAGTTACTGCTGCTCACCGACTGGGCAGGATCCTGGGGTGCACACATATGGCTACACTATTAACCTAGGAATCCAAATAAAATGAGCAGCGATAGAATGATATTACCTGTCCACAGGCAATGTATAAGGCTGCTACCAGGTTAGCTGCATGTGCATTAAATCCACCAATGCTGCCAGCCATCGCTGACCCAACAAGGTTTTTATTGACGTTGACATCCACCAGAGCTTCTGCCGAAGTTTTCAAAACCTGTGATGATAGTACTGACTGTAAGTAAATGCCACCAAATTGAGAACTGCTGAGAACATTATTTTCTTTCAAAAACAACAAATATTCATTTTCTATACGACAATGATTTACACACACATTGCCAGTGAGCAGAAACTGAAACCACACTGTCTGCATGAAAGTCAGGTGAGTATGATGTACCGTAATTTTCTGACTATAAGTCGCGTTTTTTTTTCATAGTTTGGGTGGGGGGGGGGCGACTTATACTCAGGAGCGACTTATATATGTTTTTTTTCACAGATTTTTACTTGATCATTAACACATCACTTGCTTACAAGTATAGTTGACCACTTCACATGTTATTTTTAGTATAGTTGATCACTTCACATGCTTTGATATCTTTATCTTTAACATATTCAAAACATAAAAAATAGAGAGAAAAAATCAAATAAAGTAATTAACACTTTAAAGCGCCGTATCCTCTGGACATGTCCTCTGTCACCAGGATGACATAAAGGACGAGAAATTTGATCGATGGATTTAATGATTTGGAGTGACACAAATGGTTTGATAATATTGTTGTTTATGTGACAGTTATTTAAAATATAGCTTATATATCGTTGTATGGGCCTGTGGAATAATTTGAACTGCGGCGCGGCACACGGCATCGTTGACAAAGGACGACGGCACACGGCATCGTTGACAAAGGACGATCTAGTATACAGATAGACATTCAGCAGCCTGCTGTTAAAGTGGTTCATTTTTAATTAATTTCTATTGGGGGCCACGGGCAACGCCCCGGAGGGGGCTAAGGGGGAAAAGCTCCTTGGAAACTCCTGGATTTTGGCAGTATAGCAACCCCAAAACCATTACTTTCATCACTCAATTTCAACAGTTTTGTTAAAAAAATATTCCTGGTTGGTGGAATACCAAGGTGACTATAATACAGTCAAGCCTCGGTTTTCTACCACAATCCGTTCCAGAAGGCGGTTCGAGAAGCGAATCGGTCGAATTCCAAATCTATTTTTCCCATTACAAATAATGGATTTTTTTTTAATCCGTTCCAAGACTTTTTAAAGCATTTTTTCATTTGCGCATTTTTGTCCGATCGCGCAACTGCAGCGCACCACCGAACGCGCAACCGTAGTGCGTCACCGACTGCCCCGCGCTGGTTGCATTATTGTGACAGAGCCGTCGCTGAAATTTAGAAAATATGTTTAGACTCCTGATGTACTTTCCAAAATTCAAGTGGACCTAAGTGCGCAGGGACCTTAATTTTGTCCGATCGCACAATTGCAGCGCACCGCCGAACGCGCCAACGTAGCGCGCCGCTGACCGCGCAACTGCACCGCGCTGATCGCATTATTGTGACCGAGCCATCGCTGAAATTTAGGAAATATGTTTAGACTCCTGATGTACTTTCCAAAATTCAAGTGGACCTAAGTGCGCAGGGACCTTAATTTTGTCCGATTGCACAACTGCAGCCCACTGCCGAACGCGCAAACGTAGCGCGTCGCCGAGCGCGCAACTGCACCGTGCTGATCGCATTATTGTGACAGAGCCATCGCTGAAATTTAGAAAATATTTTTAAAGTCCTGATGTACTTTCCAAAATTTAAGAGGACCTCAGTGCGCAGGGAGCTTAATTCAGTCCGATCGCGCAACCGCAGCGCGCCAGGCGCTCACTGTCGCATTGCTTTAAGAGCGTCTTTGTGTTCCGAGTTGTAAGATGACACTGCTCTCGAGCCATGCCCATCTGAAGTAGTTCCTGATCCTGTACTACTTGTCCCAACCCCCCCATATAAAAAAAAATTTCTCAACGGATCTACACGATTCACGAAAATGATACTCCAGACGGAAAAAAACACGGAAATCTGCGGATCCGCGGAAGATTCTCATCCCTGCTATATAGTTATTTAGTGGAATTGAACATCTTGATCTTGCTGTGGGCAGAATTGACATGAAGTAGAGTTCCTTTCTGCACTTAAAGGGTATATAAATATAAGTTTGACACTGAAGGAGCTCCTTTGGGGACACTGCAGATTAATGCAAAGGGTGAGACATTCAAGAACGAAAACCATACCACAGGGGTGTCAAACTCATTTTTTTCGCGGGCCGCATTGTAGTCACAAATGGTTTGATAATATTGTTGTTTATGTGATAGTTATTTAAAATATACCGTTTTTTTTCCATGTATAATGCACAAAATTTAACTAATTTATTGTCCTAAAATCTGCATTATACATGAGTACAAAAAAAAAAAAAAAAAATCTTTATTTATTATTTTTTTTTATTCGGATATGATACGGAGGCCGCCATTACAGATGCGCTTTCTTCTCTGCTGTTCACTTCAAACACGCTCCATAAAAACACAAAGCTCTCGTATCAGACGCTTGCTCGATCACCTGCTCGTTTGCTGTCACAATGTACCCTACACAAATCCGAACCATTTCTTCCCTATCGAGTTTGCTAGCGCATGCGCAGTGATACTAACCGGCAGAATAACATCCGGTTGTTCCCAAAGATGATCTTTTTTCTGAAATAATTTTACGTTTACGGACTTAAGTAGGAGTCAAAATTTGGGTGCGTATTATACATGGGTACAGGCTTTTTTCCAGCATCAACATGCCATTTTTAGGGTGCGTATTATACATGGGGGCGCATTATACATGGAAAAAAAACGGTAGTTTATATATCGTTGTATGGGACTGTGGAATAATTTGAACTGCGGCGCGGCACACGGCATTGTTGACAAAGGACGATCGATAAAAGACAAGAAATTTGATCGATGGATTTAATGATTTGGAGTGACACAAATGGTTTGATATTGTTGTTTATGTGATAGTTATTTAAAATATAGTTTATATATCGTTGTATGGGCCTGTGGAATAATTTGAACTGCGGCGCGGCACACGGCATTGTTGACAAAGGACGATCGATAAAAGACGAGAAATTTGATCGATGGATTTAATGATTTGGAGTGACACAAATGGTTTGATATTGTTCTTTATGTGATAGTTATTTAAAATATAGTTTATATATTGTTGTATGGGCCTGTGGAATAATTTGAACTGTGGCGCGGCACACGGCATGACAAAGGACGATCGATGGATTTAATGAATTGGAATGACACAGATTGTTTTATAAACGTGTTATTTATGTATTCTTTTTTTTTAAATAACTGAATGTTGCCGGTTCTCAGCTCCTCGTTTGTGTTTGTCACGTTAGCATACCGTATCATTTAGCCTGTTGTTGCTCGTTCATGTCTGTTCTTGGTGTTGGATTTTGTCGAATAAATTGCCCCCCAAAATGCGACTTATACTCCGGAGCGACTTATATATGTTTTTTGTTTTCACATTTTTGGGCATTTTATGGCTGGTGCGACTTATACTCCGGAGCGATTTATAGTCCGAAAATTACGGTATTGTTTACTTCACGTGAACACCCTAGTCCAGGGGTGGGCAAACTACGGCCCGCGGGCCACATCCGGCCCGCGGGACCGTTTAATCCGGCCCGCCAACCCTGAATAAATTGTATTATTAAAATTTTTTTGGTCATTTTGCCTGCAATGACTGCATTTCCCCAGTAGATGGGGAAGCGCTCGCCTGCGCATTTACTACCGGAAGCCGTGTCAGAAAGCTCGGTGCACACTCACAAGTGCGTGTACGTACTCAGTAGTACGGACATGGCCCACTCGCGCTCTATTTGTATCAGTCCCGAATTTAGAGCGTGGGCTGTGACGACAGCATTCTTGTAATTCGCGCGCTGAGCTTTCAGATGCAGTTTTACGCTAAAGTCACCCACAAACCTTCCCCTGGAATCCTTCCATTAAAATGAGTCGCCCAAAAAAAAGAAGTGAGTGCCGAATGTTAAAAAAGAGTGGCCAATTTGGCTCGACGTACGCGACGTGACGTTCAGCCACATCAACATCAACCCGTCACAGATCAAGGTAAACGGACCAATACCTCGGATCTCTCCTAAGAATTGCCACAACAAATTTTACTCCAGACTATGACGCACTCGCAAAAAAGGGAGACCAACAACACTGTTCCCACTGAAAATGAAGGGGAGGCTCTCAAGTTTGTTGTAAAAAAATGCATTTTGAACATGATTTGTACACATAGCAGGGATTGAAACTAGCGACCAGTCTCATTTTCAAACAATGCAGGATGCTCAAGCACATTGATGCACCACCTGTTTGCGACTACCGTTTTTTTCCGTGTATAGTGCGCCCCCATGTATAGTACGCACCCCTAACAATGGCATGCTGATGCTGGAAAAAAGCTTGTACCCATGTATAATACGCACCCAATTTTTATGAATTTTTTTAAAAAAATGTTTTAATTTTTTTTTTTTTTTAAGTCCCAAAGATCGTCACACACGCAGGGAGGCAATGGGTCCCATTTTTAAAGTCTTTGGTATGGTCTTAACTAGGCTGGATGTCATTTTTTTTGTTGGCGTTGATTTCTCCGACTGCCCCTAAACGCACCACCGCGCTCCGTGCGCGCATGGGCTGCGGACGTGAAAAAGGCGGCTCTGTATGGGAGAGACGTTGAAGAGGAATAAAAACAACCTTGGAAACCAAAACTTGCCCCTCATCGTGACTCAGAGCCGCAACAAATGTTTCGGATTTGTGTAGGGTACATTGTGACAGACGGCAAACTAGCAGGTGATCGAGCGAGCGTCTGATACAAGAGCATTGCGGTCGTATGGAGCGTGTTTGAAATGAACAGCAGAGACGAAAGGAACAAGGCAAAGTGTTGTGAAATAAAATATTACCTGTAATACGCATTTTGTTATTTGCTGATTGAAACTGCTAATTAAACTGTGAATAGAAACTAATAGGTGGAGAACTGAACTCTTTATATAGCTGACGTGTCTTGCGCAACCGTTCTGCGCATCTGTAATGGCGGCCTCCGTATGACGTCCGGTCCGCGATGGAGATTAAAAAACAAACAATATTTGACAATAACACACCATCGAGGATTGCACCATCGCATCAAACGATGTGTCGTCAATTATGAATTTTACTAAGTGTGTTGGGCAGGATGGCTGAATGCGATGCGCGATTGACAACAAACAAGAAGAAAGGTGAGTTTTATTTCGGGGGAGATTTGTCATGTCTCGTCCCCAGTTTTGCTATGTGTCTAGGTTGCCATAGTTTCTGTTCGTGTCACCCCGCTCTTCCTGTGTCACCTCAATCGATGTAACGTGTTTTGTATTTAAGTCCTGTCTGCCCCTCGCTCACCGTTGGATCATTGCATGTGTTACTGTCATTCTGTTCCTGTCTTTGGTAATGTTTTTGTTCCACGACTTTGTCGGTCAGTCCTGTTGTTGGTTTTGTTGTACCATGAGTTTATTTAAAAAAAAAAAAAAAAAAATATTAAAAAAAAAAAAAAATATTTTTTTTTTCTTTGTACCCATGTATAATACGCACCCCAGATTTTAGGACAATAAATTAGTAAAATATTGCGCACTATACACGGAAAAAAACGGTAATCTTAACCTGTAAAGTTCTTAAGGCTTACTTTAAGGAAGTGTTTCCCGCTTCCTCACCTCTGTTGCCAGGTGAGTTAAAACTCTGCTCTGATTTTCAGATACCCCTCACCGTGTTGCTGTTTTGATTACTTTATTTGGATGTATGCTTTCACCGATTCTTCAAGATGATATATTTGGTCAGAATGTTTGCTGTTTGATGTGATCTCATAAGATAAACATCTTTCATTAATCTGACCTGCAGGCACTGAAGTGATGGAAGCTGTTATTCATAATAACAGTGTCGTATTTTATGAGAATCACTGATAGCAGTTTTTTAGTGTGTTTTTTTTTTTTTTTTGATGCTGTTAATAAATGCATTTGTTTTCAAAAAACTTTTTTGGAATATCCATGCTTTACTTCTTAGTAAAGGCCAAAATCTTTTATGCAATGACCTTTACAGGTCGCTTATATTACTTCACACAAACACTACGTCCATCTGCTCCTGGTTCGGCCCTCCGGTCCAAATTTATAACCCAGTTTGGCCCGCGAGTCAAAGGTTTGCCCACCCCTGCCCTAGTCCCAACCATATTGCAAAAGTGAAACAGTTTTGCCAATACAGGAAATGTTTGGTTGTGCTTATTGCTGCCAAAGAACGGCAAACCGGTAATGACATGCAAAATCAGCACTTTACATGAGTTAAAAAAAACATGGAAACACAATTGTTTGTAGGGGTGGGAATCTTCAGGCACCTCACGATTCGATTACGATTCAGAGGCTACAATTCGACTATAAAACGATTATTGATGCATTTTTAATTCATGTATATGATGCACTTTTTCCACATTTCTTTCTGTCTCACTGAATGTGGCTTTCATGCATTGCTCTTGTTTGAAGCACGTGTGCTTTCAGCTCCCACTCATCGGTTATGAAATGCGCAGTTAGAGTAACAAATGACTCGGTGGCTACAGACGTCCACGCATCACATGTAACGGCGACACGGTCTGCATTCAACAGCGATGATGTTATTTCTGCTTTAGTCTGCTTGTAGAGTGCCGGGACGGCCGTGTCTGTGAAATAGTGTCGGGATGGGATGACGTACATCGGCTCCGTTGCCTCCATCATTCTCCAAAATCCCAGATTCTGTACAACCGAGTACGGTTGCAAACCCATTGCAATGAATTCTGCAATGCCGTTCGTAATTTGCTTGGCCTTTTGTGATGCGTTTGGCAGCTTACTCAGAGCGTCCTCAATTGTTCTCTGGCTGCTATTAGCAACAGCAGCAGCCGGCTTTCCCACCTCCTCTATAGGGTGGAATCGTGCTGCATGACTTCTCATATTCGTTGCGTTGCCAAAGTATTTTATTTTAGGGCAACAAATCTTGCATACAACGTAGCTTTTGTCCAATTCATTTCCTCCGTCAACATTGGAGAATCCAAAATGATTCCAGACGTCTGCTTTTAATTTTTTAGGAGCAGGGTGGATCTCTTGGCGAAGTGGGTTAAATATCTCAGGCTTAGCCATGTTTGTTGTTTTTTTTTCTGGAGAAGTGTACTGCGGAAGTGTGCTGAGTGTGCCACTGTGCTCTTGGTCCGTTGCGCATAGCGTCTCGGAGAATGCGCTTACTGTATTTTAGTTCCGCTTTACTTGGCATATTTAAATACCGTATTTTCCACCCTGTAAGGCGCACCTAAAAACCTAAATTTTTATCAAAAGTCGACAGTGCACCTTATAGTCCGGTGCGCCTTATATATGGATCACGTGATGAATTTGTTGATCCATACTGGTTGTACACAGTGCTCTGCCAAAATGTTTTAGTACGTTTTAGTACAACTAATAAATTACAAGGTCGCATCGCTTCCCAACATTACGGTAACTGTAGTCAGGGGGCGTCACCGAATAGCTGTTGTACCCGCGAGGCTATTTCATTTCAAAATAGGCTGCTCCGTTAATGTTTCGAGTAAATCTACGGATCGATATGGAAGGGAAACATAGGTAAGTAGTACCAATGCGTTAGATCGAACTTTAGTCAGTTCTGATCATTTTATAGGAGATTGTTTGAGAAACGCGATTGTTTACACTTTGCTGAGGCTCATGGGAGATTGCGGATGGCTAATGCTATAACGATAGCTGCTATACGCGTGAGGCTATTTCATGTCAAAATAGACTGCTCTGTTAATGTTTTGAGTAAATCTACGGATCAATATGGAAGGGAAACATAAGTAAGTAGTACCAATGCGTTAGATCAAACTTTAGTCAGTTCTGATCATTTTATTGGAGATCGTTTGAGAAACGCGATTGTTTACACTTTGCTGAGGCTCATGGGAGATTGCGAGCTGAGGCTCATAGGAAATTGCGGATGGCTAATGCTATAACGATAGCTGCTATACGCGCGAGGCTGTTTCATGTCAAAATAGGCTGCTCTGTTCATGTTTCGAGTAAATCTACGGATCGATATGGAAGGGAAACATAGGTAAGTAGTACCAATGCGTTAGATCGAACTTTAGTCAGTTCTGATCATTTTATAGGAGATCGTTTGAGAAACGCGATTGTTTACACTTTGCTGTGGCTCATGGGAGATTGCGAGCTGAGGCTCATAGGAAATTGCGGATGGCTAATGCTATAACGATAGCTGCTATACACGCGAGGCTATTTCATGTCAAAATAGGCTGCTTTGTTCATGTTTCGAGTAAATCTATGGATCGATATGGAAGGGAAACATAGGTAAGTAGTACCAATGCGTTAGATCGAACTTTAGTCAGTTCCAATCATTTTATAGGAGATCGTTTGAGAAACGCGATTGTTTACAGAGGGCTCGTTGGTTATTGGCTAGTGGGTGCATACCGCAACCCTAGTCAACCTCAGTTTGTTGCAGTAAAACTTCTATTTTATGCGCCTTATAGTCCGGTGCGCCTTATATATGGACAAAGTTTTAAAATGGGCCGTTCATTGAAGGTGCGCCTTATACCCCGGTGCGCCTAATAGGGCGCAAAATACGGTAATCTTTCTCGATTCTTCCACGGCCAAATCACAATTAATCTAAGAATCGGATATTTCCCCCACCTCTAATTGTTTGTGTGTGTATATAGTATCCGATGAAGCAAACTGTGTTGTCGGTCATAAATATGACTAATTACAATTACATTTTATGAATATTTATGCAGAAATACAGGTAATTATGTCACATACTTCTTGTCTGCTTTAAAGGGATTACTTTGCCAGAGACAAAATATATATAATAAGATAAACCTAACCTTACCTCTCTGACTACATTAGAAGGGATGGTGGCCTCACAGACTGCCGATTTTCCTCTGCCCTCTATCCAGTTGACTGCAGCTGGTTTCTTATCCGTACAGTAGTTCCCACTGACAGCCAAAACGTGCACCTCAGGAAAGTGCTGCTGAAGTTTGTTCAAAGCTTGCTCTGTACCCTGCAGCAGGACACAACACACTATGATCACAGGTACACCATTAATTTGCCATGCCTATTTTTCATGTCAGAATAAAATTTGATTGACACTGACATAATGACTCTCACAAAGTTCTTTGTTAATTACCTTTGAGATCATATTCATTCCCATTGCATCCCCTGTCTTAGCATGAAAACGAATGTACAGATTTCTTCCAGCCAGACCAACAAGAAGTTTCTGGAGCCGAGCAAACCTGCCACAACGTCAACCACAAATGTGCCTCATCATGGTAAACACTTCATGCGGACATGTACACTACATGTTAACAGGTGTGGTCGGTTTACCTGCTAGTGTTGTCAAAGGCTTCTCTGATTATCTGGAAACCATCTGTGCTCTCTAGCCAGGCTTTAACCTCAGCAGCCTGGCAAGCAGAAGGCAGCCTTACCACAGGTCCTCGTGTCATACTGTCAGCAAGTATGCGACTCCTGGCTCCACCTCCAAGCTACAGAAGTACAGAAGACATAGCCATTCAGACACTCACAAAATGCAAAAGTACTGTATTTTATGCACCATAAGGCACTCAATTTCAGGGGCTCTTCTGTACTTAATCGACACATAGGGTATACCGCATTATGGGTTATTTGCATGTCTCCATGACCCCTAGAGTTATGTCGGCTGGAGTATTGCACTCCTGGCAGGGTCACCCATGCCGAACAGGTCGAAGGGTAGAGACCAGACAAAGAGTGATTCCACTGGCCCTCCAGGTTGAGGGTTGGGCTGTGGGCTGATAACCCGCTCCCGGAAAAAAGCATTATTACAGACACCAGAAGCAGAGTGCACACAACAAATCAGGGGAACGCTGTAGCCAGTCCTGTAACCAGAGACACGATGACACACAGGGGCCAAAGCCAACAGGACGCCCTTGGGCCGAATAGACCACTGCTGCACCCGAAAAACACTATGAAGATTGGAAACTCGAATGTGCGAACACTATACGTAAGCGGCAACATCACACTAGCAGCTAGAGAAATGACCAACAGAGGAATGGACATCATGGGTATCAGCAAAACACACTGGACAGGACAAGGGAGAGTGGAACTGGCAGAAGGAGAACCCATCCTCTACTCAGGAAGAGACGACGACAACCACAGACAAGGCGTAGGTAACTCATGTCGAAGGCAGCAACAAGAGACCTGATTGACTGGACTCCAGTGAAAGAAGGAATCATTCAAGCCAGGTACCACTCCCAACACATTAAGTTAATGATTATACATATTTACTAGGGGTGTAACGATACATCGATACACATCGATTAATCGATATAATGCTCTACGATTTATTGGCATCGATGCTAAAGGTAAACATCGATTTATATCGCCGTGTTTGACCTCGGACATTAGACGCGACTTTATTTTGAAATCCAGTTCATTGTTGCTTGCTTCCTCTCTCCGGGAGCAGTGCGCCCGGCGTTGTTGTGTTGTGAGCAGAGCACGCACGTGAAAGGGGGAGGCGATAACTAGTACGCGGCTCCTGGGCTGGTGCTATGGCTAGTGTCCAAAGAGACGAGGAAATTTGCTCCCCTTTAGGCTTCAAGTCATTCGTTTGGAAGCACTATGGATTCCAAAGAAAAGATGGCTCAACGGACAAGACACGTGCAGTTTGTAAATCCTGCCACGCGGTGATCAAATATTCAGGGAGCACAAATCTCGCCGCACATTTAAAGAAAAAACACGACATCAAAGTTCAGTGTTAAAGTAAGCAATTTGTATACTACAATACTCTTGTAATTTCCTAAATAAAGAGTTTGCAGTACCTTGTTGATTTTGCGTATGAATTGTTATAAATCAGGATATTGTTCTATATTTTTTATTAAAAAAAAAAAAAATCGATCGTAGAGCACTATATCGCGATATATCGTGAATGAATCGCAGCAGGCTTTAAGATATCGGCAAATATCGTATCGTAGTTCTTTATATCGATATTATATCGTATCGTGACAAAACCCGCGATTTACACCCCTAATATTTACGCACCCACAGAAGATGCAGAAGAGCAAGCAAAAGACGAATTCTACACGAGACTGGAAGATGTACTAGATAGCAGAAACAAACATTACATGTTGATCGTAACAGGAGACATGAATGCCAAAGTAGGAGATGGACACCAAGATTACGGCAGGGTCATGGGCAAGCACAGACTCGGAACGCTGAATAACAAAGGAGAAAGGTTGTGCGAATTGTGTGAATGAATGAACTAGTCATAACACGTTTTGCTGTTTCCACATAAAGACATACACAAAGCAACGTGGGTATCTCCAGATGGGAAGACCAGGAATCACATTGATCACACACTCCTCAATAAACGATTTAGGAACTCAGTGAATGATACAAGAGTACCGTAATTTTCGGACTATAAGTCGCACCGGAGTATAAGTCGCACCAGCCATAAAATGCCCCAAAAAGTGAAAGACAAAAACATATATAAGTTGCTCCGGAGTATAAGTCGCATTTTGGGGGGCAATTTATTCGACAAAATCCAACACCAAGAACAGTCATGAACGAGCAACAACAGGCTAAACGATGCTAACGTGACATAAACACAAACTAAGAGCTGAGAACGGCCCTGACGTAAAATTCAGAGTTATTCAAAAAACTATTACATAAATAACACGTTAATAAAACCATCTGTGTCACTCCAATTCATTAAATCCATCAATCGTCCTTTGTCAACAATGCGTGCGCGCCGCTGACAGCTCTTGCACTTCAAAATATTTCACAGGCCCATATAACGATATATAAATTATATATCAAATAACTATTATACAAGCAATAATGTTATCAAACCATCTGTGCACTCTAAATCATTAAATCCATCGATCAAATTCCTCGTCCTTTGTCAACATCGCCGTGTGTGCGCCCTGACGTCAGCCTCGTCGTTATTCCACAGATCTACTGTATAACTATATTGTAGCGTTAACAAAGTTCAAGGAAAGACGTGGGTTTGGTAAACGGCTCTTTATTTAACAAAACAAACTTACAGGCGTCTGGCGGCGTGGACTTCCAGCCACGGAAGTGGAAGAGAGCTCCATAGAATAGGACCGGGCGTGCGTAAAAGCCATGACCGAGCCCCATCCACTGTCCTCGGACAGCCACCCGGCTGAGCGCCGGCCCTCGACTTCCATCCACGGAGGTGAAAGACAGCTCGGTAGAGTAGGACCGGGCGTGCGTAAAAGCATTGTCCGAGCCCCATCCACTGTCCCTGGACAGCCACCCGGCCGAGCACCGGCCCCCGACTTCAATCCACGGAAGTGAAACAGAGGTCCGTCGAGTCAATCTTTGTGCTTTATGTAAACAACGGCCGCGCTGCTGACGCGCGACCGCGACATTGCGCTGCTGACGTCAGCAGCGCGGCGCGAGGTCGCGGTCGCACGTCAGCAGGTTTGATAACAAATTCAAATTACAGTAATCCCTTGCTACATTGCGGTTCGTTTATCGCGGTTTCACTTTGTTTTTTTTTTGAAAATTTTTGAAAAAAAAACATATATAAGTCGCTCCTGAGTATAAGTCGCCCCCCCACCCAAACTATGAAAAAAAACGCGACTTATAGACCGAAAATTACGGTACACCGGTCTGCAGACATTGGAAGTGACCATTATCTTGTATGTACAACAATCAAGCTAAGACGAAGATGAAATGACAAAAAGAAAGGAGAAACACCAGAATCAAGTATGACATTGCAAAACTGAAGAACGAAAACATGTTAAAGACCTTCACTATCCGTCTAAGAAACAGGTATCAAGTACTGGAAGAGGAAGAGTGAGGAGGAACAGGAGATGAAGAGGTAGAGCGTGACTTCCAAGTAATGGAGAGGGCATACACAGAAGTAGCAGAGGCAGTATTGGGTACACCACGGAAAAAGAAGAAACCATGGATCAACAAGGAATCATGGAGCCTCGTAGAGCAAAGAGATGAAATAAATAAGAAGATCCTGGGAAAACATTCCGAAAGAAACAAGAAGCAGTTAAAAGAGAAGTATGCAGAGAAGAACAAAGAGGTGAAGAGAAGTATAAAAGCAGACAAAAAGAAATGGATGGAGGACATTGCAAGTGAAGCTGAAGCTGCTGCAAGAAAACAACACATGAAGACACTTTATGGACTAACAAAGACACTGTGCAACGAGAGACCCAGGCAGAGCACAGCAGTACTAGACAAGAATGGTAACCTCGTTAGTGAAAGGATGTGATTAAGATGAGATGGATGAAACACTTCAAAGAAGTGTTAAATAGAACAGAGCCGGAAAACCCAATACCTGAAGACACGTGAATTCAGCAACAGAGCTGAAAAGATCACGGTAAATTAACCCACACTAAGTGAAGTCAAAGAAGTAATAAAAAGACTGCAGAATGGCAAGGCAGCAGGAATTGACTCCATCACAGCCAAATTATCAAAAGCAGATGTAGAGTTTTCAGCAATGAAAGTACACCAACTGTTACAGAAAACATGGAAACATGAGAAGATTCCAACAAAGTGGAAGAGAGGACTAATCAAACTAGCAAAAAAGGGAAATCTCAAAGAATGCAAAAACTCAAGAGGCATAACCCTGCTCTGTAGTGGGAAAGATACTGGGCAGGATTATAGTAGATCGAATAAAGAATGGAATCGATTGCAGGCTGAGAAAGGAACAAGCAGGTTACAGGACAGGTAGGGGAACAACAGACCAAATCTTCATATTGAGAAACATAATCGAACAGGTAAATGAGTGGCAAGCAACACTATACTTCGTAGACTTTGAGAAAGCATTCGACTCTGTGCATCACGAAAGCCTGTGGATCATCATGACGAAGTATGGAATTTCGGAGAAGATTGTGAGAACTATTTTATAAAGACTTCCAGTGTGCAGTAGAAGACCAAGGGGAAGTATGTGAGTGGTTCAACATCAAAACCAGCGTAAAACAAGGATGCAATATGTCAGGATTCTTGTTTTTAATTGTAATAGACTGGATTACGAGAAGAACAGTTCAAGAGGGAGACAATGGAATTAGATGGACGCTGACATCAAAACTTGATGATTTGGACTTCGCAGATGATATAGCGTTACTCTCCTCTACAAAACACAATATGCAGAATAAAACAACCCGAATGGATGCAGAAGCCAAGTGAGTAGGACTCAAGATCAATACGCAAAAGACAAAAACAATGAGGATAAATGCAAATAAACAGGAACGAATCAAGATCAATGAGCAAGATATTGAGGATGTAGACCAGTTCACTTACTTGGGAGCAATAGTATGTAAAGAGGGAGGCGGTATGAAAGATCTGAAGAATAGGCTGTCAAAAGCAAGAGTGCCATTTATCAAACTTAAAAAGACCTGGAGCTCCAATGACATCTTAAGAAGAACCAAGTTAAAGCTTTATAAAGACGCTAGTAGTGCCAGTACTGCTGTATGGATGCAAAACGTGGAAAATGAATAAAGGGGACAGCAAGGCAATTGATGTGTTCCACAACCAATGCCTACGAAGAATATTCCGCATACATTGGCAAGACCGCATCAGCACTAAAGACCTACTAGAGAGAGCTGAAAGCGAGCCATTGAGTGAAGAAGTTAGGATGCGTAGATGGAAAATTATTGGACACATACTACGTACGGCAGGACCACAACAACGACTGCAACACAGCCTAGACCTGGGTACCAGAAGAAAAAAGAAGGAAAGGAAGACCGAAGACCACCTGGAGGCGTACTGTCGAGAAAGAAAGGAAAGAAGCAGGATGGAAGTCATGGTCTGAAGCAAGGACTGCAGCAGCTGACCGCGACAAGTGGAAGTGCTCTGTGAAGGCCTTATGTGCCACAAGGAACAAAGTGAATAGATAGATGGATGGATGGATGGATGGATGGATGGATGGATGGATGGATGGATGGATGGATGGATAGATGGATAGATGGATAGATGGATAGATAGATAGATAGATAGATAGATAGATAGATAGATAGATAGATAGATAGATAGATAGATAGATAGATAGATAGATAGATAGATAGATAGATAGATAGATAGATAGATAGATAGTCCTCAATATTCATACGCAAATCCATCAAAGTCCTCATCTTCTGTGTCCGAATTAAACAGTTGCTCTTCAGAAATGATCCCGGCTTTCTAGAAAGCTCTAATTGTGCCTCGTAAGCATGTCTCTTTGTGTGTGCCATTTCAGAGGCTCCTAATGCTGTTTGCTTTGCAAAAAACGATAGTATTTATTTACCAATGATGGCGGAAGCACATACTATACGTATTACGTATAGTCCTCTGATTGGTTTATCCCCCCCGATCTTCATAAAACATAATGTCCTCTGATTGGTTCATTGGGTCTACATATTACAGAATTATTATTGGAATTTGGTCCACACAAAAAATGCACCTTATTAAAAACCTTATTTGAGAAAATCGAAGTTTTAAGTGCGCCTTATGGTGCGAAAAATACGGTAATATTTGGCTAATACTTGGCTCTCTAGTATTCTTTCATGGTACCAAGAATAATGGTGTGAAGATATATCCTTTTATAAGCCTATACAGTATACAGTTATAAATTGTGACAAAAAAGTTCAAGAGTTGGTGTCACAGAACTTCAGCTTCCAAATTACAGCAATCCTCTATATCACAGGGTTTCTGATTCATACCAAATGGATTGACATTGTTACTTAATGGTGAAAAGTGGAACTACGAGACGTTTTACATGCAATAAATAAATCCGATTGATTAATTAATTACGCTCTAAAACAAAACGAAAAACCCACATTACATAGCACACGCGAGAATGAGAGAGCGAGCGAGCGAGAGAAAGCGAGTGTGAGAGAGTCACTCGAACTGATCCAGCACTCATTCAATGATGACAGCACGAATAACAAGCTGAGATTTGGGGTGCAAGTTCAGGCACTAAAATGGCTGAGAAAGTTCCAAATCGGTGACAGCTCCCTTTAGGACATATGCTATGTACTGTTTACATCTTCAAAACTACAAAACACAAAATTCACCGCAATTGCCCGACATCCCCGATTCGTGCTGGCCACAAGGCATCCCTCTGTTGTTGCCATGGGAACGTGGAACTGCTTCCCATCCAGATGTAGTGGCCCAGCCACGCCCACCGGCACAGGCATATATCCAATCACATTTTCACAGCAGGTGCCCATAACCTGGAGGACGCAGTCATAGCTTTGTTTAATATGCAGAAAAGATTATTTGTGTTTCCTTCATTTGAATCATCTTACCTTGGAGTAGTCATAATCTGTGAATGGCAAAGATGAGAGTGCAGAGGGAAAGGAAAGCTTTGCTGAAATCATCTGTCTCCGTATGGCCACACCTCTCTCAGGCCTCTCCATGACGGCCTCCAATTTGTAAGCTGGAATGTGTTTGGAGTTGACCAGCATTATCACCTCAGCATCACTCAGGAAACGGGGCCCTTGCTGCAAAACAAATGTCACGCTGTGTCATGGATCTGTTTGAGATCAGATGACAATTGTTGTACGGTTGAAACATCATAAACAGTTTTTACATCTAGAATAGTCCATTTGTCAATTACAGTTCAGTTTTAACTAATTACTATGCATGTGCACTTAAACTTTGAGAACATTTGGTTTTCAAATATTTATTTACATACTGTATTTTTCGGACTATAAATTGCGTTTTCTTCATAATTTGGGTGGGGGGCGACTTATACTGAGGAGCGATTTATGTATGTGAATTTTTTCACATATTTTCAAAAAAAAAAAAAGAAAAAGTGAAACCACGATAAACGAACCACAATGTAGCAAGGGATTACTGTAATTTGAATTTCAAGTGACGTCAGCGGCACGGCGGTTGTTTAAATAAAGGACAAATATTCGATCACGGGATGACGAAGGGCCCCACTACTACCGGCATCATGAGCGGCTTTGTTTGTGACACGAAGGACGAAGAGTTTGAAGGATTTAATGATTTGGAGTGACACAGAAGGTTTGAAAATCTATTATGGCTTTTACGCACGCCCGGTCCTACTCGACGGATCTCTCTTTCACATCCGTGGATGGAAGTAGGGGCCCGCGCTTGGCCGGGTGGCTGTCCGGGGACGGTGGATGGCGCTCGGACATGGCTTTTACGCACGCCCGGCCCTACTCACAGAGCTCTCTTTCACCTCCGTGGATGGGAGTCGGGGGCCGACAATCGGCCGGGTGGCTGTCCGGGGACGGTGGATGGGGCTCGGAAATGGCTTTTACGCACCCGCCGTCCTATTCTATGGAGCTCTCTTCCACCTCCGTGGCTGGAAGTGCCACCTCCGGGGATGGAAGTCCATGCCGCCACACGCCTGGAAGTTTGTTTTGTTAAATTAAGAGCCGTTTACAGAACCCATGTCTTTCCTTGTACTTTGTTAACGCTACAATACACATATACACACACATACATATACATATACCGTTTTTTTCCGTGTATAGTGCGCCCCCATGTATAGTACGCACCCCTAACAATGGCATGCTGATGCTGGAAAAAAGCTTGTACCCATGTATAATACGCACCCAATTTTTATGAATTTTTTTTAATTTTCTTTTTAATTTTTTTTTTTTTTTTTTTTTTAAGTCCCAAAGATCGTCACACACGCAGGGAGGCAATGGGTCCCATTTTTAAAGTCTTTGGTATGGTCTTAACTAGGCTGGATGTCATTTTTTTTGTTGGCGTTGATTTCTCCGACTGCCCCTAAACGCACCACCGCGCTCCGTGCGCGCATGGGCTGCGGACGTGAAAAAGGCGGCTCTGTATGGGAGAGACGTTGAAGAGGAATAAAAACAACCTTGGAAACCAAAACTTGCCCCTCGTCGTGACTCGGAGCCGCAACAAATGTTTCGGATTTGTGTAGGGTACATTGTGAGACAGCAAACGAGCAGGTGATCGAGCAAGCCTTGTCTGATACGAGAGCATTGCGATCGCATGGAGCGTGTTTGAAGTGAACAGCAGAGAAGAAAGGAACAAGGCAAAGTGTTGTGAAATAAAATATTACCTGTAATACGCATTTTGTTATTTGCTGATTGAAACTGCTAATTAAACTGTGAATTGAAACTAATAGGTGGAGAACTGAACTCTCGCTCTTTATATAGCTGACGTGTCTTGCGCAACCGTTCTGCGCATCTGTAATGGCGGCCTCCGTATGACGTCCGGTCCGCGATGGAGATTAAAAAACAAACAATATTTGACAATAACACACCATCGAGGATTGCACCATCGCATCAAACGATGTGTCGTCAATTATGAATTTTACTAAGTGTGTTGGGCAGGATGGCTGAATGCGATGCGCGATTGACAACAAACAAGAAGAAAGGTGAGTTTTATTTCGGGGGAGATTTGTCATGTCTCGTCCCCAGTTTTGCTATGTGTCTAGGTTGCCATAGTTTCTGTTCGTGTCACCCCGCTCTTCCTGTGTCACCTCAATCGATGTAACGTGTTTTGTATTTAAGTCCTGTCTGCCCCTCGCTCACCGTTGGATCATTGCATGTGTTACTGTCATTCTGTTCCTGTCTTTGGTAATGTCACCCTGTCTTTTTGTTCCACGACTTTGTCGGTCAGTCCTGTTGTTGGTTTTGTTGTACCATGACTTTATTTAAAAAAAAAAAAAAAAAAAAAAAAAAAAAAAAAAAATTAAAATTTTTTTTCTTTGTACCCATGTATAATACGCACCCCAGATTTTAGGACAATAAATTAGTAAAATATTGCGCACTATACACGGAAAAAAACGGTACACACACACACACACACACACACACACACACATATATATATATATACACACACACACAGACACACACACACACACATACCGTAATTTTCGGACTATAAGTCGCTCCGGTTTAAGTCGCACCAGCCATAAAATGCCCAAAAATGTGAAAAAAAACATATATAAGTCGCTCCGGAGTATAAGTCGCATTTTGGGGGGCAATTTATTCGACAAAATCCAACACCAAGAACAGACATGAACGAGCAACAACAGGTTAAACGATACAGTATGCTAACGTGACAAACACAAACGAGGAGCTGAGAACGGGCCTGACCTAACATTCAGTTATTTAAAAAAAACTATTACATAAATAACACGTTTATAAAACCATCTGTGTCACTCCAATTCATTAAATCCATTGATCGTCCTTTGTCATCAATGCCGTGTGCCGCGTCGCAGTTCAAATTATTCCACAGGCCCATACAATGATATATAAACTATATTTTAAATAACTATCACATAAAAGACAATACCAAACCATTTGTGTCACTCCAAATCATTAAATCCATCGATCAAATTTCTCGTCTTTTATCGCTCGTCCTTTGTCAACAATGCCGTGTGTCGCGCCGCAGTTCAAATTATTCCACAGGCCCATACAACGATATATTAACTATATTTTAAATAACTATCACATAAAAACCAATATTATTAAACCATTTGTGTCACTCCAAATCATTAAATCCATCGATCAAATTTCTCGTCCTTTATGTCATCCTGGTGACAGAAGACATGTCCAGAGGATATGGCGCTTTAAAGTGTTAATTACTTTAATTGATTTTTTTCTCTCTATTTTTCATGTTTTGAATATGTTCAAGATAAAGATATCAAAGCATGTGAAGTGATCAGCTGTACTAAAAATAACATGTGAAGTGGTCAACTATACTTGTAAGTAGGTGATGTGTTAAAATTTGTGAAAAAAAACATATATAAGTCGCTCTTGAGTATAAGTCGCCCCCCCACCCAAACTATGAAAAAAAAACCACGATTTATAGTTACGGTACATATATACCGTATTTTCCGCACTATTAGGCGCACCTAAAAACTTACATTTTACTAAAAAAACACAGTGCGGCTTATAATGCAGAGTGCCTTATATATGGATCAATTGATAAATTTGTTGATCCATACTGGTTGTACACAGTGCTCTGCCAAATGTTTCAGTACGTTTTAGTACGACTAGTAAATTACAAGGTCGCATCGCTTCCCAACATTACGGCAACTGTAGTCAGGGGGCGTCACCGAATAGCTGTTGTACCCGCGAGGCTATTTCATTTCAAAATAGGCTGCTCCGTTAATGTTTCGAGTAAATTTACGGATCGATATGGAAGGGAAACATAGGTAAGCAGTACAAATGTGTTAGATCGAACTTTAGTCAGTTCCGATCATTTTATAGGAGATCGTTTGAGAAACGTGATTGTTTACACTTTGCTGAGGCTCATGGGAGATTGCGAGCTGAGGCTCATGGGAATTTGCGGATGGCTAATGCTATAACGATAGCTTCTATACGCACCAGGCTATTTCATGTCAAAATAGGCTGCTCTGTTAATGTTTCGAGTAAATCTACGGATCGATATGGAAGGAAAACATAGGTAAGTAGTACCAATGTGTTAGATCGAACTTCAGTCAGTTCCGATCATTTTATAGGAGATCGTTTGAGAAACGCGATTGTTTACACTTTGCTGAGGCTCATGGGAGAATGCGAGCTGAGGCTCATGGGAATTTGCAGATGGCTAATGCTATAACAATAGCTGCTATACGCACCAGGCTATTTCATGTCAAAATAGGCTGCTCTGTTAATGTTTCGAGTAAATCTACGGATCGATATGGAAGGGAAACATAGGTAAGTAGTACCAATGCGATAGATCGAACTTTAGTCAGTTCCGATCATTTTATAGGAGATCGTTTGAGAAACGCGATTGTTTACACTTTGCTGAGGCTCATGGGAGATTGCGAGCTGAGGCTCATGGGAATTTGCGGATGGCTAATGCTATAACGATAGCTGCTATACGCACCAGGCTATTTCACGTCAAAATAGGCTGCTCTGTTAATGTTTCGAGTAAATCTACGGATCGATATGGAAGGGAAACATAGGTAAGTAGTACCAGTGCGTTAGATCGAACTTTAGTCAGTTCCGATCATTTTATAGGAGATCGTTTGAGAAACGCCATTGTTTACAGAGTGCTCGTTGGTTATTGGCTAGTGGATGCATACTGCAACCCTAGTCAACCTCAGTTTGTTGCAGTATAGCTTCTATTTTATGCGCCTTATAATCCAGTGCGCCTTATATATGGACAACGTTTTAAAATGGGCCGTTAATTGAAGGTGCGCTTTATAATACTAATAGTGCGAAAAATACGGTATATACGTATATTTATATAAAATATATTATTTTGCTTCATTATTTTCTTGTTCTTTTCTTGTTCTTTCAAGTTGTTTTAAGTTGAGTTTAAGTTGAGTTTTCAATGTTTCATGGAATTTTCATTATCACATCCATTTGATATGGCAGGAATTATGATACTTGAGGTCCTTGGTTGACCCTAGGGAGTACCAAAACTAAGTAGAGGTGTCTTACCACTGGATTGTTGAGAATGGACACACATTCAAAAAGGTCTCTTGGCTTCAAGGGGAGATGTGGCTCAGTGATTTCAGATTTGATGTCTTTTTCTCCTTCACCAAGAATGGAGACATTACTTGACCCAAAATCATTAACAGGATCAACCAGGGGCCGGATGACATCATCTAAAGAAACAATGACAAAAAGTTAACAGAGTTAGAAGCTGTGATGTAGGAATAAAAGTGCTATTATAAATCATCCATCCATCCATCCATCCATCCATCCATCCATCCATCCATCTTCTTCCGCTTATCCGGGGTCGGGTCGCGGGGGCAGCAGCTTCAGGAGGGACTCCCAGACTTCCCTCTCCCCGCCACTTCATCTAGCTCATCCCGGGAGATCCCAAGGCGTTCCCAGGCCAGCTGAGAGACATAGTCTCTCCAGCGCGTCTTGGGTCGTCCCCGGGGTCTCCTACCGGTGGGACATGCCCGGAACACCTCCCCAGGGAGGCGTCCAGGAGGCATCCTGATGAGATGTCCGAGCCACCTCATCTGGCTCCTCTCAACGTGGAAGAGTAGCGACTCTACTCCGAGTCTCTCCCGGATGACCGAACTCCTCACCCTATCTCTAAGGGAGAGCCCGGACATCCTGTGGAGAAAACTCATTTCGGCCGCTTGTATCCGGGATCTCGTTCTTTCGGTCACGACCCATAGCTCGTGACCATAGGTGAGGGTAGGAGCGTAAATTGAGAGCTTTGCCTTTTGGCTCTCTCTTTACCACGACGGACCGGTACAGAGTCCGCATTACTGCCGACGCTGCACCGATCCGCCTGTCGATCTCGCGCTTCATCCTCCCCTCACTCGTGAACAAGACCCCAAGATACTTAAACTCCTCCACTTGGGGCAAGATCTCATCCCCGATCCGGAGCGGGCATTCCACCCTTTTCCGATCGAGGACCATGGACTCGGATTTGGAGGTGTTGACCCTCATCCCGACCGCTTCACACTTGGCTGCGAACCGCTCCAGTGAGAGCTGGAGATCACGGCCTGAGGAAGCCAACAGCACCACGTCGTCTGCAAAAAGCAGAGACGCGATGCTGAGGTCCCCAAACCGGACACCCTCAACGCCTCGGCTGCGCTTAGAAATTCTGTCCATAAAAATTATGAACACAATCGGTGACAAAGGGCAGCCTTGGCCGAGTCCAACCCTCACTGGGAACGAATCCGACTTACTGCCGGAAATGCGGACCAAACTCTGGCATCAGTGATACAGGGACCGAACCGCCCTTATCAGTTGGCTCGGTACCCCGTACTTCCGAAGCACCCCCCACAGAACCTCCCGAGGGACACGGTCGAACGCCTTCTCCAAGTCCACAAAACACATGTGGACTGGTTGGGCGAACTCCCATGCACCCTCGAGGATCCTGCTGAGGGTGAAGAGCTGGTCCACTGTTCCACGGCCAGGACGAAAGCCACACTGTTCCTCCTGAATCCGAGGTTCGACCTCCCGACGGACCCTCCTCTCCAGCACCCCTGAATAGACCTTACCAGGGAGGCTGAGGAGTGTAATTCCCCTGTAACTGGAACACACCCTCCGGTCCCCCTTCTTAAAGAGGGGAACCACCACCCCAGTCTGCCAATCCAGAGGCACTGTCCCCGATGTCCACGCGATGTTGTAGAGACGTGTCAGCCATGACAGCCCCACAACATCCAGAGCCCTTAAAATATCCGGGCAGATCTCATCCACCCTCGGGGCCTTGCCACCGAGGAGTTTTTTAACTACCTCAGTGACTTCGACCCCAGAGATTGGAGAGTCCACTCAATGTCCCCCGCCTCCCCCGGGACATGGGAAAATAGTTGAAGCTCTTCCTGACAGGGGATTCCGCCAGACGTTCCCAGCAGACCCTCACAGAACGTTTGGGTCTGCCAGGTTGGAGCGGCATCTTCCCTCACCATCGGAGCCAACCCACTACCAGGTGGTGATCAGTTGTCAGCTCCGCAACTCTCTTCGCCCGAGTGTCCAAAACATGCGCCCGCAAATCCGATGACATGACCACAAAGTCGATCATCAAACTGCGGCCTAGGGTGTCCTGGTGCCAAGTGCACACATGGACACCCTTATGATGGAGTCCCCAGAAGGAGTGCTCTCCAGCACTTCCTCCTGGGACTCCAAGAAGGGTGGGTACTCTGAGCTGCCGTTTGGTGCATAGACACAAACAACAGTCAGGACCCGTTCCCCCACCCGAAGGCGGAGGGAGGCTACCCTCTCGTTCACCGGGGTGAACCCCAATGTGCAGGCGCCCAGCCGGGGAGCAATAAGTATACCCACACCTGCTCGACGCCTCTCACCGTGGGCAACTCCAGAGTGGAAGAGAGTCCAGCCCCTCTCGAGAGGGATTGTACCGGGACCTAAACTGTGCGTGGAGGCAAGTCCGACTATATCTAGTCGGAACCTCTCTGCCTCGCACACCAGCTCGGGCTCCTTTCCAGCCAGAGAAGTGACATTCCATGTCCCAAGAGCCAGCTTCTGCAGCCGGGGATCAGACCGCCAAGGTCCCTGCCTTAGGCCGCCGCCCAGCTTGCACTGCACCCGACCCCTTTGGCCCCTCCCACAGGTGGTGAGCCCATGGGAAGGGGGACCCACGTTTTCTTTTCGGGCTGTGCCTAGGACCCGTTTGCCATGGGTGACCCTACCAGGGGCATGAAGCCCCAGACAACATGGCTCCTAGGATCATAGGGGCACGCAAACCCCTCCACCACGATAAGGTGACGACTCACGGAGGGTTTTTACTCGCGGTTTTATAAATCATACTAAACTATTAACAATTATACAAACAGAATGTACATTGATGTCATATTGCTTTGCATACTATTAAAAACAATATTATTGACATTAAGTCAAAGTCAAAGTCAAAGTCAGCTTTATTGTCAATCCCTTCATATGTCAAGACACACAAAGAAACCGCAATTCCGTTTCCTCCATCCCACGGTGACGAGACACAGTACACGATAAACATACAAGTAGACGACACAAAATAAAAACAAGAAGGCACAAACAATAAATAATAAATAAATAAAATGAGTGATGAATAAATAATAAACAAATAACCCAATAAATAAGAGGAGCAAAACTGAGCCAGTGTGCGTACAGCAGACAGTAAGCATAGCGCAAAGTACAGGACGCTATGCAGAAAGGGGGGGCGAGTTCAGGTTCCTAACAGCCCGGAGTATGAAGCTGTTGGAGAGTCTGGTGGTGCGGGAGCGCAGGCTCCTGTACCTCTTCCCAGAGGGCAGAAGCTCAAACAAAGAGTGAACTGGGTGATTCACATCACACACAATCGTGGTCGCCTTGCGGGTGAGATGGGAGGTGTAAATGTCCTTCAAGGAGGGGAGCGAAGTACCAATAATCTTACCAGCCGTGTTCACTATGCGCTGCAGGGCCTTCAAGTTGTAGTCAGTGCAGCCGCCACCCCAAACAGCAATACAGCTGGAGAGGACGCTCTCAATGGTGCCGCGGTAAAATGTAGTCATGACGGCCGGAGGTGCGCTCGCTCGCCTGAGTTTCCGCAGGAAGTACAGGCGGCGCTGGGCTTTCTTCGCCAGTGATGCGGTGTTGGTGGACCAGGAGAGATCCTCACTGATGTGCACCCCCAGGAACTTGGTGCTGCTCACTCTCTCCACCACAGCACCGTCGATGGTCAGCGGCAGGTGTTGGGTGTGACCCTTCCGGAAGTCCACAACAATCTCCTTGGTCTTGTCGACGTTTAGCAGGAGGTTGTTGTCCCTGCACCACGTGGTCAGAAGGTCAACCTCCAGCCTGTATTGAGTCTCGTCTCCCTTGGTGATGAGACCCACCAGAGTCGTGTCGTCAGCAAACTTCACTATGCGGTTGTCGCTGTAGGTTGCAGTGCAGTCATGCGTCAGGAGGGTGAAGAGCAGTGGACTGAGCACGCAGCCTTGGGGGGCCTCCGTGCTCAGCGTGATGCTGGCGGAGATTTTGTGGCCAACACGTACCACCTGTGGCCTCTGACAGAGTAACCAGTTGCAGAGGTAGGTACTGAGGCCCAGCGTGTCAAGTTTGCTGATGAGGCGTTGTGGCACAATGGTGTTGAAGGCAGAACTGAAGTCCACAAACAGCGATCTCACATACGAGTCCCTTCTCTCCAGGTGGGTGAGGGCCGAGTGGAGGGCAGAGCAGATGGCATCCTCAGAGGACCGTTTGGCTCGGTACGCAAACTGGAAGGGGTCAATGGTGGGGGGGAGAACGGATCGGAGGTGCTCCATGACAAGCCGCTCAAAGCACTTCATGATGATGGGCGTAAGTGCCACGGGGCGGTAGTCATTGAAGCAGGACGGAGCAGGTTTCTTCGGCACAGGTACGATGGTGGCAGCTTTGAAACACGAAGGGACGATGGCCTGCTGCAGGGAAGTGTTAAAGATGTCCGTGAAGACACCCGTAAGCTCACCAGCGCAGTCCTTCAGCGCTCGACCCGGGATGTTGTCAGGGCCCGCCGCCTTATGGATGTTGATGGCGGCAAGCCAAAAATAGTGAGTTTTTAAAATAAATTAACTTTGAAAAATAAACACATTCTATATACCCCCTCTTTAACTTGAACATATACATAAAGTTGGACATGATTAAACTGTGTTAAACACATGCTCTAAATATTTATATAACAGGCTGTAGAAACAAATAAGAAATAATCATTTAACGAACTAGAATTGAAGGTATCAAATAGTTTGGTATTTGGATATCCTACTAAAAATTGTAAAAAGTAAAATAAGACAAAAATAGAGACAAAAAATAAAAGATATATACCAAAATAAGTGTTTTTGTCTTTGTTTTTACATCAAAAATCCTATTTTGCACCTCATTGTTGCATATTAAAATAGCAAAATCGAGACTCAAATGCCGACTGTCAAAAGTAGTGATGTGTACTGGAAGCCGTTCTCATATTCATTTGAAAGAGCCAACACATGATTGCCGATTACTAATTGTCAATTAGACACTGACTGCACGAGCCAAAGTTGCGCAGGAGGCAATCAGAGAGAGATAATGGTAAGAAGGAATAGTAAATTAAATGAGAGACAGCGGTAAAAGGCATATCTGGACACACGGATCACCCTTTCAAGGCAGATGCACTTCTTTTCTTACTCATTACCAATTATTGCCGCAGCTATGGAATATTTTGACATTTTGGTAATTTAGGTTTAATAAACTGCCTTTGAAAAGTAATGAGACACCTCTCACCAGCCTGTATGGCACACTTGAGCATTGCTTGTGCTAATGTTGTGGGAAGCTCGCGCTGGACCCACCACTAAACCTGGCAACAGACACCGTACAATAATGTCAGCGAAATTTAGTTGTTGTTGTTTTTTTTGCGGTACGTTGCTCAGGGACATTTTGACATGGTCACAATGGTCAAACCCCTAATCAATGTATTGGGAGAAGATCAGTCTACCACTGAGCCAATCCGCCAAGGTTCCTTAAATATAATGTTAATTCATTATATTGTCATTTTTGAGTTTTAAATAAAAGCCTTGGTTCAGTTCCCTAGGATTAACTTGCAAAAAAAGTTTCACATTTTTCTCTGACCCTTGAATATTTTCTACTTGGTATAAAACAGAAGACGTCCGTCTGTCCGTCCGTCCATCCATCCATCTATCCAGTACATCCAGTACATCCAGTACATCCAGTACATCCATACATACATACACAAACAAACAAACAAACAAACTGGGATGGTCAATTGACTCCAATTGAGCACAGGCATACCTATAGGTTCCTTGTTGGATCTTATGGTAGGAGGAAGACACGCGGTGGGTGCATGGTGTTGGGTAAGATCAACCTCCTTCCGGCAGCAACTCTCCATGTCCTGTCGTGGAGCCAGGGACATAGTAATGGAGTTCCTTATTGATAGGGTAGACTCCATCTCCACTTGCTCAAAGAAGATGTACTTGATGGCCAGAAGCAGAGCCAAGGACAGGCAGATCACCTGCTCAATATCCATGGTGATCATTCTGTCGAAGAACATTGGTTCATAAATGTAGACTAATTGGATTCTCAGATACATAACAATGCAGGTGCAAATAATTTCTGGTCTCTAGATTGCCGGTCTGCAAGACAATTTGCAATACGATCTTTTCAAAAAAATAAAACAGCATACCTGTAGCTACAAATTAGGAAAGACTACCCCAACATAAGCCATCTAAGTATTTTTTTATGATAAAGCGTATCTCCTGACCTCCCACATTGATGTCTTGATGGAGAAAGGACTGATCATGTAATATTTGATAAATATCTGGTGTTTCTATTTTTGTGTCTCGTCTTGTATTGACCACAATACTCCTCCTAGTTCATTTTATTGTATGGCGATTTGTGCTAGCCACAAGACATCCCTTTGTCATTGGCATGGGAACTTTGAACTGCTAACCATTAATGTCGACTTTGTTAATTTTGATGGCTGCCAGTAAGTTATAAAAATGCACATCCTTTTCAATTAATACCGTATTTTCTGCACCATAAGGCGCACTTATTTAATTTTCTCAAAAAAGTAAGTTGCGCCTTTCGTGTGGACCAAATTCCAAAATCTGTAAAGTTGTTTTGTGTGGCTTCCGTAATATACAGGCGTAATATGAAGACCTGATGAACCAATCAGAGGACATTATGTTTTACGTAGATTGGGCCAAACAAAAATCAATCAGAGGACTGGATGTAACACGTAGAGGTGTACGTACCTCCGCCGCCATTGGTAAATAAATACTATCGCGTAATATACAAGCACCTGATGAACCAATCAGAGGACATTACGTTTTACGTACATCAGGGCGGTAAACTAGTCAGAGGACTGGATGTAGAGGAGAACGTATCTTTGCCGCCATCGGTCAATAAATACTATCGTTTGTGCAAAGTACGTACCTCTATTGCCATTGATAAATAAATACTACCGTTTGTGCAAATCTGTAAAGTTGTTTTATGTGGCTTCTGCCACACAAACGTAATAAATAGGCGTGATATGTAGACCCGATGAACCAATAAGAGGACATCACATTTGACATAGATCAAGGGCGGTAAACCAATCATAGGATTTCACGTAACACGTAGAGTAGCCATTGATAAATAAATACAATCGTTTGTGCAAAGAAAACAGCATTAGGACCCTCTAAAATGACAGACAGAGACTTGCTTATGAGGCACAATTAGATCTTTCTGGAAAGCCAGGATCATTGCAGAAGAGCAACGTAACAACAATGAGACAATGACGAGAGGGAACTTGGCATGTTTAGGGGCGAATTTGCCCAACTGTTTAATTTGTATACAAAAGATGAGGACTTGGACGGATTTAGGTATGAATATCGATTAACAATAATGTGAGTACAATAGAGTACAGGGTTAAACAGTAGAATAAAGTAGAACCGAACTCATTGTGTTACTCCCGTGACTTTTTTTTGTTTACCGTGAATCATGCGCCCTATAATGCCCTATGTGTGGGTTAAATACAAAATAGACCCCGCAATTGAGTCTGTGCCTTTTAACCCAAAGCGCCTTGTGGTGAGGAAAATATGGTAACTAAAAAACACTTAGTTTTCACTGAACCTTGTTAGGGTTTGCAGAATATCTTCATCGTATGATTATGTTGGAATATAACTTGTAATAATTTAACTAGGTTGTCCTGTCTAGACAAAATTAGTTTACCAAAGTGCTAAGATCTTTTCAACTTATTGACTAGCTGCAGAGGAAGCAATCAAAGTTGCTTTGTTTACAGAACGTCGTAAAAGGTCCCCTGCTATGCTTTGATCAGTAGGGGACTGTCTTCACCTTATCCTGTGTGTTCCCACACCCCCACTTTCACCCCACTCGGTTTCTCTCAATAAATAAGCACCTGACGAGGCCTGAGTCAGACTTCATTCGACCATCGCTGTAAGCACAGCGACGAGTGAACTCTCCGCCTGCAGGTGTCTAAAATGACTAACTTGTCTCCAGTGTGGTCCTTGCAAAATAAGTTAGAGTGAGCACCACCCTAACAAACCTTCTCTCTCCCAGGGAGCATGCGCTGAGGTGCTGAAGTAGGCTACGGCAGCACTGATCGGATGGATGGGACTAAAAACAATGTGTTTATCATCACTCATTCATGTCTTTTGCATGCAGATTGCATGTAGCTCCTCCTCATAGCTCCTTTCACAAACATAAACCAGACCAAATATTACATTTATCTGTATTTTGGTCTTGCTGTGGCTCTGAAACTGAGCACCTCACACAGCAGTCCCATCATCATAAGAGGCTTGATGTCTTGTTATTGATGCGACGATTTATTTGTGGTCGTTAAGACTGTGATTGAGTCAAATGCAAATGACTAATTAGTGAGCCATGGGTAGGATGTTTTTTTGACAACAATTTGAAAACATTTTTTGAAATTGATTTACTCCTGATGTGTTGTTTGACAGAAGCTGGAATGTTGATGTCCACTTACCTGGTGAGGTAAAAATGACACAGAGGTATCTCTGGTTCAATCCTCCTGGGGGACAGGTGTTCTTCATCAAAGGTACTCAGTGGAATTCCCATTGCATCATTGAACAATAGGGGCTCAGCAATCCACCGACTGTGAGCATGAACCATAACAAGGCCCAGAGACTGCAGACAAAGCAAGATACATAACTCATCAAGCACGTTCTGACCAAAAACAACACAATGAACAGACTGAAAAAAATACTAGTATTACCATTATCATTTTTACTCTTTGGGTGACAGGATTTGGTTTGTTATCCTGCTCTTCCTCCATCACCTGAGAGAGCTGGCTCAGCTGCCAAATCGGATGGCCTTCCTGACTCTCACGAGACAGCTTCAGGAAAAAAACAGGCATCATAAATACAATTCCAAACACTTTGACTGCATGGAAAGATAAACTAAATTCTTACCTCCAGCACAAGTGACACACATGCAGGGAAGAATGTCATGAAGACAAAATAGTTGGCTAAAATAGACATGCAGCCAAAGCAGCACATTATTTCTAACTGTCGAACACCTGAAATATACAAAATTACAAGGCAATTTATAATTGCATTTTGGAAGCTTGACATCCGAATAATTTACACTCATAGAATAAACAACTTTCTTGGGTGTTTTAATGATTATGCGTGTAATATTACACAGACGGGAAGCTTTGCTCAGCTAAGTTGGCTGGAGAGGCTTTAACGCGCACTGCCCTCACAATTGAGTGGAAGACACTTTGCCCCAAGTGGCAATGGGGCGTACTGTGAAGATTAAGCTTGTCCAGTGTGAATTTGCTAAAACAGAAACTAATTTTAACCTGTGTTGTTTTTACCTCTGGCACCAACGAGCAGCACCGGCTCATCGCCAGTAATATATAAAACAGAGGCCGCAGCAACGACTGTCAATGCGAAAGTGGTTTAAAGTGTACTCGTGGATGTCACACGGAGCGCGTGTCATCGGTGACAGATTGACAGACCTTTTTTTCAATATTGACACTGCAAAATTGCAAGGATAACTCAGATTCGTTAAAATTGGGTAGAGTAGACAACACAGCATGCTGAACGAGCAAGCAAGCGGCGGCACTGCGACGGCGGGGCCTACGAGCTTGCAGCAGTTGGGTATTTTATTTTTTTCGGGTGGCGGCTTTCCAATGACAGAGTGATGAACGTTTCATCAATATTGGTGCTGCAAAATTGGGATGATTCGTCAGAAATGGGTGTTGTCCACTGTCCGGGAAATATGGATTATGTTGACATCTCAAACCGAATAAGGAAGCAGGTGCCGCAGCGGTGGCGAGGACCTTGCTCGGTGGCCTGCCTGGCGTACAGTTAACCTTTTCTCCCCATAAGACGGCTTATTAAAGTCGCCTACTGAAAATATTTGTCACCTAGTGAAAAAGAAAATGATTTCCATCTATAGGAAAGCAATATGGCTATCCACTCAATAGCAGGTGCTGAGCC
This sequence comes from Syngnathus typhle, assembly GCF_033458585.1. Taxonomy (NCBI): domain Eukaryota; kingdom Metazoa; phylum Chordata; class Actinopteri; order Syngnathiformes; family Syngnathidae; genus Syngnathus; species Syngnathus typhle. Next base: position 4,075,622 of record NC_083742.1, read on the forward strand.
CTGTCAATGATACGACGTCACCTAGTTCCAACCTAATGCCGTCCATTTAAGAGCAGGGGATTGACCAAACTTCACATTGTTATTCCCTTTCCCCAGCAAGACCTCAACGTAGGAGCTCTGGGGGTTCACTTTAACACTGGTTCCGGGGGCACTAAATGTTTTTAATTTCGAGGCATGCATTTTTGTTTTGAGCAATTTTTGTGATCGACACAAACGAGCTGGTTGACTTTTCGACTAAACCCTAACCATAATCGAATAAAGATCAACTTCCAATCTCAAGACTTTCGTTATGCTTCTTTTTTACCTTCGCATTCAAAATAACAGTACCTGACATGGTTCCCACACCGATCACTAAGCACTCCACCAAAGCATCTAAGGTGAATGTAGGTCCCAGTACTGCCATACCTCGAGCAATATTCTCCCTAACTTCATCCTGAAAATAAGAAACACTGACATTGCAAAATCAATCAATAAATCATACATTTCTTCTGCACATTTTTGGTACCTGAGAACTGGAGCTAAGTGCAAATTTGGCAAGAGCACATGCTTTGGAAAGGTCGATCAGGAGGAGAAAGAAAGGTAGAGCTTCGCTGAAAGGCACACCAGAAAGAAAATGAACCACTGAAGTTTCTCAAATGTGTGACAGCAGTCAAATAAAATAACAATAATAATAATAAGAAATTAAGATTTTAAAATAGTTTTCTTTGCAGAGCAGTTTGTGAATCAAGTCAAATTTATTAAAATAGCCCTTAGTCACAGAAACATTTCAAAGGGCTTCACATACCCATACGAGAAAAATATTAAGATCCCATGATCTTAACTCCCAGGAAGGGAAGGAAGCAACTTTCTTATTTTGTGGAGCTTTATTTTTTCTAGGTCAATCCCTCGGAACTGCATCAAGGAATTGGCTCTTTTAATGATTGATTGATTTATTAGGGCGTCAGAGGTTGTGGGTTCAATTTGGCTCTCTCCGTGTGAAGTTTGCATGTTCTCCCCGTGCCTGCGTGGGTTTTCTCCGGGTTGTCCAGTTTCCTCCCACATTCCAAAAACATGCATGGTAGGCCAATTGATCATGGAATATAATGTATGAATAACTTTTTTTTTCTATACTTGCTGTTTATAAAATTTTGAGCAGCTGATCCGTATATTCAGAAAATTTACTTTACTGTGCTGTCCCTGTTTTTTTCACTAGTACTAAATAGACCTCTTCTTCTTTTGAGCTCTTACTCCCAATCGAGCATTGGGTCGTGCTGGCAGTAACTAATTGACAATTAGTTTCAGACCATTTGTAATTGACATTTAGTCTCAAACAATTTGTATTAGCCAATCATGTGCTGGCTCTTTCAAATGAACATGGGGAACGTTCCCAATATTCATCACTACTTCTGACATTGGCGTGTGATTCCCAGTTGCTATTCAATATGTAATAAGGAGGCGCAAACTATTAATCCTGGTGTATAAACAGCGATGTGAAACGGCTTATTTCAACCCTTGAATAATAACAATAATAACAAGAAGAAGAAGAGGAAGTAGAAGAAGAAGAACAACAACTTACTTGAGGCCGGTCAGTTCTTTATCAAAGAAATGAATGACCACTGTGCTGAACACAAAGCTAGAAAAAATTGTAAAGAGCCCTGCAATGCCTGAAAAAAAAAGATGAGTCAAAAATTACACACAAAACCGATTTTAGTAATTGTCCTTCTGAGTAAGACCAACAATTTTGATACCTAAAATATATTTGGATCCCAGTTGTCTCAAGTTCTGGAACTGGAAGTAAATGTAGACGATGGCAATGCAACGTGTGATGGTCAGGATAATTATGTCACTGCTCAGAATTTGCTGTCAAAAAGATGTGCACACAGTTAAAAATGGGTTGCATAGTGTTCAATAAGATGTTAACGACATGGTGCATCGAAATATGGTAAAAGGACATCCCTTGTAACACATCTCTACTACAATATAAATAATAAGTATGATACTTTAAATGCAGCATGGCAGATGTCTGATAAAATACACAATATGAAAGAGTAGATAATACAAATGGATAACTTGAAAATTATGTCAAGGTTAATCACTGAATGTGGGCAGAGTTTGGCAGACAAATATAGAACGTTGCATTTTTGGGAACTCAATTCAACAATTTCAGTTTCAAATCCATACAGTAGGTATGTATAGGGTGGTTCCTCCAGATTATGGGTTTCATTTTTGTGACTGGTCACAGCGATTTTCGATCATGGCATCTCCTTTCATTCCCCACGCTAGTCGAGCACAATTGTGTTACACACTATAGCAATGTTTCTCAACCTTTATAGAGCCAAGGCATATATTTCACATTGGAAAAAAATCACGGCACAGCACTGAGCCAAATAATTCACAAAAGTGGTACAGGTTAATTTTCTACCTTGAGTCATCGAGTAGAAGAGCACTTTGTTTTGTGCCTGTTACAATATGTGGTTGGCTAAGCATTTTTTATCAAAATAATTGACATTGGATAATCTTCCACGGTACACCAGATGATCTGTCACTGCACACTGATGTGCTATGACACACTGGTTGAGAATCACTGACTGAACTAGTGTGTCAACATGGAGGAAGCTGCGACTTTTTTCTCAAATTTTTAATCCTGCAGTTTTATAGTCCGATGCGGTTTACCTATGGGGTTTTTCCATGACTTTTGTGATGACTTGATCACTTTTATACACTCGTAAAAAGGCTGTGGACCGCTTTTATGCGGCACCGCTTTGCTGGGCGGAGGGATATGTGACACTGTCACTGGAAAGAAAAGGGACGTGTTGATTGCATGTCCATCCACCAAACAAATAGTGCCATAGAATTCACTTACAGACATTATTGAAGAAAGGAAGCTTTTATACACAAGCCGTCATTATGGGGTACAAAAGAAATGCATATGATGCCGCTTTTAAGTTAAAGGCAGTCGATTTGGGCCATTGTTGATGACATCGTGTTGCGTCACCCTTTTCTTTCTTTATTTCCCAGTCACGTCTATTCTGGAGCTATACGTGCAGCTCGCTAGTTTAATGGAACTTTGCGCTTCGAGCATGAATAAAATTAGTATGAACAGATCCTCATCATGGAAAATGCTAGAAGAAATGCATAAAAGCGCCGACCAAAGAGAGACTGAGAAAGTCTGTGGCGAAGGATATCTAACACTATTCCAATCGGACACTGAGGAGGAGGACTTCAACGGTTTCAGTGCACAAGAGGAAGATGAAGACAGCTCTTTTTTTACTTTTACTGGTATGTTTTTTTAACCAGCCCTGTTAGTGCTGTGCTACCATGTTGCTGCTGTGTTACCACTGCGTCTCAGTGACTTTTACCGGTATGCTTTTTTAAATCCAGCTCTATTAGTGCTGTGTTACTTCCGTGTTGCTGCGGTATTACTGCCGCATCACAGACAGTGTTTGGAAAGAAATGTTAAGGTATGTTATTAAAACTTCGAAAAGGCTTTCTGTGTACTGTGCACATGCGGCTTATAGTACGGTGCGGCTTATTTATGAAAAGAACACAACATTTTACGCAATTTTTTGCTGGTGCGGCTAATAATCAGGTGCGGCTAATACCGTTTTTTTCCGTGTATAGTGCGCCCCCATGTATAGTACGCACCCCTAACAATGGCATGCTGATGCTGGAAAAAAGCTTGTACCCATGTATAATACGCACCCAATTTTTTTTAATTTATTTTTTAATTTATTTTTTTTTTTTTTTTTTTTTTTAAGTCCCAAAGATCGTCACACACGCAGGGAGGCAATGGGTCCCATTTTTAAAGTCTTTGGTATGGTCTTAACTAGGCTGGATGTCATTTTTTTTGTTGGCGTTGATTTCTCCGACTGCCCCTAAACGCACCACCGCGCTCCGTGCGCACACGGCGGCTCTGTATGGGAGAGACGTTGAAGAGGAATAAAAACACCCTTGGCAACCAAAACTTGCCCCTCGTCGTGACTCGGAGCCGCAACAAATGTTTCGGATTTGTGTAGGGTACATTGTGACAGACGGCAAACTAGCAGGTGATCGAGCGAGCGTCTGATACAAGAGCATTGCGGTCGTATGGAGCGTGTTTGAAATGAACAGCAGAGACGAAAGGAACAAGGCAAAGTGTTGTGAAATAAAATATTACCTGTAATACGCATTTTGTTATTTGCTGATTGAAACTGCTAATTAAACTGTGAATTGAAACTAATAGGTGGAGAACTGAACTCTCGCTCTTTATATAGCTGACGTGTCTTGCGCAACCGTTCTGCGCATCTGTAATGGCGGCCTCCGTATGACGTCCGGTCCGCGATGGAGATTAAAAAACAAACAATATTTGACAATAACACACCATCGAGGATTGCACCATCACATCAAACGATGTGTCGTCAATTATGAATTTTACTAAGTGTGTTGGGCAGGATGGCTGAATGCGATGCGCGATTGACAACAAACAAGAAGAAAGGTGAGTTTTATTTCGGGGGAGATTTGTCATGTCTCGTCCCCAGTTTTGCTATGTGTCTAGGTTGCCATAGTTTCTGTTCGTGTCACCCCGCTCTTCCTGTGTCACCTCAATCGATGTAACGTGTTTTGTATTTAAGTCCTGTCTGCCCCTCGCTCACCGTTGGATCATTGCATGTGTTACTGTCATTCTGTTCCTGTCTTTGGTAATGTCACCCTGTCTTTTTGTTCCACGACTTTGTCGGTCAGTCCTGTTGTTGGTTTTGTTGTACCATGACTTTATTTAAAAAAAAAAAAAAAAATTAAAAAAAAAAAAAAAAAACTTTTTTTTTCTTTGTACCCATGTATAATACGCACCCCAGATTTTAGGACAATAAATTAGTAAAATATTGCGCACTATACACGGAAAAAAACGGTAGTCCGGAAATTACGGTATGTATCTGCTCAGTGAAGTGTCCGTAAAGTTCGAAATCTGTGTGATTATTATTATAATTCAGTAAAATCGTGTTAGACCAACTACAACAATATTTAGAAGCGGCCTGAGCAGGTATGCGTTCAAACCAGTCGATCACAGACTGGTAGACTGCAGACTGCTTCCAAGTCGAGCACGAGGGATGTAAAGGTATAAATGGTGTTATCATTGGGAGTTTCATGATTCTGTTAATTTTTGTGTGCATGGCAACTCTGTTTGTATGTTGGCTTGTTTTGTCCTGGCAGGTCAGGCAGGTGGAAGTAGCTGACATAGTTGGCGCCATAGATCAACTGAACCCACTTTTATTGAAAGCAACATGAGACAACAATATGTACAGGAAATTATCTCATTTAATCAATGCACAAATGTGCGCTACATAGCTTGGAGGGAGTAACACACGATTCGGCTGTGGATATGGAGTCCAGTTGGCTGCGCGTATACAGTGGTGTCATGTGTTCTTAGCTTGCAATACAGGAATCCAAATAATAATTACCGTTTTTTTCCATGTATAGTGCGCCCCCATGTATAATACGCACCCTAAAAATGGCATGCTGATGCTGGAAAAAAGCCTGTACCCATGTATAATACGCACCCAATTTTTATGAATTTAAAAAAATATATATATATATTTTTTTTTAAGTCCCAATAATCGTCACACACGCGGGGAGGCAATGGGTCCCATTTTTATAGTCTTTGGTATGGTCTTAACTAGGCTGAATGTAATTTTTTTTTGTTGGCGTTGATTTCTCCGACTGCCCGTAAACGCACCACCGCGCTCCGTTCGCGCATGTGAAAAAGGCGTGCGGATGTGAAAAAGGCGGCTCTGTATGGGAGAGACGTTGAAGAGGAATAAAAACACCCTTGGAAACCAAAACTTGCCCCTCGTCGTGACTCGGAGCCGCAACAAATGTTTCGGATTTGTGTAGGGTACATTGTGACAGCAAACGAGCAAGCGTCTGATAAGAGAGCATTGCGGTCGTAAGGAGCGTGTTTGAAGTGAACAGCAGAGACGAAAGGAACAAGGCAAAGTGTTGTGAAATAAAATATTACATGTAATACGCATTTTGTTATTTGCTGATTGAAACTGCTAATTAAACTGTGAATTGAAACTAATAGGAAGAAAACAACTCTCGCTCTTTATATAGCTGACGTGTCTTGCGCATCCGTTCTGCGCCTCTGTAATGGCGGCCTCCGTATGACGTCCGGTCCGCGATGGAGATTAAAAACCAAACAATATTTGACAATAACACACCATCAAGGATTGCACCATCGCATCAAACGATGTGTCGTCAATTATGAATTTTACTAAGTGTGTTGGGCAGGATGGCTGAATGCGATGCGCGATTGACAACAAACAAGAAGAAAGGTGATTTCAAGTTTTATTTCGAGGGAGATTTGTCATGTCTCGTCCCCAGTTTTGCTATGTGTCTAGGTTGCCATAGTTTCTGTTTGCGTCGCCCCTCTCTTCCTGTGTCACCTCAATCGATGTAACGTGTTTTGTATTTAAGTCCTGTCTGCCCCTCGCTCACCGTCGGATCATTGCATGTGTTACTGTCATGATGTGGTTTCTGTTCCTGTCTTTGGTAATGTCACGCTGTCTTTTTGTTCCACGACTTTGTCGGTCAGTCCTGTTGTTGGTTTTGTTGTACCATGACTTTCTTTAAAAAGAAATAATAATAAATAAATAAAAAAAAATAATAAAAATAAAAATTTGTACCCATGTATACCGTTTTTTTCCGTGTATAGTGCGCCCCCATGTATAGTACGCACCCCTAAAAATGGCATGCTGATGCTGGAAAAAAGCTTGTACCCATGTATAATACGCACCCAATTTTTATGAATTTTTTTTAAAAAAAAATTTAAATTTTTTTTTTTTTTTTTTAAGTCCCAATGATCGTCACACACGCAGGGAGGCAATGGGTCCCATTTTTATAGTCTTTGGTATGGTCTTAACTAGGCTGGATGTAATTTTTTTTGTTGGCGTTGATTTCTCCGACTGCCCGTAAACGCACCACCGCGCTCCGTGCGCATGGAGCGTGTTTGAAGTGAACAGCAGAGAAGAAAGGAACAAGGCAAAGTGTTGTGAAATAAAATATTACCTGTAATACGGATTTAGGTAGAGAACTGAACTCTCGCTCTTTATATAGCTGACGTGTCTTGCTCATCCGTTCTGCGCATCTGTAATGGCGGCCTCCGTATGATATCCGGTTTGCGTGTGTGCGAGAGCGAGAGAGAGCGAGAGAGAGAGCGCGCGAGAGAACGCTCAACCGTAGCGCGCCGCCGACCGCCCAACTGCACCGGGCTGGTCGATTATTGTGACAGAGCCGTCGCTGAAATTTAGAAGATATCTTTAAAGTCCTGATGTACTTTCTAAAATTTAAGTGGACCTCAGTGCGCACTGCGCAGGGAGCTTAATTTGGTGCGGTCGCGCAACCGCAGCGCGCCGGGCGCTCACTGTCGCATTGCTTAAAGAGCACCTTTGTGTTTTCGGATGAACAGCAGAGACCAAAGGAACAAGGCAAAGTGTTGTGAAATAAAATATTACCTGAATACGCATTTTGTTATTTGCTGATTGAAACTGCTAATTAAACTGTGAATTGAAACTAATGGGAAGAAAACAACTCTCGCTCTTTATATAGCTGACGTGTCTTGCGCATCCGTTCTGTGCATTCTATTTCACAACACTTTGCCTTTCTTCTCTGCTGTTCACTTCAAACACGCTCCATGCGACCGCAATGCTCTCGTATCAGACGCTTGCTCGATCACCTGCTCGTTTGCTGTCCCGTGCGCGCACGAAGCGCGGTGGTGCGTTTATGGGCAGTCGGAGAAATCAACGCCAACAAAAAAAATTACATCCAGCCTAGTTAAGACCATACCAAAGACTATAAAAATGGGACCCATTGCCTCCCTGCGTGTGTGACGATCATTGGGACTTTAAAAAAAAAAAAAAAAAAAAATTAAAAAAAAAAAAAATATTTTTTTTTTTTTTTGTACCCATGTATAATGCGCACCCCAGATTTTAGGACAATAAATTAGTTAAATTTTGCGCACTATACACGGAAAAAAACGGTAATGCGCACCCCAGATTTTAGGACAATAAATTAGTTAAATTTTGCGCACTATACATGGAAAAAAACGGTAGTCTATTCTGACTTGTGGCTGCTTGATAATGCATGGTTTTGGAATGCGAGAGGGAGCTTGACCACCCAAATGAAAACCAATTCAACCACAGTTTTAATATTTAAAGTAGATTACATCATTGCATTCACTCACCTCATCTGTTTTGGGGCAGTCAAAGTTCCAGCCACAGATTTGGTCATTTCCAGTGAACATATTCATGGACATCATACAGAGTGTGAGGGTGACGGTGCCTACAATGACCTCCCAAGGATGGGAAGCCACCACCAGGCCATGAATACGGAACAGGTGGGTCAGCATGGTGGAAGAGCACTGTTGAATACCAGAATGGGAGAACCACAACAGTAAGAGGAAAAAAAAGTACAATTTTCCACATACTACATGAAAAACCAACAACAACAACATGTGCATTTATTGCAACAGTAGAACAATACTAATGTGTCCAGTTAAAAACAGCGGTGCACTGAGTTGTCTATTTCAATGTGCTTTAGTAGTGTGCAGGGTAATGGTCCTGCCAAACTTGAAACTAATATTGTCATTATAATCTCCACTAGGGCTGCATCTAACAATAACTAACTACAATACTCAATTAAGTTGTATTAAGTTTTTCAAATAATCGATTTGTGATTTTTTTTATTTCACTCTTTTCATTAAAAATGAGAAATTATTTCAAACTGACAGGGCATGGAATTCCAAAAGTTTTAAATAAATAGACAATCAAAGCTTCATGCATATGCTATCAAAATATATTCATATGAGATACAAGTGTTATTTTTGTCCAGATGTTCATTTCATTCTTAGCCCCTTGCCTTTTTAATCCATTTCAATCTTCAGGAAATATACTGGGGTTTTTTTTAAGGATGGGATAAGATCTTGTACTATGTAATGTAATGATTGTTAGGCATTGTAATGTACATAAAATGTTTGTTTATATAGATTTAGTTATTAAAGCATTCTCAGGCTTTAGTGGTGTTATTGATTTTAAAAACAGCTTTGAAAATACTATAATTATTCAAATGTTTACACCCTTAGAACACATCACAGAATGACTTATTTTAGTAAATGGGCTTGCGTATGAGTTTACCAAGTAGCTTTTACTTTTATAACTGCTGAATTGGTACCTCTCTACAGTATACGTTTTTAAGACTGCACAGTATATGCGTTCAGCTTGCATGGTACTGAAGCAGTAAATGTTACCTTCTCTCCAATGCAAAAGACCGATACAAATACACACAAGACAAGAGTGACTTACCTGTGAGGGTGAGGAGAATGTTATGCGACAGAGCTTTAGCGATAAAGGCTGCTCTAGTCAAGGTGAGGGGGGGTGGGCTGAACCTGGGCCTCCCAACATCAGTTTCATCCAAGTTGAGCGGATTCTGCAATTAAGCGAGGCCACATGGAACCATGACACGTTACTACATCATACGAGGATTAAGCCAATCACAGCGCTCACCGACTTCAGTGACGCTATTTCCACGCCCCGTTTCCTTGGTGACGGCAATGTGGGCGCGGCCCGTGTGAAGACGCCTCATCGCACTACTATAGTTATAGTTAACCTTTCGAATGAGCAGACTCTAAAGACAAATGTGGTTTTGGTAAATTTAAAAAAATAAAATAAAAAAAATCCCATTGTCCTTTTAAATGTGCTCCCTATTCGTCTCGCAGTTGAACGGGTTGTGTTGACGTGCTGCGTGTCGCTCATTTACACTTCGTCACGCCTGTGACCTGTGTCGTCGGGACGGAGCGAGGAGAGAACCGTTGATAAAAGGAGTCTTTTGTGCCGACACCGTGTGTGTGTGTGTGTGTGTGTGCGTGTGTGCGTGTGCGCGTGTGCGCGTGTGCGCGTGTGCGTGTGTGCGCGTGTGTGTGTGTGTGTGTGTGTGTGTGTGTGTGTGTGTGTGTGTGTGTGTGTGTGTGTGTGTGTGTGTGTGTGTGTGTGTGTGTGTGTGTGTGTGATATGATACTGACCTGCAAATCAACCATATTTCGTATTTAAAATCGTATTCTAAATCCATGTGGATGATGTGAGTTCGGGTTAGGGTTAACCCCAAAGCTATTCATTCAAAAGATTGTGTAAACACTGTGAACTTCACTGATGAAATAACAATTAGTTGTTGTTCTTCTTCTTTAAGTAATCTATCCTCCTAAATTTCTTGTATTTGTTTGGTTGACTGCACATCTTTATATTCTATATTGTGATTGTATACTGTAGTTTAATTAAAAACAAAAATAAAGACCTTGATTTAATATTCAAGAATTTTTATTGGCCGTGTTTGAGCATGCCAAACAAGGAATTTGATTTCGGTCTATCTCAGCCTCTGTTCAATATTGAGGTGACTAACAACACTCAGGACATGTGCGAAAGTTGACAAATATTCTCAAACATCCCCTGATCTTAAACTCCCAGGTGTTTAATTGGTTCAACTATGTTTGGTTGACTGTACATCTTTCAATTTTGTATTGTGATTGTATACTTTAGTTTAATTAAAAACAAAAATGAAGACCTTTATAAACTAATCGGTTTAACTAAACAGAATTTCGTGCGCTTTGTTGCGTGGTTGGATGGTCGTCGAGTTCCTCTTGTGTACATGCGCAGTGAGTACTGTACCGTGCTTCGCGCCACTTGATGGCGACATTGTTCAAGTGGTGGAGGTGGTCATCGATACGCACGCTTCTTTTGCAGACCGACTTGGACATTTTTTAGAAGGGCGAAGTCGAGTATTTTTCAGGTAATTTGAACTCATTATCCGTCCATTAGTGTTAAACCTCGAGAGGAGGAAATAGAGAAAAGGAATTATCAAATCAAACCGTGAGTAAAAATGGCCTATTTGTATTTTGTTCGAAAGCTAGCTTGTAAATTGAGCGTTTTGTATAGTGGACATGGATATGAAATCCGTACAGTTAAATCTCTACAATGTAGAATAATTAAATTAGTATGTAGAGTCTACATACTAATTTAATTATTTCCAGGACCTACGTCATATTTTGAAATAGCCGTATGTTGGATCAAATATTCCCAGAAGAATACACTGTAATTCGTTTAATTCATTCCACAGCTAAAAAACCCTAACCCCACAATAACTCCTTAAAAAATACTGCAGATAATTACACATAGTAATAAAACAAATGCATTATATCAGAGGGGGTAAAGAGAAATAAACTACAAATAATCAATAAAAAGGAGTTTTTATTGTCACTGTACCTTAGTGACACATACACTATGTAACTTCACATACTGTAAATTACAGTATGTGAGCTTCAAACTTAGCTTATTTTTAAAAAAAATATTTCATATATATATATGTTTTCTATTTCTTGTTTTATCCAACTTACATAACGTTAACTTAAAACTAATTTAGCTTATTTATTTTGTTATATATTTTTTTACATTTTCTTTTTAACTTTCGTCTTCACCCTCTTCACTTCCACTGAAGTCAGGCTTTCTTTTCTTTGCTTCACCTTCCTCCTCACCATCACTCAAAAACTGCAGATTTTTTATAGAAATGCATTCTCTTCCAGAGTAGAGCTGCGACGTTTAGAGATGATGATGATCCCGTTGGATGGCTTGACCACTTTGAGGGCTTCCTTCTGCTTAATGATCGTCGAAATTGTTGACTCGTTTTTACAGCCATATTGTTTCACAAGATCACTCACACGCACTCTGCGCTCATGTTTTCTTATGATTTCTTGTTTTAATTGTAAGGAAATCATCAACTTCTTTCTTTTTTCACCACTATTCCCATTTGCGATAGCCTTCTTTGGATATGATAACGTGATCCTGATGTCATCCCGACGTGCCACCGTCAAGCGGGCTAACCATGATGACCTCGTATGTTGGGAATTACTTCGGATGTTGAGTCAAATATTTGATCAAATTTTATATCGTATGTTGAAACATTCGTATGTATAAGCAATCATGTAGAGTTGTACTGGGTTCATCTTGTTTTTTCCTTTTCAATTACTTCTCTGGTTATTCTATATCAAACAATTTGTTTTAGGTTTATTGTTATTGTTTAGGTTCTTCCGCCCCGCCGAAACATGTCAGGTAAATAAACCTAAAACAAATTGTTTGATATAGAAGAACCAGAGAAGTAATCATATGTAGAGGTTTGACTGTACTGTTACGTGTGTATAGTTAAATTGATTTACACGTTATCAGGCAGATATTTTAAAGACGATCCCAGTGATGAAAGGATAACTGTGTTGGACACATTTTAAGAAAGGTTTGACTTTTCCAAACCAGTGAAAATTCTGGCCAATGTCCTGATGTAAAGTCATTGGGCACCAAGATTTTTGGTGTGATCTTGGTTGTTGAATCTGAGTTTAGAATTTACATAATCTCATCCTCTTCATCTTATTTTTTTAAAGGCTGGTATCATTGGAAAGCTTACTACTGTGAGCTTGAAATTGTATTCTTACCTTAAAATAATTTGAATGCCTCCTATTAGTAAAATGTACTTTAACTGTACATTGCGTGAAATGTAGAAAGAAAACTACCTAATGACCTTTATTAATGGTTTATATTAGATGGCATTCAAAGAGAGGGACAAATTAAAAGAGTCTTGAACAAACACTCCATAGGTTGTGAAACAGCATATTAAATATGTCATGGTTAATATGTGCTTTATTAATATATGATTTGATAAAAGTGATGAGATTAGCATAGGCAATGGAAAATACTGTCTCATCATGGGAGGTGTAACAAATCGTGTTTAAGTTTCCCAATTTACTTAAAATTAGGCAGAGAAAAATAATAAATAATCTATAGTCTCAATAGTCTATAGATTTGAAAAAATTGCATTTTTGAGGGGTGGGTCAACTCTAAATATGAGCTATGTCGTTTGCACCATACTGTTAAATTCGTGATGGCGCATATCTGAACTGGTCTTGCAAAGGCAACAGCAGAAGTTATGCTGATTGTAAATGCAGGTATGTAAATGTACGAAAACCCTTCTCGTGAATCATTTCCAAATCCCACTACCCACCTTCGCCCAACTTCTGTTTATACCATTTTGTTTTGAGTTCATGCATTGTGTTAGTTTTGTTATTTGAACAAAGGGATGTTCATGCACAACTCATTTTGTGCACCAGTAAAAACATTTATGTCTTCAATTTGAAAAAAATAATTTTATTTGTCACCAAAGAGAAGTTTGGTGAATGCACACATGAAACTGGTGGGGTCCGGTACCTCCAACAAGGTTAAGAACCACTGTCCTAGAGGATTTATTCAATTGACTTCAAACTTAGGCTGTACCATATTTTTTGAATTTTGGAAATATTATATAATGGGGCGAGGCATCAATAAAACATTTTATATTTCCTTCGATACACTAGGAAAATTTTAACTCCCTGCACGTGATTTAAAACATTTGAAACTTCACATGTATATAAATAGTTGGGATCTGAAGCTATCTGAAAATAGCGATATATTTTCTTATACCTATGGTGTCACCTAGTGGCGATAAGAAATAAAGATTTCTTGCACTTTAATGTACTGCAATGAGCCTGTAGATCAAATCCAACTGAAAATATGTCATAACAGCCTCAAAACATTGCTCTATGTCGAATTTCATGACTTTTTGGCAATAGGTGTGGCTATTACGGTGCTGCAAAGTCTGATAATGCCCTGTGACAAAAAAAACTGCTGCTGTAACTTGATCCAAACGATCCTATTGTCTCCAAATTTTACAGATTTGATGACAGTCCAGGCCTGAAGTCATCTATGAGAATTTTTTATCATAATGGTAGCGCCACATACTAGCACTATTGTCAAAAATATTTTCTGAGTTTATGCTGCGATTTAAAAAAAAAAAATTCCTCCCCTCTACAAAATGTCAAAAAAACAGCCTCAGTTGTACTTTTCACGTAGCTCTACGAAAAAAAAATTGGTGGTATATGTAACAGCCCAACACCTACAAGAAAAGTCTCTTGGAGCCATATGCTAAAACTATTAGGAAGCCGGATATTTTGAATTTACTTTAAATTTCCAATATGTCAGTATCCCAACGTACCAGTACCCCAACGTTGCCTGGGCTGCAAGGGCCCTTTTTAGCTGATCACAGCTCTTGATTGCAGGGATGCTGTGATCAATCGGTGATGATTTACAAACCGGATTCGGTTGAAGTAAGGAAATTGTGTAAAATGTAAATAAAAACAAAATACAATGATTTGAAAATCCTTTTCAACTTATATTCAGTTGAATACACTACAAAGACAACATATTTAATGCTCAAACTAATAAACTTTATTTTATTTTTCAAATAACAATTAACTTGGAATTTCATGGCTGCAACACGTGCAGTAGAAGTTGGGAAAGGGCATGTTTACCACTTCGTTACATCACCTTTCCTTTTAATAACACTCAATAAATGTTTTGCAAGAGAGGAGACTAATTATCTTAGCTTCTCATGTGGAATTCTTTCCCATTCTTGCTTGATGAACCGCTTCAGTTGTTCAACAAGCCGGGGTCTTCCCTGTCGTATTTTACGCTTCATAATGTGCCACAACACATTTTCAATGGAGAACAGGTCTGGACTGCAAGCGGGCCAGGGGAGAACCTGGACTCTATTACCTCAAAGCTACGCTGTTGTAACACGTGCAGAATGTGGCTTGGCATTATCTTGCTGAAATAAGCAGCGGTGTTCATTAAAAAGACGTCGCTTGGATGGCAGCATATTTTACCAAAACCTGTTTGTACTTTTCAGCATTTATGTTGCCTATACAGAAATGTAAGTCACCGATGCCATGGGAACTAATGCACCCCCGCACCATCACAGATGCTGGCTTTTGAACTTTGCGTTGATAATAGTCCGGATGGTCCGCTTCCTCTTTGGTCCAGAGGACATGATGTCCAGTGTTTCCAAAAATGATTTGAAAAGTGGACTCATCAAGCCACAAAACACTTTTCCATTGTGCATCAGTCCATTTTACATGAGCTCGGGCCCAGACAATCCGGCGGCGTTTGTGGATGTTGTTCATAAACGGCTGTTGCTTTGCACGGTAGAGTTTTAACCCGCACTTACTGATTTAGTGACGAACTGTATTTACTGACAGTGGTTTTCTGAAGTTTTCCTGAGCCCATTTGGTGATATCCTTTACACACTCATGTCGGGTTTTAAGACAGTGCCGTCTGAGGGATCGAAGGTCGCGGTCATTCAGTCTTGGTTTCCGGACGTGGCATTTACGTGCAGTGATTTCACCAGATTCTCTGAACCTTTTGATGATATTATGGACCGTAGAATTTGAAATCCATAAATTCCTTGCAATTTTGCTTTGAGAAATGTTGTTGTTAAACTGTTTTCTCATGCAGTTGTGGACAAAGTGGTGAACCTCGCCCCATCCTTGCTTGTGAATGACTGAGCATGTTTGGGGAGGCTCCTTTTATACCCAATCATGGTACCCACCTGTCCCCAATTAGCCTGATCACATGTGGGATGTTCCAAATAGGTGCTTTTCTCAGCTTTCTCAGTATTTTTTGCCACCTTTCCCAACTTCTACTGGATGTGTTCCAGCCATGAAATTCTACGTTAATTATTATTTGGCAAAAACAATTAAGTTACCAACTTCAACCGAATCCGGTTTTACATGAAACATCATTGGAATTTCTGATCAAAGCCCTCCGTGAAATTACATGTCTTTGTAGCTGTTGTTATTTTGTTATTTGTAAAGCGTTTTGTTGCAGCTGTTGTCATTCATTCAGTCATCTTCCAAAGCGGAAGAAGATGGATGGATAAGTTTTAATTTTCTGTTTTATCAATTCTTTTTGAAGAAATAATAATGCCTTGTAGCGGCTCGGTGGCGCGCTAGGTAGCACATCCGCCTCACAGTCAGGAGGGTGTGGGTTTGATTCCACCTCCGGCCCTCCCTGTGTGGAGTTTGCATGTTCTTCCCGGGCCCGCGTGGGTTTTCTCCGGGCACTCCGGTTTCCTCCCACATTCCAAAAACATGCTTGGTAGGCCGATTGAAGACTCCAAATTGTCCCTAGGTGTGAGTGCGAGTGCGAATGGTTGTTTGTCTCCGTGTGCCCTGCAATCGGCTGGCAACCGGTTCAGGGGTGTCCCCCACCTACTGCCCGATGATGGCTGGGATAGGCTCCAGCACTCCCGCGACCCCCGTGGGGACTAAGGGGTACAGAAAATGGATGGATGGATGGATAATGCCTTGAGAAATAAATAAATACTGCCTTAGAAAACACCCACTTTTGAATAGGGATATGCCCATGCATGTCTTGGTGGGAGTCACAGGAGGGATCACAATTTGTTTGTTTAGCCATCAAAAGCTAATTCTGCCTCAACAAACCATAGTTATCTTCCAGTTATCTTTTCCTTGTTGAAATTCCACATCAAAATGAGCTGAAAGGGAGCATTGCCACTACCTAATATTGTCCATCCACTTTGAATTCAGTTTATCTGTTTGTGTCACAGGGAGGCTAGAGCTGAGCTCCAAAACCCTATCTGCGCCTTTGCTTTTAAGAGTAAATAGGGATGTTTTTGGGAATTCTACTTAATTTTATTTCCACAAAGGTTGCTCCAGATCAACAAGTAAGTAAAGTCCATCATCCCCCCCAAATATCACCGGGATTCAAGTCTCAACGACATTCTGCAAGGAACCATGAGTCCAAAAGCAAGGTAGTATGTGCTTCTAATCATCAGTGAATTGGTTTTACCCTTGTCAATTTCAGTCATTTAATAGGGTTGTATATATGATCTTTTTTCTTGTGTTATGAGTCATGTCATGTTTCAAGATCAAGCTAGGGAGTAATCTGTCTTTTTTTAAATTAAATAATTGTTTGTAGGAAAATTCAACAGAATGTAAGGACAAAAGCTAGTATTAGTAGGAAAATTCTTCCGACAGTGAAGACATCTTTGACAGGTATGTGTTATCTATCAACGCGTCTTGCATTTTATTGGTAGTTTCTTCATTTCAGTTGTCCTGATACAGCACAGAAATTCTCCCAAAAATGTTAGTATCCATCCATTATCTGAACCACATATCATCACGAGGGACACAGGCATATTGGAGCCCATTCCAGTTGACTTCGGATCACAGGCAAAGAGATGTTATTGGCTTTGATGGTTTTTCTTCCCTGCCCACTGACATAACATGCACAGGAAAAACTCTTACATGCCAAGATGTAAGACGGAGGAATCGCTACGGTGAAACTTTGCTCCATGAAGCTGTACTGAAGGGAGATACTCAGCTGCTCAAAGACATCCTGAAGCTTAGAGTAGATGTCAACATGGTTGACCATACAGGTACGATGCAATGTAAAGTCAGAGTCTTTAAAGTAGTGCGTTTTGTTGTATTTGTCTTGGTCTATATCTTTCTCGCTACCAGGACGAACAGCCCTACATGAAGCCGCTCTTCGTAATCAGTATGAGGCTTGTTTTTGTCTGATTAACGCTGGCGCTCTGGTCAACATTGCAACAAGAATGAAAAATACACCTTTGCATGAAGCCATCACATTTGGCAATAAAAAGGTACTTAAAAAAACCTTGATACACTTAAAACAACAACTTTCATTTTCCATTTACAGTAAATGCAACAGCTGATTTTGTTTGATTGCAGATAGTGGAGCTGCTTCTGAAACATGGCGCACATTCACTGTCAAAAACAATGCAGGAACAAACTGCATTTGGCATTCGTGAAAAACCCCAGGTGCAAGCGGCTAAAACAAAACCTAAAGTCAACCTGCTTCTTGACAGTGTAGCAGAAATACCAAGTAAGGTTTAGGCCTTTTTTAATGACCATAGTTCAGACTAAGAACTAGGGGTGTAACGATTCATCAATACACATCGATTGATCGATATAATGCTCTACGATTTATTGGCATCGATGCTAAACGTAAACATCGATTTACATCGCCGTGTTTGACCTCGGACATTAGACGCAACTTTATTTTGAAATCCAGTTCATTGTTGCTTGCTTCCTCTTTTCGGGAGCAGTGTGCGGCGTTGTTGTGTTGTGAGCAGAGCAGGCACGTGAAAGGGGAGTCGACAACTAGTACGCGGCTCCTGGGCTGGTGCTATGGCTAGTGTCCAAACAGACGAGGAAATTTGCTCCCCTTTAGGCTTCAAGTCATTCGTTTGGAAGCACTTTGGATTCCAAAGAAAAGATGGCTCAACGAACAAGACACGTGCAGTTTGTAAATCCTGCCATGCGGTGATCAAATATTCAGGGACCACAAATCTCGCCGCACATTTAAAGAAAAAACACGACATCAAAGTTCAGTGTTAAAATAAGCACTTTGTATACTACAATACTCTTGTAATTTCCTAAATAAAGATTTTGCAGTACCTTGTTGATTTTGCGTATGAATTGTTATAAATCAGGATATTGTTCTATATTTTTTATTTATTTTAAAAAAAAAAATCGATCGTAGAGCACTATATCGTGATATATCGTGAATGAATCGCAGCAGGCTTTAAGATATCGGCAAATATCGTATTGTAGTTCTTTGTATCGATATGATATTGTATCGTGACAAAACCCGCGATTTACACCCCTACTAAGAACGTTATAATTTTTTAGCTCCATTTAACAAACAATGTGCATACATAACATACAAACGGGCATTCATCTAGTTACTGTGTGAGAATATTCATTCTTCATATACTTAATGTGATTTGTGTAAGAAGGACATGTTATTATCGGTAATTGTAGCAGTAAACAGTAGGTCAACATTATGTATAGACAGCCAAATATGAGTAAATTATTCCCTCCAAAACAGTGGTTCTTAACCTGGGTTCAATCGAACTCTACGATTTTGGTGAGTCGGTCTCAGGGGTTCGGCAGAGCCTCCACTGCGAAGGTCCGCAAACACCTGAATTATCGTGTAAATTTGTGATAATGAATATCTGAACTGCTCTCGCAAAAGCACACTGATTTGCAAGTATGTAATTTGTTGTGAGTTTATGCATTGTGTTGGTTTTGTTAGTTGAACAAGGTGACGATCATGCACGGCTCATTTTGTGCACCAGTAAAAAATATAATTGTCTTGAACTTGAAATAAAAAAAAAATTCCGCTGAAGAGGGGTTCGGTGAATGCACATATAAAACTGGTGGGGTTCTGTACCTCCAACAAAGTTAAGAACCACTGCTCTAAAACAGTTGTATGGATGAACAATGTGACAAAGTGTTGCACAATTCCAAAGTTATTTCAAACTGTACTGATACACCCAAAATTCTATGGGTTTATTCTACTGTTTCACACAGCCAAACATTAATGACTTTTTTCCTCTTGTGCCGAATCCATTTCAGTGGGCAGCAATTTTATATTATGCTGCTTGAGAATTTTTTGGTTTGTTTGTCAAAGTCAAAGTCTGCTTTATTGGTGTTGAGGTAATTATCACAATTCTTCAGCCCAGGAGAGCTTTAGATTGGTGTTGAGGCTTATACTTCAAAGTCTTGTACAGCTTGTGTTGAAACATTTCTCCATTGTGTTTGCATCAGAAACCAACAATGGCAAACAACATCGAGATGTGGGCACAGACATTGGTGGTGATGTGCAACTTGATAATGTGAGTACTGGTAGTCAAAATATCAAACTGAAAAGAATGGAAACTAGTAGGGAAAGGATTAAATTCTTGCAAAGCGACAAACTGCATAGATGTCTCACTTGTTACATGTTACAGACTCGCTTTGAGCTGCTATGCTAAAAAAAGTGGGGAAAATGGATTTCGATGGCGGGACCTTTAACCCCCTCGGTGTATTTTTTTAATAGATTTGTGTTAGTTTTGTCCAGAAAATGTCACTGCCTTTGATAGGTGATAACAGTAATTAATGAATACCGTATTTTCCGCCCTAAAAGGCGCACCTAAAAACCTAAATTTTTATCAAAAGTCAACAGTGCCCCTTATAGTCCGGTGCACCTTATATATGGATCAAGTGATGAATTTGTTGATCCATACTGGTTGTACACAGTGCTCTGCCAAAATGTTTTAGTACGTTTTAGTACGACTAGTAAATTACAAGGTCGCATCGCTTCCCAGCATTACGGTAACTGTAGTCAGGGGGCGTCACCAAATAGCTGTTGCACCCGCGAGGCTATTTGATTTCAAAATAGGCTGCTCCGTTAGTAAATCTACGGATCGATATGGAAGGGAAACATAGGTAAGTAGTACCAATGCGTTAGATCGAACTTTAGTCAGTTCTGATCATTTTATAGGAGCTCGTTTGAGAGACGCGATTGTTTACACTTTGCTGAGCTGAGGGTCATGGGTTTTTGCGGATGGCTAATGCTATAACGATAGCTGCTATACGCGCGAGGCTATTTCATGTCAAAATAGGCTGCTCTGTTAATGTTTCAAGTAAATCTACGGATCGATATGGAAGGGAAACATAGGTAAGTAGTACCAATGCGTTAGATCGAACTTTAGTCAGTTCTGATCATTTTATAGGAGCTCGTTTGAGAGACGCGATTGTTTACACTTTGCTGAGGCTCATGGGAGATTGCGAGCTGAGGGTCATGGGTTTTTGCGGATGGCTAATGCTATAACGATAGCTGCTATACGCGTGATGCTATTTCATGTCAAAATAGGCTGCTCTGTTCATGTTTCGAGTAAATCTACGGATCGATATGGAAGGGAAACATAGGTAAGTAGTACCAATGCGTTAGATTGAACTTTAGTCAGTTCCAATCATTTTATAGGAGATCGTTTGAGAAACGCGATTGTTTACAGAGGGCTCGTTGGTTATTGGCTAGTGGGTGCATACCGCAACCCTAGTCAACCTCAGTTTGTTGCAGTAAAGCTTCTATTTTATGCGCCTTATAGGCCGGTGCGCCTTATATATGGACAAAGTTTTAAAATGGGCCGTTCATTGAAGGTGCGCCTTATACCCCGGTGCGCCTAATAGGGCGGAAAATGCGGTAGTTTTTTTACTTTCAACCACTCAAAATGTTCAGTGGCATCAGACCGCTATAGTTTTTGCTCTGGCGGCATTCCTCCCCTTCTTGTCTCCTTTAAACTAAAGAGGCCGTGTTGCATTTGGTATTTTCATCTTTTATGTACAATTATTCTATCCTTCAAAGTAGGGGTGTAAATCGCGGGTTTTGTCACGATACGATATAATATCGATATAAAGAACTACGATACGATATTTGCCGATATCTTAAAGCCTGCTGCGATTCATTCGCGATATATCGCGATATAGTGCTCTACGATCGATTTTTTTTTTTTTTTTAATAATAAAAAATATAGAACAATATCCTGATTTACAACAATTCATACGCAAAATCAACAAGGTACTGCAAACTCTTTATTTAGGAAATTACAAGAGTATTGTAGTATACAAATTGCTTACTTTAACACTGAACTTTGATGTCGTGTTTTTTCTTTAAATGTGCGGCGAGATTTGTGCTCCCTGAATATTTGATCACCGCATGGCAGGATTTACAAACTGCACGTGTCTTGTCCGTTGAGCCATCTTTTCTTTGGAATCCAAAGTGCTTCCAAACGAATGACTTGAAGCCTAAAGGGGAGCAAATTTCCTCGTCTTTTTGGACACTAGCCATAGCACCAGCCCAGGAGCCGCGTGCTAGTTGTCGACTCCCCTTTCACGTGCAGCAACGCCGCGCACTGCTCCCTGCTCCCGGAAAGAGGAAGCAAGCAACAATGAACTGGATTTCAAAATAAAGTCGCGTCTAATGTCCGAGGTCAAACACGGCGATATAAATCGATGTTTGCCTTTAGCATCGATGCCAATAAATCGTAGAGCATTATATCGATTAATCGATGTGTATCGATGTATCGTTACACCCCTAATTCTTATATGGGCCTGTGGAATAATTTGAACTGCAGCCGACGTCAGCGGCGCGGCGCACACACGGCATTGTTTACATAAAGGACGATAGATGGATTTAATGATTTGGAGTGGAACAGATGGTTTGATAAAGGTGTTATTTATGTTATAGTTATTTGGATAACTGTTAATGTTCCGTCAGGCCCGTTCTCAGCTCTTCGTTTGTGTTTATGTCACGTTAGCATACCATATAGTTTAGCCTGTTGTTGCTCGGTCATGTCTGTTCTCGGTGTTGGATTTTGTCGATTAAATTTCCCCCAAAATGCGACATACCCCGGTGCGACTTATATGTGGTTTTTTTTCATTTTATTCTTCATTTTATGGCTGATGCGACGTATGTTCCTTTCTTCTCTGCTGTTCACTTCAAACACGCTCCATGCGACCGCAATGCTTTCGTATCAGACGCTTGCTCGATCACCTGCTCGTTTGCTGTCTGTCACAATGTACCCTACACAAATCCGAAACATTTGTTGCGGCTCCGAGTCACGACGAGGGGCAAGTTTTGGTTTCCAAGGGTGTTTTTATTCCTCTTCAACGTCTCTTCCATACAGAGCCGCCTTTTTCACGTCCGCACGCGTCTTTCCCGTGCGCGCACGGAGCGCGGTGGTGCGTCGGAGAAATCAACGCCAACAAAACAAATTACACCCAGCCTAGTTAAGACCATACCAAAGACTATAAAAATGGGACCCATTGCCTCCCTGGGTGTGTGATGATCATTGGGACTTAAAAAAAAAAAAAAGAAATTTAAAAAAAAAAATTAAAAATTTTTTTGTACCCATGTATAATGCGCACCCCAGATTTTAGGACAATAAATTAGTTAAATTTTGCGCACTATACATGGAAAAAAACGGTAATTTTATACGCTTTATTTTTTTAAACACTTTATTGTATCACTTTTGTAAACATTTTAAAGTCAAACTGGCTTTCAGAAACATTCTTTTTTATTTAAATAAATAATAAAATAAATAAGAGTAAATATATTGTTACAATATCCAAACAGGATTTTTATTAACTTTTTATGAAGTGTAAACGTGTCTGGCTCCTCTGCTCTTGCAGCACGCAAGCTGCTCTTGCAAGCACGGCCGGCTGACGCGCCCCCGCGGCCCAGCGCGAGGGGATCCGCACAAGACTTTTATAATTTTATTTTTAAACAGTCTATTGTACTTTTAAATATTTTAATGTATTTTAAACACTTTTTTAAACATTTCAAAGTGTAAATGTCACGGAGTGAGACAGGGCGACCAAATGCACGATCCTTTATTGAAAAGGGGAAAAGGGAAGTGGGACGCTGGACTCGCGATCTGGCTGGCGTATAGCTGTGCTGAAGAATGCAACGCGTAGTCGTGGTCGGGGCGAGCAAGTAGTCGGGGCAGGCGGTGATCGGAGCGTGGTCAAGGGCGGGCCAGTAGTCGGGGCAGGCGGCGATAGGAGCGTGGTCAAGGACGGGTCAGTAGTCGGGGGAGGCGGCGATTGAGGCACGGTTGGTCAGTTTACCGAAACGATTGGCAACAGAGAAAAGGCACTGGCTGATAGGCTAAACGCACAGGGACCAAGGGGTAGCATACAGAAACGAACTGACGAGTGACTGGATGACAGGGTTTAAATAGAAAGCCTGACAGGTGTGGGTGATTCAGCCGATTGGGGCGTGGCCGAGCGGCAGGTGATGCTGGAATGTGACAGTAAAGGTGTGACGGCTCTGCTCTGCTCTCGCTGTGCTGGCCAGCTGATGCGCCCCTGCGAGGGCATCCGCACTAGACATTTATAATTGTATATATACAATTTTTATATCTTTATACCTTAATAGTGTATTTCTAAACACTTTATTTATCTGCTCTTGCCGTGCTGACCGGCTGGACGCGCCCCTGCAGCCCAGCACGAGGGCATCCATACAAGACATCCATCCATCCATTTTCTGTACCGCTTAGTCCCCACTGGGGTCGCGGGCGTGCTGGAGCCTATCCCAGCCGTCATCGGGCAGTAGGCGGGGGACACCCTGAACCGGTTGCCAGCCAATCGCAGGGCACACAGAGACAAACAACCATTTGCACTCGCACTCACACCTAGGGACAATTTGGAGTGCTCAATCGGCCTACCAAGCATGTTTTTGGGATGTGGGAGGAAACCGGAGTGCCCGGAGAAAACCCACGCGGGCCCGGGGAGAACATGCAAACGCCACACAGGGAGGGCCGGAGGTGGAATCGAACCCGCACCCTCCTAACTGTGAGGCGGACGTGCTACCCAAGTGCCAAGCCGCCCCATACAAGACATTTATAATTTTATTTTTAAACACATCATTTTATTTTTAAACATTTAAACATTTTAAACTGTAAACGTGTCACGGCTCCGCTCTGGTCTTGTCGTGCTGCCTGGCTGACGCACCCCTGCAGCCCAGCGCAAGGGCTTCTGCACAGGACACTAATCATTTTATTTTTAAACACTTAATTTTATTTTTAAACATTTAAACATTTTAAAATGTAAACGTGTCACGGCTTTGCTCTGCTCTTGTCGTGCTGACCGGCTGACGCACCCCCACAGCCCAGCGTTAGGGCATCCGCACGCAACTTTTATGATTTCATTTTTAAACACTTTATTGTACTTTTAAACACTTTATTGTATCTTTAAATACTTTTAAATAGCTTTAAAAAGCTTGCTATGCCCTTCTGTGTGCCCTGCGATTGGCTGGCAACCGGTTCAGGGTGTCCCCCGCCTACTGCCCGATGACGGCTGGGATAGGCTCCAGCACTCCCGCGACCCCCATGGGGACTAAGCGGTTCAGAAAATGGATGGATAATTATAATACAATACAATACAATACAATACAATACAATACAATACAATATACTGTTTTTTTCCGTGTATAATGCGCCCCCATGTATAATACGCACCCTAAAAATGGCATGTTGATGCTGGAAAAAAAGCCTCTACCCATGTATAATACGCACCCAAATTTTTTTTTTTTTTTTTTTTTTTTTTTTTTTTTTAAGTTCCAATGATCGTCACACACGCAGGGAGGCAATGGGTCCCATTTTTATAGTCTTTGGTATGGTCTTAACTAGGCTGGATGTAATTTTTTTTGTTGGCGTTGATTTCTCCGACTGCCCGTAAAGGCACCACCGCGATCAGTGCGGACATGTGAAAAAGGCGTGCGGACGTGAAAAGGGCGTCTCTGTATGGGAGAGACGTTGAAGAGGAATAAAAACACCCTTGGAAACCAAAACTTGCCCCTCGTCGTGACTCGGAGCCGCAACAAATGTTTCGGATTTGTGTAGGGTACATTGTGACAGCAAACGAGCAGGTGATCGAGCAAGCGTTTGATACGAGAGCATTGCGGTCGTATGGAGCGCGTTTGAAGTGAACAGCAGAGACGAAAGGAACAAGGCAAAGTGTTGTGAAATAAAATATTACCTGTAATACGCATTTTGTTATTTGCTGATTGTATTAAGCTATCACATTCATTGTCAGTCAAGAAGAGAAGAGGACTATTCGCATCGGATCCATAGTGCGCATGCGCAGTGATACTGCCTCGGTATGACGTCCGGTCCGCGATGGAGATTAAAAAACAAACAATATTTGACAATAACACACCATCAAGGATTGCACCATCCCATCAAACGATGTGTCGTCAATTATGAATTTTACTGACTAAGTGTGTTGGGCAGGATGGCTGAATGCGATGCGCCATTGACAACAAACAAGAAGAAAGGTGATTTCAAGTTTTATTTCGAGGGAGATTTGTCATGTCTCGTCCCCAGTTTTGCTATGTGTCTAGGTTTCCATAGTTTCTGTTCGCGTCGCCCCTCCCTTCCTGTGTCACCTCAATCAATGTAACGTGTTTTGTATTTAAGTCTTGTCTGCCCCTCGCTCACCGTCGGATCATTGCATGTGTTACTGTCATGATGTCTGTTTGGTTTCTGTTCCTGTCTTTGGTAATGTCACCCTGTCTTTTTGTTCCACGTCTTTGTCGGTCAGTCCTGTTGTTGGTTTTGTTGTACCATGATTTTCTTTAAAAAAAAAAAAAAAAAAAAAAAAAAAATAAAAAAAATAAAATTAAAAAAATTGTACCCATGTATAATGCGCACCCCAGATTTTAGGACAATAAATTAGTTAAATTTTGCGCATTATACACGGAAAAAAACGGTAATATAATATAATATAATATCATATCATATAATGTAATATAATATAATTTAATTTAATATAATATACCGTTTTTTCCGTGTATAGTGCGCCCCCATGTATAGTACGCACCCCTAAAAATGGCATGCTGATGCTGGAAAAAAGCTTGTACCCATGTATAATACGCACCCAATTTTTATGAATTCTTTTTAAAAAAAAAATTAATTTTCTTTTTTTTTTTTTTAAGTCCCAATGATCGTCACACACGCAGGGAGGCAATGGGTCCCATTTTTATAGTCTTTGGTATGGTCTTAACTAGGCTGGATGTAATTTTTTTTGTTGGCGTTGATTTCTCCGACTGCCCGTAAACACACCACCGCGCTCCGTGCGCGCACGGGACAGCAAACGAGCAGGTGATCGAGCAAGCGTCTGATACGAGAGCATTGCGGTCGCATGGAGCGTGTTTGAAGTGAACAGCAGAGACGAAAGGAACAAGGCAAAGTGTTGTGAAATAAAATATTACCTGTAATATGGATTTAGGTAGAGAACTGAACTCTCACTCTTTATATAGCTGACGTGTCTTGCGCATCCGTTCTGCGCATCTGTAATGGCGGCCTCCGTATGATATCCGGTTTGCGTGTGTGCGCGTGTGCGTGTGTGCGCGTGTGTGCGAGAGCGAGAGAGAGCGAGAGAGAGAGCGCAAGAGAGAACTCTCAACCGTAGCACGCCGCCGACCGCCCAACTGCACCGCGCTGGTAGCATTATTGTGACAGAGCCGTCGCTGAAATTTAGAAGATATTTTTAAAGTCCTGATGTACTTTCTAAAATTTAAGTGGACCTCAGTGCGCACTGCGCAGGGAGCTTAATTTGGTGCGGTCGCGCAACCGCAGCGCGCCGGGCGCTCACTGTCGCATTGCTTAAAGAGCGCCTTTGTGTTTTAGGATGAACAGCAGAGACCAAAGGAACAAGGCAAAGTGTTGTGAAATAAAATTTTACCTGTAATACGCATTTTGTTATTTGCTGATTGAAACTGCTAATTAAACTGTGAATTGAAACTAATAGGAAGAAAACAACTCTCGCTCTTAATATAGCTGACGTGTCTTGCGCATCTGTTCTGCGCATCTGTAATGGCGGCCTCCGTATGACGTCCGGTCCGCGACGGAGATTAAAAACAAACAATATTTGACAATAACACACCCTCAAGGATTGCACCATCGCATCAAACGATGTGTCGTCAATTATGTATTTTACTGACTAAGTGTGTTGGCCAGGATGGCTGAATGCGATGCGCGATTGACAACAAACAAGAAGAAAGGTGAGTTTTATTTCGGGGGAGATTTGTCATGTCTCGTCCCCAGTTTTGCTATGTGTCTAGGTTGCCATAGTTTCTGTTCGCGTCGCCCCTCTCTTCCTGTGTCACCTCAATCGATGTAACGTGTTTTGTATCTAAGTCCTGTCTGCCCCTCGCTCACCGTTGGATCATTGCATGTGTTACTGTCATTCTGTTCCTGTCTTTGGTAATGTCACCCTGTCTTTTTGTTCCACGACTTTGTCGGTCAGTCCTGTTGTTGGTTTTGTTGTACCATGACTTTCTTTAAAAAAAAAAAAAAAATTAGAAAAAAAAATTAAAAAAAAAAAATTAAAAAATGTCTTTCTTTGTACCCATGTATAATACGCACCCCAGATTTTAGGACAATAAATTAGGTAAATTTCGCGCACTATACACGGAAAAAAACGGTAATATAATAATCAGTGCAAATCAGAGATGCTGCCAATTCTGCTGACGGGAACGAAGTGGAAGAGTAGATACGTAGCGCGACTGCGGGAGTCTGAGATAAAACGTGGATAGAACTGCTCTTATAAGCCAATCAGCTGCAAGGATAGAGATCAACATGTTCCCATTGGTCTCCTCTACCGGCTAATAATGTGCTGTAAAGTCGAATGCCCCGCATTTCAAGTGACGCCACAAAAAGCCATGATGCACGAAATATATCCGCAATGTTGTTTTTCATAAATACCCAGGATGCACCTAGGCCGCGATAAGTGAACCGCGAAGTAGTGAGGGATTACTGTACACAAAATAAAATACAATTGTTTGCAACAGGGAGAAGATGTCCAAAATGGAGGATATTGTCAACCAAATCACAGCAAGACTGCAGATCCAAAAAAACAACTGAAAAAAACATTGCCTACTGGTAATTATATCGGCAAATCAAATCAAGTTTTTTATTTTTAGTGTTATAATTTAGACAAAAACTGGAATAGTTATTAGTAATACGTGTGAATTACTTTACATGTCTCCCTTGTTAGTGCCTTTGCAACCCATCAACCTTTTCTGTTTACCTGCAAAAAACAATCTTTTCCCTCCAGCAAGCCAGGTGTTTATGGCACATGCCGATACCAGCTTGTTTCAGGGTTTTCCAGTAGAAGAGGACAGTAACAGTGACCAAACTGTTGACTACCTTGGTGAGAGTTCTGATGAATCAGTGGACTCGGGCATTAAAGCCACACAAGAATTTGCCCTATCATCAAGCATTGAGGAAGATGCTGATTCCAATGGTTTCCCCATTGAAATGTTTTAAAACAGAGCCATTCTATACTGGTTTGCGAACATTTCTGTTAGGAAGTTGGCCTTGTTGTAATGTAAGTATTTCATAATAATAACAAGTCTAAACACCTACTTTATAAGCATAGAATATTAGTTTTCCATTATTATCAGATTTCACAGCATGTACATGTAATGCGAGAGTTGAATGGTTTAGCACATCTAATTGTTTCATGTCAAATACAGTTCTGCTATGATTTAGGTGAATTTCACTGTAACTGAATAATTTTATTGTTGCTGCATAATGTTCATTTCTTCTCAACATGTTTAAGGTTAAATTAAAGCATTTCTCACAACGATTCATGTGGTGATATACACACTGTGAAACAATGGCATAGTAATCTTTTTCATCTATAATCATGATTTCAGGTACACTGTCTCATTGTGTACATGGTGAGAACCACAGTGGAAACAGATTGATAGTTTCTTGTACTCCATTTAATCTAAATCTATGTTCAGCTAAATTCAAGCACTGTATGTACGTTTTCCAGGGGCAAAAGTACAGAAGGAAACTCTGGACATGTTTGACCCAGTCAACAGTATTTGTCATACCAATGGGTGAGTGTGATGTTTCAGTGGCTCTAGCTGATCAGCCAAATATTATATCTTAAAGTAGTACTTCAGTGGCTTCAGTATATCTTGTGAGGGAACCTATCTATTTTATCCATCTAACTGTTCATCCGTCCATCCATCTTCCACCGCTTATTCGAAGTTGGGTCGCGGGGGCAGCAGCTTCAATAGGGAAGCCCAGACTTTCCACTCCCCAGCCACTTCGTCCAGCTCATCCCGGAGAAGCCCAAGTCATTCCCAAGTGAGCTGGGAGACATAGTCTCTTCAGCGTGTCCTGGGTTGTCCCCGGGGCCTCCTTCCGGTGGGACATGCCCTGAACACCTTACCAGGGAGGCGTCCAGGAGGCATCCTACTCAGATGCCCGAGCCACCTCATCTGGCGCCTCTCAACGCGGAGGAGCGGCGGCTCAACTTCAAGTCCCTCCCAGATTACCCTATATCTAAGGGAGAGCCCGGACACCCTGGAGTGATAACTAATTTTGACCGCTTGTATCTAGGACCCATAGCTCAAGACCATAGGTGAGGGTAGGAACGTAGATCGACCAAGAACTTCGCCTTTTGGCTCAGCTCTTTCTTCACCACAACAGAACAGTACAGCGTACGCATCACAGCAGATGCTGCACCAATCCGCCTGTTGATCTCCCGCTCCATCCTACCCTTACTCGTGAATAAGACCCCAAGACACTTAAACTCTTCCCCGGAAAGGGCATTCTACCTTTTTCCGACTAAGAACCATGGTTTCAGATTTGGAGGTGTTGGTTTTCATCCCAGCCACTTCCCACTAAGCTGTGAACCTGTCACAACCGTGCCAGAGCACGGGCTGCCTGCACTTCCCTCGGCCACACCCCTTTCGTTACCGTAATGTCTGTCACCTGGTTCCTCTTGTTACCCTGTGTATTTAAGCCCTGCCCGTGTATTTCTCCCGGTCGGTGTCTACTGTTGTGATCCGTCCCTGTCCGCGCCCAGTGTTCCTGTCGTTTGGTTTTCCACGGTCTGTCTGGAGGCTCACGGTCAGAATTTTATCCTTGTCCAAGTGTCCATGTATCCAAGTGTCCAAGAAGACTTCTGTCTGTTTTCTGGCCGTGAGTCTCTATCCCGTTTGTGTCTTCGTTTCCCCACCTGACTCCCTTCCAACTCCCTTTCCCTTCAATAAATCCTAGTCCAAGCTGCATTTGGTCGCCCTGGCTCAACTCATTCCTGACAGAAGACACCGACCAACACAGCGACCAGCGCTTGGACCCCCCTCCACCACCAGCTTCCGTTGCCAAAGCCAAAGCCAAAGCCAAGCCGAAGCCATGCCAAGCCAAGCCAAAGCCAAGCCACAGCCAAGCCACAGCCGGGCCACAGCCGGGCCACAGCCGGGCCACAGCCAAGCCCAAGCCACAGCCCAAGCCACAGCCCAAGCCACAGCCCAAGCCACAGCCCAAGCCAAAGCCGAGCCAAGCCAAGCCAAAGCCGAGCCAAGCCAAAGCCGAGCCAAGCCAAAGCCGAGCCAAGCCAAAGCCGAGCCAAGCCAAGCCAAGCCAAAGCCGAGCCAAGCCAAGCCAAAGCCGAGCCGAGCCAAGCCAAAGCCGAGCCAAAGCCGAGCCAAAGCCGAGCCAAAGCCGAGCCAAAGCCGAGCCAAAGCCGAGCCAAAGCCGAGCCAAAGCCGAGCCAAAGCCGAGCCAAAGCCGAGCCAAAGCCGAGCCAAAGCCGAGCCAAAGCCGAGCCAAAGCCAAGCCGAGCCAAAGCCGAGCCGAGCCAAGCCAAGCCAAGCCAAGCCAAGCCAAGCCCCATCTGCGACGCCATCGGTTCCCCAAGTCGCCGCCCGAGTGCGGTTCATGTCCCCCAAAGTTGCTGCCGATTGCGCGTCAGGCCCCCAGTGTGTGCCGCGAGTGTGGCCCTGGGCCCCTGACCTCCGCTGAGTGCAGTTCTGTTCCCCAAGTTCCTGCCGATTGCGCGTCAGGCCCCCAGTGTGTGCCGCGAGTGTGGCCCTGGGCCCCTGACCTCCGCTGAGTGCAGTTCTGTTCCCCAAGTTCCTGCCGATTGCGCGTCAGGCCCCCAGTGTGTGCCGCGAGTGTGGCCCTGGGCCCCTGACCTCCGCTGAGTGCAGTTCTGTTCCCCAAGTTCCTGCCGATTGCGCGTCAGGCCCCAGTGTGTGCCGCGAGTGTGGCCCTGGGCCCCTGACCTCCGCTGAGTGCAGTTCTGTCCCCCAGTTCGCCGCCCGAGTGCGGCTCTCTGACCACCCGCCCCCCCGCGTGCCGTCGTGAGGGATTGGATTTTGGGACGTCGGGAGCCGTCCCTTGTGGGGGGGGTACTGTCACAACCGTGCCAGAGCACGGGCTGCCTGCACTTCCCTCGGCCACACCCCTTTCGTTACCGTAATGTCTGTCACCTGGTTCCTCTTGTTACCCTGTGTATTTAAGCCCTGCCCGTGTATTTCTCCCGGTCGGTGTCTACTGTTGTGATCCGTCCCTGTCCGCGCCCAGTGTTCCTGTCGCTTGGTTTTCCACGGTCTGTCTGGAGGCTCACGGTCAGAATTTTATCCTTGTCCAAGTGTCCATGTATCCAAGTGTCCAAGAAGACTTCTGTCTGTTTTCTGGCCGTGAGTCTCTATCCCGTTTGTGTCTTCGTTTCCCCACCTGACTCCCTTCCCACTCCCTTTCCCTTCAATAAATCCAAGTCCAAGCTGCATTTGGTCGCCCTGGCTCACCTCATTCCTGACACAAGACACCGACCAACACAGCGACCAGCGCTTGGACCCCCCTCCACCACCAGCTTCCGTTGCCCAAGCCAAAGCCAAGCCAAAGCCAAAGCCAAGCCAAGCCAAGCCAAAGCCACAGCCAAGCCACAGCCGGGCCACAGCCAAGCCACAGCCAAGCCAAAGCCAAGCCCAAGCCACAGCCAAAGCCACAGCCCAAGCCACAGCCCAAGCCACAGCCCAAGCCACAGCCGAGCGAAGCCACAGCCGAGCGAAGCCACAGCCGAGCGAAGCCACAGCCGAGCGAAGCCACAGCCGAGCGAAGCCACAGCCGAGCGAAGCCACAGCCGAGCGAAGCCACAGCCGAGCGAAGCCACAGCCGAGCGAAGCCACAGCCGAGCGGAGCGAAGCCACAGCCGAGCGGAGCGGAGCCAAAGCCGAGCCGAGCCAAGCCAAAGCCGAGCCAAGCCGCAACCAAAGCCAAGCCGAGCCAAGCCGAGCCAAGCCGAGCCAAGCCGAGCCAAGCCGAGCCAAGCCGAGCCAAGCCGAGCCAAGCCGAGCCAAGCCGAGCCAAGCCAAGCCAAGCCAAGCCCCATCTGCGACGCCATCGGACCCGTGGCCGCCATCGGTTCCCCAAGTCGCCGCCCGAGTGCGGTTCATGTCCCCCAGGTCGCCGCCCGAGTGCGGTTCATGTCCCCCAAGTCGCCGCCCGAGTGCGGTTCATGTTCCCCAAAGTTGCTGCCGATTGCGGTTCATGTTCCCCAAAGTTGCTGCCGATTGCGCGTCAGGCCCCAGTGTGTGCCGCGAGTGTGGCCCTGGGCCCCTGACCTCCGCTGAGTGCAGTTCTGTTCCCCAAGTTCCTGCCGATTGCGCGTCAGGCCCCCAGTGTGTGCCGCGAGTGTGGCCCTGGGCCCCTGACCTCCGCTGAGTGCAGTTCTGCTCCCCAAGTTCCTGCCGATTGCGCGTCAGGCCCCCAGTGTGTGCCGCGAGTGTGGCCCTGGGCCCCTGACCTCCGCTGAGTGCAGTTCTGTTCCCCAAGTTCCTGCCGATTGCGCGTCAGGCCCCCAGTGTGTGCCGCGAGTGTGGCCCTGGGCCCCTGACCTCCGCTGAGTGCAGTTCTGTCGCCCCCGAGTGCGGCTCTCTGCCCCTAGGCGCCGCCCCCCGAGTGCGGCTCTCTGCCCCTAGGCGCCGCCCCCCGAGTGCGGCTCTCTGCCCCTAGGCGCCGCCCCCCGAGTGCGGCTCTCTGCCCCTAGTCGCCGCCCCCCGAGTGCGGCTCTCTGCCCACCCGCCCCCCCCGCGTGCCGTCGTGAGGGATTGGATTTTGGGACGTCGGGAGCCGTCCCTTGTGGGGGGGGTACTGTCACAACCGTGCCAGAGCACGGGCTGCCTGCACTTCCCTCGGCCACACCCCTTTCGTTACCGTAATGTCTGTCACCTGGTTCCTCTTGTTACCCTGTGTATTTAAGCCCTGCCCGTGTATTTCTCCCGGTCGGTGTCTACTGTTGTGATCCGTCCCTGTCCGCGCCCAGTGTTCCTGTCGCTTGGTTTTCCACGGTCTGTCTGGAGGCTCACGGTCAGAATTTTATCCTTGTCCAAGTGTCCATGTATCCAAGTGTCCAAGAAGACTTCTGTCTGTTTTCTGGCCGTGAGTCTCTATCCCGTTTGTGTCTTCGTTTCCCCACCTGACTCCCTTCCAACTCCCTTTCCCTTCAATAAATCCTAGTCCAAGCTGCATTTGGTCGCCCTGGCTCAACTCATTCCTGACAGAACCTCTCCAGTGAGAGTTGGAGATCACGGCTTGAAAAAGACAGCAGCACCACCTCATCAGCAAAAAGCTGAGTTGCAACACTGAGGTCTCCAAACCAGACACCCTTAACTCCTCGACTGCACTAAGAAATTCTGTCCATAAAAGTTACGAGCAGAATTGGTGACAAAGAGCAGCTTTGGCGGAGTCCAACTCTCAACGGAAACAAATCCGACTTACTACCAGCAATGCAGATCAAATTCTGACATTGCTAATACAGAGACCGGCCACCCTTATCAAGGGCTTCAGTACCCCATACTCCCGAAGTAGCCCCGCACAGAACTCCCCGTGGGACACAGTCGAATTCCTTCTCCAAGTCTACGAAGCACATGTAAACAGGTTGGGAAAACTCCCATAAACCCTCGAGGACCCTGCTGAGGGTAGAGAGCTGGTCCACTGTTCCATGGCCAAGAAGAAAACCACATTGATCCTCCTGAATCTGAGACTCGACCTGCCGATGGACCCTCCTCTCCAGCACCCCTGAATAGACCTTACTGGGTAGGCTGAGGAGTGTGATTCCTCTGTAGTTGGAACTCACTTCTTAAAAAGGGGGACCACCACCCCGGTCACTTTATTTCATAAAACAGATTTAGGTTTAGAGGCATTGTCAGGTTTATTTCGCTGACTGAATAAGTGAATAGAAGAGCAACAGCAAACAAACCACAAGTGAGACAGAATATTAAGTCTTTTCTCGCGAGGAGTGCAGTACAGATAGCTTGAGACAATCTCTACACACTGAATATCTGTAGGCACTCCCGCTCTTTTTATTTGGATTTGCCCTACCCACAGTGTGAGACATAACCACTAAAGGGGGGAGGAAAGCATGTGGGCTTTGTCTCGTAAGCAAAAATCACTAGGTGTTTACATACTGATAAGAACATCTGGGAAGAGGAGTTTGAGTGGACTGGATACAGGAGAAAAAATTTTTGACCTCTAGTTAAAACATAGCAAGGGAAGTTTTACGACATTGTGTAGGATGCAACAAGCTAAGTTATTTATTACTGGTTATATACATTCCAACCTAATCCTACGATCAAGATAGTTGGGAAACCCTGACTTTAATGGTCACTTGGAAGTTCATCTGGGGTGCAGGACAGCAATGAGGCATGTTGTCTAACAAAGTGGTCTTTGTTAGAAAGGAACTGTCCTTCTGTGGTACATCATAAAAACAGCAAGGCCAAACAGCAAGCATATATTGCAGTAATATTGCAGTAAGGCATTGATTAGAGAACGCATGATAACATATACCGTTTTTTTCCGTGTATAGTGCGCCCCCATGTATAGTACGCACCCCTAAAAATGGCATGCTGATGCTGGAAAAAAGCTTGTACCCATGTATAATACGCACCCAATTTTTATGAATTTTTTTTAAAAAAAAAATATTTTTTTTTTTTTTTTTTTTAAGTCCCAATGATCGTCACACACGCAGGGAGGCAATGGGTCCCATTTTTATAGTCTTTGGTATGGTCTTAACTAGGCTGGATGTCATTTTTTTTGTTGGCGTTGATTTCGCCGACTGCCCATAAACGCACCACCGCGCTCCGTGCGCATGGAGCGTGTTTGAAGTGAACAGCAGAGAAGAAAGGAACAAGGCAAAGTGTTGTGAAATAAAATATTACCTGTAATACGGATTTAGGTAGAGAACTGAACTCTCGCTCTTTATATAGCTGACGTGTCTTGCTCATCCGTTCTGCGCATCTGTAATGGCGGCCTCCGTATGATATCCGGTTTGCGTGTGTGCGAGAGCGAGAGAGAGCGAGAGAGAAAGCGTGCGAGAGAACGCTCAACCGTAGCGCGCCGCCGACCGCCCAACTGCACCGGGCTGGTCGATTAGTGTGACAGAGCCGTCGCTGAAATTTAGAAGATATTTTTAAAGTCCTGATGTACTTTCTAAAATTTAAGTGGACCTCAGTGCGCACTGCGCAGGGAGCTTAATTTGGTGCGGTCGCGCAACCGCAGCGCGCCGGGCGCTCACTGTCGCATTGCTTAAAGAGCGCCTTTGTGTTTTAGGATGAACAGCAGAGACCAAAGGAACAAGGCAAAGTGTTGTGAAATAAAATATTACCTGTAATACGCATTTTGTTATTTGCTGATTGAAACTGCTAATTAAACTGTGAATTGAAACTAATAGGAAGAAAACAACTCTCGCTCTTTATATAGCTGACGTGTCTTGCGCATCCGTTCTGTGCATTTTATTTCACAACACTTTGCCTTTCTTCTCTGCTGTTCACTTCAAACACGCTCCATGCGACCGCAATGCTCTCGTATCAGACAAGGCTTGCTCGATCACCTGCTCGTTTGCTGTCCCGTGCGCGCACGAAGCGCGGTGGTGCGTTTATGGGCAGTCGGAGAAATCAACGCCAACAAAAAAAATGACATCCAGCCTAGTTAAGACCATACCAAAGACTATAAAAACGGGACCCATTGCCTCCCTGCGTGTGTGACGATCATTGGGACTTAAAAAAAAAAAAAAAAAAAAATTAAAAAAAAAATTTTTTTTTTTTTTTTTTTTTGTACCCATGTATAATGCGCACCCCAGATTTTAGGACAATAAATTAGTAAAATTTTGCGCACTATACACGGAAAAAAACGGTATATACATTTTTCTAACAGGCATCCCCGATGTAATGTACTTGTAAGCTTCCATGTGTACCCAGTCCAGTGCTTCTCAATTATTTTCTGTTACGCCCCCCCCTAGCAAGAAGAAATCTATTCGCGCCCCCCCTCCCCACCGTGACTATCCTAACTTGTCTTGTAAGTCGTAAAATGTTGCACTGTCGCAAACGTGACAGAAGTAACAATGAGAGCGCCACTGCCCCCTGCTGTAGTAAACCCGCAATTACACTTTATTCTAGTACTGCCAAAAAAAAAGCCTGTTCCCCAGGGTCACACGCGCCCCCCCAGGAATAGCACCGCGCCCCCCAAGGGGGGCGCGCCCCACTATTTGAGAAGCACTGACCCAGTCAATGACTGGAAACCAAAAGTCCGCCCTTTCCCCAAATCAGCTTCTCGTGTGTGTATGTGTGTGTGTGTGTGTGTGTGCGTGTGCGTGTGTATGCGTGTGTGTGTGTGTGTGCTTGTGTGTATGTGTGTGTATGTGTGTGTGTGCGTGCGTGTGCTTATGTGTGCTTGCATGTGTGTGTGTGCGTGTGTGTGTGTGTGTGTACGTGCGTGCTTTTGTGCATGCGTGTGTGTGTGTGTGTGCAAATGTTTGTATGTATGTACCAGGGCTGTGGACTCGGTCGGATTTTTGCACCGAATCCGAGTCCGGCCTCTTGGCCATGGGTCCGAGTCCGAGTCCGGCTGTCCATTTTTTCTGTTAATTCATCTGACTGCTTAGTCTTTATTCAAGGCTAATTTAGATCAAAATCTAAATAATTACAACAGTTTTGTGATGGCTTTGTCTTTATTAAACATATAAACGAATACAATAAACAGATACTTTCAAGTTTTAATCATTAATTACACCATTATAGCTCAGACATTTATCTAAACACAAATAATTAGTGACGACCCCTTATTTGGAAAGCGAAAAACCCATGTCGTACGGCGTCAGCACTATGTTGTTTTCAATAAAAACATGAACTCACGTTTGCGTCAGTCAATTTTAATTTTTATAAAATTGACACAGAACTGGTGAGTTGTAAACAAACAGGTGTGTGAGTGATGAGAACAGATGATATAAGAAAGAATAGACTGAACTATTTGCTTTCATTGCCAATGCTGAAGCATTGCCTGCATGTTTGATTTGCAATGAGAAGTTGTCATATAACAAAAAGACGAATTTGGAGCGACATTTTCAGCTAAAGCATGCTAAATTTGTTGCCGATCACCTAGTTGCAACTGAGAGGAAAGGTGCAATTGCAGTGCTGGTGGAGAAATTTGAGGACCGAAAAAACAGTTTCAAGAAGTGGATTGCATCTCCAAACTCTACTACTGCTGCAAGTTTTGTTGCAGCCCGGGAAATAATAAAACGCGGAAAACCGTTCACAGAGTAAATGAAGGATTCATTCATTAAAATATCAGAGTGCCTATTTTCCGACTTCAAAAACATCCAAATCAGAGAGACAGCAGCAAGCTTAGAAATACATCCTTTAGTTTTACGAACCATTACCAGTGAGCAGAAAAATAAGATGGAGAAAAGTCCACAAAAACTCCTTTAGGGCGGAGCAGGAAAACATGAGAGAGTATGTAGCGGACAAGGGTGAGTGATGACCAATCAAGATTCAAGAGTTTTTTATTCGCCATGTTTGAGCGTGCCAAACAAGGAATTTGACTTCGGTAAATCACACCCTCTGTTCAACATTTAGGTGACTAACAACACTCAGGACATGTGAAAAATGGCAAATATTCTCAAACATCCCCTGATCTTAAACTCCCAAATGGGCAAGGAAAAACTCAAAACTCCAGCTAGGGGAAATGAGAAACCTTGAAAAGAGACCACAGATGGGAAGGTCCCTTATCCAGGATGACCAGGCTGCAATGGATGCAGAGAGAACACATCGTACAAACAGTGTAGACAAATTCAAAAAAGGTGTGGAGAGCAGGATGTCATTGCACAGTAATGACTATGAGACTCTAAGAGTGGTGTGAGTTCATCAGAGCAACAGGTCTGTAGTCATTCAAACCTGTGATGGCGGGCTTCTTGGCCACTGGAACAATGGTGGAGCTCTTGAAGCACGAGGGCACCTCACACAGCTCCAGAGAACGGTTGAAGATCCGTGCAAAGGTGGGCGCCAGCTGCTCAGCGCAGACTTTCAAGCAGGAAGGTGAAACGCCGTCTGGGCCCGGTGCCTTCCTGGTCTTTTGTCTCCGGAACATCTGGCGCACTTCCTCCTCGCGGATCTGGAGTGCGGGCGCGGCGTCTGCAAGAGAGAGAGTGGGTGACAACTTTGATAGAGGTGTGGACAGAGCAGTTGTGGGGAGAGGTGAGTATGTAGATTGTGCTGCAGGAAGTCCCGTTGTGTGGGAGGACCGATCAAACCTGCAGTAGAACTTGTTTAGCTGGTTAGCAAACCTTGGGCTCTCCACAGGACGTTCGTTTCTTGAAGCCCGTGATGCTCTGCAGACCTTTCCACACTGTTGAGGGATCAGGATTGGCAGAGAGGTGTCTCTTCAGGCTCTCCCCGTAACACCTCCTGGCTTTCCTGACCTCTCGGTTCAGTGTGTTTCTGGTCTGCTTGAACAGGTCGCGGTCGCCGCTCCTGTAGGCCTCCTCCTTGAATTTGCGCAGCCTCCTGAGGTTCGGTGTAAACCAAGGTTTGTCGTTGTTGTACGTGCAGAAGGTCTTAGTCTGCACACACAGATCCTCACAAAAACTGATGTATGATGTGACAGTGTCAGTGAGTTCATGCAGGTCTGAAGTTGCAGCTGCGAAAACTCCCCAATCAGTGCAGTCAAAGCAGGCTTGGAGGTCCTGGCTTGACTCCACTGTCCACTTCCTCACAGTCCTCACCACAGGCTTAGAAGTTTTTAGTTTCTGCCTGTAGGCCGGGACCAGATGAACTAGACAGTGGTCCGAGAGTCCTAAAGCTGAACGAGCCACAGAGTGGTATGCATCCTTAATCACGGTGTAGCAGTGGTCCAGAGTCTCTGCCCCTCTGGTGGGACACGTTACGTGCTGTCTGTATCTGGGGAGTTCGTGTGCGAGGTTCGCAATCAGCAATATATATTTATATACATTATACATTCATACATCAAATACATACATTACACACGCACATACGTATGTTCGTACATAAAAACTTAAAGTTTCCTCAAAAAACTTAAAATGTCTTCAAAAAAACACAGTGCGCCTTATAATGCAGAGAGCGCCTTGTATATGCGCATATATATATATATATATATATATATATATATATATATATATATATATATATATATATATATATGTGTGTGTGTGTGTGTGTGTGTGTGTGTGTGTGTGTGTGTGTGTGTGTGTGTGTGTGTGTGTGCGTGGGTGTGGTGAAATTTGTCTCTGCATTTAACCCATCCCCGAAGGGAGCAGTGAGCAGCAGCGGTGCCGCGCCCGGGAATCATTTGGTGATCTAACCCCCCAATTCCAACCCTTAATGCTGAGTGCCAAGCAGGGAGGCAGTGGGTCCCATTTTTATAGTCTTTGGTATGACCCGGCCGGGGTTTGACACTGGAAGGTTGTGTGATATATGTATACAGTGCCTTGGGAAAGTATTCGGCCCCCTTGAACCTTTCAACATTTCCCCACATTTCAGGATTCAAACATAAAGATATAAAATTGTAATTTTTTGTCAAGAATCAAAAATAAGTGGGACACAATCGCGAAGTGGAACGAAATTTATTGGATAATTTAAACTTTTTTAACAAATAAAAAAAACTGAAAAGTGGCCATTCTAACACCTGGATACGTCTATTTGTGAACCATTCCATTGTAGATTTGGCTTTATGTTTTGGATCATTGTCCTGTTGGGGGAGAGGGGAGCAGTGAGCAGCAGCGGCGCCGCGCTCGGGAATCATTTGGTGATCTAACCCCCCAATTCCAACCTTCACAGACATCTTTAACACTTCCCTGCAGGCCATCGTCCCGTCGTGTTTCAAAGCTGCCACCATGGTACCTGTGCCGAAGAAACCTGCTCCGTCCTGGTTCAATGACTACCGCCCCGTGGCACTTACGCCCATCATCATGAAGTGCTTTGAGCGGCTTGTCATGGAGCACATTGACCCCTTCCAGTTTGCGTACCGAGCCAAGCGGTCCAAGCGGTGTCTGCTCTGCCCTCCACTCGGCCCTCACCTACCTGGAGAGGAGGGACTCGTATGTGAGATTGCTGTTTGTGGACTTCAGTTCTGCCTTCAACACCATTGTGCCACAACGTCTCATCAGCAAACTTGACAAGCTGGGCCTCAGTACCTACCTCTGCAACTGGCTACTGGACTTTCTCTGTCAGAGGCCACAGGTGGTACGTGTGGGCGACAAAATCTCCGCCAGCATCACGCTGAGCACGGGGGCCCCCCAAGGCTGCGTGCTCAGTCCGCTGCTCTTCACCCTCCTGACGCATGACTGCGCTGCAACTTACAGCGACAACAGCGTAGTGATGTTTGCTGACGACACGACTCTGGTGGGTCTCATCACCAAGGGAGACGAGACTCAGTATAGGCTGGAGGTTGACCTTCTGGCCACGTGGTGCAGGGACAACAACCTCCTGCTGAACGTCGACAAGACCAAGGAGATTGTTGTTGACTTCCGGAAGGGTCACACCCAACACCTGCCGCTGACCATCGACGGGGCTGTGGTGGAGAGAGTGGGGAGCGCCAGGTTCCTGGGGGTGCACATCAGTGAGGATCTCTCCTGGTCCACCAACACCGCATCACTGGCAAAGAAGGCCCAGCGCCGCCTGTACTTCCTGCGGAAACTCAGGCGAGCGAGCGCTCCTCCGGCCGTCATGACTACGTTTTACCGTGGCACCATTGAGAGCGTCCTTTCCAGCTGTATTGCTGTTTGGGGTGGCAGCTGCACTGACTACAACTTGAAGGCCCTGCAGCGCATAGTGAACACGGCTGGTAAGATCATTATTGGTGCTTCGCTCCCCTCCTTGAAAGACATTTACATCTCCCATCTCACCCGCAAGGTGACCGCGATTGTGAGTGATGTGAGTCACCCCGCTCACTCTATGTTCAATCTTCTGCCCTCTGGGAAGAGGGTTAGGGTTAGGGTTAGGGTTAGGCCTGCGCTCCCGCACCACCAGACTCAACAAGAGCTTCATACTCCAGGCTGTTAGGATCCTGACATGCTTCCCCGTTCTGCGTAGCGTCCTGTACTTTTGCGCTATGCTTGCTGCCTCCATTTTGCTCCTCTTATTTATTGTGTAATCTGTTTATTTATCATTTATTCATCACTCTTACTATTTATTGTTTGAATTTTTGCCTTCTTGTTTTTATATTGTGTTGCTTACTTGTATTGATATCGTGTAATATGTCTCGTCACCGTGGGATAGAGAAAACGTAATTTCGGTCTCTTTGTGTGTTGTGACGTGGAGAGATTGACAATAAAGCTGACTTTGACTTTTTTTTTGACTTTTTAATGCTGAGTGCCAAGCAGGGAGGCAATGGGTCCCATTTTTATAGTCTTTGGTATGACCCGGCCGGGTTACTTAAGTCCGTAAACGTAAAATTATTTCAGAAAAAAGATCATCTCTGGGAACAACCGGATGTTATTCTGCCGGTCAGTATCACTGCGCATGCAGTAGCAAACTCGATAGCGAAGAAATATGTGAGACTCTCAACGGGATCACCAATATTTGAGTGATGTTCCAGTTATTTATCACAATTATTTATTATAATAATAATAATTATTTATATATATATATATATATATATATATATATATATATATATATATATATATATATATATATATATATATATATATATATATATATATATATATATATATATATATATATATATATAGAAGAAAGAAGGAGGCCGAGGACTACTGAGTGTGAGAGCTACTGTTCGGGATGAAACAGCCAAGATCCATGAGTACATCAAGGAAAAGGCCCGAACGGATGACGTGCTCAGTGAATGTCTCAGACAATGGCAAACAGAGGAAGAGTGGCTAGAGACACCATCATGGGAGGACAAACCCCTACATGGGATGTACCATCGGCAGATAAGTAAAGTGGCTGACATCAAGAAATCCTACCAATGGCTGGAAAAAGCTGGACTGAAGGACAGCACAGAGGCACTCATCATGGCTGCACAGGAACAGGCTCTGAACATCAGAGCAATAGAGGCCAAGATCTACCACACCAGACAAGACCCAAGGTGTAGGCTGTGCAAAGAGGCCCCTGAGACAGTCCAGCACATAACAGCAGGGTGTAAGATGCTAGCAGGGAAAGCATACATGGAACGTCATAACCAAGTGGCTGGCATAGTGTACAGGAACATCTGTGCAGAGTATGGACTGGAAGCCCCAAGTTCAAAGTGGGAAGCACCCCCTAAGGTGGCAGAGAACGGGCGAGCCAAGATCCTGTGGGACTTCCAGATCCAGACTGACAAGATGGTGATGGCGAACCAACCGGACATTGTGGTGGTGGACAAACAGCAGAAGAAGGCCGTTGTAGTGGATATAGCAATACCAAGCGATGGCAACATCAGGAAAAAAGAACTTGAGAAGCTAGAGAAATACCAGGGCCTCAAAGAAGAGCTTGAGAAGGCCTGGAAAGTGAAGGCCTCGGTGGTGCCGGTGGTCATTGGGGCACTTGGGGCAGTGACCCCCAAACTGGAGGAGTGGCTACAGCAGATTCCAGGAACAACATCAGACATCTCAGTCCAGGAGAGTGCAGTGCTAGGAACAGCCAAAATACTGCGCAGAACCCTCAAGCTCCCAGGCCTCTGGTAGAGGACCCGAGCTTGGAGTGGGAGACCACCTCTCACCCTCCCGGCTGTTGTGAAATAAAATATTACCTGTAATACGCATTTTATTATTTGCTGATTGAAACTGCTAATTAAACTGTGAATTGAAACTAATAGGAAGAAAACTGAACTCTGGCTCTTTATATAGCTGACGTGTCTTGCGCATTCGTTCTGCGCATACTGTAATGGCGGCCTCCATATGATATATGGGGTCTGCGATGGAGATTAAAAAACAAACAATATTTGACAGTAACACACCATCAAGGATTGCATCATCCCATCAAACGATGTGTCGTCAATTATGAATTTTACTGACTACTAAGTGTGTTGGGCAGGATGGCTGAATGCGATGCGCGGTTGACGTGTCTTGCGCATCCGTTCTGCGCATACTGTCATGGCGGCCTCCGTATGATATCCGTATGATATATAAAACAAACAATATTTGACAATAACACACCATGAAGGATTGCACCATCGCATCAAACAATGTGTCGTCAATTATGAATTTTACTGACTAAGTGTGTTGGGCAGGATATATATATGTATATATATATATATATATAATATTATTATTATATTATATATATATATATATATGTCACGTACTGGCGCCACCTGCGACAGGACCACGCCCCCCCCATCAGCGGAATCGCCGCCACCTGCCACAGCCGCATGGACAGCACTATATAAACGCCGCCAGCACAGACCCGATTGTCTGTCTGGACCGAGATCTTGTGTCGCTCTCCGGTCCACGACAATCTGACGTCAGTGGAGAGTTCGAGGAAACAGAAGAACCGCTTGTTCGTCGAAGCAGATCGCCGATCCAGCTCCGGCTCCAGCTTCGCCCACCTTACCCCCCACCCGCAATAAACCTCTTTATCGTCACGCACTTGGCTGTACTCTCCAATCCCTTACAATATATATATATATATATATATATATATATATATATATATATATATATATATATATATATATATATATATATATATATATATATATATATATATATATATATATATATATATATATATAATTGATGACTGCCAAAATGTTTCAGTACGTTTCAGTACGACAAGTAAATTACAAGGTCGCATCGCTTTCAGCATTACGGCAACTGTGGTCAGGGGCGTTGTTATATCCTTACTACCGTTTTTTTCCGTGTATAGTGCGCAAAATTTTACTAATTTATTGTCCTAAAATCTGGGGTGCGCATTATACATGGGTAAAAAAAAAAAAAAAAAAAGGTTTTTTTTTTTAATTTTTTTTTTTTTTTTTTTCTAAGTCCCAATGATCGTCACACACGCAGGGAGGAAATGGGTCCCATTTTTATAGTCTTTGGTATGGTCTTAACTAGGCTGGATGTAATTTTTTTTGTTGGCGTTGATTTCTCCGACTGCCCGTAAACGCACCACCGCGCTTCGTGCGCGCACGGGACAGCAAACGAGCAGGTGATCGAGCAAGCGTCTGATACGAGAGCATTGCGGTCGCATGGAGCGTGTTTGAAGTGAACAGCAGAGAAGAAAGGCAAAGTGTTGTGAAATAAAATGCACAGAACGGATGCGCAAGACACGTCAGCTATATAAAGAGCGAGAGTTGTTTTCTTCCTATTAGTTTCAATTCACAGTTTAATTAGCAGTTTCAATCAGCAAATAACAAAATGCGTATTACAGGTAATATTTTATTTCACAACACTTTGCCTTGTTCCTTTGGTCTCTGCTGTTCATCCTAAAACACAAAGGCGCTCTTTAAGCAATGCGACAGTGAGCGCCCGGCGCGCTGCGGTTGCGCGACCGCACCAAATTAAGCTCCCTGCGCAGTGCACACTGAGGTCCACTTAAATTTTAGAAAGTACATCAGGACTTTAAAAATATCTTCTAAATTTCAGCGACGGCTCTG
Organism: Syngnathus typhle; assembly: GCF_033458585.1. Taxonomy (NCBI): domain Eukaryota; kingdom Metazoa; phylum Chordata; class Actinopteri; order Syngnathiformes; family Syngnathidae; genus Syngnathus; species Syngnathus typhle. The sequence goes on from NC_083742.1 coordinate 4,120,544, forward strand.
TCTGACGGCTCGGTCGGCGGCGCGCTACGGTTGAGCGTTCTCTCTCGCGCTCTCTCTCTCTCGCTCTCTCTCGCTCTCTCTCGCTCTCTCTCGCACACACGCAAACCGGATATCATACGGAGGCCGCCATTACAGATGCGCAGAACGGATGAGCAAGACACGTCAGCTATATAAAGAGCGAGAGTTCAGTTCTCTACCTAAATCCGTATTACAGGTAATATTTTATTTCACAACACTTTGCCTTGTTCCTTTCTTCTCTGCTGTTCACTTCAAACACGCTCCATGCGCACGGAGCGCGGTGGTGCGTTTATGGGCAGTCGGAGAAATCAACGCCAACAAAAAAAATGACATCCAGCCTAGTTAAGACCATACCAAAGACTATAAAAATGGGACCCATTGCCTCCCTGCGTGTGTGACGATCATTGGGACTTAAAAAAAAAAATAAAAAATAAATTAAAAATCTTTTTAAAAAAAATTCATAAAAATTGGGTGCGTATTATACATGGGTACAAGCTTTTTTCCAGCATCAGCATGCCATTTTTAGGGGTGCGTACTATACATGGGGGCGCACTATACACGGAAAAAAACGGTACTTTTTACCTCATTGACTGGCTTGACATTCCCTTTAGCACAGCTCCATCTAGTGCAGGGGTGGGCAAACATTTTGACTCGCGGGCCGAACCAGGAGCAGATGGACGTAGTGTTTGTGTGAAGTAATATAAGCGACCTGTAAAGGTCATTGCATAAAAGATTTTGGCCTTTAGTAGGTAGTAAAGCATGGATATTCCAAACAAGTTTTTTGAAAACAAATGCATTTTTTAACAGCATTAAAAAATAATAATAATAATTCATTAAAAAACTGCTATCAGTGATTCTCATAAAATACGAGACTGTTATTATGAATAACAGTCTCCATCACTTCAGTGCCTGCAGGTCAGATTAATGAAAGATCTTATGAGATCAGATCAAACGGCAAACATTCTGACCAAATATATCATCTTGAAGAATCGGTGAAAGCCTACAGTTGTCAAACTCCTTTCCTCGGGGGCCGGATCCCTACATGTTTTCCAAGTTTCCCTTGTTAAACACACCTGATTCAAATGTCCAGTTCGTCCTCACTTTCAGCAGGAGCCTGATTAATTGAATCAGGTGTGTTTAACGAGGGAAACTTGGAAAACATGTAGGGATTCGGCCCCCGAGGACTGGATCCTGACACCCCTGTATGTAATAGTTTTTTGAATAACTCTGAATTTTACGTCAGGGCCGTTCTCAGCTCTTCGTTTGTGTTTATGTCACGTTAGCATACCTATCGTTTAGCCTGTTGTTGCTCGTTCATGACTGTTCTTGGTGTTGGATTTTGTCGAATAAATTGATCCCCAAAATGCGACTTATACTCCGGAGCAACTTATATATGTTTTTTTTCACTTTTTTGGGCATTTTATGGCTGATGCGATTTGTACTCCGGAGCGACTTAGAGTCCGAAAATTACGGTATTATTTTAATATTGTTGATTATGGCATACAGCTTAAGAAAACTCAAATATCCTATGTCAAAACATTAGAATATCATGAAAAGGTTTACTAGTAGGATATTCAACTAATCACTTGAATGGCCTAATTAACTCGAAACACCTGCAAGGGTTTCCTGAGCCTTGAAAAGTACTGAGGAGGGTAAGACACAAAAAGAAATTTCTCAAAGAGCAAGCTGTTCACAGAGTGCAGTTTCAAAGCACACTCACAAAAAGTCAGTTAGAAGGGGGAAATGTGGCAGGAAACACTGCACAACCAAGAGAGATTACCGCAGCCTTGTGAAGAAGAGTCACTTCCAGAATTTGGGGGAGCTTCAAAGACAGTGGACTGAAGCTGGAGTCCAAGTATCAAAAGCCACTGTTCACAGACTTGCCCGGGAAATAGCCTACAATAGCCGTATTCCCATGGTCAAGCCACTTATGAACTCAAGACAACGGAAGAAGCGTCTAACTTAGGCTATGGAAAAGAAGCACTGAACAGTTGCAGAGTGGTTCAAAGTCCTCTTTTCAGACAAAAGCAAGTTTTGTATTTAATTTGGAAGTCAAGGCGCCAGAGTCTGGAGAAAGGCTGGAGAGGAGCAAAATCCAAGTTGCTTGAAATCCAGTGTGAAGTTCCCACAGTCAGCGATGGTTTGGGGGGCCATTTCAGCTGCTGGTGTCGCTCCACTGTGTTTCATCAAGTCCAGAGTAAATGCAGATTTTAGAGCACTACATGCTTCCGTCTGCTGAAAAGCTCTATGGAGATGATTTCATTTTCCAGCATGATCTGGCACCTGCCCACAGTGCCAAAACCACCAGTAAATGGTGTACTGACCATGGCATTACTGTCTTCGATTGGCCTGCCAATTCCCCTGACCTGAACCCTATTAGAGAGTTTGTGGGGTATTGTGAAGAAGAAGCTGAAAGACACCAGACCCAACAATGCAAATGAGCTAAAGGCCGCTATTGAAGCATCCTGGGCATCCATAACACCTCAGCAATGCCACAGGCTGATTGCCTCCATGCCACACCGCATTGGTTGCTGTAATCCGTGCAAAAGGATTCCCAACCAAGTACTGAGTGCATTAATGGATATTTTCAAATGTTTGATTTTGTTTTGCTGTTTTAAATACCGTTTTTTTCCATGTATAATGTGCAAAATTTAACTCATTTATTGTCTTAAAATCCGGGGTGCGCATTATACACGGGTACAATTTTTTTTTAATTTTTTTTTTTTTTTTTGAAGAAAATCATGGTACAACAATTTTTGAAGAAAATCTTGTCACGGACGGAGTGTGGAAAGGAGCAGGGCGACCAAGTGCAGCTTGGACCAGGGTTCATTGGAGGAACTCAAAACACAGACTTGGTAAACTGACATAACTTGCGGTTGTGTGCGCGCTCGGTGTGTGTGCGTTTATGTGCACATGTGTGGGTGCGGGCGTGTGAGGAGGAAGATGGGATGGATCAGAGAATGTTCAAGAAAGGAGGGGGCCCGTTCGGCTCATACCGGCGAGAGTGGGGGGCCAGCGGGACGTGCGGGCCTGGCCAGATTGTGACGTCAACATTGATACGCTGACGAAGGATTGTCCCCCGGGATAGGTCAATGTTGAGGAGAAGTGAGAGAAGAGAGGGGGGACTAACTTGTAAATAGTGATGAGATAATTGCTCAATTGATGGGGGTTAATAATTATCCCAATTTTAGTCACATGTTTTGAGGGACCACAGCAACAACATTGTATTTGCAGGCCATTAATTTAGTAGGTGATGACAGTGTTTAGATAAGTAGACTGTTTTATCAAAAAATGTGAGAGTGAAGGAGGAGGTGTGATTTGTAATCTGGCATTTGGGTGCCATTTTTAAGAGTCTGTGTAGGAGCATAGATTGTTTTTGGTTGTTTTTAAAGATATATTTAACAGTTTATTTAGGTGCAGTAAGGCAAAATTAAAAGCAAAATTACATTTTAATTCTGACATATGCCAGCTAACATGAGGATGGCAAATAAATAAATGAATAAATACTAGCTCAAATGTGGCATGTGTTTTAAATTGGGCGATAAGACATTCACTTTCGAGCACTATCATTTAGCGCTGCTGACAACAATAACTTATGAGATGGTAAATCAAGGAGGAGTGTCACAGGCGCTGTATGACCTATAGATTGAACAATAACATTCACCGCATATGTTGGTAGATTGTTAAATTATATTACAGTTTATTACAAAAGATTTCGGAGCTTTATTTGATGATAAACACTGGAACGAGGATTTTAGCCGTGTTAATGGGTAGGGTGGATGGATTGCTCAGAAGAAAAAAAGCATTTGATAAGGGCGGCTTGATAGTAAGATAATGAGTGTGCGCAACTGATAGGATACAAAATGTTAATAGGAAGATTTGGGGTGTAAGGAACAAATACTACACAGGAAGACTGATAACACAAAGATAGTTTTGTTAAATTTGTGTCCCAGTGTGTTCTTCCCTAGCGCGTGGCACGATTCCTGAACTGAGTCCTCTTACTCCACTGGCTGTCTCAAAATCAACAGAGGACTGTCCCTGGTCATGAGACACCTTTGACCTTTGGGAGAACAACAGAAACTGCTATCATGCTTGAAGGGGGCAAGCACAGCTTTTCACAGGACAAGAACCATACAGTTGGCGGGAATACACACAGTTGCAGATCAAAAAGAAAATGGACTGAAAGAACAAAGACAAGATGGACGCATTTGAGAGTGGCGGATGATCCAGCCCTGAATCATCATCATGAGAATCTAAGAGGAGAGGCTGCTAAAGACTTGCATGAGTCACATGAAGTCAAACTGGACACATTGCTAAAGACTGCTGAAGCATTACAAAGTTGGTGGAGTGTGGGACAAAAGGGATGGAAGTGTGTTTGGGTGCTGGGGCGGACATATCTGAGGAGTTTTGATAAAAGAGGAAATAATAAGGCTGTTTATTGACACTAGAACGGGGATAAAAACAAAATACATAGATATGGACAGTGAAGATGCACTAATAATAATAAATCATACGACAGCAAAATAGTAATACAGGGCACTACTTTTAAAAAGGATACAGTAGGGCTTTAAATAACAAATACAGTGACATGACCCTTGCGACAATTGATTTATTTATTTTATGATAGGCATTTAGGGTTAGGATTAACAATCCATCCATTTACATTACTGGTGCGGCTTGTCCTTACGAGGGTCACGGAGGATTAACAATAGAATTTGTATTTCTGGAGAAATTGTGTGTGAAGGCAAAGAGGCTGAATATAAATTGGGGAATGCTACAAATTATGTTTAAATTTGGAACGTGTTGAATTGGCCAGAAAATGGATGAAAATATAGAAAGAATTTTGTAAAATTGGGCGTGAATTTTAAAGTTAAAAATTTGAAATTTTTCACAAGTGGGAAGTTTTGGAATAGGTAGGCATAAGATGAACAGTTAAAAAATTGAAACGGGTTGAGTGAGTGAAAAAATTAATTAGAAATTAGAAGGGGAAATTTTGCAAAATGTTACCGCAATGTTGAAAGTGAAAATGTGAAATTTTAATCTAGAAAGTGAAAGAAGGTGAATTGGAAAGTGAAAGAAGGTGAATTGGAAAGTGAATCAAATGAATTCGTAGAAGTAGTTAAGTTAAAAAATGAATAAATAAATAAAAAGAGGCAGAAGAAGGCAGAAGAAGTTGAATGATAATAAAGTCAAGGCAAGTCAAGTTCATTTATATAGCCCGCAAGCAAGTCTCAAAGGGCTTCAAATGTACAAAAGTTGACAATTTAAAGTACAGGAACAATAAGTGTGAGGGCCACAATGATGATCATGACAGCAAAAATATTCCTAATTGGTTTTGATAGGTAGAAAGGGGGAACGTGGAAGGTTTTCAAACTTTGAGATATAGCGTGACTCCATTATCAAAAGTAAGCATTAATAAGTGGAAAGGAATGTGCAGACTACATGAATTTGTTTTCTTCAAAGTATTGTGGAACAGGATGTCCAGAAAGGGAGGATATCTCAAGGCCGATGGGGAACGCGAAAAACAACTCGTCTTTGTGGTCCAGACACCTGTGCTGAGCAGGGGAAAACCCAAACGAGGAGGAGATGACCATCGACCAATCACCACACAATATTTTGCATGCTTGAATATTCATATTGTGTTTCTTTAAAACTGGGCAACCCGGAAGAATGTGTCGTCTTTCTGGTCACGAAGGCACACGAGTTTTTGTGTTAAGGACCCAAGGTCCAGGCGCCTGTATTAGCTTTGTCAGGATTAAACAATTGGTAAATTCGGTCTAATTGATCTACTGGTCTTCTCTTTGACAGAACGAACTCGCAAAATTGTTAGGTGCGCCAGTGTGTGGATTAGAACATAGCAATTCTTGTGTTAAGTGTTGATCATAATTTGGAGTCAGATCAATAGCTAAAATCCGTATCCTAACAGACGCTTGCTCGATCACCTGCTCGTTTGCTGTCACAATGTACCCTACACAAATCCGAAACATTTGTTGCGGCTCCGAGTCACGACGAGCGGCAAGTTTTGGTTTCCAAGGGTGTTTTTATTCCTCTTCAACTTCTCTCCCATACAGAGCCGCCTTTTTTACATGTCCGCACGTCACTTTCCTCTCTTCATTTTAACCTGATCGCGGTGGTGCCTTTACGGGCAGTCGGAGAAATCAACGCCAACAAAAAAAATACATCCGGCCTAGTTAAGACCATACCAAAGACTATAAAAATGGGACCCATTGCCTCCCTGCTTGGCACTCAGCATTAAGGGTTGGAATTGGGGGGTTAGATCACCAAATGATTCCCGAGCAGTTGATTTTATTGAATCCAGAATGTATGACAAAATAAAGAACTTAATCACAATATTCAAATTTTCTGAGACAGTCCTGTACATTTCAAAAACCAGAAGCCATTCATTCACAAATGTGATTGCACTTTAGTTTACATATTAAAATGTTCAGATGTTAAGATGTGATAGACAGTTTTTGCATGATTTAAATGAGACAAAATAACATTTTCTCTCGAATATATTGTTATAATCATTTGTTTCAGATGTAATCATTTTCTGTATAAAAATGTAATTTCGTTTTCAAAAAGTCTTATTTCAAACTTGAGTCTTGAAAAAGAGGGGGTCGTCTACTAATCAGGGCCGTCTTAGATTCGGGCCAATACGGTATTTTGTATTTTGTTGCCCATTGTGTAATGATTGAATAGAGGTGCTCATACACTTGTGTCAAAGTGAAGTTGTTTGATGAAAAAATGTGCTTTTGTTCCATATTTTAAATGTTTGGGCACAGGTATTGCCTTTTGCAAACAAAATGTGTCGTTTTGACCACTGTGGCCTGTATTTAGCGCTCTGCGTTAACAGTTATGAAAATGTCAATTTTGAGTTGACGGCTGCGTCAAAACAATCAATAAAAACTGTAGTGGATACCTTTCGTGTCTTGCAATGTCATGCAGGTCAACTCAAATAATGAAAATCAAGACAGTTCACTTGGTGGCTAATGAAGAACTGATACCAAATGCTGTACTTGACAGCTACTGGGAAAGGCTCATAATAGTGATCCACGATTAGGATGGTAACCTCTACAAGATTCAATACGAGGTATTGCATAGAATACCCGTGAATTTTCATTTGTTTGCTCACGTCTTGGCATAAATTTATGGCTCTGCTTTAGGTTTGTCATTTTGCCTGTTTAATCGTTCATGTATGTTGTGATTAGTTTTATTCTTAAATATTTTCCACTTAAATAAAAACATAAACATAACTGAATTTGGATATAGCTTTTTCATTTGTTGTCCTACACAGGTATACCTAATGCTTTGTAGTCTTGCCTAAACAGTATTACCTTTGATGGTCACTTGGATCATTTGTATTAACCATAGACGTGTGCAACAATGAAAGGCATACGCCTGGGGCAGATTTTAAAAGTGTGGCTGACTTCCAAACTATGAGAGACCCCACACGGGATGAGAAAAAAAAAAACGGAACAGTTTTGAACGTACCGTGTGTGGTGCAAGAGCCACACATCATAAAAGATTCACAAATGTTATCACTTGGGATGGAAAATCCTGCAAAAACTCCCTCAAAATCTTCAGAGATTACATGTGACTTCAGAGTTAACAAACATGGCAAACATAGCAGCAGCAGTTTTTCATTTGTTTCTAGGAGGAAAAAAAGTGTCATTAAAAAGAAAAGGTCTTGGTCAAAGGAGTGGCGACAGGACGAGCACAGACTTTCTGTTGCAGCATTACTGTTTTAATTTTGGATTCCCCACCGCACTTCTGTGCCACCTTGTCACCTCGTCACTTCGCTTTCTGATTGGCTGTACGTTACTGTCAACCGGCTGGGGTGGAGCGTTCGTCCACTAACTAGAGGGTGTGCTGTTTGAGTCTAGGGTCATTGTGTGTTTGGGGAAGACACTTGACCCACTTTGCTTGCAGTGCCACTCACTTGAATGTTCGATGGTGGTCGGAGAGGCCTTAGGCAGGCACTGGCTACCAAGTTCCTGTCAGCCTGCCCCAGGGCAGCTGTGGCAACATACGTAGCTTATCACCATCAGTGTGTGAATGGATGAGTGTATGAATAATACATCTACTGTCAGTGCAATGAGTATGCTATAGAAAAGCGCAATACAAATTCAATGCATTATTATTACTTCCTGCGGAAACTCAGGCGAGCGAGCGCTCCTCCGGCCGTCATGACTGCATTTTACCGCGGCACCATTGAGAGCGTCCTCTCCAGCTGTATTGCTGTTTGGGGTGGCGGCTGCACTGACTACAACTTGAAGGCCCTGCAGCGCATAGTAAACACTGCTGGTAAGATTGCTGGTGCTTCGCTCCCCTCCTTGAAGGACATTTACACCTCCCATCTCACCCGCAAGGCGACCACGATTGTGAGTGATGCGAGTCACCCCGCTCACTCTTTGTTCGAGCTTCTGCCCTCTGGGAAGAGGTACAGAAGCCTGCGCTCCCGCACCACCAGACTCTCAAACAGCTTCATACTCCAGGCTGTTAGGATCCTGAACTCGCTCCCCCGTTCTGCGTAGCGTCCTGTACTTTTACTGTCTGAACTGTCTGAATGCACACTGGCTCTTATTATTTATTATTTATTATTACTCTTATTATTTATTGTTTGTGCCTTTTTGTTTATGATGTTTTTTACTTTTGCGCTATGCTTGCTGGTTCCGTTATTGTGTGAAGGCGAAGGCCTTCACACATATGTTATTCTACTCCATTCACTTTATTATTGTGTGAAGGCGAAGGCCTTCACACATATGTTATTCTACACCATTCTCTATTATTGTGTGAAGGCGAAGGCCTTCACACATATGTTATTCTACACCATTCTCTATTATTATTATTATTATTGTGTGAAGGCGAAGGCCTTCACACATATGTTATTCTACACCATTCTCTATTATTGTGTGAAGGCGAAGGCCTTCACACATATGTTATTCTACTCCATTTACTTTATTGTGTGAAGGCGAAGGCCTTCACACATATGTTATTCTACTCCATTTACTTTATTATTATTGTGTGAAGGCGAAGGCCTTCACACATATGTTATTCTACACCATTCTCTATTATTATTGTGTGAAGGCGAAGGCCTTCACACATATGTTATTCTACACCATTCTCTATTATTATTATTGTGTGAAGGCGAAGGCCTTCACACATATGTTATTCTACACCATTCTCTATTATTATTATTATTATTATTATTATTCTCTTTTATTCTCCACACTTTTTTGACACGTTTCATCTTCCACATAATTCATCCGATTCACTCCATTCCACTTTTCACGTATTCCAAATATTCACGACATGAGCGCTTATATTTTTCTCGTTCCGAAAATTTTCCGATTCCGCAAAATTCCCAAAATTCCGACAAATTTTTCCCCATTCATTCTTAATGGCACATTCGACATTTCACATTTACGTCGTTCCAATTTGAAATTCACATCATTCAGCACATTCTAATCACATTCGGAAGGATTCTCGACATTCCCAAAATTCCCAAATTCGAAAATTTCTCGTTTTCACGTTAAAAATTCCGACAAATTTTCACAAAATTTCGTTTTTCACCTCTAACTTCTACATTTTTCAACCGATTCAACTCGTTCCAACTTTCAACTGTTCATCTTTTGCCTACCTATTCCACAACGTCCCACTTACCAAAAACTTCACATCTTTTATTTTGAAATTCAACCAAAATTCTCTAAAATTTCGTTTTTCTACTCTAATTTCTACATTTTTCAACCGATTCAACCCATTCCAACTTTCAACTGTTCATTATTTTTCTACTGATTCCACAACTTCCCACTTACCAAAAGCTTCACATCTTTTATTTTGAAATTCACACCCAATTCCTTTTCCCTTCTCATTTCTACATTTTTCAACCGATTCAACCCATTCCAACTTTCAACTGTTCATCATTTTTCTACCTATTCCACAACTTCCCACTTACCAAAAACTTCACATCTTTTATTTTGAAATTCACACCCAATTCTCCAATATTTCCTTTTCTCCTTGTCATTTCTACATTTTTCAACCGATTCAACCCATTCCAACTTTCAACTGTTCATCATTTTTCTACCTATTCCACAACTTCCCACGTCCCAAAAACTTCACATCTTTTATTTTGAAATTCCCACCCAATTCCTTTTTCCCTTCTCATTTCTACATTTTTCAACCGATTCAACCCATTCCAACTTTCAACTGTTCATCATTTTTCTACCTATTCCACAACTTCCCACTTACCAAAAACTTCACATCTTTTATTTTGAAATTCACACCCAATTCCTTTTTCCCTTCTCATTTCTACATTTTTCAACCGATTCTTCTCATTTCTACATTTTTCAACCGATTCAACCCATTCCAACTTTCAACTGTTCATCATTTTTCTACCTATTCCACAACTTCCCACGTCCCAAAAACTTCACATCTTTTATTTTGAAATTCCCACCCAATTCCTTTTTCCCTTCTCATTTCTACATTTTTCAACCGATTCAACCCATTCCAACTTTCAACTGTTCATCATTTTTCTACCTATTCCACAACTTCCCACTTACCAAAAACTTCACATCTTTTATTTTGAAATTCACACCCAATTCCTTTTTCCCTTCTCATTTCTACATTTTTCAACCGATTCAACCCATTCCAAATTTATTCACTTAATTCACCTTATTCTTCCCACATTCACTCCCATTCACCCCCACTTCCACTACGCTTACACAATTCAACCCTTGACCCCCAATTCCAGTGTGGCGGCCATCTTGGATGACCCTGAAGTGCCACCAATGAACCCAGAATGAACCGGAAGTGGCCCAAATCAAACCGAAAGTGACCCCAAATAGACCGGAAGTGACCTCAGGTAAACCGGAAGTGACCCCAAATCAAACCGGAAGTGACCCCAAATGTACCGGAAGTGACCTTTTTAGACCGGAAATGACCCCTTATAAACCGGAAGTGACCTCAGACGAACCGGAAGTGACCCAAATTAAACCGGAAGTGACCCAAATAAACCGGAAGTGACCCCAAATAGACCGTAAGTGACCTCTGGTAAACCGGAAGTGACCCCAAATCAAACCGGAAGTGACCCCAAATGAACCGGAAGTGACCTTTTTAGACCGGAAGTGACCCAAAATAAACCGGAAGTGACCTCCGCTAAACCGGAAGTGACCTGTATTAAACCGGAAGTGTCCCAAATAAACCGGAAGTGACCCAAATTAGACCGGAAATGACCCGAATCAAGCCGGAAGTGACCTTATTTCAACACTAAGTTCCCCAAATAGCTACATTTGCGCTAACGTCTTCGTTTTTTGTCCGATTTAACCCGTTTCAACATTTTTACCCCAAAAGTGAACCTCCTGAGGCCGTTTTTTTTGTTTTGTTCCAAATTTAGAAAGATTTTGGCGCAATTGCTTTTTTTTATTTTCCCATTCATTCTCTCTATGGTGATTCAACATTTGCTCTAACTTCTACATTTTTTAACTGATTCAACCCGTTCCAACTTTCAACTGTACATCTTTTGCCTACCTATTCCACAACTTCCCACTTACCAAAAATTCCAAATTCGAAATTCAACCAAATTCTCCAAAATTTCGTTTTTCTACTCTAATTTCTGCATTTTTCAACAGATTCAACCCATTTCAACTTTCAACTGTTCATATTTTGCCTACCTATTCCACAACTTCCCACTTACCAAATATTCCAAACTTCCAATTTTGAAATTCACCACAAATTCTCCAAATATTCTACATTTCTCAAGTAATTCAACACGTTTCAACATCGTTCGGCAGCATTCCCCGAAAAAGTTATTCATACATTTCGCCTTCACACGCAATTTCTCCAGAAATTGCAAAATTCTAGTTATTATTATTCTCTACGTTTCTCCACACTTTTTTGACACGTTTCATCTTCCACATAATTCATCCGATTCACTCCATTCCACTTTTCACGTATTCCAAATATTCACGCGACGAGCGCTTGTATTTTGCTCGTTCCGAAAATTTTCCGATTCCGCAAAATTCCCAAAATTCCGACAAATTTTTCCCCATTCATTCTTAATGGCACATTCGACATTTCACATTTACGTCGTTCCAATTTGAAATTCACATCATTCAGCACATTCTAATCACATTCGGAAGGATTCTCGACATTCCCAAAATTCCCAAATTCGAAAATTTCACGTTTTCACGTTAAAAATTCCGACAAATTTTCACAAAATTTCGTTTTTCACCTCTAACTTCTACATTTTTCAACCGATTCAACTCGTTCCAACTTTCAACTGTTCATCTTTTGCCTACCTATTCCACAACGTCCCACTTACCAAAAACTTCACATCTTTTATTTTGAAATTCAACCAAAATTCTCTAAAATTTCGTTTTTCTACTCTAATTTCTACATTTTTCAACCGATTCAACCCATTCCAACTTTCAACTGTTCATTATTTTTCTACTGATTCCACAACTTCCCACTTACCAAAAGCTTCACATCTTTTATTTTGAAATTCACACCCAATTCCTTTTCCCTTCTCATTTCTACATTTTTCAACCGATTCAACCCATTCCAACTTTCAACTGTTCATCATTTTTCTACCTATTCCACAACTTCCCACTTACCAAAAACTTCACATCTTTTATTTTGAAATTCACACCCAATTCTCCAATATTTCCGTTTCTCCTTCTCATTTCTACATTTTTCAACCGATTCAACCCATTCCAACTTTCAACTGTTCATCATTTTTCTACCTATTCCACAACTTCCCACTTACCAAAAACTTCACATCTTTTATTTTGAAATTCACACCCAATTCCTTTTTCCCTTCTCATTTCTACATTTTTCAACAGATTCAACCCATTCCAAATTTATTCACTTAATTCACCTTATTCTTCCCACATTCACTCCCATTCACCCCCACTTCCACTATGCTTACACAATTCAACCCTTGACCCCCAATTCCAGTGTGGCGGCCATCTTGGATGACCCTGAAGTGCCACCAATGAACCCAGAATGAACCGGAAGTGGCCCAAATCAAACCGAAAGTGACCCCAAATAGACCGGAAGTGACCTCAGGTAAACCGGAAGTGACCCCAAATCAAACCGGAAGTGACCCCAAATGTACCGGAAGTGACCTTTTTAGACCGGAAATGACCCCTAATAAACCGGAAGTGACCTCAGACGAACCGGAAGTGACCCAAATTAAACCGGAAGTGACCCCAAATAGACCGGAAGTGACCTCAGGTAAACCGGAAGTGACCCCAAATCAAACCGGAAGTGACCCCAAATGTACCGGAAGTGACCTTTTTAGACCGGAAATGACCCCTTATAAACCGGAAGTGACCTCAGACGAACCGGAAGTGACCCAAATTAAACCGGAAGTGACCCAAATAAACCGGAAGTGACCCCAAATAGACCGGAAGTGACCTCTGGTAAACCGGAAGTGACCCCAAATCAAACCGGAAGTGACCCAAAATGAACCGGAAGTGACCTTTTTAGACCGGAAATGACCCCAAATAAACCGGAAGTGACCTCAGCTAAACCGGAAGTGACCTGTTTTAAACCGGAAGTGACCCAAATAAACCGGAAGTGACCCAAATTAGACCGGAAATGACCCGAATCAAGCCGGAAGTGACCTTATTTCAACACTAAGTGCCCCAAATAGCTACATTTGCGCTTACGTCTTCGTTTTTTGTCCGATATAACCCGTTTCAACATTTTTACCCCAAAAGTGAACCTCCTGAGGCCGTTTTTTTTGGTTTTGTTCCAAATCTAGAAAGATTTTGGCGCAATTGCTTTTTTTTATTTTCCCATTCATTCTCTATGGGGATTCAACATTTGCTCTAACTTCTACATTTTTTAACTGATTCAACCCGTTCCAACTTTCAACTGTTCATCTTTTGCCTACCTATTCCACAACTTCCCACTTACCAACAATTCCAAATTTAAAATTCAACCAAATTCTCCAAAATTTCGTTTTTCTACTCTAACTTCTAAATTTTTCTACCGTTTCAACCCATTCCAACTTTCAACTGTTCATCTTTTGCCTACCTATTCCACAACTTCCCACTTACCAAATATTCCAAACTTTCAATTTTGAAATTCACCACAAATTCTCCAAATATTCTACATTTCTCAAGTAATTCAACACGTTTCAACATCGTTCGGCAGCATTCCCCGAAAAAGTTATTCATACATTTCGCCTTCACACGCAATTTCTCCAGAAATTGCAAAATTCTAGTTATTATTATTATTCTTCTATTTTATTCTCCACACTTTTTCGACACGTTTCATCTTCCACATAATTCATCCGATTCACTCCATTCCACTTTTCACGTATTCCAAATATTCACGCGACGAGCGCTTCCATTTTTCTCGTTCCGAAAATTTACCGATTCCGCAAAATTCCCAAAATTCCGACAAATTTTTCCCCATTCATTCTTAATGGCACATTCTACATTTCACATTTACGTCGTTCCAATTTCAAATTCACATCATTCAACACATTCTAATCACATTCGGAAGGATTCTCGACATTCCCAAAATTCCCAAATTCGAAAATTTCACGTTTTCACGTTAAAAATTCCGACAAATTTTCACAAAATTTCGTTTTTCACCTCTAACTTCTACATTTTTCAACCGATTCAACTCGTTCAAACTTTCAACTGTTCATCCTTTGCCTACCTATTCCACAACGTCCCACTTACCAAAAACTTCACATCTTTTATTTTGAAATTCAACCAAAATTCTCTAAAATTTCGTTTTTCTACTCTAATTTCTACATTTTTCAACTGATTCAACCCATTCCAACTTTCAACTGTTCATTATTTTTCTACCGATTCCACAACTTCCCACTTACCAAAAGCTTCACATCTTTTATTTTGAAATTCACACCCAATTCCCTTTCCCTTCTCATTTCTACATTTTTCAACCGATTCAACCCATTCCAACTTTCAACTGTTCATCATTTTTCGACCTATTCCACAACTTCCCATTTACCAAAAACTTCACATCTTTTATTTTGAAATTCACACCCAATTCCCTTTTCCCTTCTCATTTCTACATTTTTCAACCGATTCAACCCATTCCAACTTTCAACTGTTCATCATTTTTCTACCTATTCCACAACTTCCCACTTACCAAAAATTTCACATCTTTTATTTTGAAATTCAACCAAGATTCTCTCAAATTCCGTTTTTGTACTCTAATTTCTACATTTTTCAACCGATTCAACCCATTCCAACTTTCAACTGTTCATCATGTTTCTACCTATTCCACAACTTCCCAAAAACTTCACATCTTTTATTTTGAAATTCACACCCAATTCCTTTTTCCCTTCTCATTTCTACATTTTTCAACCGATTCAACCCATTCCAACTTTCAACTGTTCATCATTTTTCTACCTATTCCACAACTTCCCACTTACCAAAAACTTCAATTCTTTTATTTTGAAATTCACACCTAATTCCCTTTTCCCTTCTCATTTCTACATTTTTCAACCGATTCAACCCATTCCAACTTTCAACTGTTCATCATTTTTCTACCTATTCCACAACTTCCCACTTACCAAAAACTTCACATCTTTTATTTTGAAATTCACACCCAATTCCCTTTTCCCTTCTCATTTCTACATTTTTCAACCGATTCAACCCATTCCAACTTTCAACTGTTCATCATTTTTCGACCTATTCCACAACTTCCCACTTACCAAAAACTTCACATCTTTTATTTTGAAATTCACACCCAATTCCCTTTTCCCTTCTCATTTCTACATTTTTCAACCGATTCAACCCATTCCAACTTTCAACTGTTCATCATTTTTCGACCTATTCCACAACTTCCCAAAACCTTCACATCTTTTATTTTGAAATTCACACCCAATTCCTTTTTCCCTTCTCATTTCTACATTTTTCAACCAATTCAACCCATTCCAACTTTCAACTGTTCATCATTTTTCGACCTATTCCACAACTTCCCACTTACCAAAAACTTCACATCTTTTATTTTGAAATTCGCCACAAATTCTCCAAATATTCTACATTTCTCAAGTAATTCAACACGTTTCAACATCGTTCGGCAGCATTCCCCGAAGAAGTTATTCATACATTTCGCCTTCACACGCAATTTCTCCAGAAATTGCAAAATTCTAGTTATTATTATTCTCTTTTATTCTCCACACTTTTTTGTCCAGTTTCATCTTCCGCATAATTCATCCGATTCACTCCATTCCACTTTTCACGTATTCCAAATATTCACGACATGAGCGCTTGTATTTTTCTCATTCTGAAAATTTTCCGATTCCGCAAAATTCCCAAAATTCCGACAAATTTTTCCCCATCCATTCTTAATGGCACATTCGACATTTCACAAAATTTCGTGTTTCACCTCTAACTTCTACATTTTTCAACCGATTCAACCCATTCCAACTTTCAACTGTTCATCTTTTGCCTACCTATTCCACAACTTCTCACTTACCAAAAATTCCAAATTTTCAAATTTGAAATTCAACCAAAATTCTCTCAAATTCCGTTATTCCACTCTAATTTCTACATTTTTCAACCGATTCAACCCGTTCCAACTTTCAACTGTTCATCTTTTGCCTACCTATTCCACAACTTCCCACTTACCAAAAATTCCAAATTCTCAAATTTGAAATTCAACCAAAATTCTCTAAAATTTCGTTTTTCTACTCTAATTTCTACATTTTTCGACCGATTCAACCCATTCCAAATGCATTGACCTTATGCTTCCCACATTCACTCCCATTCACCCCCACTTCCACTACGCTTACACATTCAACCCTTGACCCCCAATTCCAGTGTGGCGGCCATCTTGGATTGACCCTCAAGTGCCCCCAATGAACCCAAAATGAACCGGAAGTGCCCCAAATCAAACCGAAAGTGACCCCAAATAGACCGGAAGTGACCTCAGGTAAACCGGAAGTGACCCCAAATCAAACCGGAAGTGACCCCAAATGTACCGGAAGTTACCTTTTTAGACCGGAAATGACCCTTAATAAACCGGAAGTGACCTCAGATGAACCGGAAGTGACCCAAATTAAACCGGAAGTGCCCCAAATCAAACCGAAAGTGACCCCAAATAGACCGGAAGTGACCTCAGGTAAACCGGAAGTGACCCCAAATCAAACCGGAAGTGACCCCAAACGTACCGGAAGTGACCTTTTTAGACCGGAAATGACCCCTAATAAACAGGAAGTGACCTCAGACGAACCGGAAGTGACCCAAATTAAACCGGAAGTGACCCAAATAAACCGGAAGTGACCCCAAATAGACCGGAAGTGACCTCTGGTAAACCGGAAGTGACCCTAAATCAAACCGGAAGTGACCCCAAATGAACCGGAAGTGACCTTTTTAGACCGGAAGTGACCCCAAATAAACCGGAAGTGACCTCAGCTAAACCGGAAGTGACCTGTTTTAAACCGGAAGTGACCCAAATAAACCGGAAGTGACCCAAACTAGACCGGAAGTGACCCGAATCAAACCGGAAGTGACCTTATTTCAACACTGAGTGGCCCAAATAGCTACATTTGCGCTAACTTTTTCGTTTTTTGTCTGATTTAACCCGTTTCAACATTTTTACCCCAAAAGTGAATCTCCTGAGGCCGTTTTTTTTGTTTTGTTCCAAATTTAGAAAGATTTTGGCGCAATTGCTTTTTTTTATTTTCCCATTCATTCTCTATGGGGATTCAACATTTGCTCTAACTTCTACATTTTTTAACTGATTCAACCCGTTCCAACTTTCAACTGTACATCTTTTGCCTACCTATTCCACAACTTCCCACTTACCAAAAATTCCAAATTCGAAATTCAACCAAATTCTCCAAAATTTCGTTTTTCTACTCTAATTTCTACATTTTTCAACCGATTCAACCCATTCCAACTTTCAACTGTTCATCTTTTGCCTACCTATTCCACAACTTCCCACTTACCAAATATTCCAAACTTTCAATTTTGAAATTCACCACAAATTCTCCAAATATTCTACATTTCTCAAGTAATTCAACACGTTTCAACATCGTTCGGCAGCATTCCCCGAAAAAGTTATTCATACATTTCGCCTTCACACGCAATTTCTCCAGAAATTGCAAAATTCTAGTTATTATTATTATTCTATTTTATTCCCGCCACTTTTTTGTCCCGTTTCATCTTCCACATAATTCATCCGATTCACTCCATTCCACTTTTCACGTATTCCAAATATTCACGACATGAGCGCTTGTATTTTTCTCATTCCGAAAATTTTCCGATTCCGCAAAATTCCCAAAATTCCGACAAATTTTTCCCCATCCATTCTTAATGGCACATTCGACATTTCACAAAATTTCGTGTTTCACCTCTAACTTCTACATTTTTCAACCGATTCAACCCATTCCAACTTTCAACTGTTCATCTTTTGCCTACCTATTCCACAACTTCCCACTTACCAAAAATTCCAAATTTTCAAATTTGAAATTCAACCAAAATTCTCTCAAATTCCGTTATTCCACTCTAATTTCTACATTTTTCAACCGATTCAACCCATTCCAACTTTCAACTGTTCATCTTTTGCCTACCTATTCCACAACTTCCCACTTACCAAAAATTCCAAATTCTCAAATTTGAAATTCAACCAAAATTCTCTAAAATTTCGTTTTTCTACTCTAATTTCTACATTTTTCGACCGATTCAACCCATTCCAAATGCATTCACCTTATGCTTCCCACATTCACTCCCATTCACCCCCACTTCCACTATGCTTACACAATTCAACCCTTGACCCCCAATTCCAGTGTGGCGGCCATCTTGGATTGACCCTCAAGTGCCCCCAATGAACCCAAAATGAACCGGAAGTGCCCCAAATCAAACCGAAAGTGACCCCAAATAGACCGGAAGTGACCTCAGGTAAACCGGAAGTGACCCCAAATCAAACCGGAAGCGACCCCAAATGTACCGGAAGTGACCTTTTTAGACCGGAAATGACCCCTAATAAACCGGAAGTGACCTCAGACGAACCGGAAGTGACCCAAATTAAACCGGAAGTGAACCAAATAAACCGGAAGTGACCCCAAATAGACCGGAAGTGACCCCAAATAGACCGGAAGTTACCTCTGATAAACCGGAAGTGACCCCAAATCAAACCGGAAGTGACCCCAAATGTACCGGAAGTGACACTTTTAGACCGGAAATGACCCCTAATAAACCGGAAGTGACCACAGACGAACCGGAAGTGGCCCAAATTAAACCGGAAGTGACCCAAATAAACCGGAAGTGACCCCAAATAGACCGGAAGTGACCCCAAATAGACCGGAAGTGACCTCTGGTAAACCGGAAGTGACCCCAAATCAAACCGGAAATGACCCCAAATGAACCGGAAGTGACCTTTTTAGACCGGAAATGACCCCAAATAAACCGGAAGTGACCTCAGCTAAACCGGAAGTGACCTGTTTTAAACCGGAAGTGACCCAAATAAACCGGAAGTGACCCAAATTAGACCGGAAATGACCCGAATCAAGCCGGAAGTGACCTTATTTCAACACTAAGTGCCCCAAATAGCTACATTTGCGCTAACGTCTTCGTTTTTTGTCCGATTTAACC
Source organism: Syngnathus typhle (assembly GCF_033458585.1). Taxonomy (NCBI): domain Eukaryota; kingdom Metazoa; phylum Chordata; class Actinopteri; order Syngnathiformes; family Syngnathidae; genus Syngnathus; species Syngnathus typhle. The sequence continues at coordinate 4,140,148 of NC_083742.1, forward strand.
CGTTTCAACATTTTTACCCCAAAAGTGAACCTCCTGAGGCCGTTTTTTTTGGTTTTGTTCCAAATTTAGAAAGATTTTGGCGCAATTGCTTTTTTTTATTTTCCCATTTATTCTCTATGGGGATTCAACATTTGCTCTAACTTCTACATTTTTTAACTGATTCAACCCGTTCCAACTTTCAACTGTTCATCTTTTGCCTACCTATTCCACAACTTCCCACTTACCAACAATTCCAAATTTAAAATTCAAACAAATTCTCCAAAATTTCATTTTTCTACTCTAACTTCTACATTTTTCTACCGATTCAACCCATTCCAACTTTCAACTGTTCATCTTTTGCCTACCTATTCCACAACTTCCCACTTACCAAATATTCCAAACTTTCAATTTTGAAATTCACCACAAATTCTCCAAATATTCTACATTTCTCAAGTAATTCAACACGTTTCAACATCGTTCGGCAGCATTCCCCGAAAAAGTTATTCATACATTTCGCCTTCACACGCAATTTCTCCAGAAATTGCAAAATTCTAGTTATTATTATTGTGTGAAGGCGAAGGCCTTCACACATATGTTATTCTACTCCATTTACTTTATTGTGTGAAGGCGAAGGCCTTCACACTTATGTTATTCTACTCCATTCACTTTATTGTGTGAAGGCGAAGGCCTTCACACTTATGTTATTCTACTCCATTCACTTTATTATTATTATTATTATATTTTATTCTCCTCACTTTTTTGTCCCGCTTCTTCTTTCACAAAATTCACCCGATTCACTCCATTCCACTTTTCACGTATTCCAAATATTCAGGAAAGGGTGGCTTGTATTTTTCTCATTCCGAACATTTTCCGATTCCGCAAAATTCCCCAAATTCCGACAAATTTTTCCCCATTCATTCTTAATGGCACATTCGACATTTCACGTTTACGTCGTTCCAATTTGAAATTCACATCATTCAGCACATTCTAATCACATTCGGAAGGATTCTCGACATTCCCAAAATTCCCAAATTCAAAAATTTCACGTTTTCACGTTAAAAATTCCGACAAATTTTCACAAAATTTCGTTTTTCAGCTCTAACTTCTACATTTTTCAACCGATTCAACTCGTTCCAACTTTCAACTGTTCATCTTTTGCCTACCTATTCCACAACGTCCCACTTCCCAAAAACTTCACATCTTTTATTTTGAAATTCAACCAAAATTCTCTAAAATTTCGTTTTTCCACTCTAATTTCTACATTTTTCAACCGATTCAACCCATTCCAACTTTCAACTGTTCATTACTTTTCTACCGATTCCACAACTTCCCACTTACCAAAAGCTTCACATCTTTTATTTTGAAATTCACACCCAATTCCTTTTCCCTTCTCATTTCTACATTTTTCAACCGATTCAACCCATTCTAACTTTCAACTGTTCATCATTTTTCTACCTATTCCACAACTTCCCACTAACCAAAAACTTCACATCTTTTATTTTGAAATTCACACCCAATTTCCTTTTCCCTTCTCATTTCTACATTTTTCAACCGATTCAACCCATTCCAACTTTCAACTGTTCATCATTTTTCTACCTATTCCACAACTTCCCACTTACCAAAAACTTCACATCTTTTATTTTGAAATTCAACCAAAATTCTCTCAAATTCCGTTTTTGTACTCTAATTTCTACATTTTTCAACCGATTCAACCCATTCCAACTTTCTACTGTTCATCATTTTTCTACCTATTCCACAACTTCCCAAATACTTCACATCTTTTATTTTGAAATTCACACCCAATTCCTTTTTCCCTTCTCATTTCTACATTTTTCAACCGATTCAACCCATTCCAACTTTCAACTGTTCATCATTTTTCTACCTATTCCACAACTTCCCACTTACCAAAAACTTCACATCTTTTATTTTGAAATTCACACCCAATTCCCTTTTCCCTTCTCATTTCTACATTTTTCAACCGATTCAACCCATTCCAACTTTCAACTGTTCATCATTTTTCTACCTATTCCACAACTTCCCACTTACCAAAAACTTCACATCTTTTATTTTGAAATTCACACTCAATTCCCTTTTCCCTTCTCATTTCTACATTTTTCAACCGATTCAACCCATTCCAACTTTCAACTGTTCATCATTTTTCTACCTATTCCACAACTTCCCACTTACCAAAAACTTCACATCTTTTATTTTGAAATTCACACCCAATTCCCTTTTCCCTTCTCATTTCTACATTTTTCAACCGATTCAACCCATTCCAACTTTCAACTGTTCATCATTTTTCTACCTATTCCACAACTTCCCACTTACCAAAAATTTTCACATCTTTTATTTTGAAATTCACACCCAATTCCCTTTTCCCTTCTCATTTCTACATTTTTCAACCGATTCAACCCATTCCAACTTTCAACTGTTCATCATTTTTCTACCTATTCCACAACTTCCCACTTACCAAAAACTTCACATCTTTTATTTTGAAATTCACACTCAATTCCCTTTTCCCTTCTCATTTCTACATTTTTCAACCGATTCAACCCATTCCAACTTTCAACTGTTCATCATTTTTCTACCTATTCCACAACTTCCCACTTACCAAAAACTTCACATCTTTTATTTTGAAATTCACACCCAATTCCCTTTTCCCTTCTCATTTCTACATTTTTCAACCGATTCAACCCATTCCAACTTTCAACTGTTCATCATTTTTCTACCTATTCCACAACTTCCCACTTACCAAAAACTTCACATCTTTTATTTTGAAATTCACACCCAATTCCCTTTTCCCTTCTCATTTCTACATTTTTCAACCGATTCAACCCATTCCAACTTTCAACTGTTCATCATTTTTCGACCTATTCCACAACTTCCCAAAACCTTCACATCTTTTATTTTGAAATTCACACCCAATTCCTTTTTCCCTTCTCATTTCTACATTTTTCAACCGATTCAACCCATTCCAACTTTCAACTGTTCATCATTTTTCTACCTATTCCACAACTTACCAAAAACTTCACATCTTTTATTTTGAAATTCACCACAAATTCTCCAAATATTCTACATTTCTCAAGTAATTCAACACGTTTCAACATCGTTCGGCAGCATTCCCCGAAAAAGTTATTCATACATTTCGCCTTCACACGCAATTTCTCCAGAAATTGCAAAATTCTAGTTATTATTATTATTATATTTTATTCTCCTCACTTTTTTGTCCCGCTTCTTCTTTCACAAAATTCACCCGATTCACTCCATTCCACTTTTCACGTATTCCAAATATTCAGGAAAGGGTGGCTTGTATTTTTCTCATTCCGAACATTTTCCGATTCCGCAAAATTCCCCAAATTCCGACAAATTTTTCCCCATTCATTCTTAATGGCACATTCGACATTTCACGTTTACGTCGTTCCAATTTGAAATTCACATCATTCAGCACATTCTAATCACATTCGGAAGGATTCTCGACATTCCCAAAATTCCCAAATTCAAAAATTTCACGTTTTCACGTTAAAAATTCCGACAAATTTTCACAAAATTTCGTTTTTCAGCTCTAACTTCTACATTTTTCAACCGATTCAACTCGTTCCAACTTTCAACTGTTCATCTTTTGCCTACCTATTCCACAACGTCCCACTTCCCAAAAACTTCACATCTTTTATTTTGAAATTCAACCAAAATTCTCTAAAATTTCGTTTTTCCACTCTAATTTCTACATTTTTCAACCGATTCAACCCATTCCAACTTTCAACTGTTCATTACTTTTCTACCGATTCCACAACTTCCCACTTACCAAAAGCTTCACATCTTTTATTTTGAAATTCACACCCAATTCCTTTTCCCTTCTCATTTCTACATTTTTCAACCGATTCAACCCATTCTAACTTTCAACTGTTCATCATTTTTCTACCTATTCCACAACTTCCCACTAACCAAAAACTTCACATCTTTTATTTTGAAATTCACACCCAATTTCCTTTTCCCTTCTCATTTCTACATTTTTCAACCGATTCAACCCATTCCAACTTTCAACTGTTCATCATTTTTCTACCTATTCCACAACTTCCCACTTACCAAAAACTTCACATCTTTTATTTTGAAATTCAACCAAAATTCTCTCAAATTCCGTTTTTGTACTCTAATTTCTACATTTTTCAACCGATTCAACCCATTCCAACTTTCTACTGTTCATCATTTTTCTACCTATTCCACAACTTCCCAAATACTTCACATCTTTTATTTTGAAATTCACACCCAATTCCTTTTTCCCTTCTCATTTCTACATTTTTCAACCGATTCAACCCATTCCAACTTTCAACTGTTCATCATTTTTCTACCTATTCCACAACTTCCCACTTACCAAAAACTTCACATCTTTTATTTTGAAATTCACACCCAATTCCCTTTTCCCTTCTCATTTCTACATTTTTCAACCGATTCAACCCATTCCAACTTTCAACTGTTCATCATTTTTCTACCTATTCCACAACTTCCCACTTACCAAAAACTTCACATCTTTTATTTTGAAATTCACACTCAATTCCCTTTTCCCTTCTCATTTCTACATTTTTCAACCGATTCAACCCATTCCAACTTTCAACTGTTCATCATTTTTCTACCTATTCCACAACTTCCCACTTACCAAAAACTTCACATCTTTTATTTTGAAATTCACACCCAATTCCCTTTTCCCTTCTCATTTCTACATTTTTCAACCGATTCAACCCATTCCAACTTTCAACTGTTCATCATTTTTCTACCTATTCCACAACTTCCCACTTACCAAAAATTTTCACATCTTTTATTTTGAAATTCACACCCAATTCCCTTTTCCCTTCTCATTTCTACATTTTTCAACCGATTCAACCCATTCCAACTTTCAACTGTTCATCATTTTTCTACCTATTCCACAACTTCCCACTTACCAAAAACTTCACATCTTTTATTTTGAAATTCACACTCAATTCCCTTTTCCCTTCTCATTTCTACATTTTTCAACCGATTCAACCCATTCCAACTTTCAACTGTTCATCATTTTTCTACCTATTCCACAACTTCCCACTTACCAAAAACTTCACATCTTTTATTTTGAAATTCACACCCAATTCCCTTTTCCCTTCTCATTTCTACATTTTTCAACCGATTCAACCCATTCCAACTTTCAACTGTTCATCATTTTTCTACCTATTCCACAACTTCCCACTTACCAAAAACTTCACATCTTTTATTTTGAAATTCACACCCAATTCCCTTTTCCCTTCTCATTTCTACATTTTTCAACCGATTCAACCCATTCCAACTTTCAACTGTTCATCATTTTTCGACCTATTCCACAACTTCCCAAAACCTTCACATCTTTTATTTTGAAATTCACACCCAATTCCTTTTTCCCTTCTCATTTCTACATTTTTCAACCGATTCAACCCATTCCAACTTTCAACTGTTCATCATTTTTCTACCTATTCCACAACTTACCAAAAACTTCACATCTTTTATTTTGAAATTCACCACAAATTCTCCAAATATTCTACATTTCTCAAGTAATTCAACACGTTTCAACATCGTTCGGCAGCATTCCCCGAAAAAGTTATTCATACATTTCGCCTTCACACGCAATTTCTCCAGAAATTGCAAAATTCTAGTTGTGTGAAGGCGATGGCCTTCACACATATGTTATTCTACTCCATTTACTTTATTATTATTGTGTGAAGGCGAAGGCCTTCACACATATGTTATTCTACTCCATTTACTTTATTATTATTATTATTCTATTTTATTCCCGCCACTTTTTTGTCCCGCTTCTTCTTCCACAAAATTCATCCGATTCACTCCATTCCACTTTTCACGTATTCCAAATATTCACGACATGAGCGCTTGTATTTTTCTCATTCCGAAAATTTTCCGATTCCGCAAAATTCCCCAAATTCCGACAAATTTTTCCCCATCCATTCTTAATGGCACATTCGACATTTCACAAAATTTCGTGTTTCACCTCTAACTTCTACATTTTTCAACCGATTCAACCCATTCCAACTTTCAACTGTTCATCTTTTGCCTACCTATTCCACAACTTCCCACTTACCAAAAATTCCAAATTTTCAAATTTGAAATTCAACCAAAATTCTCTCAAATTCCGTTATTCCACTCTAATTTCTACATTTTTCAACCGATTCAACCCATTCCAAATGCATTCACCTTATGCTTCCCACATTCACTCCCATTCACCCCCACTTCCACTACGCTTACACATTCAACCCTTGACCCCCAATTCCAGTGTGGCGGCCATCTTGGATTGACCCTCAAGTGCCCCCAATGAACCCAAAATGAACCGGAAGTGCCCCAAATCAAACCGAAAGTGACCCCAAATAGACCGGAAGTGACCTCAGGTAAACCGGAAGTGACCCCAAATCAAACCGGAAGTGACCCCAAATGTACCGGAAGTGACCTTTTTAGACCGGAAATGACCCCTAATAAACCGGAAGTGACCTCAGACGAACCGGAAGTGACCCAAATTAAACCGGAAGTGACCCATATAAACCGGAAGTGACCCCAAATAGACCGGAAGTGACCCCAAATAGACCGGAAGTGACCTCTGGTAAACCGGAAGTGACCCCAAATCAAACCGGAAGTGACCCCAAATGTACCGGAAGTGACCTTTTTAGACCGGAAATGACCCCTGATAAACCGGAAGTGACCTCAGACGAACCGGAAGTGACCCAAATTAAACCGGAAGTGACCCAAATAAACCGGAAGTGACCCCAAGTAGACCGGAAGTGACCCAAATCAAGCCGGAAGTGACCTTATTTCAACACTAAGTGCCCCAAATAGCTACATTTGCGCTAACGTCTTCGTTTTTTGTCCGATTTAACCCGTTTCAACATTTTTACCCCAAAAGTGAACCTCCTGAGGCCGTTTTTTTTGGTTTTGTTCCAAATTTAGAAAGATTTTGGCGCAATTGCTTTTTTTTATTTTCCCATTCATTCTCTATGGGGATTCAACATTTGCTCTAACTTCTACATTTTTTAACTGATTCAACCCGTTCCAACTTTCAACTGTTCATCTTTTGCCTACCTATTCCACAACTTCCCACTTACCAACAATTCCAAATTTAAAATTCAACCAAATTCTCCAAAATTTCGTTTTTCTACTCTAACTTCTACATTTTTCTACCGATTCAACCCATTCCAACTTTCAACTGTTCATCTTTTGCCTACCTATTCCACAACTTCCCACTTACCAAATATTCCAAACTTTCAATTTTGAAATTCACCACAAATTCTCCAAATATTCTACATCTCTCAAGTAATTCAACACGTTTCAACATCGTTCGGCAGCATTCCCCGAAAAAGTTATTCATACATTTCG